>NC_064632.1:94046443-94681488 GCF_023864275.1 Schistocerca cancellata | reverse complement strand
CGATTTAAAGGCTACCACCTAGCAAGTGTGGTGCCTGGCTGTAACACCACAGGGAGCATCAAACATGGAGGTGGTCTGCAATAATTTTCATCAAGTCCACGGCTCTCATTACGACTTCGATTACTGCTACGAGTCCAGGGAAGATGGGCTGAATATCCCCCAGAGCACAGTGCTGCAGCCATCGGCCTGTGTCCGAGGGTGTGCTTCATATCTGGAGCAGACGTCCTCTTGAGTGACACCGTGTCTGGACGCCACCATCGACCTGGTGTAACAACGAACGCGATTCACCTGTTCAGGTTACGTGTTCTTTTGCTCCGTGGGTCGATCTCAACGATCCTGTGCCCAGTTAAATCGTTATTGTCATGCTGCAAAACCCAGCTTTCAACAATATGCGCTGGACGGTGTGTTCCAAAACACTTCCTTTGTACCAGCTTTGTACTGTGTCGTCATAGCTGCCACACATATAGACGCCTAACCAGCTTTGCAGACTCGGCATATCTCTCACCTCCGTGAGTCGTTAATGTTCAACACCTCGTCGCCGACTCGTGAGTTCACTGTACTTCAGCCACCTTGCACAGATCCTCACGACAGTGGCACGCGAGCAGCCAGTTTTGCAGTCTGTTTCCAAGTTTAGGCCACACAATCTGCTCTTTACCATAGTAGCTAGTGGTAGTGGAGTTTCTTCTATGCGGTCCATATCTTATGCTTTCTCTTACAGCATTACGGACCACAACAACATCAGGGAAATTCAACAGTGCGTGTGTCAGTAAGCACTCACTTTTCTCCACAAGTAACCACTGCCACCCATTTGCAGTGGTGGTCGTAGATAGCTCTTGGTCTCTCATCGATAACAAGAAAGCTTATTGACAATTCCTCTGCTTTGATAACTACTGAGAACATATTGCGAGATTGTCTAATATGTCATTTTTCTCACCAGAAGACCAAATGTCATAGGAATAGGAGCATCATACAACATGTGCGAAAGGGACCTAAAATACATGCCAAGATATATGTTCTTGGGAATTTTAGAATTTTCTACAAAAATTGTCCATCAGGAACCTGCAGATCGTAAGATCCAAGAATTTCGATCCTAGAAAGGACATAAGTTATAGATTGGCGCACAAGTGTCAGGACTATTTTACCAACTACTAAATAAAAAAGATCATTTGTTGTTAAAATGCCAAAATGTAATGGAATCTCCATACTATCGCGTCAAGTATCAGACCGCCTGACCATCAGAATAGTGGTGGTAGCTTTTCAGCTGAGTCAAGGACTGCTGCAATATAGAAGTGCTTGATACTCATCTAACGAATGGGAAGCGGATGACCGTGAATCACCTTTCAGGTCATCAAAACCCGTAAAACTTTCCATTTAAACGTTCAAACAATGTTCGTGTATTCATGGCAAGTAACAGGCGTTTGTGAGTAATATGTCCTTTGAGGCTGACAGCTCTAGGTCACAGCCGCATAAATCGCTAATAAACTGCCTACTTGACATATTGCATAATGGGGCGCCTTTTACGGCAAGCCAATTTCCACACATATCACCTCAGCCATTAAAGATTTTTCTCCCACCTACCTCATTTGCCTGATTGGACCACTGTGGATTGATGATAGTCCGAAACAACCATGTCAAAATCTTTTACGAAACTGTTTTGTTCGACGATACAGTGTCCTTCAGGAAAAAGGTAGCTTCAGTGTCGGCAATGACCGTGGATGCCCAAACGTGACCTGTGTTCAGTGCGGAAATTCCACTTCCAGAATCGTTTTCTCAGTATGTTAAGGTGGATACACTCCTGGAAATGGAAAAAAGAACACATTGACACCGGTGTGTCAGACCCACCATACTTGCTCCGGACACTGCGAGAGGGCTGTACAAGCAATGATCACACGCACGGCACAGCGGACACACCAGGAACCGCGGTGTTGGCCGTCGAATGGCGCTAGCTGCGCAGCATTTGTGCACCGCCGCCGTCAGTGTCAGCCAGTTTGCCGTGGCATACGGAGCTCCATCGCAGTCTTTAACACTGGTAGCATGCCGCGACAGCGTGGACGTGAACCGTATGTGCAGTTGACGGACTTTGAGCGAGGGCGTATAGTGGGCATGCGGGAGGCCGGGTGGACGTACCGCCGAATTGCTCAACACGTGGGGCGTGAGGTCTCCACAGTACATCGATGCTGTCGCCAGTGGTCGGCGGAAGGTGCACGTGCCCGTCGACCTGGGACCGGACCGCAGCGACGCACGGATGCACGCCAAGACCGTAGGATCCTACGCAGTGCCGTAGGGGACCGCACCGCCACTTCCCAGCAAATTAGGGACACTCTTACTCCTGGGGTATCGGCGAGGACCATTCGCAACCGTCTCCATGAAGCTGGGCTACGGTCCCGCACACCGTTAGGCCGTCTTCCGCTCACGCCCCAACATCGTGCAGCCCGCCTCCAGTGGTGTCGCGACAGGCGTGAATGGAGGGACGAATGGAGACGTGTCGTCTTCAGCGATGAGAGTCGCTTCTGCCTTGGTGCCAATGATGGTCGTATGCGTGTTTGGCGCCGTGCAGGTGAGAGCCACAATCAGGACTGCATACGACCGAGGCACACAGGGCCAACACCCGGCATCATGGTGTGGGGAGCGATCTCCTACACTGACCGTACACCACTGGTGATCGTCGAGGGGACACTGAATAGTGCACGGTACATCCAAACCGTCATCGAACCCATCGTTCTACCATTCCTAGACCGGCTAGGGAACTTGCTGTTCCAACAGGACAATGCACGTCCGCATGTATCCCGTGCCACCCAACGTGCTCTAGAAGGTGTAAGTCAACTACCCTGGCCAGCAAGATCTCCGGATCTGTCCCCCATTGAGCATGTTTGGGACTGGATGAAGCGTCGTCTCACGCGGTCTGCACGTCCAGCACGAACGCTGGTCCAACTGAGGCGCCAGGTGGAAATGGCATGGCAAGTCCTTCCACAGGACTACATCCAGCATCTCTACGATCGTCTCCATGGGAGAATAGCAGCCTGCATTGCTGCGAAAGGTGGATATACACTGTACTAGTGCCGACATTGTGCATGCTCTGTTGCCTGTGTCTATGTGCCTGTGGTTCTGTCAGTGTGATCATGTGATGTATCTGACCCCAGGAATGTGTCAATAAAGTTTCCCCTTCCTGGGACAATGAATTCACGGTGTTCTTATTTCAATTTCCAGGAGTGTATTATCAGCGGCGTGTTAAAGTAACAAATTGTTCTCGAACTGCATATGTGATAGGTGAATGATGAGTGCAACAATACCCTGTAGTCACAGCGTGAGACGATACATGAATGCAAAGCGTATAAGTCTCATTTGGTCCAGTAGATGGTCACTCAAATCACCAGTCCTGATATTTGTTCGTGGCTTGTCTTGAAGGCGCAGACGAAACTACCTGAAGTCAACAATCTGTATGTACACGATATATGCCAACGTATTGAGGATGCTTAAAATAATGCTGTAGTTAATGCCAGTAAGCCACAATGTGGGCACCGTATTCCTCGGCGTGACATACTTGGATGCGTGGGCGTGGGTGAAAGACACTATAAGCAAATTTCGCAGACAAATAAGTCTGTAGTTATAAGAATAAAAGATAATATTCCGTAATACTGGAAAATTACAATAAATTTTGGCCATCCAACACTGCAACCTCGTAACAGGCAATTAGTCATCAGAAAATAGAGAAAGAGAAGTCAGACAGTCTGGGTATAGTGCGGACACTAAAACGTACCAATCGTTGGCTATCATAAAGAATCCGGAAATTAGACCGCTGAAGGCGAGAAGTGCGGTGCTACGTGAGAAGTCCCGCCTCCCTCTCCAAGGGCTGACAGTCTCCTGTCGTATTCCGTGCTTCCACGACATCAGAACTAAAGGATGGTCACAGGGGTGGCCGTTCTCATCCGGTGTTGCGTGAATCGAAACCTATGACGGGCGAACGTTATTCTCTTTACTCATTTAAAAGTATAAAAAGAAAACAAGGAACAACGCACAAGTCAAAGCAAAGTGGAGAACGCGAAGTATTAGCTGAAGGCTACTGCGCATTTGATAGCTGAGCCCGACAGTGTCGTAAATCAGGTAGTTCAGGCCCGACATCTATCGGTATCTGGCGCAGCCGTACTCCAAGACATTACCCACTTAAAAGTGCCACGTTAAAGGATCAGGTGAAAACGCACAGCAGTGTGGGCTGCATATTCTCTAGAAAAACTTATTTCCCCCTTATTGGTAAATATGTCATTAATGCAAAGATTAGCATGGAGGCCACAGTGCCCTGTCGGACGTGGTCCTGTGGAGGCGATATGCTGCTTCGCTCATGCGCCCTTTGAACTACACTACTGGCCATTAAAATTTCTAAACCACAAAGACGACGTGCTACAGACGAGAAATTTAACCGACAGGAAGAAGATGCTGTGATATGCAAATGATTAGCTTTTCAGAGCATTCACACAAGGTTGGCGCCGGTGGCGACACCTACAACGTGCTGACATGAGGAAAGTTCCCAACCGATTTCTCATACACAAACAGCAGTTGACCGGCGTTGCCTGGTGAAACGTTGTTGTGATGCCTCGTGTAAGGAGGAGAAATGCGTACCATCACGTTTCCGACTTTGATAAAGGTCGGATTGTAGCCTATCGCGATTGCAGTTTATCGTATCGCGACATTGCTGCTCGCGTTGGTCGAGATCCAATGACCGTCAGCAGAATATGGAATCGGTGGGTTCCGGAGGGTAATACGGAACGCCGTGCTGGATCCCAACGGCCTCGTATCACTAGCAGTCGACATGACAGGCATCTTACCCTTATGGCTGTACCGGATCGTGCAGCCACGTCTCGAACGCAGAGTCAACACATGGGCACGTTTGGAACACAACAACCATCTGCAATAACAGTTCGACGACGATGCAGCAGCATGGACTATCAGCTCGGAGACGACGTTTGTAGCAGCATGGACTATCAGCTCGGAGACCATGGCTGCGGTTACCCTTGACGCTGCATCACAGCCAGGATCGCCTGCGATGGTGTACTCAACGACGAACCTGAGTGCACGAATGGCAAAACGTCATTTTTCCGGATGAATCCAGGTTATGTTTCTAGCATCATGATAGTCGCATGCGAGTTTGACGACATAGCGGTGAACGCACATTGGAAGCATGTATTCATCATCGCCATCCTGGTGTATCATCCGGCGTGATGGTATGGGGTGCCATTGGTGACACGTCTCGGTCACCTCTGGTTCGCATTGACGGCACTTCGAACAGTGGACGTTACATTTCAGGTGTGTACGACCCGTGGCTCTACGCTTCATTCGATCCCTTCAAAACCCTACATTTCAGCAGGATAACGCACGACCGCATGTTGCAGGTCCTGTACGGGCCTTTCTTGATACAGAAAATGTTCGAATGCTGCCCTTGACAGCTCATTCTCCAGATCTCTCTCCAATTGAAAACATCTTGTCAATGGTGGCCGAGCCACTGTCTCGTCACAATACGTCAGTCACTACTCTTGATGAACTGTGGTATCGTGTTGAAGCTTGCATGGGCAGCTGTACCTGTACACGCCATTCAAGCTCTGTTTGACTCAATGCCCAGGTGTATCAAGGCCGTTATTACGACCAGAGGTGGTTGTTGTTCTGGGTACTGATTTCTCAGGATCTACACACCCAAACAGAGTGAAAATGTAATCACATGTCTGTTCTAGTATAGTATGTTTGTCCAATGAATACTCGTTTATCGTCTACATTTCTTCTTGATGTAGCAATTTTAATGCCTGGTAGTGTAAATTTTCCAGCCAAAATAAGGGGACCTATAGTTTATCGGGGAATCCGGACCCTTTCCTTTTACAACTACATATTTTAATTTTTTTTGCAAACAGTGAAGATCAGCACTTACTGCAAATACGAATTCCAGAAACCCTCCCAAATTCAGCTGTTAAAAAATGTATTATGTTTGTTATGCTGCTTCCAACCATTTCGAGTAATTGTGATTTTAGTTTCAAGGTTACGAAGCTCTAAGCAATTAACCTGTTTCATTATTGATGGAATAATGTGTATGTCACGTCGTGTTATGCTATATCTGGGGAACGCTTACTTGTCAGCCAGATTTCGTTGCTTCATTGTAAATGGCTTTTAACCTATTGTTAAAAAATAGATGTTATGAACTTTTGGACGTTCAGCTCTAGATAAAACACGACAAAGTAACAGATCTTCCCACACATCTTATATGGATCCGTAAACAGCTAGTAAGCAGGAACTGAATCAAATTAGGAGGGAAAAGAAATTTCTGCAGAATGTAACCAAAAGAAGGGATCTGTTGATAGCAGACATTCTAAGGGATCTAGGAATTGTCAAACTGGTAATGGAGGGAAGTGGTGGAGGCAAAAAATGTGGAAGGTAACCAAAACACTTGGACAAAAGCTATTTAGAATACACTGGTCAGTCGGAACATTATGACCACTTACCTAATAGCCAACTTTGGCACGGATAACAGCGCCGACACGTCGTCGTATGGAACCTTAGTAGGTAGCTGGAGGGAATCGGCACCACATCTGTACACATAATTCTCATATATTCCCGAGAGAGAGAGAGGGAGAGAGACAGAGAGAGAGAGAGAGAGAGAGAGAGAGAGAGTATGGGTGTGACGAGATCTAACACCACGTTCAATCACATCCCAGATGTGTTCGATCGGGTTCAAATCTAGCACATCAATTTTATCACGCCACTGTGTTCCTAGAACCACTCTATCACACTCTCAGCCTTATGGCATGCCGTATTACGTTGTTGATACATGCTAATGCTGTCGGGGAAGATGGTCGTTATGGAGCGGTGTACGTGGTTTTCAACCAGTGTACGATACTCCTTGGCTGTCATGGTGCCTTGTACGACTTCTTCTGGACCCGTGGATGGCCAGGTGAACTTTCTCCACAGCATAATGGAGACACGGCCATGTTGTCTCCGTCCTGCAGTACAGATGTCAAGGGGCTGTTCCCCTGGAAGACGAAGGATTCGCGCCCTTCCATCGGCAAGATGAAGAAGGTATCGGGATTCATCACACAATGCAACGCTCTGCCACTGCGACAACGTCCGGTGCAGATGGTCGCCGGCCGTGGTGGCCGAGCGGTTCTAGGCCCTTCAGTCTGGAACCGCGCGACCGCTACGGTCGCAGGTTCGAATATTTCTTCGGGCATGGATGTCTGTGATGTCCTTAGGTTAGTTAGGTTTAAGTAGTTCTAAGTTCTAGGGGACTGATGACCTCACATGTCAAGTCCCGTAGTGCTCAGAGCCATTTGAATCATTTTTTTGCAGATGGTCACCTGCCCATTTCACTCGTAGTTGCCAGTGCCGTGGTGCTAACATTGGCACATGCATGGGCCGTCGGCTGCGGGCGCCCATCGTTATCAGTATTCGATGCACTGTGTGTTCAGACAGATTTGTACTCTGTCCGTTAGTGAAGTCTGATTTCAGTTCTACCACAGTTCGCTGCCTGTCCCGTTTTACCACTCTGCCCCAGCTACGACATCAGATATGTGTAATGAGAACTGGCCCCCCAACGACATGTCGTCTGGATGTGATTTCACTTTGATTTCGCCACGTCTTGAAGACACTCACCACAAGAATTGCTGAACAGCCAACAAGTCGTGAAGTTTGCAAAATGCTGGTAACGAACCTCGGTCAAACTCAGATGGAACGCACGTCCTCCCCATTCAACACACAAACAGCACACTCACTGATGCAACACCGTGTGCGTGTGTGTGAGTCACTTGCAGACATCCCTCTCCAGGTGCCACAGCTATAACCTTGACGTCTTTATATCGGTAGTAGTAGGCTGCCTGATCAGAGTAGATCTAAGTGACAGTACTGATACAGCAATGAATAGGCTTGCAAATGATAGGCTAGTAAGGAGAGCTGCAGCAAACCATTCTTTGGACTGAAGGCCGTAAAAATGCAAACCTACCTCACACATCACTCACTGAGCTTCATTCATTCCTTCGCTTATCAACGTCAACTCAACGTTCTGACGGACAGTACACTTGAATATAAGCGAAATAGGGAGAAATACAAGCAACAGAAACATTACTAACAATATATATCTCTTACAGAGCATATGTCTTATATGTGAAAATGTTTACCGAGTGTCGATGTTGCTGGAAATAGCCCGTACAAATATAATGATTAATTTCCAGATATACAGGGTATACGTAAGCAATCTTTGCAACCTAAGATTTCAGTAAATTTAAAATGATACTAGATATTGACAAATGGTTTTCAGCGTGTGATAAGATAACTCACCTTTTCGTTTCGTGATTCAGACACATTAGTGTGAGGACTCTTAGTGGCACGGATAATGTCTAGTCGGAATTACATTTCTCTTCATATGCGATTCAAGATCTCCACGGTGACATATTCAAATGCACTGCGAAAGCGAGCCTTCAGGTCCTGTAGGACTCCAATATGGGTTCGGTACACCAGATCCTTTAGAAAAATCTTCAGGAAAAAGTCTAGTGCTGTGACGTCACGGGACGTCGTCTGTATGAACCAGGCCACACACTGGCATTTCTCATGCGGCGCCCACACTTCATCGGGTTTTCTAGTTCAATTTTGCGTCAAAATTTCGTCAACTGGAAGGTAAAAGAACATTTATTACGTTTCTTATATTGACAAACATTTACTAATTTCTAGCATAGTTTTAAAGTTATTAAAATTTTAATTTGTAAAGATAACTTACGGAAACCCTGTGTTTCTACCTTACATAGAAATGTTCACATTATCTAATTCGTAACTAATATCTGAATGTCTTGTCTTCTGTTCTGTGCGATAGTTTACTACGGTCTTACGACATGGGGCTACAGGGAGGAATTTAGCAAAGTGATTTGCGAAGTTTCTCTTCGAAAAGCATTGTTACTCTCCAAATAATATAACATGTTCGGTTACAATAAAATGATAATCCTACTACCATGCGAGCAATCGAAAGCAAGACCAACATTTTGCGGGTGATATACAGGTAACATCTTAAGTGCTATATATTCATTTATGTCAGTTACGAGAATAGCGAATACTGACGTTCTCAGAACAGGACAACATCAAGCAAGCTTGCAGTTCTGGATACCGCATTATCTCTAGAAACAGACTAGGCGAAGTTGCTAATAGATGAGTTACCATGTAAATTATGCACGCCATCTGAGGATGATTTGTTAATAGGTCTGAAGCGTTTAGGATTCCAGTGTGTGTTCTGAGGCTGCAATCCGTAATTTTATTAAAAAACTCGTTCTGAAAAGTTTGTGATATTTGATTACCTGAACATGTGCTAATTATTATGGACAACATCGCAAAGCAGTTAATACTGGCTTCGGGTTTTGAAATTCCAACATCAGTGATAAACTATCTGTTTTCTTCCCATTAAAAATTCAGCGATGAATCAGTAGATCGGGGAGGTCTGTCTGCTCGCAAAATATTTTAGGTTTCAGTACGATTGCAACATATTCAACAGACGTTTCGTTTTGAGACGAATTTGTGTATGTGAATGTGTAATGAAACTACCGTAGGTGGAAGAACATCCCTTGCATGGCTTTTGCACATTTCTGTCAACTCAGACCTCTCGTCAAATTGTTTGTTATTTAAGGAGGAAGTTTTTTTTTATTTATTCCCGTTACCTTTACCCTTTTATTTTGCCACTAGCTTAGCGCCAGCTGCGTCCCTCTCGTAGAGTGTGTGGTCTGCATAGGTTGCTTTCCTTTAACCAAATTTTTATTATATTCACAAATCGCAACACCTTGGAAAGTTTTCGTACTAATTAAGGGCTCAGAAGCATGGTCTTTTCCGAATGTACTTCTCCGACCAAACAACGATTCTGGCGACTTGAGTCCAAGGATTGCATTGTTAGACGAACAGAAGACGTATTACGTTGGTGCTGTACATTTTCGTGATTTTGATCGAGATAAACCTACTCTGCAGTATTATTCTTCGGCATGCTAGTGTAGAAATGGGCGCAGAATCACCTAAGTGAGAAATCACCGACTTAGGAATTTTCGCTTGTGTGAGACCGCTTGTACAAGATCGTGTGCCGATTCAAAGTTCTAGATTCAAATACTTTACTGTTCATGTCGCTTCTGCGTATTGTTACATTGATTGTATCAATACCCGTTTGTATTGTGATAAATTTCGAACATTCGCCAGTGCTGCTATGAAGTAGTTTTCGCATTGTCAATTGTCGGCCCAGTCTAAACTGTGCTTATTTAAAAATTTATAGAACAGTAGGCCTATCTTAGTGTAAAACAGTCGTCCTCTTATTTAGCTGTGTAATTCCATGAGAAATGATTTAGTTTCAGATTTTTCGGACGCTTACAAAACTGTATTTTCGTAAGTTACCAGCACGAGCGTTTTGGGTACGTAATTGCGCAAAAGAACGTGAGTTTTTGAGAATTTTCGGAAGCTACCATTGTGCTACGCATATCTCACAAGCATTATGTAGCCAATCGGCGTTTGTGATTTAATTACTCTATTAGATTTTCTAACATATTGTGTTTCTTCTAGTTTTCCCCTAAAGAGGTGCAGTTATATATGTTATCTCCATTTATCGTAAATTAACTCTGTTTTCGAGTTCGTCAACAGCCATAATTAACATCAAAACCAGTAGAAAACTAGTATTTTTTACCACAGGTTTTTGTGTTGCCTTAATAGAAATCTCATTTTATGTATCTCCTTCAGTTGCAAATGGGAATTATTAACTTCTTAGCTCAACAGATTAAAAAATAATCATGGGCTTAATTTAAAGTTATTTGTTCACTGCCTTGAAATATATTGCACCAGCCAAAATACAGCCTCACTATGAATGCTGTCCTCAAAAGCGAGATGAGCGGGTTGACGTTCGTAAGCAACTTGAAATCGCCCTGACTATTGTTAAACGATTGGCAGCTGCTTGCAGATCGGTGTGTTGGAAGAACTCACGAAAGTCGTGTACATGTTAGACCTATACCAGCGGTACATCTAATGCTAGCCTCTGCTGTGGATCCTGTCTCCTTTGCAGAAAGTACAGGGTCTGTCGTTAACTGTCCACTTGACTGCGAGTGGGGTGTCAGTGGTAGATCTAGACATCCTGCACAGGGTGGACGTGGACTAGGGAGGACTCAGGGTGTCGTACAGATCCTCCTAACCAACACGTTTTAGGTACAGTCCTCCACTGAGACTGAAACTGAGCCAGTGGTACTCATTTCACCTGTTCTGGGGAGCCGGCCGCGGTGGTCTAGCGGTTCTAGGCGCTCAGTCCGGAGCCGCGCGACTGCTACGGTCGCAGGTTCGAATCCTGCCTCGGGCATGGATGTGTGTGATGTCCTTAGGTTAGTTAGGTTTAAGTAGTTCTAAGTTCTAGGGGACTGATGACCATAGATGTTAAGTCCCATAGTGCTCAGAGCCATTTGAACCATTTTTTGTTCTGGGGAACGTTGTTTTGTCTGTGTAAGGAGGAGGCAAACACTAAAGGGCAGGGGTATATTAATCGTCATCAGTTCAAACGTACGACGAATGATGGACTCTTTAGAGTAATTCCAGCAAGGGACACAAAAGGACACCAGGTGCACTCAGTGTGTATGCCTAGGGGGCTCATTCAGCTTGCTGAAGACGCTATTCCGGCAGCCATTGAGGGAACAGAGCGCGACCAACTGCAGATTGTGACGCACGTTGGAACAAATGATGCCTGTTGTGTGGGCTCCGAGGTCATTCTTGGATCATTCCAGCGACTGGCAGAGAAGGTTGAGAAGACCAGCCTTGCTCGCGGAGTTTAAGCGAAGCCCACAATGTGCAGCATCGTCCCTGAAACTGATCGTGGCCCATTGGCTCTGAGTCGAGTGGAAGGACTGAACCACAGACTTCGAAGGTTTTGTGACAACCTAGGCTGCGACTTCCTGGATTTGCGAGAGAGGGTTGAGAACTGTAGGGTTCCCCTTAATAGGTCAGGTGTGCACTACATATCAGAGACTGCTGTGCAGGTAGCTAGCTGCCTGTGTGTGTGGCGCATACAAGGGTTTTATAGATTTGGCGACTCTCCACCCAATCCACATAAAAACAACTGTGGGAAACTCAGAAGTATCACTGCAAGATCGAATGAAATGCCTCCCACAGGTTAGAGTATTACAATCCTAATGGTAAACTGCCAAATCATTCGCAAAAATGTGCCAGAGTTTGAAGCGCTCATGAAAAGTATTGAAGCTCACGTAGAAATGGTTCAAATGGCTCTGAGCACTATGCGACTTAACTTCTGAGGTCATCAGTCGCCTAGAACTTAGAACTAATTAAACCTAACTAACCTAAGGACATCACACACATCCATGCCCGAGGCAGGATTTGAACCTGCGACCGTAGCGGTCACGCGGGTCTAGACTGAAGCGCCTTTAACCGCACGGCCACACCGGCTGGCGAAGCTCACGTAGAACTAGACGTAGAGTGCCGGTTAAAACCAGAAATTGACAGCAGTGGAATTTTAGGGAAAAGTTTTAGTATATGTCGAAAGGACAAGAAAATTGGAAATGGAGTTGGTATATTTCTCGCAGTGGACTAGAAACTCAAATCCTCTGAGGTAGAAATTGAAGCTGCATGTCAGATTGTTTGGGCAAGACTCAGCATCAGGGTGGGCACAAAATGATTGTTGGATTCTTTTATCGCCCACCAGACTGGTCTTCCGATGTAATGGCAGACTTTAGAGTAAACTTCAGTTCAGTTGTACGTAAGTTCCCCAATCATACGTAATCATTGGTAGAGACTTCAATCGTCCAACAATCTGCCAGGAAGTTTCATATCCAACAATAAATTGGGAAAATTGCAGTTTTGTTACTGGTGTGCGTAATAAGACATCCTGTGAAACTTTACTAAATGCCTTCTCTGAAAACTACCTAGAATAGATAGTTAGGAGCCCCACTCATGAGGGAAATATATTATTGGATGTAATGGCAACAAATAGACTTGCCCCCTTTGAGATTGTCCACATCGAAACTCGTATGAATGATCATGACGCGGTTATAACAACAATGATTACCATGTACAAAGGACAACTAAAACAAGCTGAAAGATGTATATGTTAAGGAATCTAGGAACTTGAAACATTCAGCACAGGGCAGGATCATGTAGAAGAACTCCAGCTCAAGTTTAAAACGATAGCGGACCATGTAGTGGGAGATACGCACCCAGCAGAACAATTCATAATGGTAGGGAACCACAATGGAATACAGACACTGTAAAGAAACTTCCAAAAAACAGAGATCAGTGCATAATAGTTGTAAAATAATGCGTAGGGCGATAGTTAGCGAGATGCTGAATGGAACGAGCATGGCTGTCAAGAGAGCAATGCATGAAGCCTTCAGTGACTACTGTAGCGGAATATTGTCAAGTGACCTTTCAGAGAACCCAAAGAAGTTCTGGTCATATGTAAAGGCTGTTAGTGGCACCAAAGTCATTGTCCTGCCCCTAGTGATTGAGACAGGAAATGAAACTGAGGGTAGAAGAACAAAAGCTAAAATTCTTAACTCCGTTTTCAAATGTTTCTGTACAAAGAAATAACCATGAGAATTGCCCCAATTTAATCCTCTTACTACTGAAAGAATGAATGGAAATAGTATGATTGTCAGTGGTGTTGAGAAACAGCTGAAATCCTTAAGATCGAACAAAGTTCCGGGACCTGACGGAATCCCTGTCAGATTCTGTACTGAATCTGCGGCTGAGTCAGCCCCTTTTATAACTTTAATCTATCGTAGATCCCTCGAACAAAGAGCCGTGCCCAATTCTTGGAAAAAGGCACTGGTCACACCTGTCTATTGGAAGAGTAGTGAAAGTGATCCACAAAACTATCGTCCAATATACTTGACATCTATTTGTTGTAAAATCTTACAACATATTCTGAGCTCAAACATAATGAGGCGTCTTGAAGAGAATGACCTTCTAAATGCTAACCAAGATGATTTTCGAAATTGTCAATCATGTGAAACCCAACGCGCACTTTTCTCACAGGACATACTGAAAGCTTTGGATCAAGGCAACAAAGTAGGGACAGTATTTCTTGATATCTGAAAAGCATTTTACTCAATACCGCACCTACCCTTATTGTCAGAGGCTGGATCATGTGGGGTAACAAGTGAAATTTGTGACTGGATTGAGGACTTTTTGGTAGGGAGGACACAGCATGTAATCTTGCATGAAGAGTCATCGTCAGATGTAGAAATAACAACAGGCGTAGCCCAGGGAAGTGCGTTGGGACCCTTTTTGTTAATGTTGTATATTAATGACCTTGCAAACAATACCAATAGTAAAAGCAGGCTTTTCGCAGATGATGCAGTTATCTACCAGGGCTATTCGGAAAGTAAGGAACGATAGGTCGCGAAATGGAAACTACAGTGAAAATCAAAAATGTTTTATTTGCAACAGTTAACTACAACTTCCAGTTACTTATCTCCGTAGTCGCCGATCGGACTTAGATGTTTGTCGTAGAGTTGTACAAACTTTCCAGTACCCTCGTTATAGAAGGGAGCGGCCAGTGCTTTCCACCAAATCTCTACGCTGGCCTACAGCTCGTTGTCTGCGCCAAAATGTAGTCTTCATAGCCCGCGGTTCATGTGAGCAGAGATGAAACTCAGAGGGAAACAATTACGGGCTGTATTGTGGGCAATGAAACATTTCCAATTTTAAACGATGCAAGAGCGTCTTCATTGCCATTGTAGAATGCGGATGTGAATGATCTTGAGGAAGAAAACGCACGACAGTTATGTAATGTTGGCTGCGTAGCTTCAGACGAAATTTCTCACCAGGCCCTAGTACTTGGCGGGAGAAAATGTTCAAATGTGTGTGAAATTTTGTGGGACTTAACTGCATGGTCATCTGTCCCTAAGCTTACACACTACTTAACCTAAATTACCCTAAGGACAAACACCCACACCCATGCCCGAGGGAGGACTCGAACCTCCGCCGATAACAGCGGCACAGTCCATGACTGCAGCGCCATAGACCGCTTGCCTAATCCCGCGCGCCACTTGGCGGGAGACACAATTGTTCTAGGTATCTTCATGTGCTCCATGTGTGCTCAGAACTGAAACGATCGACGTAGTGCGATCAACGGGCATACTAGAGACACTGCTCAAGACACCTGTGCAAAGCTTCATCGGATTTTCAATGTGGTTTACGTTTCGCGACCGATCGTTCCTTACTTTCCGAATAACCCTCGTATAATGAAGTACTATCTGAAAGAAACTGCATAAATAATAAGTCAGATCTTGATAAGATACACTAATGGAAATTGAAATAAGAACACCGTGAATTCATTGTCCCAGGAAGGGGAAACTTTATTGACACATTCCTGGGGTCAGATACATCACATGATCACACTGACAGAACCACAGGCACATAGACACAGGCAACAGAGCATGCACAATGTCGGCACTAGTACAGTGTATATCCAGCTTTCGCAGCAATGCAGGCTGCTATTCTCCCATGGAGACGATCGTAGAGATGCTGGATGTAGTCCTGTGGAACGGCTTGCCATGCCATTTCCACCTGGCGCCTCAGTTGGACCAGCGTTCGTGCTGGACGTGCAGACCGCGTGAGACGACGCTTCATCCAGTCCCAAACATGTTCAATGGGGGACAGATCCGGAGATCTTGCTGGCCAGGGTAGTTGACTTACACCTTCTAGAGCACGTTGGGTGGCACGGGATACATGCGGACGTGCATTGTCCTGTTGGAACAGCAAGTTCCCTTGCCGGTCTAGGAATGGTAGAACGATGGGTTCGATGACGGTTTGGATGTACCGTGCACTATTCAGTGTCCCCTCGACGATCACCAGTGGTGTACGGCCAGTGTAGGAGATCGCTCCCCACACCATGATGCCAGGTGTTGGCCCTGTGTGCCTCGGTCGTATGCAGTCCTGATTGTGGCGCTCACCTGCACGGCGCCAAACACGCATACGACCATCATTGGCACCAAGGCAGAAGCGACTCTCATCGCTGAAGACGACACGTCTCCATTCGTCCCTCCATTCACGCCTGTCGCGACACCACTGGAGGCGGGCTGCACGATGTTGGGGCGTGAGCGGAAGACGGCCTAACGGTGTGCGGGACCGTAGCCCAGCTTCATGGAGACGGTTGCGAATGGTCCTCGCCGATACCCCAGGAGCAACAGTGTCCCTAATTTGCTGGGAAGTGGCGGTGCGGTCCCCTACGGCACTGCGTAGGATCCTACGGTCTTGGCGTGCATCCGTGCGTCGCTGCGGTCCGGTCCCAGGTCGACGGGCACGTGCACCTTCCGCCGACCACTGGCGACAACATCGATGTACTGTGGAGACCTCACGCCCCACGTGTTGAGCAATTCGGCGGTACGTCCACCCGGCCTCCCGCATGCCCACTATATGCCCTCGCTCAAAGTCCGTCAACTGCACATACGGTTCACGTCCACGCTGTCGCGGCATGCTACCAGTGTTAAAGACTGCGATGGAGCTCCGTATGCGACGGCAAACTGGCTGACACTGACGGCGGCGGTGCACAAATGCGGCGCAGCTAGCGGCATTCGACGGCCAACACCGCGGTTCCTGGTGTGTCCGCTGTGCCGTGCGTGTGATCATTGCTTGTACAGCCCTCTCGCAGTGTCCGGAGCAAGTATGGTGGGTCTGACACATCGGTGTCAATGTGTTCTTTTTTCCATTTCCAGGAGTGTATATATGTGATGAAGAGATTGGTAACTTTCTCTAAATGTTCAGAAATGTAATATTTTGCACTTTACAAAATGAAAAAAAGAAGTATCCTAAGACTGTAGTATCAGTAAGTCACTGTTGGAATCGGACAACTCATACAAGTACCTAGGTGTTAATACTTTGCGGTGTTTTTATTATTGGGGAATATACTGTTTGAAATGGGTATTTGCAGTTATGTGTTGGTGTTTATCACACAATGGTGTAATAGGTAACTTAATAATTGATGGACAAGAAATCTCGACTTCATAGAGCACAGGTGCTTGATGTTTTCTTGGAAACGGAAGATCTTGCACGCATGGGGTGGCCTGCCCGCTCTGCCGATCTGAATGCATAGAGCGTGTCGGGGATGCACTAGGGAGACGGACTGCATCATATAAGCATCCACCAACTACTCACCAAGACTCGCAAGCAGCTCTGCAGAAGGAATGGGTGTTAATCCCTCAAAATGAGACTGATGACGTCATTCACAGCATGCCCTGTCGTTGTCAGGCCTGTATTGCTGCCAGTGGTGGTCACAGCCCATACTGAGCACATGAACCAGTTGTCGGAACGTGCATGCAAAACCGTTAAGCTGGAAAAACTGAGGAACATTTTTGTCTACTTTTACACATGTAGCAGCAGCTTACGTTCTGTGTTCTATGAGTTGTTTCTACCTTACTATCACCTGTTTGTACTATTTTGTGGCAAAATAAAAGCAACTTGGCAAATTTTCCGTTTATTGCTTTAATTTCGGACACCAGTGTAAAAATAGAAGAGGATGTAAATGAAGATGAAATGGGGGCTATGACACTGCGAGAAGAACTGAGCAGAGCACTGAAAGACATATGTCGAAACAAGGCTCCTGGAGTAGACAACACTTTGTCAGAACTACTGATGGCCCTTGGAGAGCCAGCCATGACTGAACTATTGTGTCTGCTGTGGAAAATGTCTTAGGCAGGCAAAATACCGTCATATGTCAAGGAGAATGTAATAATTCCGAGCCAGCGGCCTTGCCGCCACGGTAACACTGCTTGCCACCAGATCACCGAAGTTAAGTGCTGTCGGGCTTGGCTAACACTTGGATGGGTCACCGTCACGGTCTGCTGAGGGCTGTTGACAAGCCGGGTGCACTCAGCCCTTGCGAGGCCATTAAGGCGCTACTTAACTGAGAACTAGGGTACCAGTCACGTAAAGTGACAAGAGCCGGGTGAGTGGTGTGCTCACCACATGTCCCTCCTTATCTGCGTCCTGCGACACCTAAGGGCTGTGAGGATGACATGGCGGCCGGTCGGTCCGTGGGACCTTAGGGGCCTGTTAAGGACTGTGTGTTTTATTTATTTTGTAATAAGACATATTAAGTAAAGTGAAGCCTATGTTCACAGTATATTTAGGCGTAGAGAAAGCTTTTGACTATGTTCACTAAAATGAACTCTTTGACATTCTGAACATAGCTGGGGAAAAGCACAGGGAGCGAAAGGCTATTTGCAACTTGTACAGAAACCAGGCAGCAAAGACGAATCGAGGGGGCATAATAGGGAAGCAGTGGTTGAGATGGGGATAAGGTGATGTTGTAGCCTTTCCGCGACGTTATTCAATCATTTTCATTGAACAAGCTGTAAAGGAAACCAAAGAAAAGTTTGGAGAACGAATTAAAGTTGAAGAGGAATAAAAACTATAAGGTTTCCCGATCACACTGTAATTCTGTCAGAGTCAGCAAAGGATTAAGAAGAGCAGTTGAATGCAGTGGACAGTGTCTTAAAAGGAGGATGTAAAATCAACGTCAACTAAAGCACAAGTGGAATGTAGTCGAATTAAATCGTGCAATACTAAGGGAATAATATTAGGAAGTGAGACACTAAAAGTAGTAGATGAGCTGCGTAATTTGGGCATAAGTAAAGAAAATATAAAATGTAGACTGGCAATGGCAATAAAAGAGTTTCTGAATAAGATAAACTTTGTTAACGTCGAATATAGATATAAGTATTAGGAAGCCCTTTCTGAAGGTATTTGTTTGGAGTGGAGAGCAATGTATGGGAGTGAAATGTGGACGACAAACATTTCGGAGGAGAAGAGAATAGAAGGATTTGAAATGTGGTGCTACAGAAGAATGTTGAAGATTAGATTGGTAGATCATGTAAATAATGATGAGGTACTGAGTAGAATTGTACAGAAAAGAAGTTTGTGGCATAGGTTGAATAAAAGAAGGGTTCGATTAGTAAGGCACACTCTAAGACATCAAAGGATCACAATTAGTATTGGAGGGAATTGTGGGGCTGAAAATTTTGGAGGGACATCAAGAGGTGACTACAGTAAGAAAGTTCGAAAGGATATAGGTTGTAGTAATTATTCGGAGATGAAGAGGATTTCTCAGGACAGATTAACGGGGAGAGTTGCATCAACCCATTCTTCTGAACGAAGACCACATCACCACCACCAACAACAAAACAAATCAAGATCAGGTATTAAATCCTTTAATGCAGCCTGCCGAGTACAGTTATCTCCAGATTGTCCAACAGTGGGCCCTCCACTCGCTAAAAACCGACAGGTGGCGCCACATATGCAGACAGGGGTTTCTGGTAATGGACGCTCCCTCAGTGTATTCATCCGAGCCTCCTTAAAAGTCGCCGCACGTCAATAAAAGCAGTCACGAGAAATAACGCAAGACTGCTATTGAAGGCTTGAAAAGAGAGCGACTCTATACTAGCGTCAAAATCATCTCCATAAAAGAAGCTACAAATCAATGAATTAAGTAAATTATACAGTTAGATGAACAATATTGTGAGGTCAAAAGAGAAACATAAGTACTTTCTGTTAAACCTCTTGCCAGCTTGACCACTTGTGACGTCCTGTCCTAGAAACAGGTCTTCGTTGTGATATTTTGGGAGGATTGTTGGGGGAAGGACGGGGGGAAGGGGAAGTGTTTGGTGAGCGAGTGTGTACTAAACGGTCAATAGACTTGCTAGTTGGCAATTTGTTACCCTACAGTCCACTTCGTTTTAATTATTCTTGACTGAATTAGTGTTCATTTGCTCAAAAATCTAAGTAGTTTAAGAACTGTAGCCAGTTGAGGTCCTCCTGATTTGTACAATATACACTCCCCATTTCTCTGCATAAAAGTGTTACTCTACGTACTTTGGTGTCATATTTTTGAAGTAGTTTAAGGAGTTGTTCATGATTTTTTAATGTTACTGTTGTAACAGTTCTGCTACTAAATGTAACTGGGATTTCTCTTTTGAAGCTAATCAATTGTCAGGAGGATCATTACTGCAAAGGGCATTAGATTCTAGAGCATTATGCCAGGGTGAAAATACTAAATAAATTAATTTTTCTCTCTTAACAACATGTGGGCAGGGTGGGTTCTTCCTTGGTCGGGAATGAGGTAGAATGAACCAGCATTTTTAGATAAGATAACTTTTATTGAAAGTTTTGTACAACTGTTTGCTTACTGGATTTTCTGGCTCGGAGAGTGGCAGCTGTGTCGTTTGCGAAGCCTTCTGCTGCGGCAGCGGCGGCGTCTGATTACGCCTGGCGTAGTGTATCTCGTGTCGCTGTCTCGCCCAGTTGACTGGAGACGCGCATCGTGCTGTGGCCCGTTTAATTATTGAGAACGAAGTCGTAATCGGACGGTGACACCTTGGATGTGGCGTCCCAGTGTTTCTCTTCTCCAAGCGGCCGCGTGTGTCAGTGTTGTGCGTCGGCCAGCAGAGCGGCGCGGCGGGGAAATGCCAGTGTCCCGGACTCGAGCAACAGACTCCCGCTTGCCAGTCTTCGGCTGTCAGATCTTTATCCCAGCTCACAGGTGACTGCTGATGTGAGGCCGTCTCCTTCCCGTCCTCACGAGGCACCCGGGTACGTAAAAATCAGACTTTAAATACGTTTTAACTTCTGTCTTCTGGCGCCGAGGCTGCTGCTTGCTATTCCATTACAGCGGCGGACTTGGTGCGTCTGTGTATGATGTAGTCTCTTCTTGCATGACGGTCTTCAGCACCGAAACTGACTGAAAACTTCTGCTACTTCCTTGTCGGGCCCACTGCGTCTCGCGTATTTATTCACTTTAGCTCATTGGAGGTGAACGACTTCACGGTCATTGCCTCTTCTGTCACGTTGAAAAGCTTCTCGAAGAATCTTCTTAACGTTGGTCATTGGCTCTTGGAATGTAGGCAAGGGCCTTTGATCACATGTGACAACTGAGAAACACGTGAGCCGGTCATTGCCTCTTCTGCCACGTTGAAGAGCTTCTCGAAGGGTCTTCTTTGATCACATGTGACAACTGAGAAACACGTGAGCCGGTCGGGCGATGCCCTGACGGCTGAATCGACAGCGTCCGCTTATGTGGAACTTGCTGACTTCACGGTCATTGTCTCTTCTGCTCTGCCCGCTGTTTGCCAGTGTGTAACTCTCTAAACTAAATCAAGTTTTTCATTTATTATCTAATTTCTACTTCACTTTGATTTTACTATTTTATTTAGTTTTCTTAAGTACCACTCAATACTGTGAACCACGACTATTGCCTGAACGGAAGTCTTCATTGTTTGTAATGACCTGTTAAACACAATGTCTACTGAAGAAAAGTTATAAATAGAAGTGCTTAAATTTTACCCATAAACCACCTGTATGTGTCTTTGTGTTTGTAGTCTGAAAGGTCTACCTGTTAACTAACTCCTACAACCGCAGATCAACAATCTTAATGTATTTAAAATACAGTTAACATTTACCTTTAAATAGAAAGAATACCAGCTCATCTACCTGTCCTAGGAACAGGTCTTAGTTGTGGTATTTTAGGAAGGCTGTTCGGGGCAGGAGGGGCTGAGGGGTGTTGGAAGTGTTTGGGGAGCGAGTGTGTACTAAAAGGTCAATAGTTTTACCTTTTCACAAAATTACGGCTGCAGCTGCAATTTAAATCATACAGGGTGTCAGTTATTGAAGTATGTTAAATACAATCGTCATAAATTCTCAACGGTTTGCCTTAGGACGTAAAAAGTGCATGGTTAGCCGCGGAGCATGATGGGAATTAGTATGCGCATGCGTGGTTTGATTTAACGACGAAGCCCACTTTCATTTGGATGCGTTCGTCAATAAGCAGAACTGGCGCATTTGTAGGGCTGAGAATCCGTATTCCGCTAACGAAAAGCCTCTTCACCCTCAATGGGTGACTGGGTGGTGTGCAGAGTACAGTCACGGAATAATTGGTGCGATACTCCTTGATGGCACCCTGACTACCGTCTGCTACACGAAGGTTTTGGAATCCGATTTCATCCTCATTATTAAAAGTGACTCTGATTTCAACAATATGTGGTTCATGCTAGACGGAGCTCGACCCCATCGAAGCTATACTAAAGGTGTACAGCAATAACCCCTATACCATTGCTGAGATGAATACAGCCATTCAGGAGGTCATCAACAGCATCGATATTCCGACACTTCAGCGAGTCAAGCAGGATTTCGCTATTCATCTGAGCCAATGATGGCAGGCATATCGAACTTCTCATAACATAGATCCGAATATCTGTAGTGACTTTCACAAGTTCTAGAAGCTACAGTCTGGAACCGCGCGACAGCTACGGTCGCAGGTTCGAATACTGCCTCGGGCATGGATGTGTGCAATGTCCTTAGGTTGGTTAGCTTTAAGTAGTTCTAAATTCTAGGGCACTGATGACCTTAGAAGTTAAGTCCCATAGCACTCAGAGCCATTTGAACCCTTTTTTGAATAAAATGTGTGCACGCCGTAGTTTGTAACTAATTTACGTTTTTTCGAATAGTTCAGTAACTGTCACCCTGTGTACAACTCACACTTATGTGTCCATAGAAGTTTTTCACAGTATCTTTAACACAGCAACACAACCACGCTTTACACTTGCTGTAGAGCTGCTGGTTGGCAATTCATTACGAGGGTGAGTCAAATGAAAACCTTAAATTTGTAATAACAAATCGAAATTTCGCGCCGTTATCCTGTAGGTTGGTAAGCATGCTACAAACAGCGTGGAGAATGTCCTGTATGTGGCAGAATAGCGCAGATGCACACATACCGTCGCAGTATCAGTATAAAGATGGCCGCCCCACTCACGACTTGCACCAGGGATGAACAGCGTTCTGTTATTCGATTTTTGCTTAGTGAAGGTGTGAAACCTATTGAAATTCATCGACGAATGAAGGTTCAGTACGGTGACGCATGTTTGTCACAGCAGCAAGTCTACGAATGCAGTAGGAAGTTCCCAAATGATGTGACTTCAGTGGAAGATGCTCCTCGTCCAGGTCAGGCACAACGAGTTGTGACTCCACAGAACTTTGCAGCAGTTGAGGCCATAGTGAAGGAAAACCGCAGAGTGACACTGAATGACATTGCAACATGTTTACAGATTAGTCATGGGTCAGCAGACTATATTGTGCATGATGTGCTCAATTTTCACAGTGTCTGCAAGATGCTTGCCACGGCAGCTGACTCCTGAAATGAGAGAACGACGTGTTGATGCTTCTTCGGCGCTTTGAACGATAAGGTGGTGGCTTCCTTGCAAGAATCGTTACTGGGGACGAGACCTGGGTTCACTTCCACCAATCAGAAACGATGAGAGGGAGCAAGGAACGGCGCCTTTCCTCATCCCCAAAACCAAAGAAGTTTCGAACAGAACCATCAGCAGGGAAGGTAATGCTGACTCTGTTTTGGGACGAAAAAGGCGTCATTTTGGAGCATTCCATGTCTAGAGGCACAACTGTCACTAGTGCATCATACACAGATCTCCAAAAAAATCATTTGCGGCCTCCAATCAAATCAGACCGACGTGGATTGCTGTCAGCAGGTGTCATTTTGCAACATGACAATGCAAAGCCCCACACTGCCCGTACAACACTTGCAACAATCACAGACCCGCATTTTGAGTGTCTTACTCATCCACCATACTCACCAGACTTTGCCCCAAGTGATGATGTTTGGACCACTCAAAGACGCAGTGGGAGGCACGAAGTTCCGTTATGATGAAGAGGTACGCCACGCGGTGCATGAGTGGTTGCGCGGACTACCAAAAGAAATTTTTTCTAAAAGAATTTATGCACTTTGTGCTGGAGGACTTGCATTGAGCGTGGGGGAGATTATGTTGAAAAGTGATACAGCTTTGTACCACTTCTGCACAATAAATGATATTTAAAAAATATTTAAGGTTTTCATTTGACTCACCCTCGTACCATACAGTCCACTTCGTTTTAATTATTCTTGACTGAGTTCGTGTTTAAGTGCTCAGAAAACTCAGTAGTTTAAGAACTGTAGCCAGTTCAAGTCCCCCTGTTTTGTATCATATATACTCCCCATTTTTCTGCATATAAGTGTTACTTTACGTACTTTGGGGTCATCTTTCTGAATTAGTTTACGGAGTTGTTCATGATTTTTAAGGTACCACACAGCGTCAGTGTGAACCACAACTACTCCCTGAACTGCAGTCTTCATTGTTTGTAATGAGCTGTTAAACATAATGTCTACCAAAGAAAAGTTTCTAATCTGGAGTGCTGGTGTTAGTTTAACAATCGTTTGCTCATAATGGATAAAAATATTTTCTTACGATTTATGTGAGTAGCTTTTATATAATAAGCAGGTTCTTAAGTAAGGTGGAGCCTGGCACACGTGTTGCATAGAATCTGCAATCACCACCACTCATATCTACAGTATCCAACTTCTTAAAAAGTTGTCGTGTTTTCGCAAACTGTCCATTGCAGCACAAATACACTCCTGGAAATGGAAAAAAGAACACACTGACACCGGTGTGTCAGACCCACCATACTTGCTCCGGACACTGCGAGAGGGCTGTACAAGCAATGATCACACGCACGGCACAGCGGACACACCAGGAACCGCGGTGTTGGCCGTCGAATGGCGCTAGCTGCGCAGCATTTGTGCACCGCCGCCGTCAGTGTCAGCCAGTTTGCCGTGGCATACGGAGCTCCATCGCAATCTTTAACACTGGTAGCATGCCGCGACAGCGTGGACGTGAACCGTATGTGCAGTTGACGGACTTTGAGCGAGGGCGTATAGTGGGCATGCGGGAGGCCGGGTGGACGTACCGCCGAATTGCTCAACACGTGGGGCGTGAGGTCTCCACAGTACATCGATGTTGTCGCCAGTGGTCGGCGGAAGGTGCACGTGCCCGTCGACCTGGGACCGGACCGCAGCGACGCACGGATGCACGCCAAGACCTTAGGATCCTACGCAGTGCCGTAGGGGACCGCACCGCCACTTCCCAGCAAATTAGGGACACTGTTGCTCCTGGGGTATCGGCGAGGACCATTCGCAACCGTCTCCATGAAGCTGGGCTACGGTCCCGCACACCGTTAGGCCGTCTTCCGCTCACGCCCCAACATCGTGCAGCCCGCCTCCAGTGGTGTCGCGACAGGCGTGAATGGAGGGACGAATGGAGACGTGTCGTCTTCAGCGATGAGAGTCGCTTCTGCCTTGGTGCCAATGATGGTCGTATGCGTGTTTGGCGCCGTGCAGGTGAGCGCCACAATCAGGACTGCTTACGACCGAGGCACACAGGGCCAACACCCGGCATCATGGTGTGGGGAGCGATCTCCTACACTGGCCGTACACCACTGGTGATCGTCGAGGGGACACTGAATAGTGCACGGTACATCCAAACCGTCATCGAACCCATCGTTCTACCATTCCTAGACCGGCAAGGGAACTTGCTGTTCCAACAGGACAATGCACGTCCGCATGTATCCCGTGCCACCCAACGTGCTCTAGAAGGTGTAAGTCAACTACCCTGGCCAGCAAGATCTCCGGATCTGTCCCCCATTGAGCATGTTTGGGACTGGATGAAGCGTCGTCTCACGCGGTCTGCACGTCCAGCACGAACGCTGGTCCAACTGAGGCGCCAGGTGGAAATGGCATGGCAAGCCGTTCCACAGGACTACATCCAGCATCTCTACGATCGTCTCCATGGGAGAATAGCAGCCTGCATTGCTGCGAAAGGTGGATATACACTGTACTAGTGCCGACATTGTGCATGCTCTGTTGCCTGTGTCTATGTGCCTGTGGTTCTGTCAGTGTGATCATGTGATGTATCCGACCCCAGGATTGTGTCAATAAAGTTTCCCCTTCCTGGGACAATGAATTCACGGTGTTCTTATTTCAATTTCCAGGAGTGTATATTTGTTTACACCAGACCTAGGAAAAGATCTCAGCGATCGTGAATGTTCAAGAAAATTACGTTGGCGTGACTCAGTTGCTTCAGGCGCTTCTTCATTCGCCAGCATTTAGTTTCTGTATTTGTCGTTAGATCTGCTTGTTAGTGTGACCGACCAATTTGCTCTGAGAGTACTCTCTTTGTAATGGGAGCACAAGGCCTCACAAACTCCACGATTGTAAGAGCTGAAGCTTTATTAACACACAAGACTATCGCCGACTGTCTCAGATGATCCTAATCAGATATCATGGGGATGTGTATTTTACTGCGGGGAGTATCGCTATTGAAATCGTGATAATATGAGCACTTCAGGTTTTCGTAATCTGAGCATCTTCCAAGAACTCGGCGGCTCTTTTTCAGAATAGATCATCGTAACTGAATGCCTCTCTGGTTTATCGAACGATATGTCTATCTATTGCCTGAAATTCATCCACTAAAATACTGTGTTAGACGTACCGACGACATTAGAGATAAATACGTCAATCTGTAGCTACCCAGTGGTTCTTCGACACATCACGTCAATGTTTCAAACACATAGCTGTCTGCAATATTGATCTGAAGCAGATCTCCGTCATATGAAACTATATTATATAGGTTTATTCTTTATTAAAGAACAAATAATCTTAGTGATGGTTGTGACAGACTGCACTTAAAAGAGCGAAAATCCAAGCAGTTGCTTCAGTCACAAATTCACATTGAAAAACCACACCTGTTTTCAGGTATAGGAATCGATATTAGTTCTATAAACTAGTAGCGAATTTGTCATTGCTTGTGTGATTGATTTCATAGGCTATGTTTTATTTATGAAATCATTTTAATTTTTTATTTGATTAAGGTACTCAGTATTAATTCTACATCCTACAGAGAACCTGACTACTAATCAACAATTGTTGAAATCGGGTTATTCATTTGTACAATTCAGTTTTAAGGTATATATTACATAAAATTAAGATAGTCCGTTTATTTTTAATAGATATTCAGTTACTCTATCCCATTCTCACCACCATAATTCACTATATATTTTCGCGTCGGTATACTTCAAGCTATTTTGGTGCTGCCTTAAAATATTGATTTCTGAATCAGTATTATTCATTCGCCGTGCTTTGTAATTGGGAACAGCGCTCCTACACGGTAAAGCGTGCTTTGATTTTACTTGTATGCACACTCTTTCCGTTTGTGATTTCGAAATCTATTACTCGATGTTCTCAAGCAGTGGACCATTTCTTATAATCTGAGAGGTTCAATCTAGCGAACTGGTGCAGTGGTAAGACAATGGACTTGTATTCTAGGTTCGGCGGTTCCAGTCTGTGTTACACACTCCATATTTATGCTTTCTGCCATTTTCCAAAGGTCGCTTAAGGAAAATCTTGGGGTGGTTCCTTTGAAACGAACACAGTTGATTTTGTTTTCAATGCTTTCCCAGTCCACGCTTGAGTTACATGTTTTGAGAACTCTTTGTATTGTAATTTGGTTATCCACTTTGTGTTTGGAGAAGAGGTCGTGGCTGTCTTTGTATTGTGTAACATCGCCGAATAATTGCTGCGAGCTATGTTGTGACGTTGTAACCTTTCTCCACTTTCTGGGTAATTACTACTACTTGTTAATGTTCCTGCTCTTCCTTTTCCTGATGTCCTTCTAGGTTTCTTTACTTCTTGAGCATTCAAAAATTCACTTTATAAATTGCGTCCTAGACCCTTTAAAAGTTTATTAATACTATATTTATCACCATTTGATTGCCATCTTCTGATGTGATTTATTCGCTAATAGCGTCGTCAAGGTATTCAACAATCCGTACCTCTTTTAAAATGTGACGACGTAATTGACATTTTTATAAGACTTCATGATGTTCAATTTACAGGAATTAATGAATCACTTCTAAATATGGCAATCAAGTGGTGAAACCGGATATCGGAACATTAATTTTTAAGTAATCTTGGAAGTAATTAATTATATTTATAAACAATTGAAAGTTTGCACATTTCCGTTTGTCCATATGTCAACAAAAATCAGATTTTGTCAATCTTAACTTCCCTTACCTCCTCCATTTTTATTTTTAAACAAATGTTATCCCATCACCAGTAGACTGTATGATGAACCACCTACGCCACTGAACCATGTTCAGAAAAACTTCACAGTAAGATTTTGTGCTTGTAACTTTATCTCTAAGTCACAATTTTGCTAATTCACGCTATGACCAGTTGAACTTGCATTTGCTTAACTGAATAGCAGAGTGTGAGCATTTTACCCAGACCTATAAAACTGTAAACAAGTCACGTAGTCAGTTGATGCTTTCGTTGTAATTCAGGTATTTAACGCTTTTATTTTCGTGATACAAACAAACTTTGGTTCTGCTCATTTACAAAAAGATGAATTAACCTTTGTTCGCTGAAAATAAAAGCTTTGATGATGATGCTCTAAGCGGTTGTCTCTGTACACTGGTGACAGGGGCCGTGCTTCTGAATGTTTTCCGTTGTCTGTGACTGCTGCTCGTCTTCTCGGCGGGACTGTAACTGACACAGGACAAACTCCGAGAAACAGGGCCGCTACTCTCCCAAGTGACAGTCCCTACAACAGACAGCCAGAAGCTGCCAGCTGAAAGAGTTTCGCAGCGTCTGATACGACCGAGCTACCCCATCTTCTTTAGGACAGTAATCCACTTAAATGTTCCACCATTAAAACAACTTGTTATAAAAGACTATTCTCGCTGCTGTAAGAAGAAGTTAGGAGTGTCATGTAATATTTTGTCTTATGTAATATCTTCTATAGACACCTTTTATTAACCTGACAGGTCCCACATCATTACGAAATGTCGTATTCATGATCTATGGAACAAGTACTAATCTACTCTAATGTGATCTAATCGACAAGTAACTGGAACTGAAATTAGTTTTACAAAACTAAAAGTGTAATTACTACATTGTGATGAATGAAAAAGTGTGTATACTGTACATTCATTTAAGACAGTATGCAGAAAAATTTGTATTGGATGAGTGAAAATGTCTTAAAGCGGAACCTCAGAGTTTACAATCAGAGTTCAGGTTTACAAAGTAGTAATGTAACCCTCAACGAGATCACTGATTGTGTAGTATCAAGGAACGTGAGACGCGGCTGGAAAGTAACATTTTCAGAGCCACAGCCCACTTCTGTAGCAATATATATTCTTGTCTCAAGCGTCGTGTGGGTCGGAACATTATACAGTCTACTTGTGTTTGGTATTAATGGAAGCAAGTAAGGACTTGTCAAAATGAGACGCGGATCGTAGTTCTTTAGGCCACTTTATCTGGTGTATCAGTAGAGGACAGTGAGGAGGTGTAAGTGATGATAAACATAGTAACAGTGTTTACTTCACAAAGAAGAAACCTTGATACGACACTTAAGGACTGTGTGAAGCTCAAAATTATAAGGAACTACACTTAGCGGGAGTAGAATCGGCCACCACCGCATCATGCATCCCCTTTCCGCCATCGAAAACAGGCATTTCATAGTCTGTTCATTGGCATGTAACTGATAACATAGAGATTAATTTAATGTCCTACATCATTCGATGCCTGTGCGTGCTTGATTTAAACTCTGGCTCTTCTAGGTTTTTGTCTCAAATACAGGAATATAATTATGTCAGAGCATAACAAACAAAAATAAACTAATATGTATCTGTCTGGTTTGTGTTAAAAGAAGTATTTTTCGTATTACATGTAGTCAAAATCTACGATCTGATAATACATAAACCAATATTCAACAGTGTGTATTTATGTGTTTTGTACAGAAAGAAATCGCTGTATACACAAGGCAGTGTCCTAACTGACTGAATAGGCTCATCACTCCCCAGCCCAAATCGCTAAGGACAGAAAGTTAAAATTTGGAGACGGTGTGCTCATACTGTAGGCGTCGTTTAAGAAGGTATTTTTCGAAATTCCAACCCTATTTAGGTGAAATAGGGTATGAATGCTTTTTATGTAGCTATTAAGGCAATTTCGAAGCTAGACCTACGAAAATTTGTATTAGGTTTCTCGGTCTGAAACAAATAAGTGTTTCAGTATTTTTGGAAATTTAATTCAATGAGGGCGAAATAGTGGGTAAAAGCTTGTTTTGCAAATATATCATTATTATAGAACTACAAAGTATTTTTAAAGCTACATTTATGAACATCGGTACTGGACGCCTCGGTTACAAATAAAAAATTTCTGTTTCAGTGTTTTTAGAAATTAAACCCCTAAGGGACTGAGATTTTATATGAAAATATTTTATTGTGAACACATTTTTAAACTAAGTCTATGAAAATTTAAATATGGATTTTCAGTTAGAAATAAACAATACGTGCTTCACTTTTTTTGGAAATTTCAATCCCTAAAGGGATGAAAGAGGTGGTGAAACGTTTTGCGAAAATATTTCATTGCGAAATCATTTTTAAAGCCAAATATTTGAAAAACGGTATTTGGCTTCTCCGTTAGAGATGAAAAAATATGCCTTTCACTGTTTTTGGAAATTCAACCCCTAATAGGGTGAAACAGGGTCATACTGATTCACTGACTCATCATAGCCCCCCCCCCCCCTACCGCTGAAACCGCTAGGGATAGAAATTGGCAGTTTGCGGAGTCCGAAATTCCACTCCTAAAGAGGTTAAACAGGGGATGAAAGGGTTTTTGAAAGTATCTCGCTGTGAAGGGAATTTTGAAGCTATAACTACGAAAACTGGTATTTGGTCTTGCAGACAGAAAATGAAAAAAATATTTACTTCAGTTGTTTTAGAAATTCTGTTGCAAGTAAATAACTAAACAACTGAAACTGATTTTAAGGCTACATCATAATCCTCGATTAGAGATAAAAAAAACGTGTTTCAGTGGTTCTGGGAATTCAACCCGTAAGGGAGTCCAATAGGGGATGAAAATTTTAAAGAAAATATTTCCTTATATTAAAATATTTGAAGTAAAATTGATGAAAATTGGTATTTTACGTCTTATTTTCACTGGTATTTTACTCTTTATTTTTTCAGTGAGACATAAAGAAATATTAGTTATGGGATGAAAGTTGCTGTGACAATATCTTTACAAGAAAGCAAAAGGTATGATTAACAAAACTTTGGACTCCATCTATCAGAATCGCTCTTTGATCAGAAGTACATTCGGAAAAGACCATTCTTATACGGCCTTAAAAGCTTATAAGGTGTAGCAATTTGTGAACAACATAAAAATTTGATCAAGTAAAAACGAAAGAAAAATCTCTACTGTCCATACAGTCTACGCGAGCGAGGCGGTAAATTAGTAAATAAATAACACGAGTAAAGTATATGTCGTGCAAAGGTAAGGAAATGTTAGAGCCCATTGCCAATAAAAAAAGTTAATCTACAAAATCTAAATGCTGAAAGCAATAATACTTCGTATTACGGAGAAAAGGCGTAAATTCTAGATTCACTGAGTTATGAACGAAAATTCAAAGGAAAATAGATCCTACCGTGCTAGGAAAACCATTTTAAAATGGCTGGAATGTGTTAAAGTTATATGTGATGGAATCTGTAAAATGTTCTAATTTGATACTTAAAATTACACGTACATACATGACAGAGAATATTAAGTATGTTAGGATGGGTATTTTGTAAACGCTGAGTCGACTGTACAACACACCTTATCATTACTTATAAAGTTTTTGATTTATCTTAAATTGAAACGCGTGGACAGTCGGAGTAAACCAAGCTTAACTATTCAGTATACATCTGCTGTTTTGATTAATATGTTGCAGAACGTGTATCGGGATCGGAAATGTTGCAATTATACCTGAATGAAAAAGAAGCCACTTCAGACCATCACTCCAGGTTGTCCGGCCGTATGGCGGGCGACCGTGATTTTGGTATTCCACCGCTGCCTGGGACTTCTCCAGTCACATCTTCACTGGTCAATGGGGTCCATTTCGGACTCATAACTGAAGACAATCGTACTCTGCTCAGTGAGTTCCTAGGCCGAAGATGAATCTGCTTGCACAAAGAGCAGAGGTGGACCTCAGCGTAATTGACTTGCTTAATTTGTAGAGCTTTTTCTCTTGACTTAATCATCCCATTTTTTTGGAAATTGTTACCATTTGTTTGTCTGTATATGTGCAATCATGTAAGGAAGAAGGCAGTTTTATTTTCTTCGTTGATTTCCCTTACTGACATGAAAGGAATAACTTGAACGTAAGTTATTTAGGACATGGACCAGGGTCTTGAGCACAGCATAGTCATAGTGGAATTGAGGAATAAATCATTGTAAAGATGGGAAAAAATGATGGAAAGAAAGTATTTATATGCTATAAATGTTATTCTATAACCAGACTCAGATCGGGTATGAAGTAGGTGGCAGTGGGATAACAACACCAGTGCTACTATAACCATATACTGAAGTATCTGTATTTACATTCTATTAATGTGGAAGATAAAATATTATTTGGAGGTATTTTATAGTATAAATTTGAGGGGACACGTACAAGAGGTGAATGTTAGGGCAAGAATGACGGATGTTACGCAGTCTCGTTACAGTCGTGATGGACAGCTTGGTAAGAAGTGTTCTATTACTTTATTTTATGCGAAATAATTACGGTAGCACAATAATGATAAAAATATATGTAGATGAAAATGATAATACAAGTGGTAATTAAGAGCGTTTACGAAGTTTGAACTATCTCGTAAGGAAAACTATTATAAGTGCATTAAAGACGTACACGCTGGTCTTGTAGTTATTAATCCCACCTACAGACATGATAACAAATCGTTATAGGAATGTTACGAAGAGTTTAATAAAAGTGGGTAATTGTGCTTATGTATGAAGTATTCCAAAAAGGTTTGATTAGGGGCTAGTAATTATGAGAAAATACTATATAAGTTTTTAGTGATAGTTTCATGTAAAGATCTATATACAATAGACCCAACTTGTGGTCTGGTTGAACCGATTCAGCACGTGAAATAGTAGTGCTTCGTCTTAGCGTGAGCATATGTGATGGATCACCTAGGACGATTGTCGGCAAGGAATCCTCGAGTACATCATAAAGATGGGAACTGGATCAACAAATACTGATGAACGGCGAGTCAAATTACAAATAAAAAATGGGGGGGGGATGTATTATGTACTAATATTCATACTAATATGTTGCAGAAGCTATATCTTGTAGCGGACCCCGCAATATGCGGGTGTGCCATGGGAGGCAAAAGGATGCATGAGCAACGACAGCAAGCGATGATATTGGTCATCAAGAAATGTCGGCAGGTCAGTTCTGCTGAAAAATAGGAAAAAATCAGATATTGTACAGTTGTTCTGTGGTTTGTTTTGCGACAGGCCGGTTTTGGATAGAACTGATTTTAAATGCTGTAATTATTTAGAAGATGAAAGCTAGAGATATAAAGAGGCATACTACTTGCTTTCTTTATTTGTGCCAAACTTGTCATATCAGAGTACCACTTGCAACCTACGTCCTCAATTATGTGCTGTAAGTATATCAATCCCTGTCTTTCCCTACGGTTTTTGCCCTCTACAGCTCCATCTGGCACCATAGAGGTTATTTCCTTATGTCTTAACAGATGTCCCTTTTTCTTGTCACTCTTTTCCATATATTCCTTCTATCGCTGATTCAGCGCAGAACCCTCACATGCATTACCTAATCAGACCAATTCATTGTCGACATTCTTCAGCAGCACCACATCTAAAACTCTTCGATGCTGTTCTGTTCCTTTTTTGTCATAGTCCATGATTCACTACCATACGATGCCGTGCTCCCAACATACATCTTCATAATTTCTTCCCCTAATTAAGGCCTATACTTGATACCAGTAGATTTCTCTTGGCCAGGAACACTCTTTTTGCCATTGCTAGTCTGTTTTTTTATGTCTACCTTGCTCCGTCCGTCGTCGGTTATTTTGCTGTGTAAACTTGATCTATACATCTATATAGTGATCGTCAAGTGTGATAAATTCCTCGCTGTTCTCATCTCTGCTGCTTCTCATTATTTTCTTATTACTTCGGTTTGCTCTCAGTCCACATCCTTTACTCATTAGAATGTTCATTACATACAACAGATCCTGTAGTACTTCTTCAGATTCAGTGAGGATAGTGATGTCTTCAGCGAATCTTGTCACTGACATCTTTTCACCTTTAATTTTAATTGCACTCTTGAAACTTACGTTTATTTCCGTCATTGCTTCTTCAATATATACATCAAACAGCAGAGCCGAAAGACTACAAATCCTGTTGTGGTGTCACCGCCAGACACCACACTTGCTAGGTGGTAGCTTTAAATCGGCCGCGGTCCATTAGTACATGTCGGACCCGCGTGTCACCACTGTCGGTGATCGCAGACCGAGCGCCACCACACGGCATGTCTTGAAAGACGTACTAGCACTCGGCCCAGTTGTACGACGACTTTGCTAGCGACTACACTGACGAAGCCTTTCTCTCATTAGCCGAGAGATAGTTAGAATAGCCTTCAGCTAAGTCCATGGCTACGACCTAGCAAGGCGCCATTAACCATTTCTAGAGAGAGTCTCACTTGTATCATCAAGAACGCTGTATACAAATGATGGATTAAAGTTAAGTATTCCAGCAGCTACGTACTTTTCTTTATAGCATTCATTACGTATCCTGTTTCAGACCTAACGCCAGCCGACGTGTGTAAACGCGTGCCTTTCGGTTACCCGTCACTGTGGACTGGCTGTCTTGTCAGTCCACTAGACCTGTCTTACACACTTTTTAGCTGTAGCACTTCGTTCTTGGTTTCCCATTCTCATTGTTCCTTCTTGGTTCTTTTGTATATAATATACACTAATATGCAAAAAAAAAAAAAATTACGACTGTGGCCAACCGCGGCGTTGGATGGTGCCTGATGGCATTGCGGGCACGTGACGCAGGGACAAAAGTATGTAAGCGGAGTGGAGACGGACGGTGGAGCACCCTAGCGAAGATATGGGCGGCAAAAGGGGAAGTCTATTGAGATAAGCGACTTTCACAAAGGGCACGTTATTATTAGACAGAGCCTATGAACAAATAACTAGAAAGATGGTCGAATGCACTCACGGGCAGAGGTAGAAGGCCAGTGAAGCTACCAACAGGCTCTAAAAGGTTTGGAATTTAACGACTCTTCACCGAACGTGGGGTTCGGAGTCTTGTCTGCTCTGTAAAGTAGGATAGATGGTGATGTGCGGCACCTCTGCCCAAAGCACAAAATGCTGGTGCATGCACAAGTCCTGCGGAGCGCACAGTTCATCGTACATTGTTGAACATTGAGCTTCGCAGCAGACCAGATGACATCGGCAGTTACGATCGCAGTGGGCACGGGATTCAACCGTTGACCAATGGAAACGTGTCGGCTCTTCGGATGAATCACATTTTTGCTACGCTAGGTCGCTCGTCGTCTCCCTAGATGCCGTCATCTAGGAGAACGGCGCCTGGAAACATGCAGCGCGCCACTGATGCAGGCTGGTGGAAGCACTATTATGCTACGAGAGACATTCTTTTGCGCTTTCATGGGACCTACGGTAGTAATCGAAGATACGCTGACAGTTACGAACCAGCTGCTTCCCTTCGTGCTTGATCTCTACACCGACGAGTATATCATCTTTCAGCAGTACAACTGACCATTACTCGGAGCAAGAACTGTGTTACAGTGGTTTGAGGAGCATTAGAATGAACTCACGTTGATGTGTCGGCGACAAAATTTGTCCTATCTAAGTTCTATAGAACTCATCTGGGTCGCTATCGGGTGCGATCACAGCGTACACAAATCAGCGGCCCGTTGTTAACGCAAATTACATGACGTGTGCGTAGCCATCTAATGCCACATACCTCAACAAACCCTTCAACAAACTGCCGGATCCCTGATAGGCAGAATTACTGATTTATTTTGTTTCAAAGACGGACAAACAAGTTATTAAGCATTAGGACAAAATATTTTGTCTCATCACTGTGTTACCCATTTTTCCCTATAGCTCACTCCGAGGTTTCTCAGAACTTTGGACATCTTGTACCACTTGACATTGTCGAACTGTTTTCCGAGGTCGACAAATCCTATGAAAGTGTCTTGATGTTTCTTCCGTCCTCCTTCAGTAGTTTTGCAGTCCATCTACTGGGCATGCCTAACAACAGTTTACTGATTCCTTTATTCGTACTTGGAAATCATTGTGTGTGGAATCGAGGCTGTGAGATTAATTTGTTGGCTAATATTCCTCGAGACAGTGAAGCAATTCATACTACTCCAAAGCAAACTCGAACATTTCAAGGTGTTTAAACTCTTGAGTTAATAATTGATTATAGAGATTTTGCAAATATTACAAATCGCACACAGGATGAGTATTTTAATGTCACGCAGTCAAATGAACATTTTAGTCAGGACCAACAACTTAAATGACCATTGTGCACTAACAAGGACATTTATTTTGAGCACCTACTGATGGTTCTCGCACCTTGGTCGGCCTTAACAGCCTTACGCCGTCCAGGTTCGCGAAAGTGCCAAGTTACTAACTCTTCAACACCATTCGATAAATAACCTTCCTGTAGGCAGAGCGTCTCAAGAGGTTCAAGTGATAGCAGTACAACGGATTGACAAAGTAAATCGGATTAATAAATGAGAAGCACGAGTTTGCTTTTGTTCTACAGCATTACTTTCATTGTTAACCGGTTTTCGGTTTACAAGGCCTTCTTTAGACATTTACTGACTATTAGCACCAAAGGAGATACAATGTTTGCAAACAACATGGGAAGTGCCGTAACACTTCTACACTGAAGTAGAAACATACAGTAAGTAACATCCTTGATAGTGTGGTGGTAATGCAATGAAAAAATAAAAATCGGACAGTACATAAATAACAACAAAACTCGAATTACAACACACTACTCAGGTAACCAGAAAACATTGTCGAATCCAAAACATAAATATAAGCAATATCGCTCACAGGTGCGAAATATACACGCATTCAAGAGTATGTGGTTGAAATCACAATCCGGCCTATCAGAGTAACGTTTTTCATGGTCACCCTAAATCCCTTAGTGTGAATGTTAGGATTATTCCTTCGAAGAGAAGTTGGCTGATGTTCTTCGTCATCCGTCCCCAAACAGGCCTTGTGTTTCGCCAGTAATGACATCGTCGTTAACGGGACGTTAAACAAAAATCTTGATTCAAAAGCAACAACTTCTAATCAGGTACATGGTACGTTGGCTATGAAATATTAAATCAATGGAACTATCTGAAGCCACTTAATAACAATAATTTACATAAAATAAAAGTGTTTGACGTAGCTCTAAAGCATCAAACATCAGACACAAAAACATCAACATAGCTAAGTGGTAATCTTTACCTTTCTTTTAAGAAAAAAGGATACGATATTATTGATTGTAAATCTAGTGACGGAATCCGTAGTCTAAAATGCAGTGAATGTTGAACACAACTCTCTCTTAAAAAGGTATCTTAAGGCATCTAGCAGAGTGCATGCAAGCCACTGCTGAGGCTAACAGCCGAATACTTTACAGCTCAGAGTATACATCAAAGCCCGATTTATGGCATCCATGCGAAATGGGTCCTGACTAAATCCCACTAGACCGGCCTTTACAAAAGAATGGTGCTGCTAGACGCAGCTACGTAAGCAAAACGCCACGAAACGACCACGTTGCGCTCTTTATGAAGATTTAGCTGGTCACTGCCTAATGAAGACAAATAAGGGACGCTCTCACCTTTCCTTTCGCCCTCCGAGAGGAGCGATTAGTCTCAATCGATTCCCGTTTAGAACGACTCAGGTGCCGCAAGAAGAGCGCGTCCGAATGCAAACCACATCCGAAGCGAAAACAACCTACTCCTTATGTTATGAAGCTTTCAGGCGTAATGACAAAAAAAATTATTTTCTTTTGTTTATTTACGCGAAACTGCGATAAACTTATGATACATATAAATGCGCGTTTCTTCGACACTACCAGTATGGATTTGTTGCCTCTGTGTTTCTGTTAATAGAGACGGCACGATTATAGTATTATTTCAGTTTCATTCTGAGCCATGAGTCATTCGATATGTTTGGGACTGCCTTTAATCTTTAAACCTTCCCATTTTGTGTACTTAGAGAAACAAATCATCAGAGTAGTATATTACATTTTTTAGTAACTAGCACACACAAAGGTTTCGATTGAGTCAGTGTACCAGAGGAATTCAATGACACCTAAAGGAAAAGCGAAAATACAGTCAAATTATAGCTTACTAATTGTGATAATTACACTAGTCAACAGCCATTTTGTGTTGTGGGTTGGCGGGAGAGCCAACACCGGTTTGAGAGGAAGCCGAAAGGCACGCGTTTTAGCTCACGCAGGCTGGCGTGAGGTCTGGAACAGGTCAAGGAAATTAGACTATCAAAAAAGGACGTAGCTGTGGAATACTTAGCTTTAATCCATAAATGGTGAACATCGCTCTTGACGATACATGTTTTACAGCATCAATAGTAACTGGTAATGGCGCCTTGCTAGGTCGTAGCAAATGACGTAGCTGAAGGCTATGCTAACTATCGTCTCGGCAAATGAGAGCGTATTTTGTCAGTGAACCATCGCTAGCAAAGTCGGCTGTACAACTGGGGCGAGTGCTAGGAAGTCTCTCTAGACCTGCCGTGTGGCGGCGCTCGGTCTGCAATCACTGATAGTGGCGACACGCGGGTGCGACGTATACTAACGGACCGCGGCCGATTTAAAGGCTACCACCTAGCAAGTGTGGTGTCTGGCGGTGACACCACATTTTGCATCTGGAATGTGATACATCAAGTAGTATGTCTCTTGGTGTGTACGTAGCGCGTACCACTTTTGAGTTTTTAAAGGTTTTTTATTTTTCATATTTAGTATTGCGCTTTTTGCTGTTCTTCTGCTTTGATGTTTAAGTTTTTGTTTTTGATTTTCAAGGAGAGCTAGAAGATTTACAAATCAGTAGTAAATGGTTGGTGTGGTAATCCAGTGGTGTGGAGTAGATCGTCAGTGAGTGTTGCCTGTGAAAGATAGTGCAAACTTTTTGTGTTTAAAACTTACACAAAGAAAATGGCATTTAGTAAACTCGTTGCTGTCTAAACCTTCCAGACAAATTTTGCTATGTGTGTGCGAAATTCACTCCAAAAGCCCATAGAAAACCCATCACTAATTTGGGTAAGGTGGCATATAAATTATATTTTGATTGCCCTGTTCGTGATCAAGATAAAAATTTTGCCAGCATAACCTGTACTACAACCTTAACAGAGTGGTTGAAAAGGAAACGCCGAGCCATGCCATTTGCTCTTCTGACGGTGTGGTGTGGGCCTAAAGGGCATAATTCAGCCTGTTACTTCTGTCTTACAAATATTTTGGGACATTCAAGCAAAACTAGACATAAAATATAGTGTACAAATGTGTCTCCAGTGCATTTGCCTGTGCCCCATGAAAAGAGGATGCCTGTTCCTGTCTGTTACTTGAAAGCCACGAAACCAGACACCATGTCAAGTGAATCAGAAAGTATTGAACATGTAGAAGAGTACTGCCCTCAATATCATGACACTTCGCCTCAGCTCTTTGATCAAAAGGAATTTGATTCGCGATCTGCAACTTTCGAAACAGCAAGCTGAACTCTTGCGGCAAGACTGCAACAACGGAACTTTCTAGCTCCAGAGACAAGCATTTCCTGTTTCGGATCAAGAGGTGCTTCCTTCGCCCGCCAAAATCGAAGACACGTCAACCATAACGTTCACAGCGAATGGTCATATTTGCAGATCGCATATAGAAAAGATTAATACGATGTTAGTAAACTGTAGGAGTATCCAAGGATGGGTCCCAGAATGAATATCGCTTACTGAAAGTTTTAATGTATAGCTAGGGTTAGGAACAGAAAGTTGGTTGAAACCAGAAGTGAATAGCAATGAAATCGTAAGTTCCGACTGGATTGTTCTTCACAAAGGTACGTTGGCCCACAGAGGTGGCGTATTTATTGCATCTCGGCATTTTATCACGGTTGTAGAGTGCGAATTAATCTGGGAGAAGTTAAGCATCAGATGCCGGTGAAAAATGGTGATTAGGTGCTTTTATACTCCGTCTGCATGAGGAGATGTAATGGTAGAGCGCTTCAGAGACTAGTTATCAGAATGAATTTAACATCTGTCCTGATCTTACCTTTGTAATTGGGGGGGAGGGGGGGTCATTTCAAATTTCCAGTTATAGATTGGGAGACGCCTGTTATCAAAATTGGTGCCAGAGACAGGGATTCGTTTCACAAGATTCTTAATGTCTCTTTCGGAAATTACTTCGAGCAGATGGTTAGAGAACCAACTCCAGAAGGAAACGTCTTAGACCTCCTCGACACAAACAGACCTCTATTTACCGAATCAGTTAACGTATAGGAAGGTAACAGTGACCGTAAGGCTGTGATAGCAACTACTAGTACCGTATAGTAAATACAGTTTTTCTTAATAATAACGAAAGAAAAGAAGTGGCACGATATCTTAGTAGTCAACAACAAATATTCAGTGATGAGGATGAAGCATAGGTCAATATGCCTAAAACAACTAAGTTCCGGGCAGATCTTAAGGGATGGGAGAGACACACCAAAGACAGGAACCAAAAGAAAGAGAGTTTCATCACAGGTTCGAGAGAGGTTAAAACTTAGCAGACAAGCAAAAGCTGAACGAAGCGAAAATTAGTGTAAGGAGAACAGTGAGAGAAGCCTTTGATGACTTTTAAAGGAAAATATTGTCAACCGAAAAGACTGAAAACCCTAAGAGATGTTGGTCATGCGTAAAATCAGTAAGCGAATCGAAATAAACTATTGAGGCACTCAATGACCATACGGGCATGGAAAAGGAAGGTAACAGACAGCAGGCGGAAATACTGAATTTGGTCTTCCGAAATCGTTTCATCACGGAAAATCGCAATACGATCTCACCTTTCAATCATAATACGAACGTCGAAATGGTAGATACTAAGATAACCGATCGTGGAACAGAAAAACAGCTACAATAGCTTTGTGGAGGAAAGTAGTCACGACCAGATAAGATGCCTGTAAGATTCTACAAGGATTGTGCGAAAGGACTGAGCCGCCTTCTAGGAGCAATTTATCGTAAATCGCTGCAGCAAAGAAGGGTACCTAGCGACTAGAAGAAAGGACTTAATAGAGACCTATAACGTTAATCAGTTGTAGAATTCGGAACTGTTTTATGCTGAAGAACGAAACTCTCTTATATAAATATCAACGTGGAAACCTCAAACAGAAATATTGCTTAACTCAGCTTTTGGCCTTGCGCCTCCCGCCGGTCTAACAGGGAAAGGGGAATCAGTTAATGGTACCAGAAGTACCCTCCACCAAACACCACCAGATGGATTGCGGAGTATTGATGTAGATGCAGATATCTCCCAACACTATCCAGTACACTTTCTCGACTTTGCGTCTGTGGGGACGTTCTTGATGTTGATTATTGTGAATTACTGTATGATCGTATTAAAAAAGAAGAAAAAGGTCAAGCACAATTTTTGAAAATAAAAGATCAGTACTCGTATACAAGTTTCGCTACTTTGACTGAATTTGCGTTCGTTACACTTGTATTAAGAACAAATTATTTTTTGTCAACACCTAATTATCTGTGAAAGAAACTCAAAAAACTGATTTAAAAAGCCTTATGAGTGAAATTGCATCTTAGTCAAGTCGAACTGGAATTATGTTACTACTAAACAGCAGACAACAAAGTTTTCTTGACACCAACTAGCTGCAACGAACAGTGAAATTTTCTCATGTTCCTTATAAACTGGGAGCCATTGACATTGGTATCGCTATAGAGCACAGGTGAAGTGCAGTTTCTGAAAGCAATAAATATAAATCGACGTCCTGAATATAGAAATTTTGCAGGACTCCATTTTTTATCGTACTAGGTTCGTTACCGGGCTATTCTTGCAGAGCGTCTCTTCAGCTGTCGTGCTCGTAAACTTCTTTGGTAGTTTCTTGCTGTTACTAACTTGTTACGTGGTTCTACAGTCAAAGCCAGTACACAATGCTTAATTGACGTTTCTTGCAAGAGCCTGTCAGAGTCTGCTGGTTACAATGAAATTACTCAGTAGCAAAGTTTTTATTCAGAGTCCCGAGCAGGGCACAGAATTTTGGCGGTTGGGAATTGGTCTGTTTGAATGATGATGGCTTGGTAGTAACAGGAATATTTACCGCCACTCCACCTACCATCGTAGTATGAGGTCTCAAGATGGTATAAAACAGACCGAAACCGGTAAACAAACTGTACGTAATATGAAATAACTTAAGCGTTCCTTTCGCGCAAACATTGTACTCGATTTGTAGGATCATAAACTTCGAAAAGTAAGCTTAGAACAATATCACTCGTCTGTTTTCCTTCCTTCAAATGCCAGTTATTTCAAACAAAGCTCTGATCCTATAAGAAGCAATATATAACGTTAATCCAAAACTAATTCATATTTAATGCTCCGTGTATGACGTATTTACCAGATACGGTCATCAAACCTCAGAGTTTATATTTCCTTTTTTTTAGTTACTGAAGTTGTATTTTTCTTTATGATTACGTCAGTTTGTCACAAAAGTTCTACCAAAAATAATCCTTTTGTTTTAGAGTTTTCGAACTTCCATAGAAGTTATGATCAATTTTCTATGATTTACTCTAAGAATCGTCAACCTTTTTTGCCTACTGTCACTTTTGTGTCTCTGATAGTAGTAAGACTTTCTAGTAGCACATCGGTTCCACCACAATGGTTATTTACAAAGTAGAGAAGCGACATTAACCTACAAAATTAATAAAGCAGTGCTGTAGCAAGACAAAGCATGTAATACTAGTTACTTACCAATTACTTCATGTAAAAATTTCAAGAAAACCTTATGAAAATGTTTATAAAACCACTACCTCTTACCACGAAAGCTGGGATGCCCACTAGTGTGCGTTTGGGACCAGGCTGCCTACCACTGATTTAGTCAGTCTGTCATCATGGCCAGCTCTGATGAAACCAATGTCAATCAACGAGTTGTTTTACTGGTGCTTCAGTAGTACTGTAAAAGGTAGACCTTTTCTTCATTTTGAAAAGCAAGCAAATTGCGTTTGTTTATTTTGAATCGGTTTTCAGGTGTTAGACAATTATCAGCTTACAAGCGTGTAGCGTCAGAAACAGGCACTGGTGTGCAAGAAGTGAAACCTTGTTAACTGCAGTTAGTGTTCGTGGCGTCGTAGCGCCTGCATCGTTTACCGCCACTCCACCTACCATCGTAGTATGATGTCTCAAGATGGTATAAAACAGACCGAAACCGGTAAACCAAAAAAAAAGTCTTGCAGTAGAGATTGGTTATGTTAATTTGAAGACATTAAAAAGGACCACTGTTGTCCAAGAAAAGTATTTGCAAAAGTTACGTCACCGTAACAGGTAATATTACTTAAACATTGACAAAGGCTTATTACCATGGTTTTTTTTATATTAGACATGCTCAGGTTACATTGTTCTGCCTAGAATGATGATAACCAAATGGCACTGTAAGTGCACAAGGGTGGTTAATGAGTTAACTGGATGAGTAGTACCAAATCGCGCGCACACACACACACACACACACACACACACACACACACAACACTGAAGTGTATCGGTTGTTGAATGAAATAGAACGGAGGTGTAGTCAGTTATAAAGAGCAAAGAGAGTGCGTGGCATTTATTATGTTAGAAACAATATCTGAAACACAGAACAAAATAATATTAATAGCCACAAATGACCATATGTTTACATATAATGTTTACACGTTATAAGTTCAAATGGTTCAAATGGCTCTGAGTACTATGGGACTTAACTTCTGAGGTCATCAGTCGCCTAGAACTTAGAACTACTTAAACCTAACTAACCTAAGGACATAACACACATCCATGACCGAGGCAGCATTCGAACCTGCGACCGAAGCAGTCGCATGGTTCCAGACTGTAGAGCCTAGAACCACTCGGCCACTCCAGCCGGCCATTATAAGTAACTATAGGAATTACTATAGTCTAGGAGCAAGAATATAAGAGATGCAATTCCATTAGACTAAGGACAGCCGGGATCACAAATTGGGTTATAGGTGAGACAAAATAAAACAAATTTACAAACCTGTGGTATGTGGAAGTGAATCACATCATTCACTTCCGGTGGGGAGGGGGGAGGGGGAATGGGTAGAGCGTCTGAGTGGATCAAGTGGAGGTTAGGTGTGATGGCTGCTTAGCTGGAGGTGTTTATTTTGAACCTGTGAGGGTTGTGTGATAAATGCTGGCTGAGCTGAAACCCTCCCAGCAACCTATGTTTCCCCTTTCCTGATTATATGTAGGGCATCTGTATTTAGTTTGTTTCTGATGTCTATATTTATTTCACATAAACACATCGAAATTCCGAATTCTGTGCTGGCTGAAAAACTAGGACATCAGACGCAATGTAATACATATCAACATTAGGTTTCGGTTCACTTAGGGTCAATTTGTGGAAGAAGTTACAAAGATATATATTTTACTTGATTCATGCCTGAATAAGCTATGGCAAAATAAGTCAACAATCAAACGGACAAATTTCCGTGCGTTGAATTTTTCAGTAAAGCAAATCTGTATCTCGTAAGTTAATTCGATATCTGGTCATCGCAGATGGAGATCGCCGTTCTGTATGTTTGCGATATCAGTCACGTGAAATTAATCGTGAGTCCTCGTACAAATTTCGTCACGCTTCAAGAAGAGCAATGCTCAGCTGAAGAACAACACATGGGGTAGTTCTTCTTTGATCATTATGGGTAATTTTGGGGGTATTCCAAAGCAGGATTTTCAACAGATTCACCTTGCCACATGTAGGTAGATACAGTTACGTGCATGTAATCTAAGAAGACTATGAAGACACAAAGCCGACAGCTCTCTGATTACGACGAGCTAATGTTTCCGCTGCCATGAAATGGAATCGTTGTCACGACTTTTGGTCTGGATATTTTAAGAAACGGAAGCGTAGTGACCTAAAAACTTCTGAGTGTCCTCCGACTCCCATGCCGCGTTAAGTCTAAATAATGTGTGTCTCAGGGATTGTAAGAATGTACGTATGACAGATTTCCTTATATAACGTTAATAGTATGTTCCCTTTATTATATTAGAACAAATAAGCCCTCGGTCACAAATATTAAGTCAAAATTGACCAGGTTTCGACGCTACTATGAGCGTCGTCTTCAGAATTACACTAACTGTTTTAAAACATATTAGGTATATAATACATTAATAAAATTAAAGTTTGTACTGACTGGAAAAAGATGCAGTACTTACAAGTCACATATTAAAAAGATCTAAGCCATAAAAGCGACGTCATGAATACTTATAAGTAAGATGGCGAGCAGCCCTTAGTGGCTCGCCATCTTACTTATAAGTATTCATGACGTCGCTTCTACGGCTTAGATCCTATGAAAGTGTCTTGATGTTTCTTCCGTCCTCCTTCAGTAGTTTTGCGGTCCATCTACTGCGCATGACTAACAACAGTTTACTGATTCCTTTATTCGTACTTGGAAATCATTGTGTGTGGAATCGAGGCTGTGAGTTTAATTTGTTGGTTAATATTCCTCGAGACAGTGAGGCAATTCATACTACTCCAAAGCAAACTCGAACATTTCAAGGTGTTTAAACTCTTGAGTTAATAATTGATTATAGAGATTTTGCAAATATTACAAATCGCACACAGGATGAGTATTTTAATGTCACGCAGTCAAATGAACATTTTAGTCAGGACCAACAACTTAAATGACCATTCTGCAGTAACAAGGACATTTATTTTGAGCACCTACTGATGGTTCTCGCACCTTGGTCGGCCTTAACAGCCTTACGCCGTCCAGGTTCGTGAAAGTGCGAAGTTACTAACTCTACAACACCATTCGATAAATAACCTTCCTGTAGGCAGAGCGTCTCAAGAGGTTCAAGTGATAGCAGTACAACGGATTGACAGAGTAAATCGGATTAATAAATGCGAAGCACTAGTTTGCTTTTGTTCTACAATATTACTTTCATTGTTAACCGGTTTTCGGTTTACAAGCCTTCTTTAGACATTTACTGAGTATTAGCACCAAAGAAGCTACAATGTTTGCAAACAACATGGGAAGTGACGTAACACTTCTACACTGAAGTAGAAACATACAGTACGTAACATCCTTGACAGTATGGTGGTAATGCAATGAAAAAATAAAAATTGGACAGTACATAAATAACAACAAAACTCGAATTACAACACACTACTCAGGTAACCAGAAAACATTGTCGAATCCAAAACATAAATATAAGCAATATCGCTCACAGGTGCGAAATATACACGCTTTCGAGAGTATGTGGATGAAATCACAATCCGACCTATCAGAGTAATGTTTTTCATGGTCACCCTAAATCCCTTAGTGTGAATGTTAGGATTATTCCTTCGAAGAGAAGTTGGCTGATGTTCTTCGTCATCCGTCCCCAACAGGCCTTGTGTTTCGCCAGTAATGACATCGTCGTTAACGGGACGTTAAACAAAAATCTTGATTCAAAAGCAACAACTTCTAATCAGGTACATGGTACGTTGGCTATGAAATATTAAATCAATGGAACTATCTGAAGCCACTTAATAACAATAATTTACATAGTTTAAGTGATAAAATAAAAGTGTTTGACGTAGCTCTAAAGCATCAAACATCAGACACAAAAACATCAACATAGCTAAGTGGTAATCTTTACCTTTCTTTTAAGACGCTTCAGTCTGGAACCGCGTGACCACTCCGGTCGCAGGTTCGAATCCTGCCTCGGGCATGGATGTGTGTGATGTCCTTAGGTTGGTTAGGTTTCATTAGTTCTTCTAGGCGACTGATGACCTCAGAAGTTGAGTCGCATAGTGCTCAGAGCCTTTCTTTTAAGAAAAAAGGATACGATATTATTGATTGTAAATCTAGTGACGGAATCCGTAGTCTAAAATGCAGTGAATGTTCAACACAACTCTCTCTTAAAAAGGTATCTTAAGGCGTCTAGCAGAGTGCAAGCCACTGCTGAGGCTAACAGCCGAATACTTTACTGCTCAGAGTATACATCAAAGCCCGATTTATGGCATCCATGTGAAATGGGTCCTGACTAAATCCCACTAGACCGGCCTTTACAAAAGAATGGTGCTGCTAGACGCAGCTACGTGAGCAAAACGCCACGAAACGACCACGTTGCGCTCTCGCTCTTTATGAAGATTTAGCAGGTCACTGCCTAATGAAGACAAATAAGGGACGCTCTCACCTTTCCTTTCGCCCTCCGAGAGGAGCGATTAGTCTCAATCGATTCCCGTTTAGAACGACTCGGGTGCCGCAAGAAGAGCGCGTCCGAATGCAAACCACATCTGAAGCGAAAACAACCTACTCCTTATGTTATGAAGCTTTCAGGCGTAATGAAAAAAAATTTCTTTTGTTTATTTACGCGAAACTGCGATAAACTTATGATACATGTAAATGCGCGTTTCTTCGACCCTACCAGTATGGATTTGTTGACTCTGTGTTTCTGTTAATAGAGACGGCACGATTATAGTATTATTTCAGTTTCATTCTGAGCCATGAGTCATTCGATTTGTTTGGGACTGCCTTTCATCTTTAAACCTTCCCATTTTGTGTACTTAGAGAAACAAATCATCAGAGTTGTATATTACATTTTTTAGTAACTAGCACACACAAAGGTTACGATTGAGTCAGTGTACCAGAGGAAATCAATGACACCTAAAGGAAAAGCGAAAATACAGTCAAATTATAGCTTACTAATTGTGATAATTACACTAGTCAACAGCCATTTTGTGTTGTGGGTTGGCAGGAGAGCCAACAGCGGTTTGAGAGGAAGCCGAAAGGCACGCGTTTTAGCTCACGCAGGCTGGCGTGAGGTCTGGAACAGGTCAAGGAAATTAGACTATCAAAAAAGGACGTAGCTGTGGAATACTTAACTTTAATCCATAAATGGTGATCATCGCTCTTGACGGTACATGTTTTACAGCATCAATAGTAACTGGTAATGGCGCCTTGCTAGGTCGTAGCAAACGACGTAGCTGAAGGCTATGCTAACTATCGTCTCGGCAAATGAGAGCGTATTTTGTCAGTGAACCATCGCTAGCAAAGTCGGCTGTACAACTGGGGCGAGTGCTAGGAAGTCTCTCTAGCCCTTCCGTGTGGCGGCGCTCGGTCTGCAATCACTGATAGTGGCGACACGCGGGTGGGACGTATACTAACGGACCGCGGCCGATTTAAAGGCTACCACCTAGCAAATGTGGTGTCTGGCGGTGACACCACATTTTGCATCTGGAATGTGATACATCAAGTAGTATGTCTCTTGGTGTGTACGTAGCGCGTACCACTTTTGAGTTTTCAAAGGTTTTTTATTTTTCATATTTAGTATTGCGCTTTTTGCTGTTCTTCTGCTTTGATGTTTAAGTTTTTGTTTTTGATTTTCAAGGAGAGCTAGAAGATTTACAAATCAGTAGTAAATGGTTGGTGTGGTAATCCAGTGGTGTGGAATAGATCCTCAGTGAGTGTTGCCTGTGAAAGAGAGTGCAAACTTTTTGTGTTTAAAACTTACACAAAGAAAATGGCATTTAGTAAACTCGTTGCTGTCTAAACCTTCCAGACAAATTTTGCTATGTGTGTGCGAAATTCACTCCAAAATCCCATAGAAAATCCATCACTAATTTGGTTAAGATGGCATATAAATTATATTTTGATTGCCCTGTTCGTGATCAAGATAAAAATTTTGCCTGCATAACCTGTACTACAACCTTAACAGAGTGGTTGAAAAGAAAACACCGAGCCATGCCATTTGCTCTTCCGACGGTGTGGTGTGGGCCTAAAGGGCATAATTCAGCCTGTTACTTCTGTCTTACAATTATTTTGGGACATTCAAGCAAAACTAGACATAAAATATAGTGTACAAATGTGTCTCCAGTGCATTTGCCTGTGCCCCATGAAGAGAGGATGCCTGTTCCTGTCTGTTACTTGAAAGCCACGAAACCAGACACCATGTCAAGTGAATCAGAAAGTATTGAACATGTAGAAGAGTACTGCCCTCAATATCATGACACTTCGCCTCAATTCTTTGATCAAAAGGAATTTGATTCGCGATCTACAACTTTCGAAACAGCAAGCTGAACTCTTGAGGCAAGACTGCAACAACGGAACTTTCTAGCTCCAGAGACAAGCATTTCCTGTTTCGGATCAAGAGGTGCTTCCTTCACTCGCCAAAATCGAAGACACGTCAACCATAACGGTCTCAGCGAATGGTCATATTTGCAGATCGCATATAGAAAAGATTAATACGATGTTAGTAAACTGTAGGAGTATCCAAGGATGGGTCCCAGAATGAATATCGCTTACTGAAAGTTTGAATGTATAGCTAGGGTTAGGAACAGAAAGTTGGTTGAAACCAGAAGTGAATAGCAATGAAATCGTAAGTTCCGACTGGATTGTTCTTCACAAGGGTACGTTGGCCCACAGAGGTGGCGTATTTATTACACCTCGGCATTTTATCACGGTTGTAGAGTGCGAATTAATCTGGGAGAAGTTAAGCATCAGATGCTGGTGAAAAATGGTGATTAGGTGCTTTTATACTCCGTCTGCATGAGGAGATGTAATGGTAGAGCGCTTCAGAGACAAGTTATCAGAATGAATTTAATATCTCTCCTGATCTTACCTTTGTAACTGGAGGGGGGGGGGTCATTTCAAATTTCCAGTTACAGATTGGGAGACGCCTGTTATCAAAATTGGTGCCAGAGACAGGGATTCGTTTCACAAGATTCTTAATGTCTCTTTCGGAAATTACTTCGAGCAGCTGGTTAGAGAACCAACTCCAGAAGGAAACGTCTTAGACCTCCTCGACACAAACAGACCTCTATTTACCGAATCAGTTAACGTATAGGAAGGTAACAGTGACGGTAAGGCTGTGATAGCAACTACTAGTACCGTATAGTAAATACATTTTTTTCTTAATAATAACGAAAGAAAAGAAGTGGCACGATATCTTAGTAGTCAACAACAAATATTCAGTGATGAGGACGAAGCATAGGTCAATATGCCTAAAACAATTATGTTCCGGGGAAGATCTTAAGGGATGGGAGAGACACACCAAAGACAGGAACCAAAAGAAAGAGAGTTTCATCACAGGTTCGAGACAGGTTAAAACTTAGCAGATAAGCAAAAGCTGAACGAAGCGAAAATCAGTGTAAGGAGAACAGTGAGAGAAGCCTTTGATGACTTTGAAAGTAAAATATTGTCAACCGAAAAGACTGAAAACCCTAAGTGATGTTGGTCATGCGTAAAATCAGTAAGCGAATCGAAATAAACTATTGAGGCACTCAATGACCATACGGGCATGGAAAAGGAAGGTAACAGACAGCAGGCGGAAATACTGAATTTGGTCTTCCGAAATCGTTTCATCACGGAAAATCGCAATACGATCTCACCTTTCAATCATAATACGAACGTCGAAATGGTAGATACTAAGATAACCGATCGTGGAACAGAAAAACAGCTACAATAGCTTTGTGGAGGAAAGTAGTCACGACCAGATAAGATGCCTGTAAGATTCTACAAGGATTGTGCGAAAGGACTGAGCCGCCTTCTAGGAGCAATTTATCGTAAATCGCTGCAGCAAAGAAGGGTACCTAGCGACTAGAAGAAAGGACTTAATAGAGACCTATAACGTTAATCAGTTGTAGAATTCGGAACTGTTTTATGCTGAAGAACGAAACTCTCTTATATAAATATCAACGTGGAAACCTCAAACAGAAATATTGCTTAACTCAGCTTTTGGCCTTGCGCCTCCCGCCGGTCTAACAGGGAAAGGGGAATCAGTTAATGGTACCAGAAGTACCCTCCACCAAACACCACCAGATGGATTGCGGAGTATTGATGTAGATGCAGATATCTCCCAACACTATCCAGTACACTTTCTCGACTTTGCGTCTGTGGGGACGTTCTTGACGTTGATTATTGTGAATTACTGTATGATCGTATTAAAAAAGAAGAAAAAGGTCAAGCACAATTTTTGAAAATAAAAGATCAGTACTCGTATACAAGTTTCGCTACTTTGACTGAATTTGCGTTCGTTACACTTGTATTAAGAACAAATTATTTTTTGTCAACACCTAATTATCTGTGAAAGAAACTCAAAAAACTGATTTAAAAAGCCTTATGAGTGAAATTGCATCTTAGTCAAGTCGAACTGGAATTATGTTACTACTAAACAGCAGACAACAAAGTTTTCTTGACACCAACTAGCTGCAACGAACAGTGAAATTTTCTCATGCTCCTTATAAACTGGGAGCCATTGACATTGGTATCGCTATAGAGCACAGGTGAAGTGCAGTTTCTGAAAGCAATAAATATAAATCGACGTCCTGAATATAGAAATTTTGCAGGACTCCATTTTTTATCGTACTAGGTTCGTTACCGGGCTATTCTTGCAGAGCGTCTCTTCAGCTGTCGTGCTCGTAAACTTCTTTGGTAGTTTCTTGCTGTTACTAACTTGTTACGTGGTTCTACAGTCAAAGCCAGTACACAATGCTTAATTGACGTTTCTTGCAAGAGCCTGTCAGAGTCTGCTGGTTACAATGAAATTACTCAGTAGCAAAGTTTTTATTCAGAGTCCCGAGCAGGGCACAGAATTTTGGCGGTTGGGAATTGGTCTGTTTGAATGATGATGGCTTGGTAGTAACAGGAATATTTACCGCCACTCCACCTACCATCGTAGTATGAGGTCTCAAGATGGTATAAAACAGACCGAAACCGGTAAACAAACTGTACGTAATATGAAATAACTTAAGCGTTCCTTTCGCGCAAACATTGTACTCGATTTGTAGGATCATAAACTTCGAAAAGTAAGCTTAGAACAATATCACTCGTCTGTTTTCCTTCCTTCAAATGCCAGTTATTTCAAACAAAGCTCTGATCCTATAAGAAGCAATATATAACGTTAATCCAAAACTAATTCATATTTAATGCTCCGTGTATGACGTATTTACCAGATACGGTCATCAAACCTCAGAGTTTATATTTCCTTTTTTTTAGTTACTGAAGTTGTATTTTTCTTTATGATTACGTCAGTTTGTCACAAAAGTTCTACCAAAAATAATCCTTTTGTTTTAGAGTTTTCGAACTTCCATAGAAGTTATGATCAATTTTCTATGATTTACTCTAAGAATCGTCAACCTTTTTTGCCTACTGTCACTTTTGTGTCTCTGATAGTAGTAAGACTTTCTAGTAGCACATCGGTTCCACCACAATGGTTATTTACAAAGTAGAGAAGCGACATTAACCTACAAAATTAATAAAGCAGTGCTGTAGCAAGACAAAGCATGTAATACTAGTTACTTACCAATTACTTCATGTAAAAATTTCAAGAAAACCTTATGAAAATGTTTATAAAACCACTACCTCTTACCACGAAAGCTGGGATGCCCACTAGTGTGCGTTTGGGACCAGGCTGCCTACCACTGATTTAGTCAGTCTGTCATCATGGCCAGCTTTGATGAAACCAATGTCAATCAACGAGTTGTTTTACTGGTGCTTCAGTAGTACTGTAAAAGGTAGACCTTTTCTTCATTTTGAAAAGCAAGCAAATTGCGTTTGTTTATTTTGAATCGGTTTTCAGGTGTTAGACAATTATCAGCTTACAAGCGTGTAGCGTCAGAAACAGGCACTGGTGTGCAAGAAGTGAAACCTTGTTAACTGCAGTTAGTGTTCGTGGCGTCGTAGCGCCTGCATCGTTTACCGCCACTCCACCTACCATCGTAGTATGATGTCTCAAGATGGTATAAAACAGACCGAAACCGGTAAACCAAAAAAAAAGTCTTGCAGTAGAGATTGGTTATGTTAATTTGAAGACATTAAAAAGGACCACTGTTGTCCAAGAAAAGTATTTGCAAAAGTTACGTCACCGTAACAGGTAATATTACTTAAACATTGACAAAGGCTTATTACCATGGTTTTTTTTTTATATTAGACATGCTCAGGTTACATTGTTCTGCCTAGAATGATGATAACCAAATGGCACTGTAAGTGCACAAGGGTGGTTAATGAGTTAACTGGATGAGTAGTACCAAATCGCGCACACACACACACACACACACACACACACACACACAACACTGAAGTGTATCGGTTGTTGAATGAAATAGAACGGAGGTGTAGTCAGTTATAAAGAGCAAAGAGAGTGCGTGGCATTTATTATGTTAGAAACAATATCTGAAACACAGAACAAAATAATATTAATAGCCACAAATGACCATATGTTTACATATAATGTTTACACGTTATAAGTTCAAATGGTTCAAATGGCTCTGAGTACTATGGGACTTAACTTCTGAGGTCATCAGTCGCCTAGAACTTAGAACTACTTAAACCTAACTAACCTAAGGACATAACACACATCCATGACCGAGGCAGCATTCGAACCTGCGACCGAAGCAGTCGCATGGTTCCAGACTGTAGAGCCTAGAACCACTCGGCCACTCCAGCCGGCCATTATAAGTAACTATAGGAATTACTATAGTCTAGGAGCAAGAATATAAGAGATGCAATTCCATTAGACTAAGGACAGCCGGGATCACAAATTGGGTTATAGGTGAGACACAATAAAACAAATTTACAAACCTGTGGTATGTGGAAGTGAATCACATCATTCACTTCCGGTGGGGAGGGGGGAGGGGGAATGGGTAGAGCGTCTGAGTGGATCAAGTGGAGGTTAGGTGTGATGGCTGCTTAGCTGGAGGTGTTTATTTTGAACCTGTGAGGGTTGTGTGATAAATGCTGGCTGAGCTGAAACCCTCCCAGCAACCTATGTTTCCCCTTTCCTGATTATATGTAGAGCATCTGTATTTAGTTTGTGTCTGTTGTCTATATTTATTTCACATAAACACATCGAAATTCCGAATTCTGTGCTGGCTGAAAAACTAGGACATCAGACGCAATGTAAGACATATCAACGTTAGGTTTCGGTTCACTTAGGGTCAATTTGTGGAAGAAGTTACAAAGATATATATTTTACTTGATTCATGCCTAAATGAGCTATGGCTAAATAAGTCAACAATCAAACGTACAAATTCCCGTGCGTTGAATTTTTCAGTAAAGCAAATCTGTATCTCGTAAGTTAATTCGATATCTGGTCATCGCAGATGGATATCGCCGTTCTGTATGTTTGCGATATCAGTCACGTGAAATTAATCGTGAGTCCTCGTACAAATTTCGTCACGCTTCAAGAAGAACAATGCTCAGCCGAAGAACAACACAGGGGTAGTTCTTCTGTGATCATTATGGATATTTATGGCGGTATTCCAAAGCAGGATTTTCAACAGATTCACCTTGCCACATGTAGGTAAATACAGTTACGTGCATGTAATCTAAGAAGACTATGCAGACACAAAGCCGACAGCTCTCTGATTACGACGAGCTAATGTTTCCGCTGGCCCGAAATGGCACCTTTGCCACGACTTTTGGTCTGGATATTTTAAGAAACGGAAGCGTAGCGACCTAAAAACTTCTGAGTGTCCTCCGACTCCCATGCCGCGTTAAGTCTAAATAATGTGTGTCTCAGGCATTGTAAGAATGTACGTATGACAGATTTCCTTATATAACGTTAATAATATGTTCCCTTTATTATATTAGAACAAATAAGCCCTCGGTGACAAATATTAAGTCAAAATTGACCAGGTTTCGACGCTACTATGAGCGTCGTCTTCAGAATTAGACTAACTGTTCTAAAACATATTAGGTATATAATACATTTTCAACAGATCTTATAAACTTATAAACTCATTATACCTTATTCAAAAAGTTTCAGTTAAAGTGAGAGGAGAAAGTACAAACTGGATCAGACTAGGGAAAGGAGTAAGACAAGGATGCTGTTTGTCACCTACTCTTTTCAACCTGTACTTGGAAAATATGATTGACCAATACTCATTAGATGACAAAGGAATAGAAATTGGAGGAAGAAGAGTAGGGTGCTTGAGAGTAGGGTGCTTGAGATTTGCTGATGACATGGTCCTTCTAGCCACAGGGGAAAAAGAATTACAGGATTTGGTGGACACCATTGCAACTAACGGAAAAAAATATGGAATGAAAATTAACACAAATAAAACAAAAGTATTGGCAATAGGAGGAAATAAGGAAATAAAAATTGTGCTGAATGGAGAAACACTAGAACAGGTGCAAAATTTTAAGTATCTTGGAAGCAGGATAGACACCGACTGGAAGTGCACCGCAGAAATTAAAACAAGGATAGCAATGGCAAAAGAGGCGTTTTGTAAGAAAAGGAGAATCTTCTGCAGCGGTCTGGACAGAGAACTCAGAAAGATTCTCATAAAATGTCTTGTATGGAGTGTTCTTCTATATGGCGCTGAAACATGGACTATGAGGAAAAAAGACACAGAAAGGCTGGAGGCTTTTGAGATCTGGACATGGTGGAAGATGGAAACAATAAGTTGGATGGACAGAGTAAGAAATGAAGAGGTACTGAGAAGAGTGGGAGAGAAAAGACAGTTACTAGATGTAATAAAGAGAAGAAAAAGAAATTGGATTGGGCATATATTAAGAAAGAATGACGGACTGATAAAAACAGTTTTAGAAGGTTATGTGGAAGGGAAAAGGAAGCGAGGAAGGAAGAGATTCCAGATACTGGATGACATGATGGACGGTGCAACATACAGCAGCCTTAAGAAGGAAGCAATGGAACGCAGAAAATGGAGAGGCAAAGGATCTGCTAATATAGCAGATAACTGATAATGATGATATAATACCGCTAAGGGCTGCTCGCCATCTTACTTATAAGTATTCATGACGTCGCCTTTCCGGCTTAGATCTTTTTTAATATGTGACATGTAAGTACTGCATCTTTTTCCAGTCAGTACAAACTTTAATTTTATTAATGTATTATATACCTAATATGTTTTAAAACAGTTAGTCTAATCCTGAAGACGACGCTCATAGTAGCGTCGAAACCTGGTCAATTTTGACTTAATATTTGTGACCAAGGGCTTATTTGTTCTAATATAATTCTGACACGGTCACTGAACCTTAGCAGCTACGTTCCATGTTTTATGTTCCCTGTATACCTGACAGGGGCTACGCATACATTGCTTTGGATAGGACTGACTGCGACGTACAAATTCTATTGATAATATGGGACGACATCTACCGGAAACAGCCACATGGGTCTGCATAATGAACAATGACGTAGACATAAGACCTTCTGAAGCAGTTGCTCCTGGGTGGAAGAGCTATTAAGAATCACCTCCCGTAGGAGCCATATTTCTGATGATTTAAAGCAGGGGTACCCAATAAACTTATCTTATCTTGGCCTCTGGGAGCCACAAAACTTACGGAACTTTTTCGAAGAGATGTGCACTTTTAAAGACTAATAGTTACCTATAATTAAGGAACATATTTATTTCGTTAATAAAGAATTTTGTTTTTATTTTGAAACTATTGTATTTCCTTTCACAAGTAGAAATTACTTGCGTATCATGATTTTTCAGTGTAAATTTTTGCTGTGAGCTATTTAAAATGTGGCACATAACCTGGTCAGCGGAGCCGGCACAAATTCACTTAAATGCTCGTCTGATATTGCAGGTCGATATTTAGGTGTAGTTAACATTTGTATTGAGTAAGGTGACTTATGCGCATAAGTTGTCCTAAAGACTGAAATCTGTCTCTTGCAACACTCCTTAAAAAGCACTTAGTGCTTCAATTGGGTTTCTTTGTGAGTAGTTTTCTTCTAGAATCTTCTAAAAATTCAAATATCGAACGATTTCATTTCATCTCCTCTAGTCCATAGTTCTCTCGCAGTTCCGGTAGCTCCAACTTTATAATTGGCGGCGAAATGGGACAGTTCATCCCTCGAAAAATGAACCACAACTGGATTATCCAGAAATGAAAATGAATTTTTAAATGTCATCGAATTACTAAAACCATTATTTATCTCTTCAGTAAGATTAGAGTGCTTACGTAAGTAATCTGTGGCCTCCTTTTGAACTTTCCGTAATTTTTTTGAGACATCTGGAATGAGCAGATGTTTTAGGCTTAAAGTCTTCATGAAACAGTCTTTAATTTGTTATGAAAGACAAACACCCACTGAGCTATATCAGAAATAAGTCTTCCACTCCCTTGCAATGGTATACTTACGAAGGGATCGTAAACACTTTCCCTCACCAGTTAAATTCATACTGAAGGATGTCTAAGGACCTCAACAGATGTAAACAGCAAGACGCAACTCTCAACCGTTTTCGAGAAAATCGGATGTAAATATTTTATGCTAGCCTACGTACTTTGTATTGTAATTATTTTATAGCCAAACGAGTAAACGCTTTGTTTCATAAGCGCGAGGTCTGTGGATCGAATCTCGCTTCCGTTATTCTCTTTTCATTTCTTTCCCAGGTAATTATAAGATGGTGGTTCACCGCAAAATTGTGTGATGACCGAGCACCTATTATGAATGTAGCCCAAGTTTGTTGTGCAATGGACACAGTGTGGAAACCATGCACATGCAACGAGTTGGGGTCCATTACAAGTGGTGTACGTCGCAACAATTATTTTTTCATGTGTTTCTATGATCAGTATGATCCTGCGACTTTCAGTACTCCACAGGTAATACATAATGTTTGCGACATACGTAGGTGAAATAATATAAATAAAGTGTCTACACTGATTTGATTGAAAATTCTTGTCTATCTATTTTTTCCAGTCTCACGACGAAAAATTTTTCTCCTTTTTTCAGGATAAATATTTTGATAATAATAAATGAATCATTCATTTTGACGTATTACAGAATCATAATAATTACGTGAGAAGAAAAAAAAAAGAAGTTGAAGCAAGGATATTCAAATACTGCTCTTAACATAATCTATGTCTCTCGCTCTCTTTCCCCTGTTTCAGTGTCTACACTTTCCTCAGACCGGTATACTTTAATACTGTGTGTTCCTGAACTTTCTGTCCGGTTAACCGATTTCAACACCCTTGTAAGCTTACAGTGCCAGCAAGTTACAAACATCCTACACAGTATACTGTAACATGTGTATTTCTAATATAAAATACAACAGTAACAAAGCTTTATCAATATTTAAGTAACATTGGGTTCTACCGCATAGGTGATTTTTTATTAAAACGGTCTCTCGTACTGTGTCTTGAAATTACAGATTCCCCGTTCTCACCTTGTTTCGTACACAGTTGTGCTTTCTCTAAGCAACTGAATACTGTGACATGTATGATACACAACATGAGTGCTGACCCGTTTTAGCACTCTGTACCTAATGCCATGTCGAAAGATTCAGTGCGATTGTAATATCTTTAGTTTTCAAGGTCTGACTTTCTGCACACTAGTGTGTGGCGGATGCTAAATATTCGTAATGTGATAATCGCCTAATTAGCCGATGTATGTATTTATGACAGCATTTAGTAAATCCGTCGTAACATTAAACAAGGAAATACGAGTTTGGTTCAAATGGTTCAAATGGCTCTGAGCACTATGGGACTCAACTGCTGAGGTCATTAGTCCCCTAGAACTTAGAACTAGTTAAACCTAACTAACCTAAGGACATCACAAACATCCATGCCCGAGGCAGGATTCGAACCTGCGACCGTAGCGGTCTTGCGGTTCCAGACTGCAGCGCCCTCAACCGCACGGCCACTTCGGCCGGCTAAATACGAGTTTGTTTCGAATGATATCGTATTTTGCTTGTTATACCAGAAGAAACAGTATTTAAATTAGGCGTCATTTTAAGAAAGGGCAACATAATCTCTACGTATAAAAGGCAGTATCCTGAATGACAGACTGACTGATTGAGTAACACATCATCTCCCAGCCCAAACCGCTAAGGATAGGAACCTGCAATTTGGAAAAGTTGTGGAACTCATACTGTAGACGTTGTTTATGAAGGGATTTTTTGAAAATCCAGCCCTAAGCGTGTGAAACAGGAGATGAAAGGTTTCTTGAAAAATGTCACTATTGAGGCAATTTTGAAGCTAGACCTACGAAAATTGGTATTTGGTTTCTCGGTCAGAACAAAGAAATGTGTTTCAGTATTTTTGGAAATTTAACCCCATGGGGGTGAAGTAGGGTAAGAGAATTTTTCCGAAAATATTTTATTATGAAAGCATTTTTAAGGCTAAGTCTATGAAAATTTAAATTTGACTTCTCAGTTACAAATAAAAAAAAATACGTATTTCACTTTTCTTAGAAATTCAACCTCTCTGGAGCGGGGTGAGGGAGGGGGGGGGGATAAGACGAAACGGGGCATAAATGTGTTTTTAGAAATATTTATTGTGGAAGCACTGAATCTATGATAATTTGTATTTGGCATCTCCTTAGAAATAAAAGATACGCCTGTTACTGTTTTTGGAAATTCAGCCCAAAAGGGGGTGAAATAGAAGGTGAACCGTTTTTTTAAAGATAAATGTTTGAAAACTGGTGTTTGGCTTCTCAGCTAGAGATGAAAAAATACCTGTTTCACTTTTGGGAAATTCGACCCCTAACGGGTTTCTCCTTGCTCCGTCCGTCATGCTGCCTACCTAGCATCTTCATCTTCTTCGTGATCACCAATCCTGAAGTTAAGTTTCTCGCTGTTCTCATTTCTGCTACTTCTCATTACTTTCGTCTTCCTTCGATTTACTCTCACCTCCATTTTCCGTTCTCAGTAGACTGTTCATTCCATTCAGCAGATCCTGTATTTCTTTTCCACTCTCACTGAGGACAGCATTGTCATCAGTGAATCAGATCGACCATTGATATCCTTCCATCTTGAATTTTAACTGCTCTCCCGAACCTTTCTTTTACAATCCTGGAAATTGAAATAAGAACACCGTGAATTCATTGTCCCAGGAAGGAGAAACTTTATTGACACATTCCTGGGGTCAGGTACATCACATGATCACACTGACAGAACCACAGGCACATAGACACAGGCAACAGAGCATGCACAATGTCGGCACTAGTACAGTGTATATCCACCTTTCGCAGCAATGCAGGCTGCTATTCTCCCATGGAGACGATCGTAGAGATGCTGGATGTAGTCCTGTGGAACGGCTTGCCATGCCATTTCCACCTGGCGCCTCAGTTGGACCAGCGTTCGTGCTGGACGTGCAGACCGCGTGAGACGACGCTTCATCCAGTCCCAAACATGCTCAATGGGGGACAGATCCGGAGATCTTGCTGGCCAGGGTAATTGACCTACACCTTCTAGAGCACGTTGGGTGGCACGGGATACATGCGGACGTGCATTGTCCTGTTGGAACAGCAAGTTCCCTTGCCGGTCTAGGAATGGTAGAACGATGGGTTCGATGACGGTTTGGATGTACCGTGCACTATTCAGTGTCCCCTCGACGATCACCAGTGGTGTACGGCCAGTGTAGGAGATCGCTCCCCACACCATGATGCCAGGTGTTGGCCCTGTGTGCCTCGGTCGTATGCAGTCCTGATTGTGGCGCTCACCTGCACGGCGCCAAACACGCATACGACCATCATTGGCACCAAGGCAGAAGCGACTCTCATCGCTGAAGACGACACGTCTCCATTCGTCCCTCCATTCACGCCTGTCGCGACACCACTGGAGGCGGGCTGCACGATGTTGGGGCGTGAGCGGAAGACGGCCTAACGGTGTGCGGGACCGTAGCCCAGCTTCATGGAGACGGTTGCGAATGGTCCTCGCCGATACCCCAGGAGCAACAGTGTCCCTAATTTGCTGGGAAGTGGCGGTGCGGTCCCCTACGGCACTGCGTAGGATCCTACGGTCTTGGCGTGCATCCGTGCGTCGCTGCGGTCCGGTCCCAGGTCGACGGGCACGTGCACCTTCCGCCGACCACTGGCGACAACATCGATGTACTGTGGAGACCTCACGCCCCACGTGTTGAGCAATTCGGCGGTACGTCCACCCGGCCTCCCGCATGCCCACTGTACGCCCTGGCTCAAAGTCCGTCAACTGCACATACGGTTCACGTCCACGCTGTCGCGGCATGCTACCAGTGTTAAAGACTGCGATGGAGCTCCGTATGCCACGGCAAACTGGCTGACACTGACGGCGGCGGTGCACAAATGCTGCGCAGCTAGCGCCATTCGACGGCCAACACCGCGGTTCCTGGTGTGTCCGCTGTGCCGTGCGTGTGATCATTGCTTGTACAGCCCTCTCGCAGTGTCCAGAGCAAGTATGGTGGGTCTGACACACCGGTGTCAATGTGTTCTTTTTTCCATTTCCAGGAGTGTATTTCTGTCAGTGCTTCTTCCATCACATAGACTGAAAAATAGGGGCTGAAGACTAAATCCCGACTTACACCCTTCTTAATCCTAGCACTTCGTTCTTTATCTTCCACTATTATTGTTCCCTCTTCGTTCTTGTATATACCCGTATTTTCTTCAGAAGTTCGAATATCTTACAACATTTGACATTGTCGAACGCTTTTTTCAAGTCGACGAATCTGTTGAATGTGTGTCGATTTTTCTTCATTCTTGCTTCCGATATCAACCACAATGCCAGAACAAGCTCTCTGGTGGCTTTACCTTTTCTAAGGCCAAACTGATCGTCATGTATAAATCTCCAATTTAGTTTTCCATTCTTGTGTATCTTATTCTTGTCAGCAACTTGGATGCACGAGCTGTTAAACTGATCGTGCTATAATTCTCGAACTTGTCGGCTCTCCCAATATTCGGAGTTGTGTGGAGATGTTTTTTCGAAAATCAGATGGTACGACTATATCGCCAGATTCATATATTTACACACCAGCGTGAATATTCGTTTTTTTGCCACATCCCCCCAATGATTTTAGAAATTCTGATGGGATTTTACCAATCCCTTTTGCCGCAATCTGTCTTTAGTCTTCTAAAGCTCTTTTAAGATCTGATTTCAATACTGGATCCCCTATCACTTCCCTGTCGACTACTGTTTCTTCTTCTGTCACGTCATCAGACAGGTCTTGCCCCTCATACAGGCCTTCAATGTACCCTTTCCACCTACCTACTCTCACCTCAGCATTTGACAGTAGAATTCCTGTTGCACTCTTGCTTTTGATTTCACCGAAGTTTGTTGTGACTTTTCTGTATGCAAAGTCAGTCCTTCCGAAAGTCATTTCATTTTAGATTTCTTAATGTTTCCATGCAGCCATTTCGCCACGACTACTTTACCCTTACTATTTATTTCATTCATGGGTGACTTCTATTTCTGTATTCCTGAATTTGCCTGAACATTTTTGTATTTCCTTCTTTCGTCGAAAAATTGAGGTATTTCGTCTACGATGCATAGTTTCTTCGCAGTTACGTTCTTCGTACCTATGTTTTTCTTTCAAATTCTGTTATTTCCATTTTTAGGGATGTCCATTCCCCTTCAACTGAAATGCCTACTGAGGCATCTCTTACCGTATCTGTAGGCTAAGAGAGCTTCAAACTTATCTCTTCATTCGTTAGTGCTTCCGTATCCCACTTCCTTTTGCATTGGTTCTTCGCGACTAGCGTCTTAAACTTCAGCCTACTCTTCATCACAAATTAATTGTGATCTGAGTCTATATCTGCTTCTGGGTACGCCTTGCAAACCACTATCTGATTTCACAATCTCTGCGTGACCATGCGTACGTTCGTATATTCATTGCTGGCACCAACGCGAAACGTTAGGCCTCGCAGTTTAACGATAGGTCTACCCACCCGCCTGCAGCGTCACGACGTGGCCACTGTGAACTGCGCCCAATTACTCCTATCACCTTGTCATAGTGCACGCACAGGTGATACACTAGCAAAAATGCTGTCTACTTTCGTAGAGGTCAGCCCGGCTGTCTGGGACCGAAGGGCAGGACTCCACGGCCCCACTCACGCCCACAGAGTGCGTAACCGACAGTGAAAAAGTAATCATTAGCGTAGCTGATGGTGTGCGACATACGCACCTGATTTGCAGTGGATCGGTTGGGTGCTTCTGGCTGCGGCTCTTCTTGTGACGGTCAGTGTATTATTCCTTTGGGCAACTGTCTTTAATCTTCACTGTGCTTTAGATTCATCTAACTTTAGTTAATATTCACGCAGAAAGTCTGCTGAGAACTTAATGTTTGTGGAATACAGAAAAAAAATGTCGTCTGGAATCACAGGTGAATGACTGCAAGTTTCCTTTGCTGCTGCAATAGCCGACAATCAGTAGAGTCGTCTCGTGGTAGCTGTTTGGCAGTCCGTGGGGATAAGATATGATGGCATGGAGCTATCTAAAAAATTAATTTAGAAAAGTAAAACTTTTCCCACCTGAGCTCGACTCCCCCGTCCCCTCGTAGGAATCGCATTATACAGACCTTTCAGATTCTTGTAAAAAGGGCATTGGATTGGGATCTGGTAAGGCAGAAATATGAAAAAAAAGTGTCAAGCACAATACTGTGATATAGGGCCACGTAGTGAGGTATTTTAGCAGAATGGCGTCAATCTATTTTACTCGTATTTGTTTTATTAGGTATTTGTCTTTTCCCCCGTGGCAGTTCATATTACCACTGTACTTCACAGTCCCTCCTGAACGCAAATAAAGCCTACAATTGTCCAGTACACACTGACACAGAGAGTTCATTGTCTGTCTAACCGCTTTTTGTGGTGACGGCTAGGTGCTCTGATACATTCAGTGTCTTGATATCCTAATCTTTAGATTTTCTGCATGGATCAAACGTCAAGTTGTATGGTCTCGAAATCTTGCGTCTTCTTTTCTTGTAATCTTTCCCATTTGTGTGACCGCGCTGAAAATATCAAAATCGGATTTCTTTCAAAATTGCATTTCTTCTTGAAACTTCATCTTTTACTGCATCAGTGCTGCTGTGGTCGTTATAAAAAAAAAAAAAATGGTTCAAATGGCTCTGAGCACTATGCGACTTAACTTCAGAGTTCATCAGTCGCCTAGAACTTAGAACTAATTAAACCTAACTAACCTAAGGACATCACACACATCCATGCCCGAGGCAGGATTCGAACCTGCGACCGTAGCGGTCACGCGGTTCCAGACTGAAGCGCCTTTAACCGCACGGCCACACCAGCCGGCTGGTCGTTATCTGGAAACTTAAGTGTTCCTCCCATTTCTGTATGTTCAAACCTTTTCCTCCGGCCCACTACTATAATTCCCTCATCCACATTCAACCTTTCGATCTCAAAAAAGAAAATTGTGTCTGTTTCCTCTGACTGAATTACCCGCCTTTTTACTATGTAAATGGCACGCCCTCTTTCATCGGTGATTTCATTATCGAATTGCTTCACCGACCGGCTCCTTTCACTTGTAACTTCCTCGTTAACAACAGTTTGAACAAATAAAATTACTGCTGCCAGACCAAAGGGTATTCTCTAAATACAAATGGCGTACAATTAAAGTTGCATGAAGCGTTAGAACTAATTTTAAGATATGAAACTTCCTGCCAGGTTAAAGCTGTGTGCCGGACCGAGACTCGAACTCGGAACCTTTGCCTTACGCGGGCAAGTGCTCTACCAACTGAGCTACCCAAGCACGACTCATGACACGTCCTCACAGCTTTACTTCTGCCAGTACCTCATCTCCTACCTTCCAGACTTTACAGAAGAATCCCCCAGGGCTGTGGCTAAGCCACGTCTACCCAGTATCCTTTCTTTCAGGAGTGCTAGTTCTGCAAGGTTCGCAGGAGAGCTTCTGTAAAGTTTGGAAGGTAGGAGACGAGGTACTGCCAGAAGTAAAGCTGTGAGGACGGGGCGTGAGTCGTGCTTGGGTAGCTCAGTTGCTTGCCGGCACGGTAACTCAGCGCGTTTGGTCAGAGAGTTTGCTGCCCTCTGTAATAAAAAAAAATGAGTTAATGGATCAACGACGAACTGAAATGGGTGTATTGCGGCGTCCGCCCCGAGCAGATACAACGAACGAAAACGAACAAAATGAGATTTAAAAAAAAAAGTTGGTAGAGCACTTGCCGCGAAGGGCAAAGGTCCCGAGTTCGAGTCCAGTCAGGTACACAGTTTTAATGTGCCAGGAAGTTTCATATCAGCGCACACTCCGCTGCAGAGTGAAAATCTCATTCTGGTAATTTAAAGATCAAATTTTATTTACATTTAAATACACGAAATTAAAAATAGGAGTCAAGGTTGCAGAAAATAAAGTTATAATTACAAGTCTGTTTAATCATAGAAAACGCAATGCGTTCTTTTGTGTTGGAGACAATATCGGTGATACTACCATGGCTTCCTTGTCCACCAAAGTACCAGTTGCTGTATCAGCCATAATGCGTATGGGGAAACCTCCGTATGCCGAACTTTATCCGTGAATTGTCGGCGAGCACTATGTAAGCGCGGTGGTCTGAAGACACAGTTTCATTGCACAGTAAGGTGACGAAAGTCATGGAATATCTCCTAATATCGTGTCGGACCTCCTTTTTCCCGGCACAACGCAGCAACTCGACATCGCATGGACTCATCAGGTCTTCGGAAGTCCCCTGCACAAATAGTAAACCATGCTCCCTCTATAGCCGTCCATAATTGCAAAGGTCTTGCCGGCGCAGAATGTTGTGCACGAACCCACCCCTGGATTAAGTCCCATAAATACTCGATTGGATTCATATCGGGCCATTTGGGTGATCAGATCATTCGCTCGAATCGTCCAGAACCAATCGCGAACATTTGCTGCCCAGTGACATAGCGTATTGTCATCCAAATAATTCCAACGTTTGTAAGCGTATTGTCATATCGCTGGTTTAGTTGTGGAGTATCTTTGCCGGCATCCGCGTCTGGAGTGAGTCGAGCGCGGGACATGGAACTGTTATGTTGTGTAGTGTGTAGCTCTGCATGTGAGAGGCCTTTTTTTAGTATTCAAGTTGAAGTGTTGCTGCAAGTGCTTTTACAGTAAAGTGATAAAATATGGAAGTGATTCAAGGGAAAGTGTGTCAAGAAGTAATGAAAAAATGAGCAGTGCCGTCGATAACGTGTTTATGTTTCCTCTCGCTGCGTGTCGCACAGCATCGATCATCCGCGCCGTGTTCGGTCTCCCAGAGTGAACTGATGTGAATCAGTAAAAATTAGTCACCATAAAAGAGTGCAGTCAAGTGCCAGTGTCTTGTAGCGAGCGTGAGGACGTGCGTTCGATCATCGCATTTTCGCATTATCAACAATCAGCCGCGCCGCGACGGCTACGCGCACGCTCGTACAAGTGAGAACTGAGAACTGAAAAATTAACTTTACTAACAGTGTTATATCATTACTAGTGCCAAGGTGGACTATTACCAGATATCTGTATGTGTGACGAGCGTAAGAACTTTCGTTCGATAATTCGGTTTCCGCATCATCAACAACCACCCGCTTCGTGTCGGTTACGTGTACGCTCGTCTAACGATATTTTGTGGACTGTTAATCATCCATTAATTGGGATAAGACATCTGAATTGGAATGTAAACAGTGCAACCTGCGATTTTCCTTTAATCGTCTCAGAATATAGTTCATACCAGATGTCGAGCCGGCCAGTGTGGCATGCGGTTCTAGGCGCTTCAGTCTGGAACCGCGTGACTGCTACGGTCGCAGGTTCGAATCCGGCCTCGGACATGGATGTGTGTGATGTCCTTAGGTTAGTTAGGTTTAAGTAGTTTTAAGTTCTAGGGGACTGATGACCACAGATGTTAAGACCCATAGTGCTCAGAGCCATTTTAACCATTTGAACCAGATGTCGAACAGTGTTGTGTTTTAACGTTGAGTGGCTCCCCTTATTCGCTTGCATATTTCGATAAGTAATTTGAGGCAAGCCAGCAGCAGTGTGGAGCAGGACAGTACGACCACCGCGGGATTACCAGGTGCGTGGTGTGGACAGGGCGCACGGTCAAGAAACTGTCACGAAACGGCAACCAGTTTTAAAGGTACCCCACCCATTTGTACCCCCGGGCGCGTTACACGTTGTTTGGGAAGATGAGGTTCATGAAAGTGAAACGTCCCCTTTGAACAATTATACACGACTGCGCCTAAACTGACACACAATATGTTTTAGCGCAACGCAATGACTTTCAGTAATCCCTACAAGAGAATGGCCCTGGCTAACATTAACCTATACCTTTCACAAATCACTTACCTCACAAAAATCTTCGTTACTCGAACTACTGCAATACAGCGAGCGCCACTACGGCCAGCTAAATAAAAAATTCAAACCACTGAAGGCACGAACTACTGATAGGCATAGTTAGCAAATGAAAGATTTTGATAGAGAACAAACAATGTATTTACCTTAATAGTGCTGAAAAGTCATAATATACATAGCAGTTCATGACATCCAGTCTTACAAATTTCAAAACTCCGCCATCTCTCTCCCCAGATCCACCACTGCTGGCGGCTCACCTCCAACTGCACAGCGTTATGCGCTGTTAACATCCAACTGCCCAACACTACAATGGCAGACAACAATGCAAACTAGCCACAGACTGCACACAGCACAGCCAGTGATTTTCATAGAGAGCGCTACGTAACGTTGCCAATAAGAAAACATAAACAGCCTACTTACATACTCCCCATGCTCCCCACAAAAAAATTTACAAATTGTTTTGGGCAGTGGCCAATAATGATTTGATAAAATTTTTCATAATTACAATAACAAAGATATCAAATGCACACACTTATTGATACAATGTTGGTCAAAAGCTAAACTTTTCTCACAGTCCATAAAGACAGTCCCGATCGTTCATCACAGTAAAATAGCAGTGTTTTTCTCAAAGTCTGAGCAGTAAAAGAAAATGCACACGGAAGTAGTGGATTAGATGATGATGATGATGATTGGTGTTTTAGGGCGCACAAGATAGTGGATTAGCATGCAGTCTTGAAGAAGTAGTGTTGTCCTTCTAACGGAAAGACAGTGCTGATTCTCGACATCCAGACAGGTAATGGGCCACAACAGAGCAAACCCACAGCAGAGTCATTCGACGTTTTGAAGAATATTGGTAGGTAGGTCATCACAGAGCAGACCCCCTGTAGTCCTGGTAGAGATTATGGTATTGGTGGGCCTTCAGAGGTGCAGGCCCACTGCAGTCCTTGTAGTAATAATGGTATTGGTGGGCCATCAAAGATGCAGACCCACTGTAATCCTTGTAGAGACGGCCATCTGTTGCGACTGTGCAGGTGCACAATCACCATTGAAGAGTCTTGCGGATAATATAGCAAGTCCATAACCACCACTTGTGCACTCACAAAGTTTTTGGAATTGTCCTTAGAACCAGCAATGCTGTTGTCTAGTACCTTGCTGAATTATTAACACACGTGCAAACACTATCAGTCCCTACTTCTCACATATTGTCCATATACTATGACCAACAGAAATGTGTGCAGTGAAATGTGACTTACAAGTTACTTAATTTGATGAACTGGTGTCAGTTACAATTTTATAACATAAGATTACAATTACAAAGGAACAAAATACATCATTAAAGAACATAACAATACAGATAACATTTGTAGTACAGGCTTTACAAAAGAATCGAAATAACATATACATCAGTGTTACAGGAATTATGACATGAGTACATACATAAAAGATCAGAATAACTTTCGAAACATCAACTTCACATATGAGCATTAAAACAAATCAGAATTAATAATGTCTAAACATCTTTACAAAGTGAATAACATAGTATTTGAAAAATTCTACAACATAAATCTTATTAGCTAAACACTTAAAGACAGGAAAAAGACAAATACACACAGGTACATAAACACATAGAGGGACAACACAAAAGGAAAGGACAGGGTTTGTTTTACTGCAGTATTTTGCATTGAGATCTCGCTTCGTTTATCATTATTCCCAAAAAGTCCTACCTAAATCTAAGCCTGCTTTCTGTATTCTATTCATCCTCTTTCAAAATCCTTTTTTGGCCAAACCATTTTCTTATAGCTTCCCAATGCATTTCTTCCAATTCATCATAACTCGTTCTCTTATATAGCCTACCCCATCTTAAGCTAACTTAAATCTACTGAGCTCAGATGCATAAACTAAGGGACGAGGCAATGCAGCAACACAAAACAATTAACACAAACAGCAATGACATAAAATACAAATTGGCCAAGCTAGATACAGTAAATCTAAATTACCAAGCAAATGCAACATTACAACTAATATGAGAAAATGTGTAGCAACAAGAAAAATAAATCAGTAGTAAAACTGGCTTAACAGAGTAATACAAAGTGAAATTTAGTAGCACTATGCCTGGCAAACAGCAGCAGCAAATGCAATAACTTATATTTAAACATGACAAAGCTCAAGCAGAAAAAATATTACAGTAAAAATGGCCATGTTTAATACCTATGTCACATCTTAACACTAGGGTGATGCATGACCTTAGCTTACACTTCCAAATAAAATTACACAGTCACTGACAAAAATTATGTATGCAATTCCTGTGAAGGGAAATGTCTTTTGAGCTCCCTCGTTTTTTTGTAAGTAGGTTATAAAATGGTTATTTAATGGATCTGTAGGCATAAAATATCTATATTAGTACATCTATTAAATTTTATTTTAACCAATTCTGCAGTGCAGCTAGAAACTAGATATCAAACAAAATGAGCAATCTCTCAACTAGAAAGACAATAGATGTAAGATGTTTCTCATCATTTCATTAGGCATTTTAGTAAATATCGTAAATTAAGAGCTCCACAGTGTAATCATATATTTTCAAGTTTGAGCATGTCGTATTTGTGATGCTATCTACAAAGAAATGTCAATAGCGAGGATAATGGCCTCCTTTTTTCTCCACCTGTGCCTCTGAAAGGCATACACTAATGGCTTTTTTCTGTCAGACGACTATCTCTCAGCTGGGCGCCCAAAACGCATTACATCAAGGTCACTTACCTTTCTCACTGAAATATTTACGACAGCAGTTTCCGCTACAGTGACAGTCTCATATAAACGTTTTCACAGGTCGAAAATTTGCGTTACAAATGTGTAGAAACAAAATCCTATATATATAAGTGTGCAAACATTTTCGGCGGCATTGTGATACATTCACGCATTTACACACATTTCATAACTCTTAAAGTACGATTCTTGGTTTCCAACATCCTTTTCATAAATCAGAGTCCCTAACCACTACTCATTATTCCTTACCTTATTACACATATACATATTCGTCGACAATTCTTCAATATTTCATCATAATAAATACATAGCATAATCAAATTCCTCATATAGCATCAGCTTATTGGTCATAAACATACCTCAACAGCATAATACACATCGTCGTCGTAAAAATAACATCATAACACCTCAGTCAAATCTCAAAATCGTCGTAGCTTCCTTCACTAATATCAAAACCTAAAGAAAATTCTCTGCTCATTTCAATAGTGTCATCTACCTCAAACGTACTTTAAAATTCATGATCCCATACCAAATACGACATTCAAAGCTCTCATAGTATCACAATGGTTCCGAAAAAATATGAACAGTTCACAAAGTACAGACAAAATACAATTTCATAAATGTGAAGTTATCCAACTGTGTAATTGCGTAAACATGTGTCACTGATGTAGTAAAAAAAAATTTTATTTCTCAGTTAAATGATCAGATAGCTGTGCAATTTGTGTGTTGGAGAAATATGGAACCGATGTGTAAAGTTGTATAAGCAAATACCATATTAGCTAAGGCTCCTTGTGCTTGCCAAACACATGAGACACAAAGTAAGCGTGTACCCCCCTGAGGATTAATGTAATTATACCCTCAGGTGTTACAGATTACAGCAATGGAATGAAATGTATCACGGAAAACTTTTGTATCGTTGTACTTCAAATATCTTTAAAAATAAATGATTTAAGTACAAAATTAATCACTCAAATACGTGTACTGTGGCGCTAAACTGTGTGTCTTGTTGTAAGATAATCTCTGTGGAAGTGTCGTAGTTATCGTCCTCCAAAAGCTAAGTTCTGCAGAAGCCAATGTACTTACCTCATGATAAAAAAAAGTGAAATGCTTTGCGTATAGATATCTTAGTTATTACGCTTAATGCCGTGATGAAGAAAGTACTGTGCTGTAACGTATTGTTGTGCTACGGAAAAGGCAGTCTCATTGTAGCTATGCCACAAACGTTACTACAAAACATGTTTTACTTTCCAGAATAATACGGAAAAACTGTGCAGATATAAAACAGAAACACTGCAAAGCAACATTGTAAATTGTCACTCATTATTAGCGTCGTGATAAAATCGTGTAGCTGTCAAAAAAACTAACCACTGTGTCATCTGGTATCTCACAGAAAGTACTTTAAATCCATAATGTATGTTCAAGTAAACCAAAATGTTGCATTAAAATCTCATTAGCAGTATATGTTCTAAGTGTGTGAGCCTTATAGTCGTTACGTAATCGTGCAACTAACAAGCAAGAACGTACACACACAATAACACTGTGTCGTCTGTTCACAATAACAATGCATTCGTAATTTCTGTTTGAATAAGTTCTCTTGGTTCTTGACTGGATATTTAACTTCAAACATTGTTGCATGCTAACAGATTCTAAGTCTGACAATGCATACTAGTAATGTAAAGTGAAAAGTTATATGGCAAACACAAAGTTAAAAAGCAGATTATCTTTCAATAAACGGTTTTACATGTGAAATGTGGTGTAAACCTTTACTCTTCCTAGTACGCAGAGTTTAAACTTCTACGCAATTCTCATGTGGTATACGTCGGATTCTGTAAGGTCCATTGTAAACTAGAAGGAATTTGTGACTCAAGTGTTTCTTCTTATGTGACAATGAATGAGCTCTAATGAGAACTTTCTGACCAATATATTATTTCTTTGCATTTGCTTTACCGTGTAGTTTTCTCCTTTTGTCTGCTGCTGATTTTATATTTATAATATCCAAATCAATTATGTCTTTGTGTCGAAGTTTACGTGTATTCGGGAAAGGTACAAGCTCTCTGATTCTGTTCGGTGGTTCTTCATTCTTCAGTACAAGAGTAGGTGGTAAAGCAGTGGAGTCATGAGGCATTTCATTCAGCACATTTTGAAAGAAGTATAAATATATGTCCCAATACTGATGCTTTCTGTGACAATAAAGTCTACAAAGCTCATTCATTTCTTTCATAATCCGTTCGGAGGGGTTACAATGTGGTGAGTACAAAGAAATAAAAACAGGTTTGATTTTATGATTCCGAAGCATGCGTGACCAAACAGCAGATCTGAATTGCGGTCCGTTATCTGAAATTACTTTAGAAACGTGGCCAACTTCACGTAAGAAATTTTTAACAAAGGCGTTGGATACAGACTGTCCAGTGGCTTTACGTAACGGTGTGAAAGAAACAAATTTTGAAGTAAGTTCAACAGCAACTAGAACGTACGAAAATCCATTAGATGTTCTCACAAGCGGTCCCAAGAGATCAACAGCAGCAAATTCTTTTAATTTAGAAGGAATGGTAGGAAACAGCGGAGCACGATGGGAGATAGTAGATGGTTTCGCTTTTGACAATGTTGGCAAATAGACAAGACTCTTCGAATTCTCTTTTCCATATTGTTAAAATAACAAGTCGTTCGAAGAATATTATAACATTTTCGTGGGCCAAAATGTGCATAGCAGAAATGAGTGTACCAAATGAGCTTATTAACAAAATCGTCTGGAATGCAAAGTACGCATAGCTTGTCATGAACAGTGCAGCGTTTGAACAGTATGTTGTTTCTAACCAGATAATAATGCCGAATCTGTGTGCGTGTCTTTTCATGCCATTTGCTCTTGATGTCTTTCCAAATCGGATCTTTATCTTGTTCATGAGCAATGTCCTTTAAATATGTGGTGATGAAGTTTTCAAAGGCGACTTTCTGATTGTAAAGAATACTGAAATTTTTCTCGAGGTTGCCTTCTGTGTTACTTGTCTCAAACCCAGCCGGTGCGCGTGACAGTGCGTCCGCAACCATGTTCTCCTTGCCGGGAATGTAGACTCTTGTGAAGTGGAATTCTTGCAGAAACAATGCCCAACGTTTTAACCTATCATGATTTAATTTTGAAGACATAAGAAATTATAATGCACGATGATTACTGTATACTTTTACGTGCTTACCAGAAAGAAAGAAACGGAATTTGTTAAATGTCCAAACGATAGCTAAAACTTCTAATTCAGTAACGGACTATTTTTTTTCAGATTTTGTTAGCACTCGGCTACCAAAATCAATGGTTTTCTAAATGGTAGTGTAATTTTCTTTGGCTTCTTGAAGTAAATGGGCACCAAGACCGACTTTAGAAGAATCCGTGCTAAGGCAGAAACCTTGTGACAGATCTGGATGAGCTAGTATTGGCGAGTTAAGTAGCGATTCTTTCGAAGAATTGAATTCCAACTGTGCTTGTTCCTCCCAGTTCCAAATAGTATTTTTTCCAGTGAGAGAACAAAGTTTTGGTGTAACAAGAATTTGCATATTCAGAAAACGACGGTAAAAATTTACGTGACCTAGAAAACTGCGGACTTTTTTTGTGGATGGAACTGGAATGGCTCTGATTGCTTCTAACTTTTCAGGATCCGGCTGAATGCCTTCAGAAGAAATGATATGTCCCAAAAACCTCACCTTTGACTTACCGAATTCAGACTTTTCCAAGTTAACTGTAATTCCAGATTCTGGAAAAATACGTAACAAACTGTTGAGGATGCGATTATGTTGCTCCCATGAAACTTCTACTATTAGAATATCGTAAACATATAAGGTGATGTGACGTTTTAAGAACTCAGGTAATATGGAATTTAGTCTGCGAATGAATGCTGCCGAAGAAATGTTCAAACCAAAAGGATGTTTCCGAAACTGATAACAAACGCCGAAACAAAGGAAAGCTGTGTATTTTCTACATTCTGGATGAAGTTCGATCTGATAAAAGCTGGATCTGAGGTCAACGGAAGACAACACTTTTACACCATTAAAATTTGAAGAAGTCCTTCCAACGTTTGCGGCCCTTCTGTTTCAGGAATAATGATAGTATTGATTTGTCTCGAATCTAAGACAAGCCTGATCGATCCATTTTTCTTCTCAACAACATGTAATGGATCGTTGTATGAGCTTACTGCAGGCTCAATAATGCCCTCGTCGAGCATTGATTGTATTTCTGTTGTAACACGGTCCCTATAATGTGCTGGAATTACGTATGGTCTAACACAAAATTTAGTATGCTCACGAACACGAAATTGGTATTGAAATTCTTTGATTGTTCCTGTTTTGTGAGTAAAAACTGTAGAATGTGCTTGTAAAATCTCAAAAAGGTCCTGCCTATCAGTGTCATTACAATTCTCAATTGTTTCAATTTTATTCTCAATTACCTCATTAGCTTCAAATATGCCGTCGATATTCATCCCTGTCAGTACTTGCTGAGTGATTGTTAGTTTCTAATTCCATAGAAAATTCCGAACTGTTGTCTAACAGAAGGTAAAGCCGATTAATTTCCTCGTGATGGTTTGAGAGCCAATCTTCAAATTTCAAAGCTATTGACTTACCTTCTTTCTCTAAACTTATTTCAGAAACGTGAAAGTTTAAGATTGTTTTGTATTCATTCAAAAAGTCTACTCCCAGTATAATTTCCGTCGACAATAATGGAACAATAAGAAAGTTCATAGAGAAGCTGTGGCTTTGACAAAAGAATTCTAAGTTGGTTTGTTGGCGTACATCTACAATTTTTCCAATGATTGCACCTTGTAATTTACTCTTACGTAATGGAAGTGTGGGGCAATCGTTCCATTTGTTGCATTTGCTAAAAGCTGTTTCACTAATTACTGAAATGGGACTGCCAGAGTCAAGTGCTGCCGTAAATTTTACGTCATTTACAGTAATGTGGATCACAGGATATGCAATGTTGTTATGTTTTACGTCGTGTTCCTGGAGTAAGATGTCCCTAATGTCTTCCATTTTTACATAATTACTAGCTACGGTAGCTGCGTCGTCTGTTTCAGAAGTACATTTTGTGGCTGCCAGCGGTATGTGTCTTTGTGTCTTTGTTGGCGCGTGTCGTTATTGGGATTTGGAGACCTTACTTCTACAAATTCACTTTGTCGAGAGTGCCCTGCTCTGTTTATATCCTGCCAGTTCTGATGGAATTCAGGTCTGTCGTTTTGTCGGTAGTTTACATAGTTTCTTGTTTGTCGGTCATGTGGTGGAGAATTTCTCCCGGAATCGTAACTGCGCGCTGAACTGTTGCGTCTGAAGTTATTCTGTCTCCCGTGATAATAATAGTTCTGGTTGCCAAATTGTCTGTTTCTATGATTGTCTCTGTCATATACATTACTACGGAAATGCGATCTTTCTCTGTAACTATTACTCTGCCAGTGGTTTTCATACGGGTGGTGTCTGTTTTGGTCAAGATTTACGTTGTAAGAATGGCCTTGTCGTGTCCAGTTATTATTTCTTTCATCGCGGAATCGTGATGGATGTGACCTGTAATTGTTATGTTCCTGTTTTCGCGTCCAGCGATTGTCAGTGTCAATTTCCAATTCTTGTAACAGTCCCTGAAAAGCTTCAATGTCGTCTTTGCAACGTCCTGCCAAAATAATATGTCGTAAATGTTCAGGTAATTTGATTAAGCAAATGCGGATGAGTTCTGAAGGGCTGTATGGGTTTGAAAGATATTGATTCTTGTGCAACATGTCTTCAAAATATTTTACAAGACTGGAAAATTCAGATTGTTCGAAATGTTTCATCATTATGATGCTATGTTTTACTCGGTCTTGTGTAGTTTGAGACCAATACGCTGAGAGGAAGGCATGATAAAATTCTCCTTCACTGTGGCAACTGTGAATGACCGATCGCATTCTTACAGCTGGTTCATTCTCTAAGTAGCCACACATAAATTCTAACCTGAGCTCCAATGACCAGTTGGGAGGAAAACAATGAGGGAATTGATGAAGCCATGCTTGTGGATGAATGTCGTTGTCAGAATTCTTAAATGTTTTGATTTTACGTGTAGTAATGAACAGCTTATAGTCAAAATCACGTGTCGGCGAGTCGCACATCACTCATTGTTACCTCGTTTCGGCGGTTCCATCTCATAATTCGGTGTACCTTGCCAATTTCTTTCATAATTTCCGAAGTGTCCTGTGTTATTAATTTGTGGTTGTGCCGTATTTCTATGTCCCTCTTCCCGTACTGGAGCGCGAGTGTCCTCTGAAATATGTAATTCTTGTATTACTTGTGCCAACTGATCTTGTACTTCCCAGATTTCTATTTTGTACTGTGTATTGATTTGATTTTGATTTTGTTTGAATTTTCCAATTTTATTCATACTCTTCAGTGTCCGTGAAGGCTACAGGTCTTGTGTCATTCAGATCATCATCTACCTTTGTAGATAAGTTAGTGAACTGGTCTGAAAGTTCGGCTACTTTATCCGATAGTGAAACTATTTGCTCTGTGTGTTTTTCTGAACCAAGTTTCAGAGTGTCCATTTGTGTTGAAATCATATCTACTGTGTCCTTTAAGTTTTCTTGAGTTTTTGCAAGTTGTGTAACCGAATCGGTAGATGCAACTGAGTCAATTTTAACTTGCAAGGTGTCGTGATTTTCATGAACAATATTTTGCAGTTCTTGTATGGCTGCTTCGTGATTCTGTAATGCATTTTCATGACGCGAAAAAATAGGTTGGTAATGCTCACAAATTTGTGTTTTTACGTCGTTACAGACTTTTTGACATTTCGATTCGATTTTATGTAACTCAGTAGTTAAATCTTCACGTGTTTGTTCAAGCGTGGTGTGAAGATTTTTTTCCAATGTGTCTAACTTTTGAAGATTTTGTCCCATTTGTTTCTGATTTTGTTCAAGCGTTGTGTCTAACTTTTGAAGATTTTGTTCCATTGTGTCTAACTTTTGTAGCCTTTGTCCCATTTGTTGCATTAACTGTAATAACAATGCACTGGTGTCTGAAACATGTTCCTCAGTGCTATTCTGCAGTGCATTTGAACCGGCAATATTCGCATTTTGAAAAGCAGAAAATGTGTCTTGATTTATTTGAGAAAATGGCGAGGACGCAAAACCTGAATCTACAGTTTTTGCAAGATTGTGTCCTGTCATTTCATAATCCTGAGGCGAGCTGTTGCCGACCGATCGATCGATAATGCTTCCCTGTTCACTAATTTTTTCACTGTCTACACCATTATTTGCCGCCCGCTCCATTTCCCTATGCACACTTACCAAATTACTACTTTGAATGTCTGTTAATTCATTACACAGTGGTGCTGATAAGCTACACTCGTCGTCACTATAATTTCTCAGTTTACTTTGGAGCCTAGTGTTACGTGTTTCACACGCCATTATTGTCACAATATTTCACACGATAGCACAGAGAAGCACAATTTGAAGAGCAAAAATAAGAGAACACATTAACATAGCACTGAAAAAAATATCTAGTTAATTGCAAGCGCAGCTGCGAAATACTTGGTGCTAATTTACATGCATGCCACAACTGTTTTACTGTACAACAATGAAAAACTGCAACTACAAAGGAGATTATCTCTACAATTACGCGCTAGCAATAAACAATAGCTACACTAATTGCACAAACTACAAGAAAAAATCAGAAGATTCCAGTGAGGTATCCTCGGCTAAGGGTCGACATATGAAACGTCCCCTTTGAACAATTTATACATGACTGTGCTTAAACTGACACACAATATTTTTTTAGCGCAACGCAATCTGATTTTCAGTAATCCCTACAAGGGAATGGCCGTGGCTAACATTAATCTATACCTTTCACAAATCACTTACCTCACAAAAATCTTCCTTACTCGAACTACTGCAATACAGCGAGCGCCACTACGGCCAGCTAAATACAAGATTCAAACTACTGAAGGCACTAACTACTGATAGGCATAGTTAGCAAATGAAAGATTTTGATAGAGAACAAACAATGTATTTACCTTAATAGTGCTGAAAAGTCATAATATACATAGCAGTTCATGACATCCAGTCTTACAAATTTCAAAACTCCGCCATCTCTCTCCCCACATCCACCACTGCTGGCGGCTCACCTCCAACTGCGCAACGCTACGCGCTGTTCACATCCAGCTGCCGCTGCCCAACACTACAATGGCAGACAACAATGCATACTAGGCACAGACTGCACACAGCACAGCCAGTGATTTACAAACAGAGCGCTACGTAACGTTGCCAATAAGAAAACATAAACAGCCTACTTACAAAAGGCTGCAAATGGTCTCCACGTAGCTAAACAAACATGACCCAGTCCATTCCATGTAAACACAGCCGACACCGTTATGGATCCACCACCAGCTTGCACAGAACTCTTTGGCGGTCCTGGTCCATGGCTTCGTAGGGGTTTGCGCCGCATTCGAACCCTACCACCAGCTGTTACCAACTGAAATCGGTACTCGTCTGGTCAGACCTCGGTTTTCCAGTCGTCTAGCGAACAACAGGTATTGTCACGAGAACGGGAGAGGCGCTGCAGGCGATGTCGTACAGTAAACAAAGGCACCCGTTCGGCCGTCTGCTGCCGTACCCCACTAACGACGGATACGTTGATCGTACATTGCACACTGATTTCTGCGGCAATTTCTTTCTCTGTTTCTTGTCTGTTAGCACTGACAACTCTATATAAACGCCTCTACTATCGGTCGTGAAGGCCGTCGGCCACTGCGTTGTCCGTGGCGAGAGCTAATGCCTAAAATCTGGTATTCTCGGTTTACTCTTGACACTCTTGATCTCGGAATATTGAATTGTCTACGATTTACGAAGTTGATGGCCCGTGCATCTATCCCCAACTACCATAGTGGGTTCGAAGTCTTGTAACATGAATCACTTGAGTACAAATGACAGCTCCACGAATCCACTGCCCTTTTATACCTTGTGTACACGATACTACCTCCAGCTGTATATGTGCATACTGCCGTCCCATAACTTCTCTCACCTCAGTACATAAGAGACACCTTGAGAGCTCGAAAGTATTTAATATGGAATGAGATACCAACGAAAATTCTTCCGTAAAAATGACTACCGTCGCATTTGGATTTTGTAGACACTTTCTGGTGAGACGCTCGAGAAAAACACCCTCAGAGAAAATTGCGAGGAGTTTCCTTTCGTGCTACTTCATGGCTCAGGGGCAGGAAGGGAAGGAACGCCAGCGGGCTGCCGAAGAGACAGCAATCTCAGGTTAGTCTTGTGGCTTGCAGCAAGAACACGGCATCTCATGAGCCTTTTGAAAGAAACGTAAGACTGCGAGAACCTTGTGGCTGTGGCCAAGCAAACAGCGCTTGAGATACCATACCACAACTCTGTCCATACTGCATTCCAGTTTATACATTTCTTTGTTTTTCTGATGTTTCCCTTAACCTATCGCTACAACACAGGAAGCACCAATACATAATTACGTAGGCAATATCGAGGGTCGGTGGACAACTCTGTATTGTTCTGCATGTACTGACCACTACAATGTGAAACATTCGATTTCTGTGATTTAGTTGTTTTTCTGTAGTTTGTTGTTTGGTTGTTGTAAACAGGGCGTCGATGTTGTTACTAGCTCATTTTGGCCATATTCAAGGTTAATCAGTGTGGAGTACACAAAAAAGAATACTTATTTTCTCATTAAAATCTTCGAATTTAGTCGAACAATTCACGTGAAGAAATTGTCATATGTACAGAAACGAAACATTTGCTGAGAGGACGGGACGGAAATAGATTTCTCGTTTCTGAGAATAAAACTTCGACATTTGTGATGGACCACGTTCAGGAAGTCCACTTCCTTCTCTCGAAAATCGCCTAAATCAGTTGCTTCACAATAACTCTCGCCATATGACGCTGGAAGAGGTGCAAATCATGGAATACAGTCACACATTCATTGTGCATTATTTTAAATCACTGGAGAGGGTGCAAATAGGGGGTAAATCGGTACCACATATGTTAACCGACATCAATAAAAATCAGCGAATAATCATGTTCGTCTATGCTGGCTCACTACCATTTAGATTTTCATCCTCCATTCCTTCGGAATATTGTCACAGGTGACGGGAAGTAATGCCTTTATATGAACGTAAAAGAAGAGGAAGAAATGACTCTGTCCACCGAAAAAAAAGCGCCCTGTGTGGAAGATCGTGTTCACCCTCAGAAAGTTAAGTTGTACTTCTGGTGGAAAGAAACTGACACTCTTCATCGTGAATTATTGCCATAACAAGAAATAAAACGATAAAATCTAAGACGGCTCGCTATGGCTATTGAAAACAAAACACCAGATAAACCTTCGTTGTTGCTCCAGGATGATTCATACACACGCACGTAGTGCTGGTATCACCAAAGATGCGGCGGCAGAACGTGGGTCATAATCAATTCCTCGCCCTCCATATTCTTTGGGGTTAGCAGTTTCTCATTGTCATCTTTTTCCGTTCTCGCTCCAACAACACAGAGACGCGCATTTCATGATGAAGCTTCTCTTACGTTAGCTACTGACTAAAAGATTTCTTCATATCGAAACCACAACGGGTCTATAGGAGAGAAATAAAACACATACATTAACATTGGCAGGGGTGGCACTGACAAAGATGGCGATTACATCTCTGATTAATGCTTCAGTCTTATTATTGGTTCAAAATGGTTCAAATGGCTCTGAGCACTATGCTACTTAACTTGTGAGGTCATCAGTCGCCTAGAACTTAGAACTAATTAAACCTAACTAACCTAAGGGCATCACACACATCCATGCCCGAGGCAGGATTCGAACCTGCGACCGTAGCGGTCGCTCGGCTCCAGACTGTAGCGCCTAGAACCGCACGGCCACTCCGGTCGGCCTCTTATTATTGTTTATTTTTGTAATGTAGTGTATTTGTGCTAGTAAAAATATCTCGTCATTATAAAAATCGCACTCATTCACCGAACGATAGTCGTAGTGTAATAAAATGAATTATAATTAAATGAACGATTATTTATCGATATGCTCACGCATGTATTAAAAAGTTGTCGTACTGAGGTCATGACACACAAAATTATTAGTCGTGATTGGCAGACCGACTGCTTTTGCATACCATAAATACGAGAAATATGTAGTACAGACTTGCACCAAGCACAGTCTATGAAAGTCACATCCTGTGTCGCATAATTAATTATTGAAAACGACAGTGCAAAACACTAATCAATAAAATTTAAAAATAAATGCCAGTCAGAAATAACTTCACACGTATTTCAGCACCGAGGCGATTATCAGTGGTATCAACTTCTGCTGTATCTGGGAGTGAAGGGTACAGCGATAACCACGAGATGAGATTTCTCTGTCGTTCATCAACAGCGTATAAATATTTAACATTCGCTTCAGGCCTGTAGCATTACACTCTGGAAGGCACACACAACGGCCTTACGATTCCTTATTATATCTCGATTTCACCTCAACGCGAATGGACGACCACTATTACTATCGTTGTTATTGTTGTTATTACCAATGTTCTAGTTTCTTCAGGATGGAGCTTGATTCTATTTAACATTCAACTGGTTTCTACCTCATGCCCATCTTTAGATAGCTTACACTTGTAAGATATCCTAGCCATATTACTTACCCTCAATTTACATACAATTATTATAACTGAAATGGTTAGGAAATATTGCTCTAAAAGGCCAACATGTGAATTACCAAAATTAGCATACTGACCAAATTACAAAAAGAAAAAGCACGATCAAAATACATGGTGACAGATAATGATGATGCCTATGAGACACCAAATCCACGCGGAGTCGTCAAAAGTGTCCCCTCCAACCGCCGAGCTGCTCGCGCAGCTTGCGCCAATGGTGTACCTCTTAACACCTTTCACTACCTTCCTATGGCAGACATTTTCTTCCCACAGGAAATATCACACTTGGATAACAGTAGTGTGACACGAAAAAGTGCAGAAAACCAATCGTGTTTCTTTTAACTAGGAAAGTTTTGGGAAGGCTTTGCCAGTCTTCTGATGTTAAAATATCTAAATGTCACACAGCACAGATACATACGCAAGGAATCAATCCACTCATCACTTTCATACTTATTCTCTGAGCACATGGGCTGAAAGCCATGTAGTGATCTGCAGTGAATTAATTCATGGACCTCCTGGTCACAGTAATTACTTCCAACAAACATTTCATGCCGAAAATGGAAATTACCATGGGTACACAAATGTGTCCAGCAAGGTAACACTCACTCACTTATTGAAGTCAGTGTTATATTTATTCCAGTAAAACTGGACGTAATATGTTTACAAAAGTCCTGAACACATTTTGACAATAATCTTCCTGAAACATCCAATTCAGTGTAATATGTACCCTGACGGAAGGTCCTTTCATACTAAATACACTACTGGCCATTAAAATTGCTACACCACGAAGATGACGTGCTATAAATACGAAATTTAACAGACAGGAAGAAGATGCTGTGATATGCAAATGATTAGCTTTTCAGAGCATTCACACAAGGTTGGCGCCGGTGGCGACACCTACAACGTGCTGACATGATGAAAGTTTCCGAAACAATTTCTCATACACAAACGGCAGATGACGGGCGTTGCCTGCTGAAACGTTGTTGTGATACCTCGTGTAAGGAGGAGAAATGCGTAGCATCACGTTTACGACTTCGATAAAGGTCGGATTGTAGCCTATCGCGATTGCGGGTTATCGTATCGCGACATTGCTGCTCGCGTTGGTCGAGATCCAATGTCAGTCAGCAGAATATGGAACAGTGGGTTCAGGAGGGTAGTCCGGAACGCCGTGCTGGATCCCAACGGCCTCGTATCACTAGCAGTCGAGATGAAAGGCATCTTATCCGCATGGCTGTAACGGATCGTCCAGCCACGTCTCGATCCTTTAGTCAATAGATGGGGACGTTTGCAAGACAACAACCATCTGCACGAACAGTTCGATGACAATTGCAGCAGCATGGACTATCAGCTCGGAGACGACGTTTGCAGCAGCATGGAATATCAGCTCGGAGACCATGGCTACGGTTACCCTTGACGCTGCATCACAGACAGGAGCGCCTGCGATGGTGTACTCAACGACGAACCTCGGTGCACAATGGCAAAACGTCATTTTTCCGGATGAATCCAGGTCCTGTTTACAGCATCATGATGCTCGCATCCGTGTTTGGCGAGATCACGGCGAACGCACTTTGGAAGCGTGTATTCGTCATCGCCATACTGGCGTATGACCCGGCGTCATGGTATGGGGTCCCATTGGTTACATGTATCGGTGACCTCGTGTTCGCATTGACGGCACTTTGAACAGTGGACGTTACATTTAAGATGTGTTACGACCCGTGGCTCTACCCTTCATCCCTGCGAAACCCTACATTTCAGCAGGATAATGCACGAACTCATGTTGCAGGTCCTGTACGGGCCTTTCTGTATACAGAAAATGTTCGACTGCTGCCCTGGCCAGGACATTCTCCAGATCTCTCACCAATTGCAAACGTGTCTGGTCAATGGTGGCCGAGCAACTGGCTTGTCACAATACGCCTGTCACTACTCTTATTGAACTGTGGTATCGTGTTGAAGCTCCATGGGCAGCTGTAGCTGTACACGCCATCCAAGCTCTGTTTGACTCAATGCCCAGGCGTATCATGGCCGTTATTACGGCCAGAGGTGGTTGTTCTGGGTACTTATTTCGCAGGACCTATGCATCCAAATAGCGTGAAAATGTAATCACATGTCAGTTCTAGTATATTTGTCCCATGAATACCCATCTATCATCTGCATTTCTTATTGGTGTAGCAATTTTAATGGCTAGTACTGTACTTTACTCAAAGACCCCACTGTAACTCCACGGGCCACACATTTACACATGTACAACTACCTTGCAATAAAGAAGAAAATGAGGTTACCAAACAAAGAATGGAACAATGATTATTACGTGTGAACATCATCTGTCACTGTGTCGCATGTGAGGAGGAAGGTGTGGACGTGACAGATAAAGAACAAGATTTACGTAAGAGACAACATGCGCACACCGTAATTAATATAGATTATTAAAAAATCTGAGAGTCGTCAGTCGCTGTCACGTCAGTGTCCTACGCATGGAGGTACATGTCATTGACATACAAGATTTTCGTCACTCGTTTACACCACATGCAACACTTACTTCCAACAGCTGAAGAAAGTTGCGCCTGGGTGTGGTGTTGATTGGAGAAAGAGAATGCAGATCTCATGGGCAGAGGCTGGATTATCTGCAGTTGTTCCACAGCGTGCGAAGAATTCGTAACCGGAACTGGACGGGTCACACAGGAGGTCAGCAAGCAGGAAGAGAGGCTGACGATTTGGGAGCCAGCACGAAAGGCTCAGCTCAGGGGCTCACTGAGGGCTTGTCAGAGGGACGTGTTTCTTTCAGCTGTCGGATAGCAATGAGAAGGAATGTGTCTTGTATGAGCAAACAGGCAGTGGGTGGCTGGAATAGTTCTTGGGGTGTCAGGGTAATACCATACAATTTCATTGATGTGTTGATACTGGTGATCAAAAGGAAAACCATTATGGCCGGTAGTAAGAGGTTTTCGCGAGGAGGAGACTGGGTACTATGGGGATTCCATTGCTAGCACAAATTCGTGTAACAGTCACAGTCTGGCCGAATGGTCACTCGCATACACTCTCACCCTAAGGATGTGATGTGTCTCTCTTGATGTCGGTCTAGACGCACTTCCTACAATATGTCTTTATTGGAGAAACCGGTCTACGTTAGATCCCTGCTTTGACCCTGTTCCCCAATGGCTCTCGTGGTGAAATGTGTGACGTGTGTCTCGCCAACCTCGAACGCATCAGTTCACCTCCCGTTGCAGATAAAGGTCTTCTGGTGAGGCAGTTCTGCACGTGGCTGCAGATGTCCTTCAGTGGGCCGGGCAGGTGGAACTGCGTGCGTCCGTTCTTCTGGAAGGTTGCTTGTGAGGCTTCTCCATGTCACCGTACCCGCGGCCCGTGGGATGCCTGCCTTACTCATTCCGCTCTCCAGGAAATCAGTCGCATGTCGACTGCCCATGTCGCCAAACTCCTGGGAGCTGCCTGAACAAACTTTTGCATGCCGCGTAAGCGATTTCTCTCTTACAACGCATATGGGTTACATAGATGATTACACGTCGAATACCGATAAATAAATTCCTTAAGGGATAAGCAAATATATACATCCACGATTTAGCTTATTCGTAATTATACTTTACAGTAAGAAACTGATCCACAAGTGAAAGTTGTACGTCATTCAGATAATGATACTAAAAGTAAAATGTTATATGTGAGTAACTGTGTGTTGTGTCAGAGCCCAAAACAGAGCTTCGCAAGCACCCATTAAGACGTAGCCCGCTTACTGCAGGTAAAATTATACACATGGAACAAAATGATCCCAATCTCACATGCCAATAGGCTACCAGTCACCGTTGAATCATTAGCGCTTCACTATGCATAAAAAATGTAGTTCCTTTGACCATTAAGCATGGCAACTTAGGCTAACGTGCACGAAACGAACTGAACGTAAACTGGCAGCGATCCCAATTAAGTACGTTTTTCCTCCGTTCACCAACTCATTTTTGTCCTCGTCGGGAAAGTCCAGATATTCCCTTGGACCCTCACGAACAAGATGGAGAACACGCACAAAAAACAAAACAAAATATAAAAATCCACATGTCATAACTGGCCTCGAAGGGTCTGGTCAAGATTCCACTCCTACCTCTTATCTTTAGTGCAGAGTTACCGACTAAGGTGGATGTATCGTGTGCCTTGGGTCGACTTTCCAGTGGCTACATCACTGAAGTAGCCATTTATATATAATTTGACGATTTCCTCATCATGGCTTCCCTCTTCTTTTTCTGAAACTCACCTAACTAACCAAATGCTTCACATTTCTAATTCAGTGAGATAAAGTAGAATGATCAGACATTACATGCATAACGGTGTTCATTTGTGAAATACGGTAAATGCTTCTCCTCCATGGTAACCAGACCGTCGTATTCCTCCTCTTGGTCGACCTATTTTCTGTACTGCCCTCTTTTTCTGGAGTCAGAACTAATGGCGCTCTGCACTCAGTATGCGATAAACGACGAGAGAGAGAAAGAGAGAGAGAGAGAGAGAGAGAGCGAGAGACAGTGCGATCATCTTGCACGCCTACTGTGGTACGGGGTGTTCACAGATCTCTCGCACATCAGCAAAAACGTGGTCGGACCGCTGTCTTTGTGAGGACAAAACCAGGCTCAGTTCGAGGAGTGTACGCATCCATGGTGCAGACACAACCTAAGACATCCACGAAAAACTAAAACATGAAGTCTCAATGGAGTGAGCAAATTTAATGACACAAAAGGAACACAACGCTGTCTCTCAGAAAAAAAAAGAAGTCATGGAACCTAAACCATTTTGAATGTGGGTCATGGCAACAAATTCCCTAATGTAACACGCAATGGGACTGGAATGTAAGGTTCCAGCTAACTTTCCTGAATCATCTCTCCGGAAAGGTAACAACAATGATATCTGATTCTGATTTCTGCAACCTAGCTGTTCCTTTTGTCTATATACAATGGACAACCTAGTTGGTAACAACACACAACTAACGTGCTGAAAATAGTGCACTGGACAGATACGCAATTTATTATTGAATTAATTAGACGCAGTCATCCATAAGGCTTTAAAGAGGAACCTCAACTCTTAACATTTTTTCAACCCATACAAACTCGTTAAACTATCAATACACTACAAACTACCTTAAAATTATTCACTCTACCATAATATCAGGAAAAGTTCCATCTTTCACCTTCTCCCTTATTCTACGAAGTGGTGGATGCCGATCGACTTCCTAGATTCTGACATTTCAAGTTTCAGTTCTTTTCATGCGCTCTGGTCCACTACCTAAAGTAAAGAATTTGCGACACAGCTGCCTCTGTTTATTGGAGAGGTGAATCGCTTTATGTAATACTTTTTGTCCGATGAAAAATTTTTCACTCTCTGGCTTTCCTGTCAGAGCGTTCCTTCCTTCTCCTCCCTGGAATCTATATTTTGCACAATGTATCCTCTACTATCTTCTTGTCCTGTCCTCGGGTACTTGGGCGAAAGTCAAGGATTTTCCATAACAGGTCCTTAGGCTGGCGATTGTTAAGTAGAGTAACAAGAGACGTCACTGTTTTTCCATGGGGTACCTCGTTGACAATTTCTTTAAAATCTTTAGGGAGATATCCCACATCGTATGCTGTTTTACGCAATACATCCGACAAACATTTGCCAATTCCTTCACCACGCGTTCTGCCGCGTTTGAGTTCAGTTGATGTAATGACATATACATCGGATCGATCCGATGTTTCTTAACCAATGCCTACCACGTCTTGGATCGATATTATGGCCTGTTGTCAGCAAGTATGCTGACCGTATGCTCTACTTAAGACAGTAAATCTTTTCTTGTTGCCCTTGCCATCGTTAGTCCCGTTGCTCATTTAGGACCTGTCAGTGTGACCTACTTTGATGTCAGCTCGACGACTACTATAATGTTGCAGAATCCCTGTCAGGTATTAGGGAGGGGTCCCATCAAGACCATCGCGGCTAGCTGTTCCAATTTATTTGGCATTATCGGATATAAAGGGGGCTGCAATCTCACCAAGTTGTGCTTACCCTTCTGGCAAGACTTACATATTGACAATATCTTTCTTATCCTTCTTTCCATGTTGTTAAAATAGCATAAAGTTCGTAGCTTTAGGTAACATTTTGTTGGTCCGAAATGACCGTAGCTGAGACGAATATGCAAGTAACTGATTATAACGTCCTCTGATACACGTAGTCGCCAAAGCGACTCGTCAACGTTGCTTTGCTGGAACAAAACTTCATCCCTCAAAAGGTAAAACTGCCGGAGGCGGCTGGAGCATTGTCCTTCCACTTTGTTTCAACGCGAGCAACGAAGGGTCTCTCTTCTGTTGCCTCTCGATATCCTTCAATCTGTTGACCACGTAGTTCTCAAATGCAACTTTCTGCAGATAGTATAATCTAAAATGATATCGTTTACTGCCACATTCAACAAGGCCAATGGGCGAACGAGATAGCGAATCGACAGTTAAGTTGCATTTGCCTGGTACATGTGTGAAGTCGAATTCCTGGAGAACGAAAATCCACCTTGTCAACCTTCCATGTGTTAATTCTGCCGTGAGAAGAACTTCCAAAGCCTTGTTATCGGTGTATGATTTTGTTTCTCTTCCAAATAAATAGAACAGATATTTCTGAAGCCCCCAACACGATTGCCAGCATTCCCAGTTCGGTTACTGAGTGGTTCCTCTCTGATTTCGTCAAAACTCGGCTACTTAACAGGATCGTTTTCAGTACAATGGTCCTTTCTTCTTCGTATTCTTGGAATAACATAATTCTAAGTCCTGAATAGGCACCATACAGAATTCTCAGGATATGTCGGTGTGAGAAAGAATTGGAGCATTAACTAGTGCATTCTGTATCGTTATTTCAGATCCAAGATGCTTTCTTCCACATAAGTGGGGGCTAAAGTATCAATACTAGTGAATTCTTTAAAAAAAATTATGATTCCAAGAAATCCGCTTAGCTGCTTCTTGGTAGAGGGTTGAGCAAATTTTGCAATGGCCTCAATCTTTTCTGTGTTCAGTGCTATACCTTCAGCAGAAATAATGTGCCCAAGGATCTGTACCTTTTTGGACCCAAAACGTGTTTTCCTTATATTAGGCAACACACTATGTTGTTGATATGTCCACAAAACATCCCTAAAGACTCTGTGGTTCAAAATGGTTCAAATGGCTCTGAGCACTATGGGACTTAACATCTCTGGTCATCAGTCCCCTAGAACTTAGAACTACTTAAACCTAACTAACCTTAGGACATCACACACATTCATGCCCGAGGCAGGCTTCGAACCTGCCACCGTAGCGGTCGCGCGGTTCCAGACTGAATTGCCTAGAACGGCTCGATCACTTCGGCCGGCCGACTCTGTGGTGTTGTTCCAAATACTATTCAGCTATTAGCACATCGTCCATGTAAAAGGTGACTCTTTGTTTCAACGCTTTGATTAAAAAAATGGTTCAAATGGCTCTGAGCACTATGCGACTTAACTTCTGAGGTCATCAGTCGCCTAGAACTTAGAACTAATTAAACCTAACTAATCAATGGACATCACACACATCCATGCCCGAGGCAGGATTCGAACCTGCGACCGTAGCGGTCACGCGGTCCCAGACTGAAGCGCCTTTAACCTCACGGCCACACCGGCCGGCCACGCTTTGATTAGAATAATACCTAAGCCACAAATGAATTCGGATGAAGAGACATTTGAACCCAACTGCAAACGTTTAAATTGGTACGAACATCCGAATACTAGAAAGGCGGTGTACTGTCTGCACTCAGGACCAAGTTTTGTCTGCCAAAAACTGGTGTGTAAATATATCGATGAGAAAACTGACACTCCACGGAAATTCTACAGTAACTCCACTAATTTCTCAGGCCTGTCTGTCACTGGGTCAATAACTGTAATGATTTCATGGGAGTCCAACACCATCTGAGTGTAGCTATCCTGCAATTCAACATCACGCAGAGGGCTGTTGTATGTCAAACTTGCAGGCTCGATACCCTGTCTTCCAATGTTCTCTGAATTACTAAAAATACCTGATGCTTGTATGAAGGTGGGACATCGACTGAAGCACGAGAAATCGACTATGTCCCCTCACTAGAAATTGGTACTGAAAGACCTTTAAAGTGCAAATGTTTGGTAAGAAAATCTTAGCTTTCCTTAATAAAATAGAAGTTAATTCTTACCTCTAGTTCTCTACAATGTTTTGAATAACTGAATTTCCTGCTCTATTGCAGTGTTAACTTATCATCTCAACCATTCTGTGCCTGATGGGTGGATATCCTTATCATGCCGCATCTGTCCCGCTTACCTCTCTATTCTGTCACAAAAACTTAGTTTACAACAATTTTCTGAAATTTATAACTTGACTGCTTGCTCCTCAAACCGAATTGGAATTAAGGGCCCCTTCTTTGCAAACGTCTAGTATGACCTTCTTTTCATTAAGGAAATCCATTTCAATTATTAGATTGATCGCCAAATGAGGCACCACTGAGAAATTGTCTTCTAGTGTGTGGCTCAAAATGGTTCAAATGCTCTAACCACTATGGGACTTAACATCTGAAGTCATCAGTCATCTAGACTTAGAGCTACTTAACCTAACTAACCTAAGGACATCACACACATCCATGCCCGAGGCAGGATTCGAAACTGCGACCGTAGCAGCAGCGCGGTTTCGGACTGAAGAGCCTACAACCGTTCGGCCACAGCGGCCGGCTAGTGTGTGGACTTCAATATAAATTCGAGTAGCAATTGCTGAGTGATATCTGTGCGTTTGCCCATTAAAACTCCCTCAATCTTCGCTTTTTTTTGAGATATCGAGTCTACCGTGAATGATTATGAGAGCATCTTCAAATGCCGATTCTGGTATGGCGGTAACTTAGTTTCCGCTGCTCACAATGTCTTTTAGCAATAAGCCTCCTACTGTGAGTAGTTTTAGGGGATCATTTGGTACGGTCTCTTTTATTCTAACAACCATCCCCCTACCTTTTTACTATAATGAGTTAATCTGGCTCACTCTAGTGTTTCGTACAGATACATTTTGAGCTGAACCCAAGCTATTGTATCTTCAGCTGCATCATGGGTAGTCATTTCGATCCTCATTCTTTGGCTTTGGGCTCTAATCTCAACTATCTCCTCAGGTGGGTTGATCCTGTTCAGCTCACGCCAGTTTCTATCATCAAGCCAGTTATATTTATTACACCCACTATTGAAATCATTCCGTTTTCCTCGTCTTTTGATGGTGGTCCGAAGTGATGCTGTTGACCTGGTGACCCATTCCAACTGTGTCTTCGATTATTGTTTCTCCTACATGGCCAACCGTTATTATTTTCCATGACACTATTTTTTTCCTTTGCAGTTTTGGATTCATAGCCATATTCCAGCTCTCGGAGAATACTTTTAAACTCCTCGGTGTCGTCTCAGTATCAACCTGCTAGAACTTGCTGGTGCGAGTGGGGAGATTCATATAACAGAATCGTATATGTCACTTGACCTCTGAGGTGAATCTAGAGATTCATCTTGATCATTGACTGAAAAAGTTTCACTGGGCCTTGGAACCCCGATGACTCCAGGTCTCAGCGCATCATTACATCCTACTTGATCTCATCCAGCATCTGTTTCGAGAAACCAGTAAATTCTGAGGAATGAATTCCTCATACAATCAATAGGTGGCCGCTATCTCTTGCAGTAACCGCCACTGAACCGTCCACGTGTCTGCAAATACACTACTGGCCATTAAAATTGCTACACCAAGAAGAAAAAACAGGTATTCATTGAACAAATATATTATACTAGAACAGACATGTGATTACATTTTCACTCAATTTGGGTGCATAGATCCTGAGAAACCAGTACCCAGAACAACCAACTCTGGCCGTAGTAACAGCCTTGATACGCCTGGGAATTGAGTTAAATAGAGCTTGGATGGCGTGCACAGGTACAACTGCCCGTGCAGCTTCAATACGATGCCACAGTTCATCAAGAGTAGTGACTGGCGTATTGTGATGAGCCACCAGTGACCAGACGTTTTCAACTGGTGAGAGATCTGGTGAATGTGCTGGCCAGGGCAGCAGTCGAACATTTTCTGTATCCAGAAAGGCCCGTACAGGACCTGCAACATGCGGTCGTGCATCAACCTGCTGAAAGGTAGGGTTTCACAGGGATCGAATGAAGGTTAGAGCCACGGGTCGTAAAACATCTGAAATGTAATGTCCACTGTTCAAAGCGCCGTCAGTGCGAACAAGAGGTGACCAAGACGTGTAGCCATTTGCACCCCATAAACATCACGCCGGGTGATACGCCAGTATGGCGATGACGAATACACGCTTCCAATTTGCGTTCACCGCGATGTCGCCAAACACGGATGCCACCATCATGATGTTGTAAACATAACCTGGATTCATCCCAAAAAATGACATTTTGTGATTCATGCACCCAGGTTCGTCGTTGAGTACACCATCGCAGGTGCTTCTGTCTGTGATGCAGCGTCAAGGGTAACCGCAGCCATGGTCTCCGAACTGATAGTCCGTGCTGCTACAAACGTCGTCGAACTGTTCGTGCAGATGATTGTTGTCTTGCAATCGTCTCCATCTGTTGACTTAGGGATCGAGACGTGGCTGCACGATCCGTTACAGCCATACGTATAAGATGCCTGTCATCTCGACTGCTAGTGATACGAGGCCGTTGGGATCCAGCACGGCGTTTTCGTATTACCCTCCTGATCCCACCTATTCCATATTCTGCTAACAGTCATTGGATCTCGACCAACGCGAGCAGCAATGTCGCGATACGATAAACCGGAGTCGCGATAGGCTACAATCCGACCTTTATCGAAGTCGGATGGTACGCGTTTCTCCTCCTTACACGAGGCATCACAACAACGTTTCACCAGGCAACGCCCGTCAACTGCTGTTTGTGTATGAGAAATCGGTTGGTAACTTTCCTCATGTCAGCAGGTTGTAGGTGTCGCTACCGGCGCCTACCTTGTGTGAATGCTTTGACAAGCTAATCATTTGCATATCACAGCATCTTCTTCCTGTCGGTTAAATTTCGCGTCTGTAACACGTCATCTTCGTGGTGTAGCAATTTTAATGTCCAGTAGTGTAAATTTAAGCTTGTAGCGTAATGCCCAAGCTGGAGGTAAGGATTTCTCATCTTGAGCTATGCAGGCTTTGAGATATAGGGTGCATTCACTCTCTATATAGCTTTGAAAATTTTGTATGGATATAAAATGTTTGACGTCGAAACCCAGGTCTTAAGTTGCGTGTGCGCTCATTCCCGTTTCTGTGACTGTCATGCGTACCATATTTGTGTCGGCTGTTATGGCCGTGCACCTCACTGTTCCCATCATAGATTGCACATAGGACCTTGTAATCAGCACGAAACCAAGTGACCGTTCTGCTACTGTGGTGAGGTCTGCTGCTTGCGTTTCGCACGCTCGTGGTGGGCAAATATAAGTAGATCTCTGCTGTAGGGATTCAACGATATTTTCCAGTTCAGTAATGTCGGAGCGAGTGCCAGTCCCATTCGTTTACGGTTCGGTTTGTCTTAGATGTTCCTCGTCCCCATCCTCTCTAAAAGCGCCCTCTACTTCCAACTGTTTCATGCGACTGTGTGTGGCTGTAATACCCTTCACGATTTCAACGTGTTGCGTGGTGACACGCTCATGGTCTTGCACTAACTGTGACAATTTTGTCTGTTGGTCTTCCAGTGTCTTAATTTTCTTAGAGTGCTGTGTAATCTGTTCCTGAGTTTCCCAAATTATCTCACATCTCTCTTCCTGCATCGTAATGGGAAATTTACAGGTTTCATGGATGACACTTTAGGCTGTCCTAGCATACTTCTTGGCCACCAGAGGGTCTTTCCATGCATCAGTTGCCTCCATTATAGCAATACAGGGATGGAAGTTTGCTTGTCTTGTGACCTCTTTTGCTTCACCTAGTTGCTTCTTGCACGTAGCAACACGTACTTGATACTTTCTGTTAACCTACCTACGAAATCTACAACCGTTCTCTTTGTCTCTTCTGACTCTTCGCGCCTTTGTTCTGCTTCTTCGAGCCTTTCTTCTGTTTCTCTTCTAAAAAATTGAGCATGCTGTTCGTCAAATTGCTACTTTCGGTATTTTCTCTCAGAGATAGGACTGCCTTTTGTCGTCAGCCACTGGCGGGTTTCTACTGTGCAAGTTCGACGTGACACATGGACTTGCTCACTTCACTGCCGGCTTCAGAGTCCTCTAAGCGTGGTACTGAACCATGCCTATTAGCTACTGCTGCGCCGTCGCCAAGGTAGGCCACGCGGGCCGGCAACACATCTAACACGACACACGAGCGAGGTTGCCTGATCCCAAAGACGAAAGTAATGGTAAACATCGGCTGTTTTGGAAACAGACATATCAGCCTACTACATCCTACACAGGGAGTTCGAGATGGCCTGCAGGAATTATTACTACACCAACATCTGCCTGGTTGTCCAATACTATTTAAAGGCTAGAACCAACACCGGACGTCAGTTCACGCCGAATACTGACCTCAAGGACGTCTCCACGGAAGACAACGTCTTCGCCATCGGAATACGACTTGGAATTAAAAGTATGTGAGTTACAACGGACTCTTGCGGGAAACTTAGAAGTTGTCTTTTGTTGCCTCTAGTAAGAAATTCTTACTGGCTCTGTGATTGTGACTTTTCGTTGTTATTTAGTCATTTCCATGTAGGCTCACGTAAATAAAAGTTGTGTTGTAAAAACGTTCGAATTGTCAGTTACAAGAGCTACCTATAAATTTGATTGTGCCGTGGAGAAAACTGTCGGCGCGTTTCCTGATTGGTCCCAATCTATACCCTGCTCTCTCGACGTTAAGAGAGCTTGCTACTTCGCGCTCCGCCTTACGACCCTCGCAGCGCTGCTAATTATCATTCAGACGTCAAACAAGCATCTCAAAACACGAAACTGAAGTGAACAAAATTCTTCTAAATACCTTCGCCATCCAAGTGCACAAACCCATCCGAAACTCCTTTCGTGATGACTGGGTGGTGTGTGATGTCCTTAGGTTAGTTAGGTTTAAGTAGTTCTATGTTCTAGGGGACTGATGACCATAGATGTTAAGTCCCATAGTGCCATTTTGAACCGAAACTCCTTCGCCAAATAAGACGAACTAAATATTCTTGAATTCCAATCACGAACAACTGCCAAGATGAGAAACATAGAAGTAGATATCCGCGGTGTAACAAAGCAGCATAAATCACTTAATAAAGGCAAGGCCTACGCTCCTGATAGTATACCAGTCAGGTTCATTTCGAGTATGCTGATGCAGTTGCGCCGCATTTAGGAATTATATACAACCGCTCGTTCACAGAAAGATCCGTACTTAATGAGTGGAAAATTGGTCGACTCGCATCAATACCCAAAAAGGGAAGTAGGAATAATCCGCTGAATAGCAGGCCCATATCACTAACGTCGATTTGCAGTAGGGTTATGGAACATATATTGTGTTCGAATATTATGAAGTACCTCGAAGGAATCGATTTATTGACACATAGCACGGATTCAGGAAATATCGTTCTTGCGGAATACAACTAGCTCTTTATACTCATGAAGTAATGAGTGCTATCGACAGGAGATGTGAAATTGACTATATTTTTAGATTTTCAGAAGGCTTTCGACACCGTTCCTCACAAGCGTCGTCTAACCAAATTGTGTGTCTACGGAGTATGGCCTCAGTTGTGCGACTGGATTCGTAATTTCCTCTGAGAAATGTCACAGTTCGTAGTAATGCACGGAAAGTCATGGAGTACAACTGAAGTAATATCCGGCGGTCCCCAAGAAAGCATTATAAGCCCCCTATTGTTCCTGATCTATATTAACGACATAGGAGACAATCTGAGTAGTCTTCTTAGATTTTTTGCATCTAGTAAAGTTATCAGATGACCAAAACGAATTGAAAAATGATTTACAAAAGATATCTGTATGGTGCGAAAAGAAGTAATTGAGCCTGAATAAAGAAAAGTGTGAAGTTACTCTTCTGAGTACTAAAAGAAATTCGCCAAATTTCGATTACGCGGTAAGTCACATCAATTTTAAGGCTTAAATTCAACTAAATACTTAGGGATTACAATTATAAATAACCTAAATCGGAAAGATCACATATATAATGTTGTGAGTAGAGCAAACCAAACATTGAGGTTCATCGGTTCATCGGCAGAACACTTAGAAGCTGCAATAATAAAGACACTCCTTACACCAGGCTTGTCCGCCCTATTCTGGGGTATTGCTGTGTGGTGTGGGACCCGCATCAAGTGGGACTGACGGAGGACATCGATAAATCTCAAAGAAGGGCGGCTCGTTTTGTACTATCGCGAAATAGTGGAGATAGTGCCACAGACATGAAACGTAAATTGGAATGGCAATCATTAAAACAAATGCTTTTTTCGTTACGACGGGATCTTCTCATGAAATTTGAATCACCAGTTTTCTCCTCAGATTGCAAAAATATTCTGTTGCCACCCACCTACATAGGGAGAAATGATCATCACGATAAAGTAAGAGAATTCAGGGCTCGCGCAGAAAAATTTAAGTGCTCGTTTTACCCACGCGGCGCTCGAGAGTGGAACGTTGGAGACACAGCTTGAAGGTGGTTCATTTGTGAATAGCAGAATAATCACGTAGATGTAGATGAAGAAGTACATGTAATACTCCAAAAATTTACAACGCCTTCCTGAAATCAGTTAATCAGTCAACACAAGTGGTGCAGAAACCACAAAACACAAACTACCAATTATACAATAAATTAAACACCTGAGAAGAGAGTAAGTATATATTAGTACGCATCTCGCCAGCAACCTAATACACTCCTGGAAATGGAAAAAAGAACACATTGACACCGGTGTGTCAGACCCACCATACTTGCTCCGGACACTGCGAGAGGGCTGTACAAGCAATGATCACACGCACGGCACAGCGGACACACCAGGAACCGCGGTGTTGGCCGTCGAATGGCGCTAGCTGTGCAGCGTTTGTGCACCGCCGCCGTCAGTGTCAGCCAGTTTGCCGTGGCATACGGAGCTCCATCGCAGTCTTTAACACTGGTAGCATGCGGCGACAGCGTGGACGTGAACCGTATGTGCAGTTGACGGACTTTGTGCGAGGGCGTATAGTGGGCATGCGGGAGGCCGGGTGGACGTACCGCCGAATTGCTCAACACGTGGGGCGTGAGGTCTCCACAGTACATCGATGTTGTCGCCAGTGGTCGGCGGAAGGTGCACGTGCCCGTCGACCTGGGACCGGACCGCAGCGACGCACGGATGTACGCCAAGACCGTAGGATCCTACGCAGTGCCGTAGGGGACCGCACCGCCACTTCCCAGCAAATTAGGGACACTGTTGCTCCTGGGGTATCGGCGAGGACCATTCGCAACCGTCTCCATGAAGCTGGGCTACGGTCCCGCACACCGTTAGGCCGTCTTCCGCTCACGCCCCAACATCGTGCAGCCCGCCTCCAGTGGTGTCGCGACAGGCGTGAATGGAGGGACGAATGGAGACGTGTCGTCTTCAGCGATGAGAGTCGCTTCTGCCTTGGTGCCAATGATGGTCGTATGCGTGTTTGGCGCCGTGCAGGTGAGCGCCACAATCAGGACTGCATACGACCGAGGCACACAGGGCCAACACCCGGCATCATGGTGTGGGGAGCGATCTCCTACACTGGCCGTACACCACTGGTGATCGTCGAGGGGACACTGAATAGTGCACGGTACATCCAAACCGTCATCGAACCCATCGTTCTACCATTCCTAGACCGGAAAGGGAACTTGCTGTTCCAACAGGACAATGCACGTCCGCATTTATCCCGTGCCACCCAACGTGCTCTAGAAGGTGTAAGTCAACTACCCTGGCCAGCAAGATCTCCGGATCTCTCCCCATTGAGCATGTTTGGGACTGGATGAAGCGTCGTCTCACGCGGTCTGCACGTCCAGCACGAACGCTGGTCCAACTGAGGCGCCAGGTGGAAATGGCATGGCAAGCCGTTCCACAGGACTACATCCAGCATCTCTACGATCGTCTCCATGGGAGAATAGCAGCCTGCATTGCTGCGAAAGGTGGATATACACTGTACTAGTGCCGACATTGTGCATGCTCTGTTGCCTGTGTCTATGTGCCTGTGGTTCTGTCAGTGTGATCATGTGATGTATCTGACCCCAGGAATGTGTCAATAAAGTTTCCCCTTCCTGGGACAATGAATTCACGGTGTTCTTATTTCAATTTCCAGGAGTGTATTATCGCAACCCTAATTTCTTCACAACCTCTTTCCGACATGAAATATTAAAAAGCAAACGCTAGCTATTTGCCTCCACGTCGGTAGATATTACTGGTAAGACTTTGGTAGGCATCACAAATTTGCAAGATTTCCTACATTTGTTACGTACATTCAGCTCACCAAAATTTAATATAATTCAAATGGTCAGGATAAACAGGATACTGAAATGAAATATTACTCTGTTCAGACTTAGTTTATTACAAAGACAACACGTGAATTCTCAGAATTAGCATACAGATCAAACAGAAAACAAAGTAAACGGTGACCGATGATGTCAAGAGCAGGCGAAGTTATTAAAGGGAAAAGCGTCGAGCTAAAACGACGGTTCTCTTCAAGGTAATAGCAACAACACTTCCTGGCCACATGTTGAAGTACTGACGGATATTGTCAGCCTCTAGCTGGCTGTCAGTACAACGTAGGTTGATTGAAATACAAGGCTGCTGGTGAGGTGGACTCGCTGCAGTGAAGACTAAGTCTTCAGACCATGCTTGCTAATTCTCACTATTTAACTGTCCAGCAAGTGATGTGGAAACTGGCTGTACATGTGGAACGGCAAAGGCCGCAGCCGGCGTATCCTCGCACCGAGATGCCCAGAGAATCACGGCTGATGAGTCAAGAAAACGAAGACTGTCCTCTGTGGCAGCTCTCCGCCAGTTTGCCAGGCATAAGCACATCTCAGCCGAACTACCAAGATCATCCTCTATGGTGCACATACACCGAATCCAAGAAAATCTGTCCTCTCTTCCTTCCTTGACAATAAATACATGTGGAGTCGCCAAAAATTTTCCCCTCCAACAGTCAAGTTGCTCGCGCAAATTGCGCCAACGGCGTTCTTATAGCACCGCAGCAGATCTCCCGCCTAGACACGGCATAACGGTATCCTTTAGAGGGGGAAGTTTGCCGCCAAAATCTGTGCTCCCTCACATTAAACTTGGCGACAGAGAGAAGTGCGTGTATTCAACGCCTGTGGCGGACAATTCTTTCGTTCACAGAACAATTATGAAGCTCGGTGCCCATCTGTCGGGCGCACATCCGAGACTGGCAGTACACCTCCAGAATGCCTATCATTGTCCTACTGACGATGGGCTGCCCTCGTGGGTCTACTTTACGACGAAAGGCAACAGCCTGGACTCAGGAGAAAAGTGGTCACGCCCTTGTAGAAGCCAGGACGCTTTCCTCGGATAGCCTACGGCTGTTTCTTTGACTTCTGCCGCCGTGGCCACATCTCCTAGCCGACCTCGCAGACGCAGAAACGATAAAGCGCCTCAAATATTATTGCTAGCGGCAAACAAACTCTCTAATTCCCAGCCACATTTACTCGTTCTAATGGCTCGCTACGTCGCTGAGATGGCTGCAGTGCCTCTGCAAGGACTGCGTGATTAACAAGGGGTGAAAAATGGCGTGCCCAGAGGGTCGCCACCTTTCATTCAAGCAGGTGTTTCCATTCTAAGTGTTGAGGATCACTGTTCAATTAAAAAAAATAATGTGATGACGATAAATAGTCACAAATGACAAATCTTGAAGTGGGTAAGCGACATATGTTGTAAAATATTATAGTACATACACGAAACAGGTGTATCCATACTGTTTTCACATTACATTTACCAAATTTTTTCACAAAAATGTTTCGTTTCTTATGTGTTAAATTTTATTAGTCACAATAATAATTACTGTTGTTACAATATTATGTCTTTGATAAAGTAGTGACACTTTCGATGTTAGTTAAGTTTAGAAATACGTGCAATCACAACACCGAAAGCTTTTGCATTGGATAACAGAGGTTATGGTCAAAGAGCCTAGGTCTAAAAAGTCCAGTTATGTGACACAAACAGATACATAACCGATATTAGAAATTATGAAAAAGAAATTGGCACTCAAGTCTTCATTAGTAAATTCAGTAACATGAAAGGTCTTATACGTGCCTCTCATTAAAACTTTCAAATCCAGCTACAGACGCAGAAATATACCTCATTAAAACCCAACAACAACCATAATTGCCGGCCCCTGTTTGAAATATACTAAAAGACATCTTACATCCAACAGGAACACAACGACCAAACACGAAAGAGTTATGTGCTGTACCTTCACAGCTTTATGATTAATTCTTATTGAGCCGGACGTGAAATTAGTGTAACAATTACATTTTCATTATTTGTAATGTTTCTTACGTACATGTATGGATGGATGGATATGGTGTTATGGGCGCTCAACAGTGTAGTCTTTAGCGCCTGGTACGTACATGTATGTTTACATCACCTGAAGATGCGCACAAGAACAAAACCAGTCGTGTCTTAAATAAAATCACATTCTCTTGTGACTGGTAGCGGTTATTATTCTGCATCCTATAAAGGAAACAGTCACCGAATCCAGCTGCTATTGATAATATACATGAAACCTGATTCGTAGTAGCAGTGTTTGGTGTAAAATAAAAGATTACCGTACTCGAACACAGACTTTTACGTTACTGTTCTACGACTGACGCTGTTGCATTGTACTGAGCAGTAGCAAAACCTAGAACCTTTATTTTTCGGGAACACTACAGATGCGCAAAGTAGTAGCGCAACATCAACTTTTGTTATATGTAAATACGAACTAGAATCGTGCGAAAGATGAGCAACATTTGTGTACCCACTGGGTGTTTACCTTCCTTGTAAGAGTAGCATATACACCCATCGTCTTGACTTATGTATCTCCAGTGCCGTAAAAGCTATTTCCTGCTGTTATAACGCTGGTTCCATCGTATTCTCCCTGCTTGGTAGTTGAGTTCAGAAACACGTGGAATCAGAAAACCGGAAGTGTTTGCATTGGGAAACAGAGGTTATGGTCAAACAGACTAGGTCAAAGAAGTACAGGTATGTGACACAATAAGATACATAACGGATATTAGAAATTTTGAAAAACAAAGTGTTTCCCACATATATCATTTTCGTCTTCATTTCTTGCCCTGTCAGCTCAGTTTCCAACACCCTCCTCTAATACCATATCAGAAACGCTTTGACTCTTCTTTCTTTTTCTAAAGAGTTTTCATTGTTCATGATTTGCTTCTATACAGTGCTGGGTTCCAGATGTGCTATGAGCCATTGCGTGAAAAGGCAGCTACAACATTCATCAGTGTAAGCGAATTTTGCACCGCGAATTGACAAATTGCAAAGAGAAAGTAAATATTTTATTTCGCTTGTTGTGTATTACCAGGTGATAAACACCACGAGAAAGATGTACACGCAAACTGTTTATCTTAGTGTTATTTTGATTATGGCAAAGTTGTAAATGATGCTTTGTCGTTTTATGATCTCTAGAGGACTCCAGAAGTTCATTTTCACCTTTTTTTTCGGATAATGAGAATATTTCAGAAATAAAATAAGTAAACCAGAACGATGAACAGAAAAATTCTAAGCACACATTCGATCAGTTCCTTTAATTTGCTTGCTGAAAATTCTGCGCGGCCAGAAGCTAAGGCACGTGTACGCAGGTAATTAAACAGCGAGCGCCCTTAACGCTAAAAGTAAAAACTCATTAATGAGATGAAAGACTTTTATTCCGAAATTATGTTTCTCTTTGACTGGCCTAATTACTTCATGGTCAACGGAGAGAAACATATTTCAAGCTGCTGTCACTCGTAAAACGTTAAAAAGCAAAGTATAGCCACTGTACCACCACAAGAAAGAGCGACAGCAATACTGAACGGCTTTGAAGCTCAAAAACGTGCCTGTAATACAGGAGTGTTGATTTATGTACTTCACCTGACCCGTTCCCAATTTAATAAATAGCACCGATGTGGGATCCGTACAAGATACGGTTGATAGAAGAGATAGAGAAGATCCAACGGAGAGCAGCGCGCTTCGTTACAGCATCATTTAGTAATTGCGAAAGCGTTACGGAGATGATAGATAAACTCCAGTGGAGGACTCTGCAAGAGAGACGCTCAGTAGCTCGGGTTGGGCTTTTGTTGAAGTTTCGAGAACATACCTCCACCGAGGAGTCAAGCAGTATGTTGCACCCTCCTACGTATATCTCGCGCAGAGACCATGAAGATAAAATCAGAGAGATTAGAGCATACACAGAGGCATACCGACAGTCTGTCTCTGCACGAACAATACGAGACTGGAATAGAAGGGAGAACAGATAGAGGAACTCAAGGTACCCTCCGCCACACTCCATCAGGTGGCTTGCAGAGTATGGCTGTAGATGTAGATCTTACATTTCTTCCTTCTTATAACTGGTTCTCGGTAAATTAATTTTTTAACAGCTTGTCTCTTCGTGACAGGGCAACTGTTAATATTTTCTTTAACCTATAATGTATGTAACATCCCTCTTTCTCTGGCGTTTAACACACACAAAACAATGCTAACTTTCGTATACTTGATGGAACTTTACCATCAAATTGTTTCACACCACTCGACAGATTGCAGCTACGAAGATTGTCTCTCAACAGGCGTTTCCTTGTAAGTGTCTTCGTTTTGACGTCTAACATTCTCAAGCGTTTGGATGGTTGCACAAGCTTGCTTTACTGAAAACTGATCAAGTGTCGAAAAGCTCTAATAGTCCCAATACTTACGCAAAACTACCCTGCAGACGATCAAGCACACTTGCAGAAAATGCTACCTTATGGGCGACTTTCAAGCGTGCATTTACAGTGTCTGACCAAAAGTATCTGGCCACCTTTTCGTGTACATTAGTGTGGGCTGAGTCCAACCTTGGCATTTACGACGACTCGACCTCTCCTGAGGACAGTTTCAATCAACTGTTTATTTCTGGAGGAATGGCAGCTCGTTGTTCCCAAAGAGAACCAGAGAAGCTAGTGATTTTCGACGGTGGGGTCTCGAGTGATGTCGACGTTTTAATTCTCTCCAAGGTTGTCTATTGCGCTCTGGTACTGACTTTGGGCAGGCCAGTCCATGATAGGGAGCAACAGTTAATCTGCCGTAAACAGCAGACAGTGCTGTAAGATGTATTCATATCCTTCCGCATTTAGCGTTTTCTTAAGCACAATAAGTGTGCCACAACCAAAACACGAAACTCGAGTTCCTCCATGTTTCACGGTTGGTACTATGCGTTTTGGCAAGTAAAGTTCTATAGGCATTCGTCAGACTCAAACCATTCCGTCGGACTACCACGGGATATAGCGTTATCTGTCCCTTTAAATAATTCGTTTGCAATTATCCACTGTCCAGTGATATCGTTCTTTACACCATCTCATGCTGTGCGTAGTACTGACTACGGAAATGGGTAGCTTATGAGGATATGCTCGACTGACTACGGACATGAGTGGTTTATGAGAACATGCTCGACCATTCTATCACATTCCTTTTAACTCCCTAGCCATTGTGCTAACTAGACTGTTGGTAGAACTCTGGACCTCCCGAATTATTTCTTCAGCTGATTCCAAGGGATTTTCTAACAAACCACACCTCGCAATATTCGGCAGTCCCTGTCTATCGCTGCACGTTCTCTGCCTGCTCTTGGTTTAGCCGTGGTTGTTCCTTCACGCTTCCACTTCACTGTCTCATTACCAGCAGTCGACGTGGGCAGCTTCAGAAGGACTGAGTTTTCCCCGCTGGATCTGTTGTTCCAGCGCTTATAATGACAGATGCCCTTTTAACTAAGCTCTCCTCATCGACCGATTCTGCTATTACTGCGTCTCTGCTGACTACAGAATGTTTCCCCTTCTCCTTTTACACCGGTAGGTTTGCCTCTCATGACATGTAGTGAACAGTTAAACATTATATGGGGCTAGAATGAGATTTTCACTCTGCAGCGGAGTGTGCGCTGATTTGGAAGATAGGAGACGAGGTACTGCCAGAATTGAAGCTGTGACGACGGGTCGTGAGTCGTGCTTGGGTAACTCAGTTGCTAGAGCACCTGCCCGTGTTCGGATCTCGGTCCGGCACACAGTTTTAATCTACCAGGAAGTTTAATTATATGGGGCTGTCTAGATACTTTTCATCAGACAATACCTGTTTGTGACAGCCTTCAGCTGCAGCTGCGCTAGAGGATGCTACGCTGAAGGTGACTTCATTGACTCTCTGATAATAATCGTCATTACTGTCGGCATTTGCAGTCTCGTTTGTTTACTTATTTCGTTTAGCGTTCCTTTAAAGAGGCTAGTAAGACATCGCGGTTTCCTCACGGTTTAGAAAACTTCATCAGTGGCAGCAATAAGCTACTAAGGCCTTCTATTCATCAGCACTGGTTGTTTCAGATTGCACTGATAACACGAGTAATTGTGGGTCAGTTACGCCAGCAGCTACATGCGGAAAGTAGACAGTGATCGCTCATTAAAAGCTTCATACTGGCCACCTTGTTATGTGTGCCTCACTGCTTTTTTTAACTAATTTGTGTCTGATTTTATTCTGAGAAGCTCAGTAATGTATGTAAATACCGTAAACGTACATTTGATTCAAAAAGTACTTAAAGTGAAGTGAAGCGCGGCTGGACAGTAACAAACTCCTTAGCGCGCAATCCCCGCAACGATAGTACTTGCGAATCTTTGAGTATGGACTCTAAAAAAAAAAAAAAAGACAACTGATTTATTAAAAAAAGAGGACTGTTAATCTGTATCTTGTGGAAAGAGGACGTGTTGCTAGGGCGTCGCTCAGAACGTATTGTTACATTTAATGAAAATTGATATTTTAGTGATAAAATCGAGTAAAGTATGTGTAAGGCTTGACAAACATTTATGTACACAAATTTTCTGGAAGCGAAGAATAGAAATATCTTGCTTTTGGAAAAGGAGGTGAACTTCATTGTCGTCGCCGTCTATCAATCGACAGAATTAAAAGTGTACGAAGTTCACCAAAATACAGGGAAAAAATGCATTTTCTATTGTTTTCATTCAATAAGTAACAACCTCTCATAATTTATTAATTACAGTAATTGGATTATATTCTTGTACAATAGTATGGTACTGAACTCCACTGACCAATTTAGATGTAGCAGGACGTGTAGGTTGAAGGAAGTTTGTGTGCCAAGCAATCTCATTTTCCCACGAAAAGCAGATTGCTGTTTGATCTTATTTACTTACAACAGTGGTCCCTTACGTATGAAAAGCTACGAAAACTTGGGCTCAAAGCTATCCGTAATACGGCCAAGATAGTAAGAGACTCGTATTTTAAACCCAAAAGAACAATAACTTCCACCAAATTGTAATACGTCACCAACTAGTCCAGAAGCTAATCATTCAAGGAGGCAGCAACCAAAATTCAGGTACCAGTTACGACTTAAAGTAAAAATCTCAAACAAAAATCAGTCTCTCTCTCCAAACACATATATATATATTCATATTATTAAAATAAAAGTCATTTCATATTGGCACCCGAACGGAGACGCGAGACGAAATTAAAAATATTTCATCCTGTTGTTCGAAACGCCTTTTTAACTAACTTGTATTTGTTAGACTTAAAATATTGAAGGTCTTGTAAAAATATTTTCTATTTCATCGTTGCTAATCGATCTCATTTTCATGTACCACGACAAAATTATGCCGAAAACAATACTGATTTGCTGAGCTGGCAAATAAAAAGCGGAACGAATGATAAATTTTGCCGTGAAAAGAAGATTTTGGACTTTGAAAAATTATTCAGCAGTTGCAGACACGCAAGAGTGAGTACCTTTTTTTATTTCCGTTGAGAAGCTTCATTAATGCCCTCTCATGTAACAAGAATCTGTGTTTTTTCCATCAACCTATCCAAATACAGTAGAAAGTGCATGGAGGTATTTTGCAAGTAGACATTTAGTAGCATTGTATAATTTCAGGTATTGTTTTAGTCAGTATTAGCCTTAAAAAAAAAAACATTTGTCTGCACCTCTATATTGCATAAACGGAGTTGGCATTCAGTTGTCTCTCATCAGTAGCATCCATCGTGACATTTTGTGCGAGCGTAGGCAGTTGTTAGGTATACGTCTTCATTACGTCAGTGCATCCCTGAAGGCTTAGCAAGCTATTGCGTTACTTTTTCGCGCAGGAATTTCATACAAAACCGTGCGCGAACCCAACAAACAATGGCAGAGTACAGGCTACATTCCTTTGTAGATGACAGTGAAGAAATAACTGACACACATAACATTACAACCTTATCTCACAGGATACCAGATCCTTTCTTTCGGAGTATCACAACCCTCGCCTACCTGCGTTGTGCACTGCGGCATATATTGAAAAACTTAAAAACACTGAACAAACAACACTAAGCCATGAGGATGGTAAAATTAAGGGAAAACACAGTGCTAATAAAGCAATAAAAACAAATAATGCTGAAATAAATGTAACTAATTTCATCGACAACGAAGTACCAAACCATGGTCTTCTGCCAGAAAAAAGGAATAAAGGTTATACAACAGTTATTATGCTTTAAGATGATCACAGAAGAATGCTGAGGATTAGATGGGTAGATCACATAACTAATGAAGAGGTATTGAATAGAATTGGGGAGAAGAGAAGTTTGTGGCACAACATGACCAGAAGAAGGGACCGGTTGGTAGGACATGTTATGAGGCATCAAGGGATCACCAATTTTGTATTGGAGGGCAGCGTGGAGGGTAAAAATCGTAGAGGGAGACCAAGAGATGAATACACTAAGCAGATTGAGAAGGATGTAGGTTGCAGTAGGTACTGGGAGATGAAGCAGATTGCACAGGATAGAGTAGCATGGAGAGCTGCATCAAACCAGTCTCAGGACTGAAGACCACAACAACAACAACAACAACAACATAATGTTCTGGCTGATCAGTGGATGCATTTCTGAACTCGTTATCCACTGTTGGAAAGGTACATAATGATTCCACGTTTTCTTTCTCACATAGTTATTTTTGACTCTTCGTTTTAGCTACTGACTAAGAAATGTTTCTCCTTTTACTGTGGTCATTGGTTATCGGCAGTTTGGTTAGCCGTATTTTCTGCCCGCACGCTGTTGACACCTCTACACATGTATTTCAGTACAAGTTGTTTATCTGTAATACAGCTGTACCCACTCTTCTTTCCCTGTATACTCACATCCCGAAACTAAATATTAGCTGAAGATTGATAATTGTCTCTTCACTTACTCCACTTACCATTTCTAGATCCACAACGCGTTTAGTACTTTGTTTTTACTGACAGATTCCCTGTTAGCATGTTACTGACCTCTCTGCAGCTGTTTGGATGTCAGTCCCCAAATTCCCCGGCCAGAGCGCCGCTTGCTGTTGGTAATAATTTATTTTATTTATCATTAGATTCTTATATATTACTTATCACGCTGCATATATGCTCGTTTATGCCTTATGATAACTATAGTTACATAAATTTTTGTTTTATTATTTTATCGTAGTTTTACCTCATTCCTTAGACCAACAAGATATGCCTATGTTAGCTAATTAGTCCTAGTTCTGGCAGGAAGTCTGCATTTGTTGTTTGAATTCTTTTAACCATTTCAGTATAGGCACTATGAGCCTCATGTAAACATTTAAAAGTCCATTACGTGTTAATGAATTCATTATAGTATTACTTATTGAGTTATATTTTAAGAAAACGACAATATGATGCATACATCTTATTGTTGCGACTTGCAAATAATGCGACAGCTACAGTTATGTATTTTTTATGTTTGAGTTTTTAAAATTTTTAATTGTTTCGTTCTTCAGTTTAATGCGCTTATCTAACTCCTACTTATTTGTTGCACATTATTACGTACAGCCTTCTGGATAAGAGCGTTAAGTGCCTGAAACCGGTTAAAGAATTAATATTTTGTTTATGCAACTGATTGCTGGTTATGTCGATAAATACAACAACGACTGGGGAAGATGAATAAAATACTGAAATTAATGAAAATGTACGTACAATGATAATGGAAATGAACAGTCGCAGTTCAAACAGGAGTCTCTTAATTCACCGTTGTGGAAGTGGAGTTGATATTGTCGCGTAATTCCCTTCGCACACCCTTTTCTCTTTATATGCAGTTTATATGGCATAATATTTTAATTAATTTTATATTGATTATTGCTGCGAGCACGACAGATATAATACGATTCTCACTACTAGTTTCTGCAGTTGAAAATATTTTAATTCTATGCACTTTGACCTATTATGTGGGGATACGCACAACACTGAATGATTTCCAGCTGTGGACGTACGATCTTTCATTTGCAAACTATTTTTATATAACACTGATCTGGCTTGTTAGATATGGAACATGGTATCATTACTTTAACTAATTATGGAAAAAAATGCCCTTCGCTACTTTCACGTCTTGAATGCACAGAAAATTACTCTTATTGCCTGTACGGAAGTTACAGTATGTTACGTTCACTAAACGTAAAAGTTGCAGTTGATTTTTTGTAAATATATGAAGACTATTAACTGTCAGAACTAACATGAGAGTATGAAACTTAAAAAAATGAAATTTAATTGTTATGTTATTAGCCAGAAACGGTTTTGCACAGCAGTCTTTGATCACACACAAGTAAAACTTTATCACTCACGAATTATTTACGAAACTGATGACATAATAGCAGCTGCCCGCTATATTACGGGAAAACTGCTTTCATTCAATTTAATTCGAATTTGCCACGGCAGCGGCTCCCACGATCGCTGCACGGCTCTGCGTCATGAGAAATTCCTAATATGCTGAAAACGGTTAAGAATGTGGAATGAAATCTTGGGCAAGCTAGTAACAAATTATTACAAGTAATGATTTTAACAATTTCTACATTAAAAAAATCAACAGAAATTGAAAGTACACACGTTTTACAAATATTAGCTTCCAATGGCATCTATCTTGATCAAAGGACAAACGAAGGCTAGGTAACTATTCAAGCGAGCGTTACAGGCTCTTACAACTTTAACGGCTACAAAAAGACAGAGACCGTAATATTTCAACCTCCACTATTTATAGGTGTTTTTAACATGCATCTTTCTAATTATTTTTAATTATCATTGTCTACTTCTATACATACATTCGCCGACCACAGACGTTATTAGAATGAGATTTTCACTCTGCAGCGGAGTGTGCGCTGATATGAAACTTCCTGGCAGATTAAAACTGTGTGCGAGACCAAAATTCTAACTCGAGACCTTTGCCTTTCCCGGGCCAGTGCTCTACCAACTGAGCTACCCAAGCACAACTCAAGCCCTGTCCTCACAGCTTTACTTCCGCCAGTACCTCGTCTCCTACCTTCCAAACTACAAAGAAGCTCTCCTGCGAAGTTCTTCTGTAAAGTTTTGAAGATAGGAGACGAGATACTGCCGGAAGTAAAGCTGTGAGGAGGGTGCGTTAGCCGTGCTTGGGTAGCTCAGTTGGTAGAGCACTTTCCCGCGAAAGGCGAAGGTCCCGAGTTCGAGTCTCGGTGCGGTACACAGTTTTAATCTGCCAGGAAGTTTCATAGACTTATTTGTGAAATATAGATACATAACTATTACACAAACATAAAAATGAAAAATTGTCATTTCCTTTTTTACATAATCTACAACCATTCACACAGTATTGAAATAACAATAATAATACAGATGAATGTTTATTTTTATTATTTTCTTATATATTATCGCGACTTTGTAAATGTCTTGCCAGGAGACGTCACAGTATGATAGAGATATTTCTGGTATTACCAATGTTAGGTACACAGGTAAATAAAAAATCCACTGACCAAATATTACGTACTCCAAGGAGCTACGTTGTTCAGTCTGGAGCGCTGTAAATAATGCAGAACTGATACCATGTGAGCGTATGACCATCCACCGCTGATGTGTCATGCCAGTGGAGTGTTGTTTACTTGCAGTTCGTTCTATGGATTTAGCGCAGGTGGCCGATATTGTGTCGCGACGAAGTCACAGAAACTGACTTATCGTATGTGAACGTGCCCATCACTTCACCGTGTATAAATCTGTCTCAACTGTTGGTATATCAACACGGAACGTCCAACGTATCTACACGGAAAATGTATCTCTCTCAACGCTGTAACACAGCGTAAGAGCAATGAGCGGTATCAACGTTCGATGCCACACTTGTCAGGGATTGCAGTTATCGACCGCGGTCCGTACCAGTATCGCTGGACCGCCGAGTCGAGACAAGCGCCGCTCCGCGGCTTGCAACAACTCTCTAGCGTGCGCTTGGCCACTCTTGCTCGGGACATCAAGTAGGAAAGCAGTATAGCCTTCAGCCGATAGGAAGCAACCTCTAACAAGGCGCTAAGTTAATGTATGGCCTATGTAATGCCTCTGTACCTCTCTGTTTGTAATTATATTCCTCCTGACTATGAAGACTCCTGTGCCACCAGTTAAGTACAATATATTATATTTTACCAACGATTCTTATCATTGTAGTAGTTGTACACCCAGAGCATGCAGCAAGGTCCTTATCGAATTCACTGACAAACCTGCTGTATATGCAAGGAAGAGATTTGTATGTTTCTATTTACCTTGGCCACCAGCCACTCACATTGGAGACTATTCGTTCGTCGTCATCATAACACAATGATCGGCAAGTGTCACGTATTGCCAATGACGATCGGCATCAAATACGACAGGGACCGCCTCTGTCAGTGAATGAAGGTGTTTCTCAAACAGCGTCTGAGCGAACACTGCCAAGGAAAGCGGATGTAATGGCATTTGTAGTTGGGCTCCTCGAAAAAGGACATTGCCTCTGTGACTTACAAAGCTGCCCATCTTAAATGGGCTAAGCAATAGAGATACTTGACTGTAGGTAACTGTAGGCATGTAATGTTACCTAATGACTCGAGTACACAGGCAGACACCGAGCCGAGAGGAAGCCCCTGTAACGGTAGAAGCTGTAGCATTTGTCTAATAGACCATAATTAGTTTATTTTCTGTTTTTTACTCCCACGTAGTTCTGCGAAGAAGTGGAGACTAGTGTTTGCCAGTTTTAAGTTTTCGTTTTTGTGTAAATCTTAGAGCATTTCATTGTATGATGCGGCTTCTTCGTGTCATTTTCCGCCACCGAAAGCGCCAAGTCATACGCCACTTGACTAAGTATAAATCTCTTGTTAGTACACAGCGTATAGCTTTATATCATTGCTTTAGAGTTTCCATATTTAATTCCTGCAGTAGCAGTAGTAGGTATATTTATTTCTGTTTTTACAGCTTACTGATCTTGCGGACTCAGGCTTTCTCTGCAGAGCAGATTTTAGGTTTTATTTATTTTTTATTTTTTTTATTCTCCTTGCAACCTTCTGCACACATTCCAACCTCAATAGCGGCATAGTTGGGTAATTTTCTGTTTTGCAGGGGTCAGTTAATACTTTCAACGCTAACAATGAGTGCTTTTCTTGAACTTTTTTTTAGATCTTACTCACTTTTTTAGACGGTACAGTATGGCTAGGGACTGTGCTTGTTGTGGCGGACCCAAGGAGAATTGGTAGTTGTCCATAAACTGCTGGAAGGTGCTTTGGCCACAATCGACAGGCTTCTGGCTCTGACTGCGGCGACACCTGGGCGACAATGACGATACGTGTGGCACCTGTGGTGTCGTTGGAGTCCCCTGGTTACTTGGCTGTCACTGTGCCTTCAAATTCTCAACATCTGACAGGTACGTCTTCAAAAGATAGCGAGTGACACACAGTGGTGGGTTCCTGCTTCACTGAGGGGAACGAGCCACATGGCTGGCTCCTTATGCCTTAGTAATAAATGGTTCAAATGGCTCTGAGCAGTATGGGACTTAACTTCTGTAGTCATCAGTCCCCTAGAACTTAGAACTACTGAAACCTAACTAAGGACATCACACACATCCACGCCCGAGGCAGGATTTGGACCTGCGACCGTAGCGGTCGCGCGGCTCCAGACTGTAGCGCCTAGAACCGCTCGGCCACTCCGGCCGGCCCTTAGTAACAGGTACGAGACACTACCCAATAATGGATAATTCTTCAGAGACAGCGCGGGATGACTCTAATTTTAGGCCAGCCGTGGGATTCCTTGTCCAGTCTTGGCAAGTGCAAAGGTCAGGTAAGTTAGTCATTGGGAGCAGGGCGGGTAATGGAGCCACTCCCACCCCTCCCCCTCCCAGAGAAACAGCAGGCAGGGCTGAAAAGAATGCAATTGTACTCTTGATATGTTTGCCGGAAGCGGCCCTCTCGGTGGCTATCGGGAGCTGGATGCAACCGTCTACAATTAGTGGCACATGTCGGCACGAATGTCATCTGTCCCTTGTGTTCTGAGGCCATCGTGCGTTCCTTTCTGCGGATGGCTGATTTGGGGAAGGCAACTAGCACTGCACGCGGTGTGCAGGCAGAGCTGACTATTTCCGTCATCGTACCTAGTGTCGATCGTGGTCGTCCAGTTTGGAGCAGAGTGGAAGATCAAAACCAGAAGCTCAAACGACTCAGCGACGGTATCTGACGCGAATTTCTCGACCTCCGCTACCGGATAGAGGATTGTACGGTTCCCCTTAATGAGACAGGCATGCAGTAGACCACTACACGCAGGAAGCAGATACTGGCGTAGCGCCGTATGAGTTCCTAGCACAGTGGTTTTGTAGGCTAGAGGAAACTCTCCCGTCCGCTTCTTGGTATGAGACACTAACAGCCTGCCAAAATCGAAAATATGTCAGCCACAGTGTTCTCAGCGAACGCGCATCTTGAAACGTCTTTATTTAAATGAGTGTGGCTGTATTTAAATTGCAGAATGACTGAGACCCATAATATCCTAGCACAAAGCAATCTGACTGCTCAAAAATAAAAAATTACCTGACTTGAAATAATTAATCCAAAAGAATGGCCCTGATTGAAAAAGAAATCCTAACAATAATCTGTACATTTCATTAGGCACTTACCTCACACAAATCTTCATTACGCGAACTACTGCAGTACAGCGAGCGTCAAAACTGCCAGCTAAATAAAAGATTCTAACTACTAAACCCACTAACTAATAATAAGCATGTGGTTAGCAAAGGAAACATTTAGTTGCAAACCAAATAATGTATTTTTTTTATCTTAATAATGTGACATCCAGTTTAGACACGAATATAAATCGTCATTGACATCTAGTACAAAGGTATATAATCATGAATAATATTCAGTCTCCGAGTCTAACATGTACAGATCGTTAGCCTACGCTAACATTTCAGATCTATATCCTCCAGCAATGCTATCTTCTTACATCTAACATTCATCACTGCCGGCTGTTCACCTCCAACTGCCCATCAGTACTTCCATCACTGCTGGCGACTAACTTCCCACTGCCCAAAAATACTGGCGATTAACTTCCAACAATGAGTCCAACCAGCCACAGAGTCTCTTACAAAGAAAGCGCAGTTACAGATGCAATGCTAAGCGCTACACACCGCTGCCAACACAGAAGCAGCCCACTTACAGTCTTCATAGATCGGATATAGAAAAGATTAATACGATGTTAGTCAACTGTAGCAATATCCAAGCAAAGGTCCGAGAGTTAGTATCTGTTATTGAAACCCGTGGATAGCACTAGGAACAGAAAGTTGGCGGAAGTCGGAAGTAAACAGCCAAGAAGTGCTAAGTTCGTATTTAATTATTTATCAGAAGGATAGGTTAGTCGCAAATGACGACGATGAATTTATGCCAGTAAAGGACCAGATAATATCTAGCGATGTAATCACGGATTCTAAATTTTTAAATTTAATTTCATCTGGGTCACGTTAAGCATCTAAGATTGCCGAAAACTGCTTTTATAGACTGCTCGGATCAGGAGCTGTAGCTGTAGAGCACTTCAGGGATACCTTGCAGGATATTGTTAGTAATTTTCCTGCTCAAGCCGTTGTAATAGGTGATAACTTCAACTTGCCAGGTACAGATTGGGATCGTCATGCTTTATAAACTTCTGCCGGAGACAGGGACTCGTGTGTCATTATTCTGAATGTGTTGTCCAAAAATTCCTTTCGAGCAGATAATTAGAGAACCGATTCCTGAGGGTAACGTCTTGAACCTGCTGACAAAAACCGACGAAGGCGGCAACCTTCGTCACGGTTTCGTTCAGTCCGCGCGAGGGAGTTACAGAGATCCTCAACAAACTCCAGTGGCAGACATTACAAGAGAGGCGTTGTGCATCACGAACAGGTTTACTATTAAAATTTCGAGTGAGTACTTTCGGGGAAAGACGGAAGGCATATTACTTCCAAACATACATCTAACGAAATAAATTCGAGACATTAGAGCTAATACAGAGGCTTACCCACGATCATTTATCCCACGTGCCTTTCCCAAGTGAAACAGTTAAGGGGAAGTCAGTTGGTGATACGAGAAGTACCGTCCACAACGCAGCATTAGGTGGCTTGCGGAGTATGATGTAACTGTTGAGAGTTTGCCTCTTGCCTAAAGATGCAGGACTTTCAGTGCACCGACAACCCATTTTCTTTAATCCGTAGTTATGGCTGGCGGAGGTTCTATAATGTCTGCGAATGTCTTACGCACTATGACTTGGGCCCCACATTCAGGTTAGCGTGAAAGTGAATCACAATGTTTATTTAAACGTTTTAGGTGGAGATTTTAACTTAACAGCTATAATATAGACTGGGATATCCAAGCGATTAGGACGGGTAGTAGAGACACAGAACAGAGTGAAATTGTTGTAGGTGCTTTATCCGAAAATCAAAGAGGGAACTTACGAAGATAATATCTTGGACCTGCTGGCGACGGACCCGTACTTTTCGAATCGTCACGCGTAGGACGGGAAATCACGGATCGTAAGACCGCTACACCATCACTGAACACTGCGGAAGTAAGAACACAAAGACAGTTGGGAAGACCTACATGTTTAACAGGAGCAACTAGAGACAGATGAACATTGCGTGACAGATGAACATGAAAATTGCATCTCCAGGGTAACAATGCTGAGATCAATAGACAGAGTTCAAGAGCATCGCATATTTCACCTTATTCCGAGTACAATTATGAGAGATGGAGAAGACCACCGTGGTTCGACAACCTTGTTAGGAAGTTGCTACCACGGCAAAGAAAGCTTCGCTCTGATTTGAAACGTCACTAATTCCTCACAGACAAATAGAAACGAACCGAAGCCAAAATTAGCACAAGCAGCACTTTGCATGAACCATTCAACAAATTCTAAAGAAAATGGTACCTACCGACTTTACAGAACATCCTAAGTAGTTGCGGTCTTATGTTAAATCAATAAACGGATCGAAGACATCTGTTCACCCACTCCGTGACCTTAGAGACAATGAAAACCAGAATGAGAAAGAACACTACTAAAAGTCTGTTTCCATAACTGTTTCACAGAGAAAGATTACATTCCTCCTTTAAATCGTCGCACGGAAGAATAAATGACAGATCTCGAAATAAGTGACCGAGGGACAGAGAAGTAACTAAACTCGTTCAGCAGAGAAAAGGCCACTAGAGCTGGCGGGGGAGGAGGGGGGAGGGAGGGTGGGTTCCAGCTTGATTCTACAAAGAGAATGCAATGTAGCCCCCCCCCCCCCCCAACCCTCTTCTAGAAGCAGGGTAGATCAGGTCTTGAGACTAGCGAAACGTTGCAAATGATTAGAAAAAAACACAGGTCACTCCAGTTTCCAAGTAAAGTAGGTTCGTCGTAAAGACGCACCAAACTGTAGGCTCTATCTTTGAGGTCGATCTGCTATAGAATCTTGGAACATGTTTTATGATCGCGTATTATTGGGACAGAAAATCTCCTATGTAGGAATCAACACGTGTTAGGAAAACAACATTCGTATGAAAAGCTTGTTCTTTTCGTCCACGAGAAGCAGAAAGCAGTAGCTACAGGAGCCTAGATGCGTGCTGTGTTCTTTGGCTTCTGAAATGCATTCGATGCAGTTCCGCACTTCCACTAAAACAACAAAACACGAGCATAACGGAACCCCAAGACAAATGTGTGACTAGTAAACAGTACACAGCATGTCATTCTGAGCGAAGATTAGTCTTCAGACGTAAAAGTAATTTCTGGCATGCCCAAAGGGAGTGTTATATGACATCTACTTTTCACAATAAGTATCAGTGACCTATTAAATAACGTCGGAAATTCCATAAAGCTTTTCGGGTATATCAAATCACCTCCGCTAGGACCTTGCCTAGTCGGCGGTACGGGTCTCCCACGTCGTTCCCAACGCTCCTCGGTGTGTGGGACCTCATCATCATCTCTGTTGCATAGAGAGAAGTCGTAACTCCAGAACATTCTAGCGAAATGTAAGAAGACGTACAGCGGATCGACGATTGGTGCAGGGAGTGGCAATCGATCCTCGTCATGATCAGATGTAAACTATTCGAGTACGTAGACAGAAAGAGCCTTTATTATTTGATTATACCTTTGTAGAACAATCACTGGTAACAGTTACCTCCATAAAACATCTGGGATTATTTGTATGCAGCGCTTTGAAGTGGAGATGAACTTAGAGATAAAGCTAATCGCGGATAATGAGGGCGTCACACTGAGTTTCATTAGAGGAATTGTCGCGGAATCCCCACCGCACACCCTTTTTACTTTATATTCAGTTTATATGGCAAGATATTTTAAATAATTTTATATTGCTTATTGTTGCGAGCACGGCAGATAAAATACGATTTTCACTATTAGTTTCTGCAGTTGAAAATATTTTAACTTTATGCACTTTGGCCTATTATGTGGGGATACGCACAACACAAAGATTTCCAGCTGTGGAGGTACGATCTTTCATTTGCAAACTATTTTTATATAACACTGATCTGGCTTGTTAGATATGGAGCATGGTATCATTACTGTAACTAATTATGGAAAAAAAAGCCCTTCGCTACTTTCACGTCTTGAATGCACAGAAAATTACTCTTATTGCCTGTACTGAAATTACAGTATGTTACGTTCACTAAACGTAAAAGTTGCAGTGGATTTTTTGTAAACATATGAAGACTATTAACTGCCACAATTAACATGAGAGCATGAAACTTAAAAAAATGAAATTTAATTGTTATGTTATTAGCCAGAAACGGTTTTGCACAGCAGTCTTTGATCACACACAAGTAAAACTTTATCACTCACGAATTATTTACGAAACTGAAGACATAATAGCAGCTGCCCATGTCAACTTGAAAATGACATAATAAAATCCACAATTTCCCTCTGAAGTCTCCAGGAAGCTGAAAGAGATAATTTTAATCTACCGTTACCTGCCCGCTGTGTTGTGGCAAAACTGCTTTCATTCAATTTAATTTGAATTTGCCACGGCAGCGGCTCCCGCGATCGCTGCACGGCTCTGCGTCATGAAAAATTCCAACTACACTCCTGGAAATGGAAAAAAGAACACATTGACACCGGTGTGTCAGACCCACCATACTTGCTCCGGACACTGCGAGAGGGCTGTACAAACAATGATCACACGCACGGCACAGCGGACACACCAGGAACCGCGGTGTTGGCCGTCGAATGGCGCTAGCTGCGCAGCATTTGTGCACCGCCGCCGTCAGTGTCAGCCAGTTTGCCGTGGCATACGGAGCTCCATCGCAGTCTTTAACACTGGTAGCATGCCGCGACACCGTGGACGTGAACCGTATGTGCAGTTGACGGACTTTGAGCGAGGGCATATAGTGGGCATGCGGGAGGCCGGGTGGACGCACCGCCGAATTGCTCAACACGTGGGGCGTGAGGTCTCCACAGTACATCGATGTTGTCGCCAGTGGTCGGCGGAAGGTGCACGTGCCCGTCGACCTGGGACCGGACCGCAGCGACGCACGGATGCACGCCAAGACCGTAGGATCCTACGCAGTGCCGTAGGGGACCGCACCGCCACTTCCCAGCAAATTAGGGACACTGTTGCTCCTGGGGTATCGGCGAGGACCATTCGCAACCGTCTCCATGAAGCTGGGCTACGGTCCCGCACACCGTTAGGCCGTCTTCCGCTCACGCCCCAACATCGTGCAGCCCGCCTCCAGTGGTGTCGCGACAGGCGTGAATGGAGGGACGAATGGAGGCGTGTCGTCTTCAGCGATGAGAGTCGCTTCTGCCTTGGTGCCAATGATGGTCGTATGCGTGTTTGACGCCGTGCAGGTGAGCGCCACAATCAGGACTGCATACGACCGAGGCACACAGGGCCAACACCTGGCATCATAGTGTGGGGAGCGATCTCCTACACTGGCCGTACACCACTGGTGATCGTCGAGGGGACACTGAATAGTGCACGGTACATCCAAACCGTCATCGAACCCATCGTTCTACCATTCCTAGACCGGCAAGGGAACTTGCTGTTCCAACAGGACAATGCACGTCCGCATGTATCCCGTGCCACCAAACGTGCTCTAGAAGGTGTAAGTCAACTACCCTGGCCAGCAAGATCTCCGGATCTGTCCCCCATTGAGCATGTTTGGGACTGTATGAAGCGTCGTCTCACGCGGTCTGCACGTCCAGCACGAACGCTGGTCCAACTGAGGCGCCAGGTGGAAATGGCATGGCAAGCCGTTCCACAGGACTACATCCAGCATCTCTACGATCGTCTCCATGGGAGAATAGCAGCCTGCATTGCTGCGAAAGGTGGATATACACTGTACTAGTGCCGACATTGTGCATGCTCTGTTGCCTGTGTCTATGTGCCTGTGGTTCTGTCAGTGTGATCATGTGATGTATCTGACCCCAGGAATGTGTCAATAAAGTTTCCCCTTCCTGGGACAATGAATTCACGGTGTTCTTATTTCAATTTCCAGGAGTGTATACTAAAAACTGCTAAGAATGTGGAATGAAATCTTGGGCAAGCTAACAATAAATTATTACAGGTAATAATTTTAACAATTTCTATATTCAAAAAATCAACGTAAATTGAAAGTACACACCTTTTACAAATATCAGCCTACAATGGCGTCTTTCTCGATCAAAGAACAAACGAAGGCTACCAAAGTATTCAAGCAAGCGTCACAGGCTCATACAACTTAAACGGCTACAAGAAGACAGAGAGAGTAATGTTTTAACCTCCACTAGTCATAGGCAATTTAATAAGCATTTTTCTAATTATTTTTCATTATCTGCTTTGATACACACATTCGCCGACCACAGGCGTTATTTGTGGAATATAGATACATAAATATTGCACAAACATGAAAAATGTAAAATTTTTTCCATTTATACGTAATCTACAACAATTCGTACAGTAATGAAATAATATTAATAATACAGATAAATGTTAATTTTTATTATTATTTTATATTCTACCGATTTTGTAAATGTGTTACCAGGAGACGTCAAAGAATCTTAAGGAAATGTAGTCCACTAAGGAATGAGATCGCAATAAAGCATGCTTTCGATCAATACTTGAATACTGTTAGTCAGTCTGGGACACACACTATGTATAATATTCATGGGAGGAGTAATGAGAAAATCCAAAGCACAGCAGCACCTTTCATTACAGGTTCATTTAGCAAACGGGAAGTCAGCTGTAGTGGCTGGCGCTGCAAGAGAGGCATGCTGCATCACTTTATGGTCAACTGGTAAAATTCTGAGAGCATACTTTCCTAGGAGAGTCAACCACTATACTGCTTCCTTCTACGTAAAGACCATGAAGATAAAATTAGAGAGTTTCATGCCCACACGGAGGCTTACCAGTAATCATTCTTCCTAGACTATACCGCGAAGTATAGATACAGATATAGATACAGATATATATGTCGTCGATGACCATGTGTCGTCCGCTCTTCTCCATCCTCATGATGGGTGTGCTGATGACAATCCCGCCTTACAAGATGGCAACAGAAGTGTTCGCAGTGCTTCATTCATATGTTCCTGGTTTGACGAACACTCTAACACCCTCTCACACCGACAAACCGATGAGGCGTTTAACACGCACTATGTGGAGGTTGCAGATTACGCCAGAGGCGGTTCTCAGGTGGTTTGGTCGTGTTTATCATTGTTTGAATGTCGCTCACTCATTCAGATTATCGGAACGTAAATCATGGAGTTTATTTCAAGATAATCGGTGATCAAGTGTTGTCCTTTCTTCTACGTTTTGATGGTGAGTATACCTTGGACCTTTCTTCCAAGAAAATAGCGGCGCTGAGCACAGAAGACCTGGATTTGAACCAGGCACCGTATAGACTTTGACAGACCGTCTAAGTGACCCACAATATAATCCTAAAGAAAATGCCTGGAACTTTTTGTTACGATGGCTGAGACGTTGGTATCAACGCTCACGCAGTTTGGTAGCCCTCTCTAATATCAACATGTGGCTCCCTCTGGATATGGTACACCCGAATAATTTATAGCCCCCTTTTTGCAGAATTGAGAACATTACCAGGGTTACAAACTGTGTTGTACGGTATTAGCGTTATGTCTCTTGGGGGGTGACTAGTTTTTGTCTAGTGTGCTTACGTTACACATCAGTGTCAGGTATTGTTCTTATAATGGAAATATAATTAAAAATAACCATGGTGTCTGCAGGTGGTGGGGTGTCTCGCTTGCTTCAGCGATACAGACAGCAACTGCTACCAGAATGCCAGACTGACCCATTATTCCTGAAGATGGGCAGCAGCCTTCAGAGTAGTTGCAGAACAACAGACTCGAGTATTGACTGATCTGGCCTTGTAATTGCTATGCTGGTACTATGAACGGTTAAAAGCAAGGGAAAACTACTGCTGTCTTTCTTCCCAGGGGCATGTAGCTCTACTGCATGGTTAAATGATCATCGCATCCTCGTGGGGAATAAATGGAGTACCAAGATAGTCCCTCAATAAAGTCTCTGGGAGGAGACTTCTCAGGAGGATATTTTTAACAGAAAAATTCAGTCTAGTCTTCCACGTTTCGGAGCGTAGAATGTTAGGTTCCTAATCAGGTAGTTATGTTAGAAAATTTAAGAAACGAAGTGAAAATGTTGAAGTTGGATATACTGAGAACCAGTAAAGTTCTGTGGCAGAAGGAACAAGACTTCTGGTCAGGTGAGTACAGGCTATGCATAGAAAATCCAATTGGTGTAAAGTGGGAGTAGGCCGTACTGTGAACAAGGGAAGAGAAATGTTCGTAAGCTATTATTAACAGCATAGTGAACGCGTAATCGTAGCCAAGTCAGACACTAAGCCCACACCCAGCCACAGCAGTACAAGTTTATATGCTAACTAGCTCCGCAAATTAAGCGATTGAAGAAATGTATGTTGAAATGAAATAAATTATTCAATTAGTTAAAAGAGACCAAATTTTAATAATATGGGGGACTAGAACTTGCCAGCAGTAAAGGGAAAAGTAGGAGCGACAGAGAACACCGCCTGGTAGGATTTGGCACAGAGCATAATTTAATCATCGCCAACAATTGTTTTATGAAATATGAAAGAAGGCTGTACACGAGGAAGAGACCAGATGATGCCGCAGTGCTGCAGATTCGTTATACAACGGCAAAACAGAGATTTTGGAAGTAAATTTTAAACTGTACATTTTCAGAGGCAGATGTCGACTCTGACCACAATTTATTGATTATGAACTGCAGAATAAAAGTAAAGAAGTGACAAAAAGTTGGGAAATTAAGGAGATGAGACCTGGACAAGTTGAAAGAGCCACAGGTGGTTGTTAGCTTCGGAGGGAGCATTACGAATCGATTGACTCAAACAGGGGAAGAGCATACAGCAGAAGACGAATGGGTAGCTCTGAGAGATGAAATAGTGAAGGCAGCAGATGCTCGAACAGGTAAAGAGACAAGGTGTAGTAGAGAACCTTACTTATCACAGGATACATTTAATTTAGCTGATGAAACGAGAAAATATAATAATAAGTGTGAGGTTTACCAATGACATTGTAATACTGAAAGTGGTGGATTAGTTTTACTATTTGGCAGGAAATCTGAGGGGATATAAAATGTAGACAGAAAAACATTTCTCAAGAAGAGAAATGTGTTAATACCGAATATACGAGGGTTGGAACTTTAATAGTTGCAACTATTTATTTATAGCTCGTCCAAAATAGATAACGTGTTTCAAAGTTTTACTGACCTTCTAAGTAGTTACCAGCATTGTGTATAACCCGTTGCCAGCGATGTGTAAGTCATAGGATACTCTTAGCAGTGCCATTTGTGTTGACAGTTCGAGCGGCGCGGTCTATTGCCCTACGAATTTGGAGCAGTTATGAAGCGAACGCCGTGAAGTGTTTCCTTCAGTTTATAAATCTAGCTGAACTCACGAGGGCTTAAGTGGGCTTAAGTCAGGGGAGTGCAGTAGGTGGCATAGCACTTAGCAGCCCCATCAGTCAAACAGATTACTAACAGCTTGCACTATATGTGCCTGAGCATTGTACTGCAAAATGATGGTCAGGTCCTGCACTTATGTCTCTCAGCTGGTCGTAGGTTGTTCTCCAAAACTGAAAAGCATAGAGAGAGAAGTGATGACACTTGCTGCAGGACCTGACCATCATTTTGCAGGACAGTGCTCAAGTACGTACAGTGCAAGCTGTTACTAATTTGTTTGACTGATGGGGCTGAAAAACTTTTAAACACGTGTCTATTTTGTACGAGCTGTATACAGGGTGTTACAAAAAGGTACGGCTAAACTTTCAGGAAACATTCCTCACACACAAAGAAAGAAAATATGTCATTTGGACATGTGTACGGAAACGCTTACTTTCCATGTTAAAGCTCATTTTATTACTTCTCTTCGAATCACATTAATCGTGGAATGGAAACACACATCAACAGAAGGTACCAGCGTGACTTCAAACACTTTGTTGCAGGAAATGTTCAAAATGTCCTCCGTTAGCGAGGATACATGCATCCACCCTCCGTCGCATGGAATCCCTGATGCGCTGATGCAGCACTGGAGAATGGCGTATTGTATCACAGACGTCCACAATACGAGAACGAAGAATCTCTACATTTGGTACCGGGGTTGCGTGGACAAGAGCTTTCAAATGCCCCCATAAATGAAAGTCAAGAGGGTTGAGGTCAGGAGAGCGTGGAGGCCATGGAACTGATCCGCCTCTACCAATCCATCAGTCACCGAATCTGTTGTTGAGAAGCGTACGAACACTTCGACTGAAATGTGCAGGAGCTCCATCGTGCATGAACCACATGTTGTGTCGTACTTGTAAAGGCACATGTTCTAGCAGCACAGGTAGAGTATCCCGTATGAAATCATGATAACGTGCTCCATTGAGCGTAGGTGGAAGAACATGGGGCCCAATCAAGACATCACCAACAATGCCTGCCCAAACGCTCACAGAAATTCTGTGTTGATGACGTGATTGCACAATTGCGTGCGGATTCTCGCATCCCGCACATGTTGATTGTAAAAATTTACAATTTGATCACGTTGGAATGAAGGCTCATCTGTAAAGAAAACATTTGCACTGAAATGAGGATTGTCACATTGTTGGATGAACCATTCGCAGAAGTGTACCCGTGGACGCCAATCAGCTGCTGATAGTGCCTGCACACGCTGTACATGGTACGGAAACAACTGGTTCTCCCGTAGCACTCTCCATACAGTGACGTGGTCAACGTTACCTTATACAGCAGCAACTTCTCTGACGCTGACGTGAGGGCTATCGTCAACTGCACGAAGAATAGCCTCGTCCATTGCAGGTGTCCTCGTCGTTCTAGGTCTTCCCCAGTCGCGAGTCATAGGCTGGAATGTTCCGTGCTCCCTAAGACGCTGATCAATTGCTTCAACGTCTTCCTGTCGGGACACCTTCGTTCTGGAAATCTGTCTCGATACAAACGTACCGCGCCACGGCTATTTCCCCGTGCTAATCCATACATCAAATAGGCATCTGCTAACTCCGCATTTGTAAACATTTCACTGACTGCAAAACCACGTTCGTGATGAACACTAACCTGTTGATGCTACGTACTGATGTGCTTGATGCTAGTACTGTAGAGCAATGAGTCGCATGTCAACACAAGCACCGAAGTCAACATTACCGTCTTTCAATTGGGCCAACTGGCGGTTGATCTAGGAAGTACAGTACATACTGACGAAACTAAAATGAGCTCTAACATGTAAATTAAGCGTTTCCGGACACATGTCCACATAACATCTTTTCTTTATTTTTGTGTGAGGAATGTTTCCTGAAAATTTGGCCGTACCTTTTTGTAACACCTTGAGTAAATATTTGCCACTATTAAAGTTCCAACACTCGTAGATTTAAGTTTAGGATGTTGTTTATGGAGGTACTTTCTGGTGTGTAGTCTTGCATGGAACTGAAACGTGGACAATAAACATTTCAGACGCGTAGAGAATAGGTGGTTAAATAAAGTGGTGCTACAGAAGATTACTAAAGATTAGATGAGCAGATCATGCCACTAATAAGGAGATACTGAACATAAATGTGGAGAAAAGAAATTCGTGGCATTACTTGACTATAAGAAGGGAGCGGTTCATAGATACCTTATAAGACAACAAGGTCCGTCAATTTAGTATCGGGCGTAAAAATACTAGAGGGAGGCCGAGGGATGAATACAGTACGCAGGTTCAAAAGGGTGTAGGTTGCAGGAGTTATTCGGAGTGGAGGAGGTTTACAAAGAACTCAGTAGCTTGAAGAACTGCTTCAAACCCATCGTCGGACTGAAAACCACCAAGAAACGCTGACTGCTTCCACCAATGTGAGAAGTTTATCGGCATTCGGACAAGATGAGTAAATTTCTATAGTCAGTTTTCGTCGTTCGTACCACAGTTGACACGAATACATAATAAAAGCCAGCTATTAGCTTATTTTGTTTGTCGAAAGGGACTTCGCGTCGCTGACAGTAAACGGCAAACAAGTTTTCGTCACTGGGACTGACTAAAGACGACCCGCACGGTTCTTTCTTAACTGAACTTCTCCCGCCCCTCCCCTACCTCCTTGAGCCCCATACGTCATCCGAAGTAATTCATACAGTGTGGTGGGTTTAGCAAGACTGTTACTAATGTGTTATCTTTTAGAGATGAGCGTCCTGTCGACGGTGCGGTCATTAGAGACGGAACACAAACTCGGATTGCGAAAGGATGCGGTTGAAAATCGGGCATGTCCTTTTTCAGAGAACTATCCCGGCATGGGCGTGGAGCGATGTACAGAAATTATGGGAAAATCTCAATCTGGATACTTGGACAGGAATTCGAAGCGTCATCCTCCCAGACGCGAGTCCGGTATGCTAAACACTGAGCCATCTCTCGTGGTATGTTAAGTTTAACTAGCGGAGACGTTACAGTGTGAGTCCATAAAGTAAGTTTTGCATCTCATTGACCCAAATATTTCGAATACTCTGCTTCTAATTTAATAATGTCTTTAGCAATAGAATGTTAACAATATAACAACGTAGCCCTCACGATGATGCCTGAAACGGTGGATTTGAATATTCGGCAAGAATGACGTTATACCAACATCCTACAATTTTAGCGTCGTAAACTAAAATATTTCACTATCACTAATTATAAGATATCAATTACAAATTACAGTCCCAAACCCCATTTTGCAAAACTTAGGAGTTACTGACAGATTTTGTTTAGTTTTTCACTAATAGATAGATATTCACAAGGAAGAATTGTGTACATAATTTATAATTATAATAATAATAAGTGTATAATATATGTATTGTTACGTACTCCATATTTCATTAGCGTCTGAAATGGCATCTCCAAGGAAGGTGGAAGTTACGAGCTAGTCAGCTGCAGAGGGGGCGGTATCTGGTGGGAAAAATAGTAGGCGACAGTAGAGGGACAAGGCCAGCGTCACCCCACTCTCCATTGTTGCCAAATTTATTCAAGATGTCGGCGATGACGTCATCCAAAATGGTGGCATGTAGACTTGGCAACAGCGCATGACGTCATCCAGTATGGTCGCTTTTGGTGGGAAAATAGGGCAATTGGCCTACCTCCACTAACCTAACCATCACCCCTCCCCCCAAAAATGACGGAAAATTTGAATTTTGGCGGGAAAATAGGACAATTGTGCTACGTCCACTAACCTAACCTCAAGAAAAAATGGCGGGAAATTTGAATTTTGGCGGGACAATAGACCAATTGTGCTACGTCCACTAACCTATGCCTCCAGAAGAAAAAAATGGCGGGAAGCTTGAATTCCAACAGGATAATGCATGCAAAGACCGTACTTGTCTTTATTATTATTGATTATCTTTTATTAACATTCATTATCATGTATTATTATTTATTATTATTTATATCATGCATGTGTGCACTGTGTTAGTTCATACCCTTGCCACCAGAGAGCGCCACCTTGACGTCATTAAAGATGATTGATTTTGGCGGGATGAAAGCCAATTGTGCTACCTAAACTGAACTGCCATTACCGTTCTCCCGCACATTCAGTCTTTGCTGAGCTGTCGTTGCCATTTGCTCGATCATAGAGATGGATGTGGGTGATAGAGTAGCCTTCAATAACTTCATTTCATGTAGACATTCGAGGGAGGACTGTAGCCACAGTTCACTACATGATGTGTGGAAGCGTATGATAATGGAGGAGTGTCAGAGCAATAAGTACAAGAATTCTGTTAAGCAGATTTCGGCAATGCAGAGGGATAGAGCCAGGATGCATCCCGTAACCAGCATATGCTCATATGCATGCGCAAACTGCAGGCTTATTTACCATCAAACATTCACTCTTCCAAAATGCAAGAGATGTTCAGTTGACGCCAATTCGCTTCGGTGTAAGCATATTTGCCGGCCGCGGTGGTCTAGCGGTTCTAGGCGCTCAGTCTGGAACCGCGCTACTGCTACGGTCGCAGGTTCGAATCCTGCCTCGGGCATGGATGTTTGTGATGTCCTTAGGTTAGTTAGGTTTAAGTAGTTCTAAGTTCTAGGGGACTGATGACCACATATGTTAAGTCCCATAGTGCTCAGCGCCATTTTTTGTAAGCATATTTGTATACAACTCATATACCATTGAAGCCCATCCTGCAGAAGGTGTTCATCGATGAGTTATTGGTGTTTGACTGCGATGAGTTTAACAGCAGTGTAGTTTGCAAGTATACAGCCGAGAACTGCCCCCATAACCTCCTACATGCTGAATGGAAACATGCATTAATCCTGGAACATATGAATAAGAACAAGAACACAGTCCTCCAAATAAATTCCCTCAAATGAAATGCTTTAAAAATGCATTACCCATCTCATGGAAACATCTGCTACTGTTGGAACTGTCTACCTTTTCTAAAGCCCACATATAAGCTCCCAGCCCACAAGAGACGCCTGCCTCCGATCCAGCACAGCGACGAACTGATCTAGTTCACGAGTTCTCCGCTAGAGGGCACTTTGATAGGTCACGTGTTCACCCCATTCAACCAATAGCAGCACAGCAGCATGATGACGTAGTTGGCTTTTATATAAGGAGCACTCAGCAGCTACTCCATCTCTGTTCCAGTCGGTCAAGATGAAGCGTCAGTCACCACCACAGCAGAATAGGAGGATGAGCAAGCAGCACCAGAAAAGTAAGTCCCCTTATTATTATTATTATTGCTATTATTATTATTTCTCTATCAACATCACATCACTTCTTATGAATATTCGTCTTGGTTCTCCAGCAGCTCCGCCCATGATGCCAGCATCAGCAGGTCCCAGCATGTCCCGGTCCACGCACATGAAGGCCTCGGACTCGTCCACGCAGGATCCTGTAGCTCAGCTTCTAAGCATGCTGGAGCAGGATAGCCAGGTGTTAATGTCGGTGCCAGAGGCTGCGCTTGACGGGGCTTCACAGTACTGGGCTCCTTCATACGCACTGTCCACTGATCATAATCTCACAAGGGACATCCCACCATCAGTGCAAGAACAGCAGGCTAACAGCGCTGGTGTGGATGTTGTGGATGAGAAGATACCGACTGCTGCTTCACCTCATCCTTTACTATTCGTCTCAAGCCATGTGTTAACAGTTAGTGGTTCAAAACGTATCCATGTAGGACTTGAAGTTTCACAATATGGTAGCCTCTCAACTGTGTTAGTGCTGGAAAATGTGCTCAAAAATATTAAAGTGTAATTTTCTGACTACGAGTGGGATGAACTGTGTCGTTTGAAAACACAAATCAAGAATCATATGACTACCGAATATTATCCATCCCACTCCTTCCAGGACATGTACTGTGGCAGTCTAACTGAGAGTATTCTATCAATGTATGATGGTGCTACACTAAAAATTAAAAGTGCTGATGGTCATAGTATTTTCATGCATCACCCCACTGTTGATAACTTGTTCAATTTAGACATGCCTGTTACTAGTACGATAGAGAGACTAAATAGATGGTGCCCGTGTGTTCAGGCAGTGTACACCAACATCATTAACTGGCTTCACACATGTAGCATCCACATAGATGATATAGAACATTGTTTTAGTATGTGTATAACACCAGTGCGCAAGTCTTGTGCTATTCCTCAAATAAGAGTTGAAAAAGCAGCTATTTTCCAAATACTGTACTTCTGCTGCACCGCTTAAAAAGAATGTACTGATTTTTTCTCATGCTGATCATATTTGTAAATATTTTAATAAATAAATATATTATTTTATAATATTAAATTTGTCATTGCGTGTTTTTTATTTGTCAAGACAAAATGTCACCTACGTTAATCTATATGGCTGCCTTCCCTTTAAATATACCACCTCGACTTTATTCTACTGTGTAGCCGTTGTAGCTCAGTTGGTAAGGTGACTGCGCTATAGTGACTACATACACATATTTTTAATCATAGAAAAGCGTATTCAACACCTTGACCTACCACAGTAGGTATCATGGCGGGATGGGTGAAACACCCTCACCTCAAGGACTTTGTTGTAGGTGACTGGTCCTGTGATGATGACCAAGACCAGAAGACCAACAAGAATGGACCACTCCTTCCTGACAGCATACGAGCTATAATTGTAGGTCCATCCAGCTGTGGTAAGACAAATGTCCCCATGGCTCTGTTAACGCACATAGACGGAGTCCGCTTCGAGCACCTTTTCGTCTTCTCCAAAAAACTCTTTCTGCCCAAGTACCAGTTACTGAAGAAAATATTAGATGGAGTAGATGGTGCAACATACAGAGCCTTCAGTGAAAGCGACGATGTCCCCCCACCTGAAGAGGTAAAGCCTAACACTGCCTTCATATTTGACGAAGTCGCTGTTGAAAAGCAAGATCAAATCCGTAAATATATCTGCTTTGGCCGTCATATAGGTGTTGATGTATTTTATCAGAGTCAAACGTATTCCAGTATCCCAAAACGGCTGGCGAGGGACAGCGCAAATCTCAATATAGCATTCAAACAAGACAACCTCAATTTAAAGCACATTTACCATGCTCTCGTAGGGACCGACATGTCATACAATGAATTTGTAAAGATATGTGCTGATTGCTGGAGCCACTCACAATACAGCTTCCACGTTATGGATAAAACTCGTAAACTAAATGACGGTAGGTGTAGCCGGAACTTCCAAGACTTTCTCCATATATAAACGTACGAAAATACCTTAGCCCATCAGTTAACATTTCAACATGGATAAATTCGCACGCAAGGCGGACGCTCAGTCTGAGAGATTAGATGTGCAAAGACAGAGTGCCCAATGTACACCGATATCAAATTTAAAAATCTTCAGTTCAGACTACTTAAAGTTGCAAGGGAATTAAAGGACAACCAGAAACTTCTTGCCATTAACCAAAACCGGTTAGAGAACAGAATTATCACAATTGAGTGCATGATAGAAGCTGAGGCCGTCCTTATTGATGAAGGTGGCGTAGGAAAAAGGAGAAGTACAACAAAAGCATATAGAAAACCACGTGATATTCAGGGCTCTGATTAGTATCCTTCGAGATGTCGACAAAGCATAAAGTCATTCAGGCGCGCAAAGCAGTTCGAGAGAAATTACGTTTGCTGAAGTTGGGGCATATAGATCGCGAGCAAACACTAAATGGAACTTTTAAACCTGTTACCGAATCTATCACCAAGATACCTTTCATTAATAATGACCCAATCGCAGAATTCACCAACCAGTATCCGACCGTTAAGATAGATAGAACATTTGGTGTCAGTAGGGCGAGACCGTACATGCTGGGCTCTCAAACTATAACTTTATCCGATAGCACAATACGCATCGGGGATACAGAGTTTAAAAGAACACCTGGCTTGATGAACCTAATTTTCCTAAGGCCATCAAAAAACTTAAAATACTCTGCCGATGATCGCAAAAGTCTATCGGGAAATACTTAACTTGACTGATCTGTACAAAAATCCCGACGGAACACTGAAAAAGCCTGAAAACTCTAACTACACTACCATTATACAGCCTTTAGTCAATGAGCAAGCTAAAAGCGTCGGTGAGGGTGTAGATTTTCAGCATAAAGGAGTGAGCAATCAAGTCCCGCAGTATATATATTACGATGACCCAGATGAACTAATAGACAGACTTCGACTGTTGATGGCTTCGGCTGCTGCGGGCAATACAGCTCATTCGAATGAGGTTGTATCCATAATCTCAGAGCTTCGAGAGAGAGGTATCATCGAATAAGTATGGAGACCGTGGTTCGAGAACTGCACAAGCCAGCACGCAAAACATACCCTCATAGACATCTCATGATTAAAGGGCTGGATGACCTGTGGCAAGCTGATCTTGTAGATATGAATCGATATTCACCTCATAATAATGGATTCAAATACGTTTTAATGGTTAATGATACATACGCTAAATTCGCATGGGCATTACCTGTGAAAACGCAAACCGGTAGAGATATTGTTGTGGTGTTTGAGCGTCTGCTGCAGACAGGAACGAATCGATGCCCAGCCAATGTTCAAACCGATCACGGTGGGGAGTTTTACAATGACCATTTCAAGACTGTGATGGCGCGGTATGGCATACACCACTGCTCCACGTTTACCCACCTTAAAGCTAGTATCGTCGAGTGGTTGAACAGTACAATCAAAGCTCAAATGTGGATGCAGTTTAAACTTCGCAGTTCGTACACGTGGGTAGATATCCTCCCACAGATAATTGCAAAGTATAATCGAACCAAACATAGTACAATAAGAATGAGACCGATCGATATTCGTGATAATCCACTCATGGACACAGTATATATCCCGGTTAAAATGCTCGACCCTCGCAAACAGAGGTTCAATATAGGCGACATAGTACATATTTCGAAACACGAGACAGTATTCGAGGAATCGTACTTACCAAATAGGTCGGCTGAGATATTCACAGTATCCAAAGTGCAGCGAACCAACCCTAGGACATATATCTTAAAGGACGGCAAGGGCGAAGAAATTGCCGGATGCTTTTACACGGAGGAATTGCAGAAGAGTTCTGAACCAGATGTATTTCTCATCGAGCGCGTGATAAGACGTCGTGGGAATAGAGCACTGGTTAAATGGCTAGGATTTCCACATCAGAAAACAGTTGGATCGAAGCTTACATGTTAGTATATATCTCCTCAGTAGCGTACCATGCATGATAGGAGGCCTATCGTAATAAGAGGTGGAGGTGGTGTTCTCGACAAGTTGCCTGTTGATTTGCACATTCCCGGATATAACTTCTGTGGGCCTGGAAGAAAGCTTCAGAAGCGCCTGGCACGAGGCGATAAAGGTATTAACCTACTAGACGAAGCCTGTCTTGAGCGCGACCTCGCATACGCAGCAAATACGGATCTCCCAGCACCCTACGTGGCCGACCGGATATTAGCAGATAAAGCCAAGCAAATAAGGCGAAGAAAAGATCTCGGAATAGGTCAACGCATTGCTGCATTCGTGGTTGATAAACCCATGCGTGGGAAAATTAAGTTGGGCTTGGGTGTGATGAATTTCCAACGAATTATGAAAGCAGCGCGAACAGCTTTGCGAGTGAAGAAGAACAGAAAGATGAACCACAAACCCGGTTGTTTGAAAAACTGTATTCTCACCTCGATGACTGCAGCTAAACGTGTGTTCAATGGTGGTAACAAGAAGGAAAACACGACTTCAATTAAACCACCTAGGGTCCTACCGCCACCAAAGACTTCCGTTCCTCGTTCCAGCCCTTGCACCACTGTCCGCTAATGGTTCACTCACAGGCGGTGCCGCAGCTGTAGCCAAAACGGTCAAAAACGCACAGAATGCACAAGCCCAAGTAGAGGAAGCCAGAAGACATAATCGAGCTATGGAGGCAGCAGCTATCTGAAAAGGTCTGTACTTGAAACCATACGGGAAAGGACTAGGTCTCTTCATAAAAAAAAAAGTCCGTTAGTTATCCTACCCGACCGAACGCTCACGAATAAAGATCTAGTTAAAATTATTAAACAAAAACTTCACATTCGCGGATTCCGCGGCGTCTTTATGCGGAATACATTACCGAAGACCATGTGGCGGACTAATGAGAGCGGAATTGTAAATTTAGATGTTTCTCGGGGTCCAGGGACCCATTGGGTTGCGTATGTTAAGAAAAGTGCAAATATAGTTCAGTATTTCGATTCATTCGGCGATTTACAGCCGCCTGAAGAATTACAACGCTACTTCACCAGCAAAAGATGCGTCTTTTACAATGTCCAGTGATATCAGGACTTTAACACATATCTCTGTGGTCATGTCTGCGCTATGTTCCTCATCGCAGCGACGGCGAACCCCCTCTAGAATGCGTCATCGTCAGATCATGTGCGCGATATATAAAAGAGCTGTCACTGAACACATGAGCATCATTTGATGTTTAGATGCAATGTCGTACGCTCTGACTTTAAAAGAGCGAGGATCAGTATACGCGCAAATTACTTCCCGCCGATTGATGTAAGTGCAGGGGACTGGAGTATTGCACTGATTGGTCTAGAGACTTATAATAGCATTCCAAATATTACACAGAGCAACAATAAACTACATCTTGAAATTGACGGTCGGAAGGATATTCTACAAATACAACCTGGTGCCTACGATATTGATGATTTAAACGAACTCTTAAAACAGTCAGAAAAAGGTATTGAACTACGGGCAAACATTAATACCCTTAAATCTGAAATACGGACAGAGAGTGATACGATCGACTTTACACAGACATTCAATTGGTCCTCTGCTAGGTTTTGCGAAGGATCGTGTTTTGGTGAAGGACGGAAGTAAATTTTGCCCATCAGATCATGCTATAGATATACTCCCAGTGAGTACAATCCACGTTGAGTGTAATATTGCTAAAAACTCATACCTGAACGATAAATTGATTCACTCAATTTACGGATTCTTTACTACAGTTGGCACAGGGTATAAAATAGTTCAAGCCCCCAAAAACGCTATGTATCTCCCGGTGACTGTTCAGACACTGGACTACCTTGAACTGCGTATTGTGGACAAAAATAAGCAGCTTGTTAACTTTAGAGGAGAAGAGATCATTGTACGCCTGCATCTAAGGCGAGATGGGGATAAGGTATAAAGCTAGCACACCAGGCTCACAACCCGTTAGTGCAACGCAGAAGGGCAAGGTGATAACACGCCTTAATTACGAATTCCTCATTTCAGCAGGTTTAAAACCGCAGAATGACGTCGCTCAACGTAACTCAGTCAGTAGAGTATGATGACCGAATTATTCGTCATGAATACCGCTCACACAAACCCTACGCTTCAAGCACATTTAACAAAAATGATGAAATTAGGATTGTTATCCAGCATCAGGACGCGGTAACACTACCTAGCAAGAGCTTCCTCTATCTGGACTACACATTTAAGAAAGCTGACGGGGCTGCCGTAGCGCTCTCGAAGCTCACGCGAAATGCCGTAGCATTCCTGTTTCAAGGGATACGCTATGAACTCAACGGAATTGAAATAGACCGAACACGAAACGTTGGTATTACATCAGCCCTTAAGACGTACGTTTCAGCCTCACCCTCTGATTCAAACAGTTTGGAAAATGCTGGGTGGTTCATAGATGCAGCGGATGGTGGACAAAGCCGATTTACCGTGTGCGTGCCAATAAAAGTGCTTATGGGTTATTTTGAGAATATGCAGCGAATAATTATCAACGCTAAACAGGAACTTACTTTGGTGAGAAGTGCAAGTGACGCGAATTCATTCTCTCAAACAGCTGCAGAGAATGTTCAAATCAAGATTAATAGCATATCATGTAAAATGCATCACATCACCGTTGCCGACGAGGAGCTCTTGAAGCTCTTAAAAGTTCTGAATGCTGGCACCTACCTACCACTAACTTTCTGATCATGGGAGCTTTTTGAATACCCAGTCCTACTTACAGCGTCCACACATACTTGGGCTATTAAAACATCAGTGCAGTTGGAAGCACCGCGATTCATCATACTCGCATTTCAAACTCAAAGGCGTGCTAATGTATTAAAGGACTCAACTGAATTTTACCACTGCAAGTTAACTAATACCATAGTCTACTTGAATTCAAAATACTACCCATATGAGAATCTACATCTACAGTGGGACAGCAATGTAAACAGTCTGGCATTTGACATGTATGCGGGATTCCGAGAATCTTACTACGAAGGTGTTGAAAATGAAGGATGCCTACTCAGTCCACAGAGTTTCAAGAAGCTAGCGCCAGTAATCGTGACTAACTGTTCAAAACAGAATGAGGTAATTAAATCAGGACCTATAGATGTACGGATTGAATTTGAATCTTCAGCAAACTTCCCTGATCAGACTTCGGCATATGCTCTCGTTCTGCATGATCGTCTCGTTAACTACTGTCCGCTCACTGGTGTAGTGCTACGAGTTGTGTAAATTAATATGCACTCTGCTAGCCCTAGTGTAGATCATGATGTTACCTGAAGGTGTGAGGATCGTAGCTGACGTTCAAGCATTTTGCTATGATGAGTGCTGGCGTTTCATAACTAAAGACTGTACATTAATAGTATTCACACAAAGTGATGGAGTAATAGGAACATTTGTATCAAGAGTTGAATCGCCGAAACCATTTAAAGACGTCAAGTGCAATCAGACAGTCAGAAGCGCGATGTGACTAACAAAATTTTATCATGGTATTATGTGGAATGCCCCTGACATTTCTTATAAACATGTGCTGCAATTGCTGAGAGTATTTGATCACAAGGAGACAATAATCTACGTTAAAGGCGATGAGAAGAGTAGCTGGCTGCGTCGAATCATCAAATATGAGGCTATCCAGAACCTGGAATACTACGATTGTCCACCTATCCATCAACTTACACAGCGAACGTGTGAAGAAGAAAACAATAGTTTTGTGTCTACACCTGAAAATGTAAAATTACTTTTAAAATAGCTCACAAATAAATAAACATTTTTTTCTCCATAAGAATTCTTGTTGTTTTCTTTCTGTGACATCTACTTCCGTAGAAGTAAGTTTATTGGTGATACTGTGCGTGAAGCACATTCCACTGGAGCTGTGTGAGCCAGTTTACCTGCTTCCGCAGTGATGAGTCAAGCGTTGAAAGTGACACGACCTGAAAGAGAGAGTGTTAGGGTCGGCTTCGCCAGATGCCCGCCATTTAAAGTGACAGGACCACAAAGAGAGCGGCAGGGTCTGTTTGTGACCGGCGGACGAGGTCCAGCATGCGTCATTCAGATTTCATCTCTGTCTTTAAATCAGTAAAAACCTTATAGGTCTCTCTCTGTGCCAGTGCAACGTATATGGATCATGATTGAGGGTGAAATAATAACAAACTCGGGCAATTTCTTTTTTACAGTAAAATAATTGAATTTACTATTCAATTCAGATTTCTTTTAAACGTTGTATGCGACATATCAGTTTACAGTAAAATGATTCACTCTTTTTATTCACATTATATGAGTTTACAGATACATTATTTGTCTTCAAGTAAAAATATGAAAGTTCTGATTTTTGCAGATTTGTGTTTTTACATTATTCACAAATATATAAGCATTGCGCAGAGATAACTCTCTCCCTCCCTCTCTCTCTCTCTCTCTCTCTCTCTCTCTCTCTCTCTCTATATATATATATATATATATATATATATATATATATATATATATATATATAAAAACAGAGGTACTAGAACGTAATTATATTATCTTACAAGGTAAATAATATCTCTAGTGAAGTTCCACCGGAAACACTTTTTTAACTGATGGCAAACGTATTTCTAGTTCAAGATAGTGATGGGATGGCTAGCGGTATGTCAAACTTACAACTGCTACTAAGATCAAAGCAGATACGAACTGCAAAAATTGTATTTTCGTCTTCTTCTATATGATTATAAGTGGTGTAAAATTTTTATCTGTTTTCAGTCATATAGCGACTGACAAGTAATAGTGGCGAATATATATATATATATATATATATATATATATATATATATATAAACACCCTTTTTATAAATGGGTTTATTACAGTTTTTCTGTTTTTTATGATTTTTTGTTTTTTCTTTGATAGAAGAAATAATATTTAGAGACATGCACACTTAACACAGGCTCTCACACATGCACACACACTCAGACATACACAGAAGTAGGCAAGCTGATACACACTACAAAACACTCTCATTCAGGATTTACACAATGATAAAAGGGTCATACTACTACTCTGCAGACACTCTCGTCGTCTCTCTCTCTCTCTCTCTCTCTCTCTCTCTCCCCCTCTCAATCAGAGTCCCCCACCCCTTCTCTCGCTACAAGTGAGTAGTGTGAGTACGGGCGAGTTTCAATGCTGTCATCACAGATGTCTCTTTTATCGTCATGAGGCGACAGACTGATTTTAAACTGCAGCACGGTGTACACCTCGTGCAATATCGATCGAATACTAGTTTGCCAGACAATATGCGGCGGCTGCAGCTCAGAACTGCGAACACCACCACGTAGGCACTGCAAATAGTCTTCGATAGACAGAGCTCGTGATGCCATCCGTCGTACCCCCTTAGCCCGTCTCTGAGTGGGACCTTCCAATGTGCGATATGCATACATCTTGGACCGAAGACCTACAAACTCCACAATCGGCAATCCATTCGATCGTCTTTCATGAGACCAATAACCTTCTTGTTTTGCGGAACAGTACCATAAGGATTATCGGCCGCCTGAGAAGACGTGTCGAATTCATTGGCATGGTACCTAATTACTCAATATGGATCGCAGTTCTTCACCCAATAGATGAAACTATCTGTATCGATATAAAGTAATTTAGGATCTGCGAAATCAGTTTTCACGAATTTGCCTCATAATGAAAGCGGTACATGTGCAGTTTGGATAGTTCTAGAATGCACATCCCCACATAGATAGGTTTAGTAAACTCTACTGCAGTTTTAACCATCTCCACAGCAACAAAATTCTTATTGAAAATAGTGACCCGTTTAAAATTTGGTCTGGCAATGCATTTTCGTACGCCATAACGCCCATCCCATTGCGTTCTAATAAAAATTTCACGTCGCTCCCTCAAATTCTCCACAGTTTTTCCGAAAATTGAATTATTCATTAACGTATAAAAATCTTTCTGAAAGTCACACGATGCGGAAGTTCTCTGTCTCGTATTCAGATCAATATACTCCTTCAAGCAGGGGGACTGCTTGAAGGAGATGGCCCGGGTGATTTTAACCAGCTCCATACCCAAGCTGAGGCATTGCTGGAGGTTAAGATAGTGAATGATGTACCTCTGCTTGTCCCCCAGCGTTGTCATCAGTTTCGGTGTGGAACCTCCTCGCGGAACTAGTTGCTCTGGACACAGCGGCAAATCGGCACGCGCGTCATGCAAACTGATAGGGTATTTGAGTTCTGCATCCACAACATACCCTACATCAGAATCGGCAGCCATACCCCCCCCCCCCCCCCCGCCCCCCCTGATTTTTCCACAAAATACCTCGCATTCATCTTCGGACAGCCACTTAAACTCGCGAATGGGCAGACATTCCTTCATAGCGTGTCCGTATAAGTTATTCACATCGAGGTACAATATATAACTTGAATCAAGGGATGCGTTAAAGCTGTCACCCATCTGTGGGTTATTTGCTTTCGCGTGTCTATGAATACATGGGCAGAGCCCCCCACAGATCCCTCGCTCAAAAAAAAAAAAAAGAAGCATGTCATTATTGGTCAATAATTCGATACTGCACTTCGTTTTCTTGAGCATCGCGTCCCAAGACAACCCAGGTGCCGTGTAATTATAGGAAAGGTCCAGAGAATATGTGGTCATACATAGACTCCGGAACCTCTCGAAACCGTCCGCAAGCAAGCACACGTCTATGTCCATGTAAAGATGTGCGTACTCTCCTAAATTAGAAATATTGAATTCCCGCCAGACATTCACGGCATGCTCGTACTCTGCATTCGTTATGGTGTCGCCTGTGAGGTTGCTGGAGAATGCAGTTATGTCGGGTAGCCTGGTTTCGTCGAGTTTGGTCATACTATTCACATACTCGTATGGAAAAACCCCTTTCCTAGTCACAAGTTGAAACTTTTCCTCGTCGGGAAATGCAGCTCGAGTGATATGCATATCCGCCGGAGGTAGAGTTTCAACACGTTTCTGTGATGGTGCCTGCATAAAACGTAGTGTATCGAGGAAGCGCAGCGTAATTCCTGGCGTCATTCGTTTGGAGAATGATATATACTTCTCGACGCTCGCAGGTAGGACACTCACCTGATCTTCCTCCAAACTGAAATCGGCCAAGTGCTCAACTAGAAAATGAGCGTCATACCCACTTAAATTATGAAAGAAAACTGGTATGTGCCTAGGTAATTGGTACTTCAAATTGAACGTGTTGTGAGCTGCGCCGCGGAATTTCCCAGTAAGATGACAGTGGTCCCTATGAGGAGTTTCCGCTTTCCTATCTAACGGCAGCCCACAAATATGACAGTCAGTGGCTTTATTATACAAATCTTCATTTTCCTTCGATTTGGTCATAGGAACGTTGCCGCTGTACAGTAGATCAACTTCTCGTGAAAATTTTTCTAGTTCAGAGAGCAGCCAAACCGAGGGATTATCGCCTACATAAGATTTGTATCGGTTAAGTTTGGTGTCCTATGACTATACAATTTGGTACGCTGCCACATAGGGCACGTGTTTCTCTGTAAAGGTAGTGTGCGAGGTCGTAGGATCGCCTTCACAGCGGGTCACAGGAGCGAGGAGGCATTCAAAGTCGGCGTACACAACAAACAGGCAGCGCTCCTGGTGGTGAGCATTCCTAAACTTTATGAATTTGTTTTCCTCTGTGGGCATGATAACACCTACTGCATCCTAGGACATACAGTATAGTAGATGCGTAGCTAATAACTGTTCAAAGGAGAAATATGTCGTTTAGAACATGGTTATTTATTTGGGAGGAAAGGAGTCGGGATATGTCCTTGATCCAGACATAGTGATAATTGTCACCTTCAGAAAAGAGAAGCTTATTTAGATGCAGCTCTCGCTCACCGGCAAATTTTGAGAAATGGAGGGGGCCGACGACAATACGCTTGTCTTGCTCATCTGACTTGCTATTCTTCTATAGGCCATAAACGTGTACCGATATTCCGGTATTTTGCGCCTCCTGGATTTTGGTGGGGAAGTCAATACCATCAAAGTTATAAGATGAATAAATATTATCACCTACATTGTATGTACTGGGACGTTCAGTATGAAATCTATAATTGTAATTTCTCTCGCAAGCCAGGATTGACCATGCAAAACAAGCGTGATCTTTTGTATTTTCGACATTAATGCATACTCTCTTGTTAGCTATATCTTTAGGGAGCTTGATATAGCTAGACCCTCCATTTAACAGATCGTGGACATGTATATGGATATCCAGGTTTAGAATTCTGCTGAGTGCCATAGCTGAGCCGTTGACCTCCATCTCGGAAAACCGGCCCAATATGACACTCAAGATGGATTTACGGAACCACCCGGCGACTAATGTGCTCAGCGTTATCACACCATTATCCCCCCAAAGATAATGGATGCTGGTCTCTTCCTGACCAGACTGAACTTTAAGGGGGGGGGGGGGGTGATAACTCGATACACAGAGCTGTACCACATTTAATGGCGCAATAACGTGGATTATCGACTACCCTGAGGAGCTCTGTTTCCAGGACAGAGAGTCACGCGTTAAAAAATCCAACAGGATCGCCGCCCCCCCCCCCCCTACGGTTTTCGATGCGAGTGACCGAGATTCACTCCTCAAAGGCATCGGCAATCCCCGAGTACTGCAACTGAGCTATGGTGCCAGCAACCTGATCTACTTCATTAAAACGGCGGGAGAGAGAACTGCCGCTAGCCACAGGATGATCACTAATACTATTTTTTCTTTTTGTCATCAGTCTACTGACTGGTTTGATGCGGGCCGCCACGAATTCCTTTCCTGTGCTAACCTCTTCATCTCAGAGTAGCACTAGCAACCTACGTCCTCAATTATTTGCTTGACGTATTCCAATCTCTGTCTTCCTCTACAGTTTTTGCCCTCTACAGCTCCCTCTAGTACCATGGAAGTCATTCCCTCATGTCTTAGCAGATGTCCTATCATCCTGTCCCTTCTCCTTATCAGTGTTTTCCACATATTCCTTTCCTCTCCGATTCTGCGTAGAACCTCCTCATTCCTTACCTTATCAGTCCACCTAATTTTCAACATTCGTCTATAGCACCACATATCAAATGCTTCGATTCTCTTCTGTTCCGGTTTTCCCACAGTCCATGTTTCACTACCATACAATGCTGTACTCCAGACGTACATCCTCAGAAATTTCTTCCTCAAATTAAGGCCGGTATTTGACATTAGTAGACTTCTCTTGGCCAGAAATGCCTTTTTTGCATAGCGAGTCTGCTTCTGATGTCCTCCTTGCTCCGTTCTTCATTGGTTATTTTACTGCCTAGGTAGCAGAATTCCTTAACTTCATTGACTTCGTGACCATCAATCATGATGTTAAGTTTCTCGCTGTTCTCATATCTACTACTTCTCATTACCTTCGTATTTCTCCGATTTACTCTCAAACCTTACTGTGTACTCATTAGACTGTTCATTCCGTTCAGCAGCTCATCTAATTCTTCTTCACTTTCACTCAGGATAGCAATGTCATCAGCGAATCGTATCATTGATATCCTTTCACCTTGTATTCTAATTCTACTCCTGAACCTTTCTTTTATTTCCATCATTGCTTCTTCGATGTACAGATTGAAGAGTAGGGGTGAAAGGCTACAGCCTTGTCTTACACCCTTCTTAATACGAGCACTTCGTTCTTGATCGTCCACTCTTATTATTCCCTCTTGGTTGTTGTACATATTGTATATGACCCGTCTCTCCCTATAGCTTACCCCTACTTTTTTTTCAGAATCTCGAACAGCTTACACCATTTTATATTGTCGAACGCTTTTTCAAGGTCGACAAAGCCTATGAATGTGTCTTGATTTTTCTTTAGCCTTGCTTCCATAATAAGCCGTAACGTCAGAACTGCCTATCTCGTCCCTTTACTTTTCCTGCAGCCAAACTGATCGTCACCTAGCACATTCTCAACTTTCTTCTCCATTCTAGTGTATATTATTCTTGTAAGCAGCTTTGATGCATGAGCTGTTAAGCTGATTGTGCGACAATTCTCGCACTTGTCAGCTCTTGCCGTCTTCGGAATTGTGTGGATGATGCTTTTCCGAAAGTCAGATTGTATATCGCCACACTCATATATTCTACACACCAACGTGAATAGTCGTTTTGTTGCCACTTCCCCCAATGATTTTAGAAATTCTGATGGAATGTTATCTATCCCTTCTGCCTTATTTGACCTTAAAGCTAGTATCGTCGAGCGGTTGAACAGAACAGTCAAAGCCCAAATGTGGATGCAGTTTAATCTTCGCGGTTCGTACAAGTGGGTAGATATCCTCCCACAGATAATTGCAAAGTATAATCGAACCAAACATAGTACAATAAAAATGAGACCAATCGATGTTCGTGATAATTCACTCATGGACACAGTATATTTCCGGATTAAAATGCTCGACCCTCGCAAACAGAGGTTCAATATAGGCGACATAGTACGTATTTCAAAACACAAGACAGCGTTCGAGAAATCGTACTTACCTAATTGGTCGGCTGAGATATTCACAGTATCCAAAGTACAGCGAACCAACCCTAGGACATATATCTTAAAGGACGGCAAGGGCGAAGAAATTGCAGAATGCTTTTACACGGAGGAATTGCAGAAGAGTTCTGAACCAGATGTATTTCTCATCGAGCGCGTGATAAGACGTCGTGGGAATAGAGCACTGGTTAAATGGTTAGGATTTCCACATCAGAAAACAGTTGGATCGAAGCTTACATGTTAGTATATAACAGAGAGAGTAGACCTCTATCTCCTCGGTAGCATACCATGCACGATAGGAGTGGGGGTGGTGTTCTCGACAAGTTACCTGTTGAATTGCACATTCCCGGATGTAACTTCTGTGGGCCTGGAAGAAAGCTTCAGAAGCGCCTGGCACGAGGCGATAAAGGTATTAACCTACTAGACGAAACCTGCCTTGAGCACGACCTCGCAGACGCAGCAAATACGGATCTCCCAGCACCCTACGTCGCCGACCGGATATTAGCAGATAAAACCAAGAAAATAAGGCGAAGAAAAGATCTCGGAATAGGTCAACACATTGCAGCATTCGTGGTTGATAAAACCATGCGTGGGAAAATTAAGTTGGGCTTGGGTGTGATGAATTTCCAACGAATTATGAAAGCAGCGCGAACAGCTTTGCGAGTGAAGAAGAACAGGAAGAAGAACCACAAACCCGGTTGTTTGAAAAACTGTATTCTCACCTCGATGACTGCAGCTAAAAGTGTGTTCAATGGTGGTAACAAGAAGAAAAACACGACTTCAATTAAACCACCTAGGGTCCTACCGCCACCAAAGACTTCGGGCGGAATTATCCCGCTCCTCGTTGCAGCCCTTGCAGCCCTGTCCGCTATAGGTTCACTCACAGGCGGTGCCGCACCTGTAGCCAAAACGGTCAAAACCCACAGAATGCACAAGCCCAAGTAGAGGAAGCCAGAAGACATAATCGAGCTATGAAGACAGCAGCTATCTGAAAAGGTCTGTACTTGAAACCATACTGGAAAGGACTAGGTCTCTTCATAAATAAAAAAAAGTCCGTTAGTTATCCTATCCGACCGAACGCTCACGAATAAAGATCTAGTTATACAAAATTGTTGAGGCTTTCGTGGCCACTTGTTGACAAACTGCCTATTGGCTTCTGTCTCGGGTTCTTCGGCCGACGTTCATCTAATGATGTGATGTCTCACCACGAGCTATTTCACGTGGAATGGCGATTTCTACGAAAAGCTGGAAGGCGTCGCCATGGGTAGTCCTCTCAGTCCAGTGGTGGCCAACTTCTTCATGGAACAATTCGAAGCACAGGCACTGGACTCGGCGACTTGCAAACCTAAGGTGTGGTACAGGTACGTCGATGATACTTTCGTGGTGTGGAGCCATGGTGAAGAACAGCTCGGTGAATTCCTGAGACACTTGAACAGCCTCCATGCCAACATAACATTTACCATGGAAGTAGAAAAGGACAAGAAACTGCCATTTCTAGATGTGCTGGTCACAAGGGACGGCGAAAACCTGGGACACAGCGTGTATCGAAAACCGACACACACGGACCGATACCTGCACAAACTGTCAAACCACCACCCGAGCCAGAAAAGAGGCATGATTAGTACGCTCGTAAAGAGAGCAGGACGAATATGTGAGCCTCAACACCTCAAACGAGAAATGCAACACCTGGAAACTGTTCTGAGGAGCAATGGGTACTCCACAAATTACATTAGAAGTGTAACAGAGCCAAACACTCGGCGAAGTAAGGAACCAGAAAAAGAAATGTCGGGTACGGCCTCTCTGCCATACATTCCCAGAGTGACGGACAGAATCGGCCGTATATTGCGCAAACACGGCGTAAAGACGATTTTCAAACCGACAAGGAAGATCAAAGAGTGTCTTAGATCGGCGAAGGAGAAAAGAGACCCACTTGCAATGTCGGGAATATACCGTATACCTTGCACATGCGGAAAAGTTTATGTCGGAATGACTGGACGATCCATTAACACCAGGATCAAAGAGCATAAGCGACATTGCAGGTTGGGGCAGGTGGAGAAATCGGCCGTGGCAGAGCACGCACTGAATGAGACCGACCACGCAATAAAATTCGCCGACACGGAAGTTCTGGCTGTAGAGAAGCACTATCACACGCGCTTGTTCAGAGAAGCTGTAGAAATCCAAAAACACGCGAACAGTTTCAACAAGAAGGAGGAAAGCCTTAAGGTAAACGGATCCTGGCTTCCCGTACTGCAGCGAACGACCGTCGCAGGTAGCAAGAGGAGAACCGCACCGGAAATGACCGTGGAGAAGCCCTCGGACGTTGGCGCGCCAGGTACATATAGTCTGCGGCCGCGAGCTCGCCTCCAGTTCACCACCGGCAATGGAGGGTGAAGCTTTGACAATGCCAGCCACTCGTGCTGGCGAAACGTCAGAAAAATCATTAGATGAACGTCGGCCGAAGAACCCGAGACAGAAGCCAATAGGCAGTTTGTCAAAGATCTAGTTACAATTATTAAACAAAAACTTCACATTCGAGGATTCCGCGGCGTCTTTATGCGGAATACATTACCGAAGACCATGTGGCGGACTAATGAGAGCGGAATTGTAAATTTAGAGGTTTCTGACGTCCAGGGACCCATTGGGTTGCGTATGTTAAGAAAAGTGCAAATATAGTTCAGTATTTCGATTCATTCGGCGATTTACAGCCGCCTGAAGAATTACAACGCTACTTCACCAGCAAAAGATGGTGAAGATTCTTTCCATCTATCTGCTCTCTCCTCTGCATTTAATGTCACCAAAGGTTGTTTTGACTTTCCTGTATGTTGAGTCTGTCCTTCCGACAATCATATCTTTTTCGATGTCTTCACATTTTTCCTGCAACCATTTTGTCTTAGTTTCCCTGCTGTTCCTATTTATTTCATTCCTCATCGACTTGTATTTCTGTATTCCTGATTTTCCCGGAACATGTTTGTACTTCCTCCTTTCATCAATCAACTGAAGTATTTCTTCTGTTACCCATGGTTTCTTCGCAGCTACCTTCCTTGTACCTATGATTTCCTTCTCAAGTTCTGTGATGGCCCTTTTTAGAGATGTCCATTCCTCTTCAACTGTACTGCCTACTGCGCTATTCCTTATTGCTGTATATATAGCGTTAGAGAACTTCAAACGTACCTCGTCATTCCTTAGTACTTCCGTATCCACTTCTTTGCGTATTGATTCTTCCTGACTAATGTCTTGGTTGGTTGGTTGATTGGTTGAGGACGGAGACCAGACAGCGTGGTCATCGGTCTCATCGGATTAGGGAAGGATGGGGAAGGAAGTCGGCCGTGCCCTTTCAGAGGAACCATCCCGGCATTTGCCTGGAGTGATGTAGGAAAATCACGGAAAACCTAAATCAGGATGGCCGGACGCTGACTAATGTCTTGAACTTCAGCCTACTCTTCATCACTAGTATACTGTGATCTGAGTCTATATTTGCTCCTGGGTACGCCTTACAATCCAGTATCTGATTTCGGAATCTCTGTCTGACCATGACGTAATGTAATTGAAATCTTCCCGTATCTCCCGGTTTTTTCCAAGTATACCTCCTCCTCTTGTGATTCTTGAACAGGGTATTCGCTATTACTAGCTGAAACTTGTTACAGAAATCTATTAGTCTTTCTCCTCTTTCATTCCTTGTCCCAAGCCCATATTCTCCTGTAACCTTTTCTTCTACTCCTTCCCTTACAACTGCATTCCAGTCGCCAATGACTATTACATTTTCGTCCCCCTTTACATACTTCATTACCCTTTCAATATCCTCATACACTATATCTATCTGTTCAACTTCAGCTTGCGACGTCGGCATGTATACCTGAACTATCGTTGTCGGTGTTGGTCTGCTGTCGATTCTGATTAGAACAACCCGGTCACCCCGGTCACTGAACTGTTCACAGTAACATACCCTCTGCCCTACCTTCCTATTCATAACGAATCCTACGCCTGTTATATCATTTTCTGCTGCTGTTGATATTACCCGATACTCATCTGACCAGAAGTCCTTGTCTTCCTTTCACTTCACTTCACTGACCCCTACTATATCTAGATTGAGGCTTTGCATTTCCCTTTTCAGATTTTCTAATTTCCCTACCACGTTCAAGCTTCTGACATTCCACGCCCCGACTCGTAGAACGTTATCCTTTCGTTGATTATTCAATCCTTTTGTCATGGTAACCTCCCCCTTGGCAGTCCCCTCCCGGAGATCCGAATGGGGGACTATTCCGGAATCTTTTGCCAATGGAGAGATCATGAGGACACTTCTTCAATTACAGGCCACATGTCCTGTGGATACACGTTACGTGTCTTTAATGCAGTGGTTTCCATTGCCTTCTGCATCCTCATGTCGTTGATCATTGCCGATTCTTCCGCCTTTAGGGGCAATTTCCCACCCCTAGGACAAGAAAGTGCCCTGAACCTCTATCCGCTCCTCCGCCCTCTTTGACAAGGCCGTTGGCAGAAGGAGGCTGACTTCTTATACCGGAAGTCTTCGTCCGCAATGCTGATTATTTATCAAAATTTAGGCAGTGGCGGGGATCGAACCCGGGACCGAATACGTTTTGATTATGAATCAAAGACCACGAGTCTAGCATCTAATACTATTACTACTACTAATACTGGGGGTCCAGCCAGTTAACGATGGTGCTCCCGATGGCACGTGATCATCGTTTAATCAGACTGGTATTCGTCTCGGTACACGAACCTAGCGCTGGCGGTGTCGTGGGCAGTCAGCTTCAGGAGGTGGAGAAGGCGGCGATGAGAGGTCAGTGGGGCAGCCAGGCTGCGTGACCTTGGTAGCGGCAGTGGCGACCGCTCCCCTTGCGGCGGCTGTAGGTGGCCAGTGCGAGCAGCCGGGCAGAGGTTTGGCGATCTTGCCAGGAGCAGCTTCCCGCCCACGTGGTGGCTGGGAGGAGCCGGACTGCGTGACCTTGGTAGCAGCGGCGGTAGATGCAGCTTCGCGCACAGCGACCGAGGGCGATTTAGCGGGCGAGGCATGTCTCTGCGGGCGGTGTTGACGGCCGGGTATAGCCGCGACAGGCACATGCGCGACCGCCAGCTGGGGGTCGACCACTGCATAGATAAAGTAAAGTAATATAAGTACACTGTCTACGGTGGTGAATTCTAATGATGGCAAAGATAGTTGTAATGGGAGTGAGTGAGTAATTACCTTTTTGGCTCTGACTCCAGGGTATGAACAATTCATCCGGGCAGTCTATCGCACCGTCGAAAAATTAATCAAGGCCATCATCCAATAAGTCTTTATAATGGCCTAGAACAAACAAGATATTTTATAAATGGAATTGCTAGAGAAAAAGACATAAGTATATTAATATTATTAGAGATAGGTAATTTTTGACTTACAAGTAGGCAACTGTTGTTGGGCGGCCTGGATCTGCTCATCAATAGAATGAAGGTCGTCGATGGCGTTTCCTGTAACAGAAGGAAAGATAATTTTCAGTTATTTTCAAAACGATAGCTAGAGTGAAAGAGGATACTCACGTGAGTGATGATGTTCTGGAGCTGGGGGCTGAATCGAGTTATGTATTGGACTACGTGGGGCAGCCCCCAGCTCCGCTTCCAACTCTAGCTGCATTTGCCTTGAGTGATCTAGAAAGAACGAAATAATAATAGTAATAGTAATAATAATAATAATAATGACATACGAAATAAGAAAAGAAATTTTTAAAATCGTTAATGTAAATGAGTGGAATATTAAAGAAAAATTTATACTCACAAGGCAATTCCGACTGTGACTATAGCACAGGAGCATGTTGGACTCGAGCCCGCTCCTCGCATTCAGGGATGAATCCCGCGAGGTCCACTATAACAATGAGATAAATTATTCAATTAATAAGTGGAAATATATATAAGGTATACAGGAAAATGGATAATCAAGAAACAGAAATTATTTACTTACTCGGTAATGGCGGACCTCTAGGCTGATGAGGGCATGCTGGCTGAGTTAACTCTCTTCATCTTGTTCAGCAGTGAAAACACAAACAAACGATGCTGCGGACAGCGGACAAGTGAGAAAGATGAGCAGGGGGTGGTTCCATATATATGTGTGATGACGTAGTATCACGTGATCTTAGGAGGAACGAATGAGTGTTGAGGATTGTGTGGGGGTCGTGAATGAGTTCACTAGCAACTCTGGTGGCGGAAAGCTGAACTATGCAGATGATTCCAGGACTTGGGAGGGAGCTGAGCATTTTATAAAATAATTGATCGTATTTAGAATGGAGAGTTAATTGAGGATTTGAGATCATAAGATGTGTTAGGATGTATGATTTGTTAGTAAAAGTATTTTATATAGATGTAATTGGAGGTTGACTGTATTAAATGGTTCAAATGGCTCTAAGCACTATGGGACTTAAATTCTGAGGTCATCAGTCCGCTAGACTTAGAAACTACCTAAACTGAACTAACCTAAGGACATCACACACATCCATGCCCAAGGCAGGATTCGAACCTGCGACCATTGCAGCAGCGCGGTTCCAGACTGCAACGCCTAGAACCGCTCGGCCACACCGGCCGGCGACTGTATTAAGAATGCCGTTAGTAAGGATGAAGGACATGATTTAGAAAGTAGGGATATGATTATGGTTAAGTATTTGTGAGCAGATATATAGAATCTGGCTCAGTTCTTATTTTGTGTAGATGTGGATTTGAGTTGCGAAGTTTGCGTTAGATCGACTTGCGGAGGGGAGTAGCTACGAGCGCGCGATGGATTGCAGTATTTCGCGGTTTACTACATGTGGGCTGAGCGATGTTCTCGGCTTAGGTAATGGAAGGCGTGCTCCGTCCATGTCCTAGATGGCGTGGATTGAACAACAGTATTCGGTTCATAGTTAGAATGTTTACAGAGGGGTATGTCGGACGAGAGTATAAAGGAGGAGACTGTGACGTAGACAGCCTCGCGCTCCTGGCACGAGAGAGTGAGGCAAAGGTGACTTAGGTTAGTGGCTTTCTTTGCTAGAAGTGGAGTACACAGCAGTACATGTTAGCGAGCGAACATGGTTCGGTAAGGGGACGTAGTAGTCGGTAGGGAGTTTAACTATTTCATTCAAAGTCCAGGTGGACTTTGCATTTTCGGACAAGAGACGTTAATTAATTGGTCAATTTAATTAAGTAGTGATGGGTACTTCGTGTTAAATTAAATTGATTGCATACGGGACTAGGGACGTACGATCGATCAAATATACAGGAGTGGGGATAATGAGAACAGGGTGATCACTTAAGGGGCTCCGGAAAGGCTCAAAAATCATGAAAAGTTCAATTTTTACTTTTTTGCGTTTTCTGAATCTGCAGACTATTACCTTTTAATAGATATATAATTTATTCAATTCCGAAGACTACAACTATTTTTAAATTTTTTTTGAAATGTGTTCTACATGGGCGTGACCCACTGTGGCGCTGTGCGATATGTTAATTACCTTGGTGACGGTGATTCTAAAAGTTTCAAACATGTTCAAGGACTGAAGCCCTATGGTGATGATGTTGTAGTGCAGAAATTTGAGTGTATTGGACACGTACAGAAGCGAATGGGAACAAGACTTCGGCGACTGAAAGCTTCGTACAGAAAACAAAAACTCAGTGATGGTAAAGGGTTGGATGGGAAGGGAAGGTTAACTGACAGTGTAATTGACAAAATACAGAACTATTATGGAATGGCTATTAGGCAAAATACACAAAGTGTCGACGAAATGAAGAAGGCTGTTTGGGCTCTTTTTCTTCATACTTCTTCAAGCGATGAAAATCCCCAACATAGCTTGTGTCCCAAAGAAGAAGACAGTTGGTGTAAATATAACAAAGGATTGCTAACTGGTGAAGTGTACACTCATAAGCATAGTCTACCTCATGCAATAATGGAGGTGATAAAACCTATTTTCAGAGACTTAGCAGCACCTGAACTGTTGAAAAAGTGTATTCACGGAAAAACCCTACCCCAATGAAAGTGTAAATAGTGTTATATGGTCGAGAATCCCCAAGACTGTATTTGTTGGAATAGAAACACTTCACTTTGGTGTGTATGATGCTGTTGCGACTTCCAATGATGGCAACATTGTAAGGTGCAAGGTATTTCGAGATATGGGAATGAAGATAGGTTCTAACATGGTACGAGCGATGCTTGCTTTAGACAAGGAACGCCTTCGGGCTGCAGACAGGGCTGTAAAATGTCTAGAAATACAAGCAAGAGTAAACAGGAGGAGGAACAAGAGGAAGCTGGAGGAGGAGTTTGCAGAGGATGAAGATAATCCATCCTATGGACCTGGAATGCGCTAAAAAGTTAATCCAATCTTCGTCGCTCGATTCCCAAAACTTTTATTTTCTCATACTAATTACATGTTTTCTAAGGATCTTCCAAACATATTTGTTTCAAACCTTCAGTAAAAGTTACACAGTACCTTCTGCATAATTTAACACAGCCTTTTTCCAAAAAACCGATATTTCTGAATTTATAAATAAAAAATTGCAAAAAAATGTTGTGAATTTTCATTACAATTGAAAAAAATCATCTTTAATAACTGAACTAAAATTTTGTAAAATCCCTGTGTTAAGTTGTAGCCCATATTCCAATAAATAATCTGTAAAAAGTTTCAACTTCCTACCTCAAATACTTTGTGAGGAAAGATGTAATTTATAAGCGTTATTTTAACATTGCAAGTATAGGGCGTTCCGGAACCCCTTAAGTTACGGCTGAACACACGTGCTGTTTTGGAAGTTTCCAGTCTTAAGGAAATAGGGATTGGCGGGAAAGTGCACTAGAGCGTTCTTTGTCCGAGAAATACACCTGGTGGATGGCGAACGGCTGTGTGAGGTCGGTATCTGCAGGTTCGGACTTGCCGAGGGTAACAGCTTTGGCGGGGAAACGTGTAGACAACGGACCATTGTGACGTCAGGATCGGCGAGCAAAACAAGTTTTTAGGTGGGCCTAGGTGAGGCAGGTATGGACGGGCCCCGAGCGTGTGCAGCAACGGATGTTTGACAACTGCAGCGGCTACAGCGGGGCCAGTGGAGCGCGCGGTCCGTTGTCGACGGCCAGCGCGCGGCCAGGCGCCAGTCTGTCGCCGGAGCAGCGGGAGCGGGGATGCGCCCCGACGGAGACAAACATCTTTGTCAACCGGCCGGGGGGGGGGGGGGCTGCGGGAGGCTGCGAATGGACCAGTGCAGACCTGCAGCGCGAGGGGAGCGTTCTCTGCTGGCGATGAATTGAAGTATTTCACTTGGAAGGCGGACGTCGCGGATGCTGCAGCTGCTGGCGCGATCTCAAAGATGTTCACTGAGTGTCTTGGAGAGCAAGTGACGACAGTAGTGGTTGAAATAAAGACTTCAGTCGTTTTTCCTATTCCAATTCACAGGATGTGACTTACGTTAGTACAAGTGCACCTTCTTATTTGACGGTATTTTGATAGGTTAGAAGTGAAAAAAAAAAAAACCATAAGTGGGCTCGAAAGTTCGTAGGATGTGAAGCATTTGGTACGTGTGAAAGATTATAGTGTTCGAATTTAAAGTTGGAGCAGATTTTTGTTATGGGTGTAAGGCAAATGGTTTTCTGACCGCGGAAATCGGACATCTTGACTAAATAATAATAAATAGAAGCACAGTTTTCGAAAAATTATTGTGTTGGTACGATTTTCTATGTTAGTGGAGGTAGGTAGTTAATGATAAATAACAATAATAAATAGAAGTACGGTTTTAGAGACATTATCAAGTCGGAATTTGACGTTGGGGTGATTTTCTAGTGCATGTAGACCAATAATGATAAATAGAAGTACGGTTTTCGAGACATTAGGGTGTCGGAATTTGAAGTTGGCGCGATTTTCTATGTTAGTGGATGCAGGCCAATAATAACAATTAATAATAACATAATTATTGATACTAGACTATAATAATAAATAATAATGACAAGTACAGTTTTGCATGCATTATAATCTTGGAATTTTAATTTGGAGGAAATTTTATGGATTGGTGGCGGTTGGCTTAGGTAGGCCAATTGGCCTATTTCCCCTCCAAAATTCAAATTTCCCACCATTTTTGGGGGGAGGGTGGGGGTTAGATTAGTAAAGGTAGGACAATTGCCCTATTTTCCCGCCAAACGCCGCCATATTGGATGACATCATGCGCTATTGCCAAGTCTACATGCCTTGCTATCTTCACTAAAGTGTGTACGATGTTTTCCCGAGTGGACCTTTTACAAATCCCTTCAAATCCTAGAACGCCATGCGCTGTGCCTCATCTATCGCATCCATCTCCCCTCCCCCACGCGGATCCTCTATGACGTTATTCTGTTCCCGCACCTCCTTCTGTTCCTCAAATGGATACGGATCCTCTACACCTCCCGAAAACTTGATCCCCCTCACCCGCTTGTCTCCCTCTCCCACCCCCGTCCACTGCCGCGCCTGCATTCCCACATCCCACCTGCTCTCCATCTCTCCACTCTCGACACCCTCGCCCAAGGTCACTTCCACCAACTTCCCATCCCTGACGAAGCCCTCATCCTCTCCATCTACCCCCCCTACCAACTTTGATCCTCCTCTACCCTACCCTGTGTTTTTCCTGAGGGCACCCTCTCCCCCTTCTCACCATCCTCCCTTCCCCCCTCCCTTCTCCCCCAGGCTTCCCCTACCCCCCTACCTTCTTTCCTCCCCCTCCCATCTCCTCTGCCACTGGATTCTACACACTCCCCTCTCCCTCCTCCCCCCTTTTTTCCCCTTATGGCAGGTCCCCAGACTCGCACACATATAGTGAACTTTCGCGCGCTGGAGATCATCGCCTAGTGTTTGCGTGCGGCGTCGTGTTCGTGTTCAAGTGTTCCAGTGTTTAATCGTTTGTGCTCCAAATTTCGCGTGTGTCATCTGTCATCTCTGTGCGTGTCCACGTGTCTGAACATTTTTCTTTTGGAGTCTGCGCCCGTGAACGGCTCCGTGTGTTTTAATTTTGGATGTCTACGTTTGTATATCCACCATAACTGTTCTGCGATAGTCTTCTTTTGTATCATTAGTTTTATCTGTGGCCCAAGAGCAGCGTAGTATGCCGTTGCTGGCCTATCTATATCAGATGTGAAATTAGCAATAAAGAAAAAAAAATCCCGAGTGGTTGATGGTATATCGCCAGTCCCATGAATTCTAAAAACCAACTTCAATAACCGTTTTGTTCCCACTACCCCAATGATTTTAGAAATTTCAGTGGAATGTTACCTATCTTATTTGACTTTAACTGTTCTATAGTCCTTCTAAATCCTAATCCTAGATTCTGGATCTTACCCCTCATAGGGGTTCGCAGCATACTGTTTCCACCTAGTCGCTCACTCCCCTGACTTTAGCAGTGGGATTCCCACTGTAGTCTTAATATTACCGAATTTACTTTTAATTTCACCGAATGTTGTTTTGACTCTTCTATATGCTCGTCAGTCCTTCTGACAATCATTTCTTTTTAGATTTCTTCTCATTTTTCATACAGCCAGTTCGTCTTAGCTTCCCTGAACTTCCTGTTTATTTCAATCCTAGGTGACTTGTATTTCTGTGTTCCTAAATTTCCCTGAACATTTTTGTACTTCCTCTTTTCATCAATCAACTGAAGTACTTCTTGTCACTTCTTGCATCTACGTTTTGCTCTCCAGGTTGTGTGACTGCCCTTTTTAGAAATGTCCATTCCTCTTCAACTGAACTGTCTACTGAGCTTATTCATTATAGGCTCAGAGAACTTCAAGCATATCTCTTCATTTGTTAGTACTTCGGTATGCCACTTCTTTGCGCATTCATTCTCCCTGACTAGTCTCTTAAACTAGCTCGTACTATTCATCATTACCAAATTGTGATTGGAGTTTATAATCTGCCTCTGGGTACACCTTATAATCCAATATCTGATTTCGGAATTTCTGACAATGATATAATCCAACTGAAATGTTCCTATATCTCCCACTCTTTTCCATGTATACCTCCTCCTCTAGAAGTATATTTCTTTCTCTAGTGATTTTTGAACAGAGTATTCGCCATTACGACCTGGAATTTATTGCTAAGTTTAATTAGTGTTTCTCCTGTCTCATTTCTACTACAATGCCCATTGTCTCCCATAACCCTATCTTCTCCTTCCTTTTCAACCGCATTCCAGATTAATTCTCCTTTACATTCTGAATTACCTGTTCAGTACCCTCATGTACTTCCTCTACCTCTTCACCTTCTGTTTGCCACGTCGGCGTGTATATCTGAACTATCGTTGTCAGTGTTGGTTTGCTATCGATTCTCGTCACAACGACCTTATCACTGAACTGTTCAAAGTAAGACATTCTCTGCCCTACCTTCCTATTCACAATTAATCCAACTCCCTATATACCATTATCTGCTGCTGTTGATATTACCCTGTACTGGTCTAACCAGAAATTACTTTACATTTCACTTCATTGACGCCCACTATACTTAGATTGAGTCTTAGCATTATCCTTTTGAGATTTCCTAGCCTCCCTAACACGCTGAAAACTCTGGTATTCTACGCCACAACTAGTAGAACATTATCTACATCTACATCTACATCTACATATACGTGATTACTGTGCTACTGACAATAAAGTGCCTGGTAGAGGGTTCAATGAACCACCTTCAAGCTGTCTTTACCGTTCCACTCTCGAACGGCGCTCTGGAGAAACGAGCACTTAAATTTTCCTGTACAAGCACTGATTTCTCTTATTTTTCGTTACGATCATTTCTCCCTATGTCGGTGGGTGCCAACAGAATGTATTTGCAATCGGAGGACAAAACTGGTTATTGACATTTCATGAGAAGATCCCGTCGCAACGAAAAACGCCTTTGTTTTAATAATTGCCACTCCAATTCACGTATCATGTCTGTGGCATTACCTCCCCTATTTCACCATCATACGAAACGAGCTGCCCATCTTTGCACATTTTCGATGTCATACGTCAGTCCCATCTGAAGCGGATCCCACCCTGCACAGCAATACTCCAGAATATGGCGGACAAGGGTGGTGTAACCAGACTCTGTAGTAGACCTGTTGCACCTTCTAAGTGTTCTGCCAATGAATCGCAGTCTTTGGTTGCCTCTACCCACAACATTATCTGTGCGATCGTTCCAATTTACGGTATTTGTAATTGTAATCCCTAAATATGTAGTTGAATTGAGAGCCTTCAGGTTTGTGTGACTAATCGCGTAAATGAAATTTAGCGGATTTCTTTTAGTACTCATGTGAATAACTTGACACTTTTCTATATTCAGGGTGAATTGCCACTTTTCGGAACGTACAGATATCTGATCTAATTCATTTTGCAATTCGTTTTGGTCATCTGATGACTTTACAATACGGTAAATGGCAGCATAATCTGCAAACAATCTAAGACGGCTTCTGAGACAATCTCCTATATCGTTAATATAGATCAGGAACAATGGAGGGCCTATAACACTTCCTTGGGGAACGCAGGATATTATTTCTGTTTTACTCGATGACTTTCCGTCTATTAGTACGAACTGTGACCTTTCTGACAGGAAATCACGAATCCAGTCGCACAACTGAGGCGATATTCCATAGGCACGCAGTTTGGTTAGAAGACGCTTGCGAGGAAAGGTATCGGAAGCTTTCTGGAAATCTAAAAATATGGAATCAATTTGACATCCCCTGTCGATAAAACTCATTACTGCATTAGTATAAAGAGCTAGTTGTGTTTCATAAGAACGATATTTTCTGAATCGGTGCTGACTACGTGTCAATAATTCGTTTCCTTCGAGGTACGTCATAATGTTCGAATACAGCATATGTTCCAAAACCCTACTGCAAATCGACGTTAGTGGTTTGGGCTTGTAATTCAGCGGATTACTCCTACTTCCCTTTCTGGGTATTGGTGTGATTTGACCGATTTTCCAGTCTTTAGGTAGAGGTATATCTGTGAGAGAGCGGTTGCATGTAATTACTAAATATGGAGGTGTTGTATCAACATACTCTGAGAGGAACCAGACTGGTATACAATCTGGACCGGAAGCCTTGTTTTTATTTCCTTTTGTAGGTTATTCGATTTTTTCTCGTTGTGACCCCTCCTCCTAAGAGTCCCCTCCTGGACATCTGAATGGGGGACAACAGAGAGTGTGCTGGCGTAAGGTGTCGGCAACACACTGGATGGAAAAGAGGTTGCGAGCAGACCGATAGCAGACGTTAAGGCAAGCGCACTTGTCAGAAGAGAGGCCAAAGACAGACTCGCAAGAAACGTTCCTCCAACGCCCTCTCGGCCGCCAGAATCCAGATTGCTGCTGTGGACCAGAGGGCCCCGTATGTCGCAGTTCCAGATGCCCAGTCAGTCGCAGGCAGAATCGAGTCACTTGCAGTCGCAGACAGTCGCAATTACAGTCAAAGTCTGAGTCTCAGGCAGCACATAGCGGTCAGACAAGTGTGCATAGCGGGACCTGTACTTCACGAGCAGTGAGGCTAACGTGGACTATTACGGAAGAGATTGTACCACAACACATGGAGTATCTTAAGATAAGTAGCTTTCTGTTCTGATAAATAAAGAACCCTGTTAATACATGGAGGTCGGCCGCAGTGGCCGTGCGGTTCTAGGCGCTACAGTCTGGAACCGAGCGTCCGCAGCGGTCGCAGGCTTGAATCCTACCTCAGGCATGGATGTGTGTGAGGTCCTTAGGTTAGTTAGGTTTAATTAGTTCTAAGTTCTAGGCGACTGATGGCCTCAGAAGTTAAGTCGCATAGTGCTCAGAGCCATTTGAATCATTTGAACCAATACATGGAGGCAATTGTGTTATATAAGAGGATACTGGCCGCTAAACCACATCCTCTCCTTGCTTCCCATGGTACAAGACTCGACAGTGGAAACTAGATGACACAAAAGTGGCGACGAGAGTAATTCAGTGCAGAAGAAGATTTTGCTTGCTTCTCTTGTGTTTTAGGTAGCAGTGTTGTGGTGGTCTTGCATGTATTCCTCGAGGGGAGCCGCAGAACTACTCAGATTTTGGTTTCAGAGGCTTTGTTTGCATTTTTTGCTATAACGCATTTGTGTAAACCATGGCTACCCCGGCCCCTGCCGCCGCGCCTCGTCAGTAGACGGCCAATGTGCTGGATCTAACACAAATTTTTCAGCATCAAACGAACAAATTGCTACCCTACTAACGCCGGTACAACAGCTACTGGCTGCACGAGCTGCGTCGGCCGCACAACAACAGCCGACCGACCGACTAGCCCAGCAAGTGCCGCCGACGAGTATACCAACGTTCCGTCAATTTAACTACACAGAAGAGGAATGGCTCCAATACCTGACACAGTTCAAAGCACGTTATGAAGGTCATAGAGTTCAAGGTGCCTTAAAGTTACAATACTTTCTTTTGATTGCAGGGTCCTCAGTGTTCAGTTTAATACAAAAACTGTCCCCAGCCGCGTCTCCCGACGAACTCAGCTATGGCCAAGTAATCGCTGCATTTACTAAGTATTATGATCAGAAACTCCATATAGCTGCAGCCAGATATCAGTTCTTTCGCTTGCAGGAAAAGCCGTAACAGACGCACCGTCAGTGGTGCACAGAATTATCGAGCACGACTAGGAAGTGCAAATTTAAGTGTACTTGTGGCATCTTTTTAAATGATTTAAAGATTAGAGATGCAATAAAATTCAATGTCCCCGATAATAGAGTAGAGGAACAGATCTTAAAGTATTCTGATCTATCACTTCCTCAAGTGTTGCAAATCTTAGAGCAATATGATACAGGGGCCATAGCGCTCGATAAGTTTGACGATGCCTCGATTTCCCGGTTCAAGTTGTAACGCCGGAAATGCATATCCTCCTATTTCCACCTATTGTACTATTACTTTTTTTCCTTGCTTTGTTACCTCAAGATATGACATTTCTGTCTATTTATATATTATAATTGTTTTACTGTTTGTATATATATATATATATATATATGCATTTATGTTTGTTTGTTTTGTGAATATTATTTGTATTTATAGCTGGGTCTGGCCTAGGGAAAACTATGCTATCGAACGAATACATTGATAGGTCGTGTGGAGAACCAAAGCGTTTAGGATCTTTGGTAGTGTTAACTCTGCCGCGTAGAGCGCGGGCAGAGCAGACGGAGTCTGGCTGGAGTAGCGAGTGGAGCAGGTGTGTTGTGTGAAGCTCCCGCGAGTTGCCGCGCTTTCGGGGTTTGGCAGCATGTAATTGCGCTCGACTTGCTACGATAGTTGTAAGTAGGCTGTTTATGTTTTTTATTGGCAACGTTACATAGCACTTTGTATGAAAATCACTGGCTGTGCTGTGTGCAGTATGTGGCTAGTTTGCATTGTTGTCTGCCATTGTTGTCATGAACTGCTATAGCTGGATGTGAACAGCGCGTAGCGCTGGGCAGTTGGAGGTGAGCCGCCAGCAGTGGTGGACGTGGGGAGAGAGATGGCGGAGTTTTGATAATCTGTAAGACTGAATGTCAATTATGAATATTAAGGTAAATACATTGTTTGTTCTCTATTAATATCTTTCATTTGCTAACTATCCCTATCAGTAGTTAGTACCTTCAGTAGTTTGAATCTTTTATTTAGCTGGCAGTAGTGGCGCTCGCTGTTTTGCAGTAGCTTGAGTAGCGAAGATTTTTGTGAGGTAAGTGATTTGTAAAAGGTATAGGTTAAAGTTAGTCAGGGCCATTGTTTTGTAGGGGTTATTGAAAGTCAGATTGCGTTGCGCTAAATAATATTGTGTGTCAGGTTAAGCACAGGCTTGTAAAATTGTTCTAAGTGGACGTTTCATATGTCAAGTTGTTCTAAGGGGACGTTTCATATGGCGACCCTGCCAGGATACGAACCTGGAATCTTCTGATTTTTTTCTTGTAGTTTGTGTAATTAGTGTAGATTTTGTTTATTGCTAGTGCGTAATTGTAGAGGGAATCTCCTTTGTAGTTGCAGCCTTTCATTGTTGTACTGTAAAACAGTTGTGGCATGCATGTAGATTTGCACCAAGTATTTCGCAGCTGCAATTAACTAGATATTATTTTCAGTGCTATGTTAATGTGTTCTCCTATTTTTGCTCTTCAAATTGTGTTTTTCTGTGTTATCGTGTGAAATATTGTCACAATAATGGCGTGTGAAAAACGTAACACTCGGCTCCAAAGTAAACTGAGAAACGACAGTGAAGACGAAAGCAATGTGTTAGCGCCACTGTGTAATGAGTTAACTAATGTTCAAAGTAGTAATCTGGTAACTGTGCATAGGGAAATGGAGCGGACGTCAAACAATGGCGTAGACAGTCAAACAGGTAGTGAACAGGGAAGCATTATCGATCGGTCGGTCGGCAACAGCTCGCCTCAGGAATCCGAAATGATAGGACACAATATTGCAAATACTGTAGATTCAGGTTTTGCGCCCTCACCGTTTTCTCAAATAAGTCAAGACACATTTTCAGCTTGTCAAAATGTGAATGTTGCCGGCGCAAATGCACTGCCGAAAAGAGTAGAGGAACAGATTCCAGACACTAATGCATTGTTATTACAACTAATGCAACAAATGGAACAAAATCAGAGACAGATGGGACAAAATCTTCAAAAGTTAGACACAATGGAACAAAATCTTAAAAAGTTAGACACAGTGGAACAAAATCTTAAAAAGTTAGACACAGTGGAACAAAATCTTAAAAAGTTAGACTCAGTGGAACAAAATCTTCAAAAGTTAGACACAATGGAACAAAATCTTCGGAAGTTAGACACCACACTTGAACAAACACGTGAAGATCTAACTACTGAGTTACATAACATTGAATCGAAATGCCAAAAAGTCTGTAATGACGTAAAAACACAAATTTGTGAGCATTTTCAGCCTATTTTTTCGCGGCATGAAAATGCATTACAGAATCACGAAGCAGCCATAAAAGAGCTGCAAACTATTGTTCATGAAAATCATGAGACCTTGCAAGCTAAAATGGACTCAGTTGCATCTACCGATTCGGTTACGCAACTTGCAAAAACTCAGGAAAACTTAAAGGACACAGTAGAAAGACACATGGGGGAAATTAGTTCATTATCAGAGAAAGTAGCCGAACTTTCGGATCAGATCACTAACTTATCTACAAAGGTAGATGATGATCTGAATGACACAAGACCCGTAGCCTTCACTGACACAGAAGAGTATGAACAAATAAGAAAATTCAAACAAAATCAAAATCAAATCAATACACAGTACAAAAGAGAAATCCGGGAAGTACAAGATCAGTTGACACAGGTAATACAAGAATTACATATTTCAGAGGATACTCGCGCTCCAACACGGGAAGAGGAACTTAGAAATACGGAAAAGCCACAAAATAATAGCACAGGGCATTTCGGTAATTATGAAAGAAATTGGCAAGGTACACCGAATTTTGAGATGGAACCGCCGAAACGATGTGACAATGACCGACATGCTACTCGCCGACACGATGATTTTGACTATAAGCTGTTCATTACTACACGTAAATTCAAAACATTTAAGAATTCTGGCAACGACATTCATCCACAAGCATGGCTCCATCAATTCTCTCATTGTTTTCCTCCCAACTGGTCATTGGAGCACAGATTAGAATTTATGTGTGGCTACTTAGAGAATGAACCAGCTGTAAGAATGCGATCGGTCATTCACGATTGCCACAGTGAAGGAGAATTTTACCATGCCTTCCTCTCAGCATATTGGTCTCAAGCCACACAAGACCGAGTAAAACATAGCATCATGATGATGAAACACTTTGAACAATCTGAATTTTCCAGTCTTGTCAAATATTTTGAAGACATGTTGCACAAGAATCAGTACCTATCAAACCCATACAGCCCCTCAGAACTCATCCGCATTTGCTTAATCAAACTGCCTGAACATTTACGACATATTATTTTGGCAGGACGTTGCAAAGACGACATTGAAGCTTTTGAGGGATTGTTACAAGAACTGGAAATTGACACAGACAGTCGCGGGATGCGAAAACAGGAAAACATTCACTACAGGTCACATCCGTCTCAATTCCGTGACGACAGAAACAATAAATGGCCACGACAAACCTATTCTTACAACGTAAATCGTGACCAAAACAGGCACCACCCATATGACAACCACTGGCAGAGTAATAGTTACAGGGAAAGATCACCTTTCCGCGGTAATGACTATCACAGAGACAATCAGAGAAACAGACAATATGGGAACCAATATAACTATTATCAAGGGAGACAGAATAACTTTAGACGCAACGGTCCAGCACGCAGTTACGACTCAGGCAGAAATTCTCCACCACATGACCGACAAGAAAGAAACTATCGAACCTACCGACATGACGACAGACGATATGATCGTAACGACAGACCTGAATTGCATCAGAACTGGCGAGTTTTAAACAGAGCTGGGCCCTCTGGGCAAGGCGAATTTGTGGAAGTTAGGCCTCCAAATCCCAATAACGACGCGCGCCAACAAAGAGACAATAGGCGATGACTCACACCACTGGCAGCCACAAGACGTACTTATGAAACTGACGACGGAGCTGCCGTAGCTAGTAATTACGTAAAAATGGAAGACATTAGGGACATCTTACTCCAGGAACACGACGTAAAACATAACAACATTGCATATCCTGTGATCCACATTACTGTAAATGACGTAAAATTTACGGCAGTACTTGACTCTGGCAGTCCCATTTCAGTAATTAGTGAAACAGCTTTTAGCAAATGCAACAAATCGAACAATTGCCCCACACTTCCGTTACGTAAGATTAAATTACAAGGTGCAATCTTTGGAAAAAGTGTAGATGTACGCCAACAAACCAATTTAGAATTCTTTTGCCAAAGCCACAGCTTCTGTATGAACTTTCTTATTGTTCCATTATTGTCGACGGAAATTATACTGGGAGTAGACTTTTTGAATGAATATAAAGCAATCTTAAGCTTTCACGATGCTGAAATAAGTTTAGAGAAAGAAGGTATGTCAATAGCTTTGAAATTCGAAGACTGGCTCTCAAACCATGATGAGGAAATTAATCGGCTTTACGTTCTGTTAGACAACAGTTCGGAATTTTCTACGGAAGTAGACACCAACAATCACTCTGCAAGTACTGACAGGGTTGACATCGACGGCATGTTTGAAATTAATGAGTTAATTCAGAATAAAATTCAGACAATTGAGAATTGTAATGACACTGATAGGCAGGACCTTTTTGAAATTTTACAAGCACATTCCACAGTTTTTACTCACAAAACAGGAACAATCAAGGGGTTTCAATACCAATTTCGTGTTCGTGAGCATACTAAATTTTGTGTTAGACCATACGTAATTCCAGCACATTATAGGGACCGTGTTAGAACAGAAATACAATCTATGCTTGACGAGGGCATTATTGAGCCTGCAGTAAGCTCATACAACAATCCGTTACATGTTGTTGAGAAAAAAAATGGATCGATCAGACTTGTCTTGGATTTGAGACAAATCAATACTATCATTATTCCTGAAACAGACAGGCCGCAGACGATGGAAGAACTTCTTCAAAATTTTAATGGTGTAAAAGTGTTGTCTTCCATTGATCTCAGATCCAGCTTTTATCAGATCGAACTTCATCCAGAATGTAGAAAATACACAGCTTTCCTTTGTTTCGGCGTTTGTTATCAGTTTCGGAAACTTCCTTTTGGTTTGAACATTTCTTCAGCAGCATTCATTCACGGGTTAAATTCCATATTACCTGAGTTCTTAAAACGTCACATCACCTTATATGTGGACGATATTCTAATAGCAGAAGCTTCATGGGAACAACATAACCGCATACACAACAGTTTGTTACGTATTTTTGCAGAATCTGGAATTACAGTTAACTTGGAAAAGTCTGAATTCGGTAGGACAAAGGTGAAGTTTTTGGGACATATTATTTCTTCTGAAGGCATTCAGCCGGATCCTGAAAAGTTAGAAGCAATTAGAGCCATTCCTGTTCCATCCACAAAAAGACAAGTCCGCAGTTTTTTAGGTCTCGTAAATTTTTACCGTCGTTTTCTGAATATGCAAATTCTTGTTACACCAAAACTTTGTTCTCTCACTGGAAAAAATACTATTTGGAACTGGGACGAACAAGCACAGTTGGAATTCAATTCTTTGAAAGAAGCGTTACTTCACGCGCCAATACTAGCTCATCCAGATCTGTCACAAGATTTCTGCCTTAGCACGGATTCTTCTAAAGTCGGTCTTGGTGCCCATTTATTTCAAGAAGCCATAGAAAATGACACTACCATTCAGAAAACCATTGCTTTTGCTAGCCGAGTGCTAACAAAATCTGAAAAAAATTATTCCGTTACTGAATTAGAAGCTTTAGCTATCGTTTGGGCATTTAACAAATTCCGTTTCTTTCTTTCTGGTAAGCACGTAAAAGTATACAGTGATCACCGTGCATTACAGTTTCTTATGTCTTCAAAATTAAATCATGATAGGTTAAAACGTTGGGCATTGTTTCTGCAAGAATTCCGCTTCACAATAGTCTACGTTCCCGGCAAGGAGAACATTGTTGCGGACGCGCTGTCACGCGCACCGGCTGGGCTTGAGAAAAGTAACACAGAAGGCAACCTCGAGAAAAATTTCAGTATTCTTTACATTCAGAAAGTCGCCTTTGAAAACTTCATCACCACATCTTTAAAGGACATTGCTCATGAACAAGATAAAGATCCGATTTGGAAAGATATCAAAAGTAAATGGCATGAAAAGACACACACTCAGATTCGGCATTATTACCTGGTTAGAAACAACATACTCTTCAAACGCTGCACTGTTGATGACAAGTTATGGGTACTTTGCATTCCAGACGATTTTGTTAATAAGCTCATTTGGTACATTCATTTCAGCTACGCACATTTTGGTCCACGAAAATGTTATCATATTCTTCGAACGACTTGTTATTTTAACAATATGGAAAAGCGAATTCGAAGAGTCTTGTCTATTTGTAAACTTTGTCAAAATGCGAAACCATCTACTATCTCACATCGTGCTCCGTTATTTCCTATTATTCCTTCTAAATTAAAAGAATTTGCTGCTGTTGATCTCTTGGGACCCCTTGTCAGAACATCGAATGGATTTTCGTACGTTCTAGTCGCTGTTGAACTTACTTCAAAATTTGTTTCTTTCACTCCGTTACGTAAAGCCACTGGACGGTCTGTATCCAACGCCTTTGTTAAAAATTTCTTACGTGAAGTGGGACACGTTAGTAAAGTCATTTCAGATAACGGACCGCAATTCAGATCTGCTGTTTGGTCACGCATGCTTCGGAATCATAAAATCAAACCTGTTTTTATTTCATTGTATTCACCACACTGTAACCCGTCTGAACGGATTATGAAAGAAATCAATAAGCTTTGCAGACTTTATTGTCACAGTAAGCATCAGCATTGGGACAGATATTTACACTTATTTCAAAATGTGCTGAATGAAATGCCTCATGATTCCACTGCTTTACCACCTACTCTTGTACTGAAGAATGTAGAACCTCCGAACAGAATCAGAGAGCTTGTACCTTTCCCGAATACACGTAAACTTCGACACAAAGACATAATTGATTTGGCTCTTAAAAATATAAAATCTGCAGCAGACAAAAGGAGAAAACTACACGGTAAAGCAAATGCAAAGAAATTATGTATTGGTCAGAAAGTTCTCATTAAAGCTCATTCATTGTCACATAAGAAGAAACACTTGAGTCACAAATTCTTTCTAGTTTACAATGGACCTTACAGAATCCGACGTATACCACATGATAATTGCGTTGAAGTTGAAACTCTGCGTACTAGGAAGAGTAAAGGTTTACACCACATTTCTCATGTAAAACCATTTATTGACAGATAATCTGTTTTTAACTTAGTCTTTGCAATTTTCACCTCACGCTACTTGTACAATTTGTCAGACTTAAGAAACTGTTAACATGCAACATTTTGGTTTGCATACGAGTGGATTCTGGATTTGAGGTGCTTTCTGTGAAATGCCAGATGACACAGTGGTTGGTTTGTGTGACAGCTACACGATTATATCACGACGTTACTAATGAGTGACAATTTACAATGTTGCTTTTGCGGTGTATCTGTTTGATATCTGCACAGTTTTTCTGAATTCTTCTGTAAAGTAAAACATGTTTTAGTAGTAACTTTTGTGCTATTGCTACAAGGAGACAGCCTTTTCCGTAGAACAACAATACGTTACAGCACAGTACTTTCCTCATCACGGCAATAAGCGTAATAACTAAGTTATCTATACGCAAAGCATTTCACTTTGTTTATCATGAGGTAAGTACATTGACTTCTGCAGAACTTAGCTTTCGGAGGACAATGACTACGACACTTCCCAGAGATTATCTTACAGCAAGACGCACATTTAGCGCTACAGGACACGTATTTGAGTGATTAATTTTGTACTTAAAACATTTATTTTTAAAGATTTTTGAAACCTCAGGGGGGTACACGCCTACTTTGTGTACCATGTGTTTGGCAAGCACAAGGAGCCCTAGCTAATATGGTATTTGCTTATACAATTTAACACATCGGTACCATATTTCTCTAACACATAAATTACACAGCTATCTGATCATTTAACAGAGAAACAAACATCCTTTTACTATGTCAGTGACACATGTTTACGCAATTACAGAGTTGGATTACTTCACACTTAAGAAATTGTACTTTGTCTGTACTTTGTGCACTGTTCATATTTTTTTGGAACCATTGTGATACTATGAGAACTTTGAATGATGTATTTGGTAAGGGAGTATGATTTTAAAGTACGTTTGAGGTAGATGACACTACTGAAATGAGCAGAGAATTTTCTTTAGGTTTTGAAATCATTGGAGGAAGCTACGACGTTTTTGACATTTGACTGAGGTGTTATGATGTTATTTTTATGACGACGATGTGTATTATGCTGTTGAGGTATGTTTATGTCAATAAGATGATGCTACCATATATGAGGAATGTGATTACGTGTTTATATGTATATGAATAATGAATAGAAGTTAGGGACTCTTGACTTGTGAAAAAGGATGTTGGAAACCAAGAATCGTACTTTAAGAGTTATGAAATGTGTGTGTAAATGCGTGAACGTATCACAATGCAAGCGAAAATATTTTGGACACTGTCATATCAATAGCATTTTGTTTCTACAGATTTGCAACGCTAATTCTTGACCTGTGAAATTTTGTATATGAGACTGTCACTGTAACGAAAACTGCTGTCGTAAATATTTCCGTAAGAAAGTTAAGTGACCACCTGCACATAATGCGACGTGGGCACCCAGGTGTGTCAGACACCTGGAGAACAAGCCTTTTCAGACGCTCAGGTAGAAAAGAAAGCCATTAGGGTGTGCCAGAGGCACAGGTGGAAGAGAAGGACAAAGAGAGGCCTATACCCCTGTTTATGACATTCCTTTGTAGAGGGCATCGCTAATGCGACACGCTCGTTACTTGAAAACATATGATTTTTGTAATGCGTTGTGGGCACACAGCTGTGTCAAACACCTAGAGAACAAGCCATTTAGGTGTGCCTTTCTTCGCTAATGCGACACCCTCGTTACTTAAAAACATATGATTACTCGCACTTTGTGCTAATTATTGAAATGCTTATGAATTGATGGGAAATATTGGTACATCTGCTCACCTGATTATGACAAGTGTCTTTCTACGAGAGTTGAGAGCCATTAACTTATGAAATGAAATGTCACATGACTACTGAATGACATTTTTATGCTTTGGTTTGCGTAATTGCTTATTTCATTTGATATCTGGTTTCCAGCTGTGTTGCAGCATTGCTTTTATAAAATGAGATGCATTTGCTAATGTGAACTCTTTCTGTCAACAGATCTATTAAATGATAATTTTGTAATCCACATTCTTTAAGAAAGGAGCACTTGGAAAGGAAAGAACAATAAGAAGAAACTAGCAACAGTAACACATAATTTTCTTTTCTAGTACATGGTAATATTTTTTTTTACAATCAGTTGTTATGGTGCACCACTTTAATTACATAGACATTAAGATGTGAATATGCATTTCCCTTGTCTGCATTGTTGTTTTTACTGTAATATTTTTTCTGCTTGAGCTATGTCATGTTTAGGTATAAGTTGCTGCTGTTTGCCAGGCATAGTGTTATTGAATTTGACTTTTGCTAATTTATGCTGCTAGCTTTGCCAATTTGCATTTTTTGTCATTTTTGTTTGTGTTGATTTGTTGTGATGCTGCATTGCCTCGTCCCTTGGTATATATATCTGAACTCAGTAGATTTAAGTTAGCTTAAGAGGGGGTAGACTATATAAGAAACTGACTATGGAGAATAGGTAAAGAATGCATTGCGAAGAAAGATTTGGGCCCCAATGAGTATTGTACAATCAGAAATAATTATTTTGAAAGAAATATGAATAGAATACAGGAACGAGGTATAGGTAGGATTTTCTTGGAAATAAATGATGAGGTAAGCAATGTGTGAACATATAAATACAGAAAGCATGCTTAGATAGGATTTTTTGGTGGAAGCAAAGGTTGAAATAAGACTAACGATCTATGGAATGAAGGGAGATCTCCAAGCAAAATACTGCAGTAAAACAAACCCTGTCCTTTCCTCTTTGCTGCTTTTTCCCAATATGTAATTGTGTGTTGTCCTTTCTTTTTGGTGTTATTCCGCTATGTGTTTGTGTACCCTTGTGTATTTGTGTTTTTCCTGTCTTTATGTGTTTAGCTGATGAGAGCTATGTTGTAGAATTTTTCTAATACTCTGTTATTTTCTTTGTAAAGATGCTTAGACATTATTTATTCTGTGTTGTTTTAATGCTCATGTGTGAAGTTGAATTTTTAAGAGTGATTCTGATCTTTTATGTATGTACTCATGTCATCATTCCTGTAACACTGATGTATATGTTTATTTCTATTGTTTTGTAAAGCCTGCACTACAAATATTATCTGTATTGTTATGTTTTTAATGATGTATTTTGTATCTTTGTAATTGTATTCTTATGTTATATAATTGTAATTGACACCAGTTACTCAAATTCAGTAACTTGTAAGCATTCATTTCACTGCACACATTTCTGTTGGTCATAGTATATGGACAATATGTGAGAAGTAGGGACTGTTAGTGTTTGCACGTGTGTTAATAATTCAGCAAGGGACTGGATAACAGCATTGCTGGTTCTAAGGACAATTCCCAAAAACTTTGTGAATGCACAAGTGGTGGTTATGGACTTGCTCTATTATCCGCAAGACTCTTCAATGGTGATTGTGCACCTGCACCGTCACAACAGATGGCTGCTGGCCATCTCTACGAGGACTACAGTGGGTCTGCATCTTTGATGGCCCACCAATACAATTATCTCTACAAGGACTACTGTGGGTCTGCATCTCTGGTGGCCCATCAATACCATACTCTCTACCAGGACTGCAGTGGGTCTGCTCAGTGATGACCTACCTACCAATATTCGTCAGAACTTCGAATGACTCTGCTGTGGGTTTGCTCCATTGTGGCCCATTACCTGTCAGCATTTCAAGAGTCAGCACTGTCTTTCCGTTGGAAGGACAACACTACTTCTTCAAGACTGCATGGAAATCCACTACTTCTATGTGCAATTTCTTTTACTAATGAGACTTTGTGAAAAACAAAAACTGTAATTACTATTATGATGAACAATCTGGACTGTCTTTATTGACTGTGAAAAAAATTTTAGCTGTTGACCAACATTGTATAAATAAGTGTGTGCATTTGATATCTTTGTTATTGTAATTATGAAAAATTTTTTCAAATCTGTATTGGCCACTGCCCAAAAAAAATTTGTAAAATTTTTTGTGGGGAGCATGGGGGCTATGTAAGTAGGCTGTTTATGTTTTTTATTGGCAACGTTACATAGCACTTTGTATGAAAATCACTGGCTGTGCTGTGTGCAGTATGTGGCTAGTTTGCATTGTTGTCTGCCATTGTTGTCATGAACTGTTATAGCTGGATGCGAACAGCGCGTAGCGCTGGGCAGTTGGAGGTGAGCCGCCAGCAGTGGTGGACGTGGGGAGAGAGATGGCGGAGTTTTGATAATCTGTAAGACTGAATGTCAATTATGAATATTAAGGTAAATACATTGTTTGTTCTCTATTAATATCTTTCATTTGCTAACTATCCCTATCAGTAGTTAGTACCTTCAGTAGTTTGAATCTTTTATTTAGCTGGCAGTAGTGGCGCTCGCTGTTTTGCAGTAGCTTGAGTAGCGAAGATTTTTGTGAGGTAAGTGATTTGTAAAAGGTATAGGTTAAAGTTAGTCAGGGCCATTGTTTTGTAGGGGTTATTGAAAGTCAGATTGCGTTGCGCTAAATAATATTGTGTGTCAGGTTAAGCACAGGCTTGTAAAATTGTTCTAAGTGGACGTTTCATATGTCAAGTTGTTCTAAGGGGACGTTTCATAGTTTCTGACATGGTGTCGCGGACGGGAAGCATTAGCTGGCGCACATCAAGAGCCCATTTCGTCTGGTGACCGTGTCGAGAAGAAGGCGCGCCAACATCCAGCTTCTGCAACAGCGACGGCCGACAATGAGTGACTGTCGCCACCTCCTCGATCGACGGCTTCAAACCTTCAATCAACCAACAAGGAAGACTGGAAGCACGTAAAATTTTAGAACAGTATGGCAGACCTCAGCTTTTCAATCTTTTAAAATTGTTGCATCACAAAATTACAGCAACTTAGCATGAACCTTTGTTGCTCATTGTCCCAATTGCATTGCCAAGCAGGGTCCCTTCCTTTTCCGAAATGAGCCCGAGTGTCGTTGAAATTCAAACGACAGCATTAAAGTAACATAATTCAATTTCGCTGCTTTAACTTCAAAGTTCAGTTAAAGTATTCATAGCTGGCTACAATATCTAGATTACACAAGCACAAATTAAGAGTGCGAGTTTTGTTACCGTATATTAGCTCACCTGTGACTGCAGCTCAGCTTGGTACGAACTAAATTTTACTATTGTAAAGTGTTCAGAATCATTTAATTCAAGTTCAAAGTTAAATCTCTTCTTTCTAAATTGCGTAGATTCAAGTAGCTTTAGAAATGATTGTTGAGGTAGTCCAAGACTAACCGTATTTTACTGAATTTCGATGTGTTTCAGAAAGAAAACTCACTATTAACGTCAGTCACTAAATTAACTTTCGATTTTTCGGTTTTATTAATTCTTTTGCTAAATTAAGTCAGAGTGTAGCGAAATTTATTACTTCTGAAAAATTTTCATTTTTCACACTACACGTGTCAACCTTCAGTTGCCATGCTTCTAGTGCTAATTATATGTGTAATAACCTTTCTTTTTCAGTTACTATAGTAATTGTCCTTAGGACTGGCGACCATAATTTCCCCCAAATCTCAAATATCTAATTACCGCTAGTTAATTGTTAACGTAACGGCCGCACATTTACTTTCTTTATTAAGTTTACCCCTTTTTCAAAATTAATTTCCACCAGTTTCATAAGCATTTTTCCTTTCATTTAGATGTAACCCTTTCCTCCCTCTTTACCGACAAATTAACTTCGGTGACGATTGCTTTTCCCAAATTTCCATTAGGTACACGCGGTTTAATTTTTCACTGTCATTAAGGTCGATAAGTGAGGGGGAGGTTACAAAGTCACCCCTTGTTCGTGACCACCCCAAGCAGCCCCAACTACGAGCGCGTACACAGCTGCGCGGACAGCCACGTAGACAGACCTGTGAACCTATGAAGTCTTGTCCTAGATGTTTTATTCACTGTAAATGACAGGACTGCCCATCACGTAACGCAACGTGTTATACGTGTGGGAAAAAAAGACCATGTCCAGGCCATTTGTTTGCAACAGCACAAAAACGCCAAATTGGCCCGCTCACAGAAAAAACAGGCTCATGCACATGCAGTGAATCTACGAGTACAACAGGCTCCGACAAAAGAGACATTAAGGCTGTGCCTCCGTCTCGCCCAAGTGCTGTGCAACGACTTTCTAATAAACTTTTTTTTTCATGGCGGATTTCTGGCCATCGTCTGCACTTTCAGTTACATACAGGTGTTTCAGTATGTGTGCTTCACCGCGCCACGTACGAACAGTTAGGCTCACCCTGCCTTTCTACATCTAGCAAGCACCTCACTGCTTACAACAGACAGGAAATTCCAGTGCCTGCACAGTGTAGTTTGCCTGCCACTTACAAATCTCACACTAAGACAGTGGATTTTACTGTGTTGAAACCAAGAGACATTGAGAACATATTCTGTTTGTTTGGCCTTAGCATCCACGACGCAAAAGAGAGATCATCATGGCACATTCTCAATTATAGGCAACCTGTCCTTTGGATACATGTCATGTTCAGTGATTTCCAATGCGCTCTGCATTTTCATTCTGTTGAACAGTGCTGATTCTTCCCCCTTTTAGGTGAAGTTTTCCATCCCAAGGGTTCCACTGCCCCCAACGCCTTTTAAAAGGCCGTTGACAGAAAGAGGTGACTTTTTGCGGTGCCGAAGTTCGAATCCAGGATGGAGGACGTTTTTGACTACTAATCAAAGGTGGTACCCTTTTTCTTCTTCTTCCTCTAGCTCTTTTCCACTTCAGGCCTTGGCTCCTAACACCCATACCATCCCTGAAATCTGTCTCAACTATAAACAAAATCAATAACTAACGTCACCGCCATTTTCACTCCAAAAGCTCGCTAGAACGAATTTTTGCCGCCACTTTAGTCTCCGGCCGCGAACAAATGCTACACACGCTAGCAATCGTTCTGTGGCCCATTCCACAGGTGCAATCTCTTTGTTAGTGGTATGCAATATCAGTAAATTGTCATTAATGTCAGAAAGAGAGTGCCATATTGATTCGTGTGAGTAGCTAAAGTGAATTTATTTGCAATTTTAGTCCTTGGGGATCCATATCTTCGCAATATCTGGTACTGAACCATCTGCCGGTCTGTCCAAGGTAAAAGCTTGTGTAATTGTCATATACAATCTTATAAATTAATTATTTTTCCGGGTCTGGGCTGGTGGCTTTGGTGCTGTGGATGATATCATGCTGTGTAGTGTTGTTGGCGCAGAAACTTATTTGAACTCCTGTCACTGGAAAAAGATTGGCAATCTGGTACGAGACTGCGCCTAGGATGGGATGCATGCACATACTTCCTTTTCTGTTGCTGGTTGTGAATTTATTGCAGATGATTTACTATCTTTAATTTTATTATAGAGGCGGTCAATTGTTGGTGGTTTACAGGTATTATTTTTTTCTGCAGTTGTAATAGCATTGATTTCTTTCTCCTCGGTGAGGAATTGAGGGGAATTTTATCTATACAGTTTAACATGGATTTGAAATAAGCCATTATGTGGTGTGTAGGGTGGCCTGAAGAACTATTTATATATTCATCTGTGGCAGTGAGTTTTCGATGAATTTCAAAGACGTGTTTTTGATTCGGCCTTTTAATTCTAAGATCGAGATCCTTTGTCAGTAGGAAATCAATGATATCTTTATATCTCTGCTTACCGATAATCTGCATTGTAAACGAAAACATCAAGGGTACGACAGTTGTGTGATGCTCAAACCGATGTTAAAAATGTAATGAAGTGTGCCGCAGTAATTTATGTACAATATGAATGCTATGTGGGATTCAGTAGCCTATACATCGACGTGGAAAATCACTTGTATCGCAACAAAACAAATCGCTATCTACTGGAACCTAGGCAACTCAACACAACTATTCGCATTTTATATAAATAAATGCAAGCAATTTATAGTGTTTTCGTTAATGAAACAAGTTGTGAAGTGGCGCTAAATATTGAAAAATTCTTGTGCGGTATAGAACCAGATGACATTCTGTTGATTAAAACATGTGTAACTGAAGATGGGCGTCGAAGTTAAAAACCTGTCACGTCACTTTAAAAAAATGTAATGGTATTTGTGGCTCGTTGCGTCATTCATCAATTATAATTAATGGCCACGGAGTTCGCAAGCTCTAACATGGATAAAATAACATATAATTTAGAACTTCATGCGATGGTGTACATGAAGCGTGACTGGACCCAGTCTATGTCATTTAGTGGAAACTTTTCAGATAAGAAGTCACTCTTTCCTTTCTGGTTACTTAACAATAGTCACTGTAGTATTAAATTGATTCGATCGAATAAATTGAAGGAGGAAGTAAATAAGGTATTTATCAGACGTCAAAGGCTTTTATTCATACTACAGAGATAGTCTGGAAAAATGTTGGTCTAACACAAACTGTGCCTAATGTTTTTGTGAACATTGTTCCAAATTCCAAGGATGTGTGTTTAGTATGCATTTTTGACGATTATATGACGTTTTCATATCTGTTCTGCCTAACGAGTCAAGCCATTTTCGACTGTCATGAACAAAATTACAAAAATGCGGAAGTTTTCTAACATTTTCCCAGAGGACGATTATTTTCTCAGTGAACTGGTTCGCAGATCCTGAAATACACGTCGTAATACGCTGACCTAGTAACAAAAGTTTACACCAGTACTCCACTGTCCCCTATAACCGCTTTGTCATTTGTCTGCTCACTCGGAAATTGTAACAAGCTAGAATCTCGAATGCTGACGTACAAATCAACAATGATGTAGACACATCCACAAACCTGACAACTTCATATATAATCCTCCCGAAATTCCCTCAGCGGATGCAGCCATTTATCCTTCTCAGTTCGTTTCCCCGCGTATTAGTGCTACTTTATACCACTTCAGATATCCTGACGTATCTCGCCATGTAATATGATATAAAAGTCCGTTGTAAGTACTATTTTTGAATAATGTCAGCATAGAGCGAGAGCATCGACATGAATGTTTAACCGACCTCATGGATTAAATGGTAACTTTCAAAGCAAGATCAGCGAGTGTGATCATACGAATGTGGTTAGAAATGTTAGACCATGGGCATCCACCTTCTTCTTGCCGCTTGAGATTGGTCAATCATTTTACTTCAAATTAATTGTGCCCTGTATGAGTTTCAATACCTCTCTTTCTTTCTAAGTACGTACACTTATACAAAGCAGACATGTTTACATGTACAGAATAAATGAAAGACAAAGTTCTTTTGTGCCTTAAATTATAGTTGAAAAATTGTCTTGCAAAGCATTGGGATGTATAGTATTTTTTTCTCTTCATTTCGGCGTTCCCACTCTTGAGCATGCAACACATATCTGACGAAGAGAAAACCATGGATGTTTCAGATTTAGTCCATCCATTTGAAGTGACTGACCATGTACCTCATTGATAGTCATTGAGAGTGCAAGGCGAAGTCGTATTAAACCAAATGGCACGCCAGGGGGAATGATGCAAATACGTGAAATCAGCTTATCTTCTCCTTTTCACTGATCACCAGTTTTTACCCCGCAACTTCGACGGCGTACGCAGGTTGAGTCAGGAGGAAATGTACATGTTTTAAGGGGCGACAGTATTGGTGGTCCTGAACAAAAAGCTTTTAATGAACATATACCATTTTCTTAACCGAATCCGACAGGCCGCTGTTTGAAAATAACATGCCTTTCTTCACCAGCACTGAAATGCGAATGCAACCAAAGCGACAATAGGCTACGGAGTGTTGTCTTTAGTGACCATTTGAACGTTGACCAACCCATTTGTCCAGTTTTTTTTAGATAACCGCCTTAATGCAGTACGGTATATTAATATCCTTCCAAATGTGTTACTAGAATACTAGTAGGATATTCGTTTGGTAACACGACGTCGCACGTACTGTCAGCACGGCGGAGTTCCTGTACCTTCTGTACGATAAGTGACACAGTAACACACTGAAACGAATCCTGGGCGTTGGATCGGTCCTCATGGAGACATTTCTGGGCCACTGAGGTCACCCGATCTTATTCCATTATATTACTGTTTGTGCGGTTGGCTTAAGAGCGAAGTCGACAAGTGCTTGAGTGGAAGTGAAGGAGGAACTTCTCGCTCGTATTTTTTTGCGTCTGATCACGAAAATGACAATACGAATGAGCTCAGATTAGCAACATACCAGTTGTCTATGTAAACTGCAAAATGCATTGCAGCTGATGGTGCACTTTTTGAATATGTTTTTGTGAGGAAACGTACACAATCCATCGACATATCAGATCACAGTGTTTCAGTTACTGTCACTTTCATTTTTCCGGATCCCCACTGTTTTGGTTAGTTTCCTCCGAAAACTTATGAGCAGGACATATGTTCATATTGCGTTTTTGTTCAAAATCACTATCAAACCTCAAAGCGTGTACCTTTCCTCCAGACGTATCCTGCATATTCTCGCAAACTGGTTGACGCACTGAACAACATGAATGAGAGACAGATTTCGCACCATAATTTTAAGCATTCCACGCAAAGTAAATACAAGGAAAAGGACCAACAGATCGTTTTCGAAGATTGTTAATGTCACCATTTCTCATCACCAACCTACCCCTAAGGATAGTTGTGGTATCCGTATCCCACAGTTTTTTTATACAAATAATGGGAGGTGTATGTTCCAAATTGGGTTGAAATTACTGCATGCGTCTCTGATTTATGCTTTGAGAGGACTCCTATTAATCCCCACCCTAGACCATAGGGATGTTAGCTGTGTGCCCCTGCCACAGTAATTTTTTCCAGAGATATGTGTACAGAGTTTGGTAGAAATTGCTTCGGTTGTTAGATATGCCAATATACCACTGTCTTCACAACCCCCATCCACACTGACATCTCTACTTGCAGTGGTGTAAATCTAGCGGACTGTCACCAGGGAACCTAGGAACCATGGAAACTATGGATTTGAAACCAGTATCGATCGTTATATTTGACATGTCACGGCTTCTACCCCCCCCCCCCCCAATCCACTCCTAAGAGTGGTGGAGGTATACTACCCCGATAATAGTTTTCTACAAATAATGAGTCATGTACATACGAAATTTGGATTTATTTGCTAGAGTCAGGTTATGGTGCTATGCCACCTCCTTTAGACCTTCTCTCTTCCTTCCCCCACTCTCATCCAATCATCCATATAGAACGTAAGTTGTTGTTACCCCCTCATAAACCTCTGATAGTTTGCGCACAACGACTGCCTAAAATTTCGTCAGAATCGGCTGAACGTTAGAGGAACGATTAGATCAAGAATACACAGATATTAATTTTCATGTATTGTAGAGGACGCTACTTTTTGTGCTGATGTGTAATGGAGGGATAGCGAAGGAAATAACAAAAATTGTAAACAATTGTTATGTTACTGAGGTTTATTGGTTACACACGAATGCGTTAGTTATGAACTCCATAAGTACTGTTTGTTTGAATTTGTAGTGGAGGGATATAATTTGCATGGTTCTTGGAAGAAAAATTACGACATATTCATTTTAAACTTTCCTTTCGATATGAGAGCAAAGTTTAGACCACAATTCAAGCTGTATTTCCATGTGGTACGTCCTTCACGAGCTGACAGACGACAACCAGCGTTCCAGAGTAGATAGTCAAACCGTTATTATGAACAATGCTACAAAACATATTTTTACCCTGTGAATTACACAAATTCAAAACTGTATTGCAACAAGTTTAGTTGTTTAATAAACGTAAAGATGATCCGAACTAGGTTGTATATTACGGCCTACTACGAGCCACGTTTAGGTCAATTAAGCATGTGGAATCTGTGGGTCCCCACAAAAGCAAAATTTTAGTTTTGTTCTCTTATGTCACAGTGGTGATGTGTCGTTCTTCTGAGCTTCGATTATAAATGAACTATTATACTAATACAAAAATGTAACAGTTAGTGGAAGGTACCCCAGTTAATGTTTCTTTTGACTTTTACTAATTCCAAGAACGCACTGTTTATTTACATAATAGTGCCGAGGATCTACTCATAAGGATATCTATACTGCAGTTTCAGGAAGAGAATGAAAGGGAAACCAGTTGATAGATAGTGTCAAATCACTGCAAATTCTGTAGAAATAAATTACGTCGTAATCGCCTTTGGGAGATTAATATTGTCGTTGGAGTGAAAGCCTAGCTTCACGAATTGCTAGGAACGAAAAAATTCCAAAGAGTAATAGGAATCAATATTTTCTCTCGATATCCCTGAAATCCAGTTATGGTAAATTACGACAGGAGACATTAACAACTCAGACGGGAGGATCGAAAATTAAACCAGCCAGCGAACAACGAGAATTAAATTCTTCTCCCCTTCGGTCACCGTGAAGACAATGTTAGAAATTAAAACATTTCAACCTGTCCTCACGTTTCAATGTTTGTTTCGATTGCGACATAGCTCGTAGGCAGTATTGCACCATTCCGTTAAATCCAAGAAGACGGCATGACATAAATTGCGCTGGGAAACTGAGGAGGCCATGCTTTCTAGACATTCTTTATAAATCGCCACAAAGCTGCTAACATTTTGCTATTACTACTATTTTCAACAGAAAGGCATCTCAGCTTAGCCTTAACAATTTGGAATGGTGTCTGCCAGATAATGTCATAGTGCCACAACTAACTACAGAACATTAAAGATATTAGCAACTTTGTGGCGTTTGTTGATGGAAATAACTTAAGAGCTATGGGGCGCAACGTAAAGAAGATATGAGGCGGATGTAAATCGTTTGAACCTATAGATTTTTCAAACTTGTGAAGCCACGGATAAATTCTCACACTGCATCGTCACCAGTCGTGAGCAGATTAATAAATGAATAAAGGTGGGGCACAATCACTACGTAAGAAAACTTTTATTTGATTTTGAAATACGATGGTTGAACCTGACGATGGCAAGAAGCGTACCTGCAACTGTGTCAGAACGTCCTGCAATCTTGCAGATAAATTATGGCTTACCGACAAAAAATGGCTATCTCCTTGACCGTTAAGCATGAGAGATCGCAAAGGTGTTTCAATACTGTCCTGTTAAGTATCTTGGGGAGAGTCGGAAGAACTGTAGACGATTAACAGAAGAGCTGCAATTAAATAACAAATGTGCATACTAACTTTAAAGACATGGGTTACTCCGAGCCAGCCTTCGAATGCTAGAACAGCGATGAGTCCACAATTATGATCTTATTATTGATACAACTCAGCTATGCAGATCAAAAGAGTGCATAAAACACACAATAAAAATTACGGTGGGAATTCGTTCCAACCCGCAAGGGAAATTACAAAACGTATCGAGAGAGAGCCAGACGGACGGAAGTAAGTGAGCATTTTCTGAGGCATGAGAAAAACAGAAACGAGAACGATTTTGCGGACACGTGAGCACACTGATTATCGCTGATACAATGACATGCTGGTGATAAGATGCTTACAGAACTGTATACTAGCATGTGTAGGTACACCGATCTTGAAATCACTTGGATCTTTTATACATACGACCGGATTCCTGTTCTGAATTTCAACCACACGTTTGACTTACAGGTAATGTTTCAACAAAGATGGCGGCAGACTTGCTCGCTAATCTTCACGATGGAACGAAAACAAGCCAAACGCCGCTAGATACTGCTTTAGACTAAGGCTCCAGAACAGTTCTCCCTTGGTTCTCTTTCCTCAGTGGAGACACACTGGAACGTCTGCAGTGGTAAAACGTACTTCCATTCGCCGACCTTGACTAAATAGATCTCGTAGACCCCGGTGGAGTGATGGGCTTTGTCGCTCTGTGATGGTGCCGGTCTAGTACCACCGCGGGAAACAAGGGCTCGTTCCGCAGAAGTGTGGCGGTGAAGCTTACCTGAACACTATGCCTCCAGTCTTCCCTTTTAACAAAAATGTAATTCCGGAACTATTTTACTAAACTGATTTCCAGACATATAAAGATTACCCGGTCCTTGACATTTTGTGGTCTTTCTCCCTGGTAACACGTCGGTCGGTTTAGAAGCGCAAGGAATGTAACTTTGCAAAGGAAATTTTGCCTGTAAAATTTAACAAGTCGTCAATATCAACATAATCAACCTGTGACTCTCGTCTTAATGTCTTCCACAGTTATACACTGAAGATCCAAAAAGCTGGTACACTTGCCTAATATCGTGTATGGCCCCTGCGAGCATGCAGACGTGCCGCAATAGAACGTGGCATGTGCTCGACTAATGTCGGAAGTAGTTCTGCAGGTAATAAACACAATGAATCCAACAAGGCTGTCCATAGATCCGTAAGAGTACGAGTGGGTGGAGATCTCTTCTGAAGACCACGTCGCAAGGAATCCCAGATACGCTCAATAATGTTCATGTCTGGGGATATCGGTGGCCACGGAAGTGTGTAATCTCGGACGAATTTTCCTGGAACCACGCTGTAGCAATTATGGACCAGTATGGAAACGCATTGTCCTGCTGGAATTGCCCAAGTCCTTTGTAATACGAAATGGACATGAATGGATGCAAGTGATCAGACAAGATGCTTACGAACGTGTCACCTGTCAAAGTCGTGTCTAGACAAGTCAGGGGTATGGAGTCACATGTCCTGCTGGAATTGCCCAAGTCCTTTGGAATACAAAATGGACATGAATGGATGCAAATGATCAGACAAGATGCTTACGAACGTGTCACCTGTCAAAGTCGTATCTAGACGTGTCAGGGGTATGGAGTCACATGTCCCGCTGTAAATGCCCAAGTCCTTTGGAATACAAAATGGACAGGAATGGATGCAAATGATCAGACAAGATGCTTACGAACGTGCCACCAGTCAAAGTCGTATCTAGACGTGTCAGGGGTATGCAGTCGCATGTCCTGCTGGGATTCACCAGGTCCTTTGGAATACAAAGTGGACATGAATGGATGCAAATGATCAGACAAGATGCCTACGAACTGTCACCTGTCAAAGTCGTATCTAGACGTGTCAGGGGTATGGAGTCACATGTCCTGCTGGGATTGCCCAGGTCTTTTGGAAAACAAAAAGGACATGAATGGATGCTAATGATCAGACAAGATGCTTACGAACGTGTTACCTGTCAAAGCCGTATCTAGATGTGTCAGGAGTATGGAGTTGCATGTCCTGCTGGGATTGCCCACGTCCTTTGGAATACAAAATGGACATGAATGGATGCAAATGATCAGACAAGATGCTTACGAACGTGTCACCTGACAATGTCATATCTAGACGTGTCAGGGGTATGGTGTCACATGTCCTGCTGGATATGCTCAAGTCCTTTGGAATACAAAATGGACATAAATAGATGCAAGTGTTCAGACAAGATGCTTACGAACGTGTCACCTGTCAAAGTCGTGTCTAGACAAGTCAGGGGTATGGAGTCACATGTCCTGATGGAATTGCCCAAGTACTTTGGAATACAAAATGGACATGAATGGATGCAAATGATCAGACAACATGCTTACGAACGTGTCACCTGTCAAAGTCGTATCTAGACGTGTCAGGGGTATGGAGACACATGTCCCGCTGTAGATGCCCAAGTCCTTTGGAATACAAAATGGACAGGAATGGATGCAAATGATCAGACAAGATGCTTACGAACGTGCCACCAGTCAAAGTCGTATCTAGACGTGTCAGGGGTATGCAGTCGCATGTCCTGCTGGGATTCACCAGGTCCTTTGGAATACAAAGTGGACATGAATGGATGCAAATGATCAGGCAAGATGCCTATGAACTGTCACCTGTCAAAGTCGTATCTAGACATATCAGGGGTATGGAGTCACATGTCCTGCTGGAAATGCCCAAGTCCTTTGGAATACAAAATGGACATGAATGGATGCAAGTGATCAGACAAGATGCATACGAACGTGCCACCTGTAAAAGTCGTATCTAGACGTGTCAGGGGTATGGAGTCACATGTCCTGCTGGGATTGCCCAGGTCTTTTGGAAAACAAAAAGGACATGAATGGATGCTAATGATCAGACAAGATGCTTACGAACGTGTTACCTGTCAAAGCCATATCTAGATGTGTCAGGAGTATGGAGTTGCATGTCCTGCTGGGATTGCCCACCTCCTTTGGAATACAAAATGGACATGAATGGATGCAAATGATCAGACAAGATGCTTACGAACGTGTCACCTGACAATGTCATATCTAGACGTGTCTGGGGTATGGTGTCACATGTCCTGCTGGATATGCTCAAGTCCTTTGGAATACAAAATGGACATAAATAGATGCAAGTGATCAGACAAGATGCTTACAAACGTGTCACCTGTCAAAGTCGTATCTAGACGTGTCAGGGGTATGGAGTCCCATATCTTGCTGGAAATGCCCAGGTCCTTCGGATTACAAAATGGACATAAACGGATGCAATTGATCATACAAGATGCTAACGAACGTGTCACCTGTCAAAGTCGTATCTAGACGTGTCAGGGGTATGGAGTCGCATGTCCTGCTGGAATTGCCCAATTCCTTTGGAATATAAAATGGACATGAATGCATGCAAGTGATCAGACAACATGCTTACGAACGTGCCACCTGTCAAAGTCGTATCTAGATGTGTCAGGGGTATGGAGTCGCATGTCCTGCTGGGATTGCCCAGGTCCCTTGGAATACAAAATGGACATTAATGGATGCTAATGATCAGACGAGATGCTTACGAATGTGTTACCTGACGAAGTTGTATCTAGACGTGTCAGGGGTATGGAGTCACATGTCCTGCTGGAAATTATCATGTCCTTTGGAATACAAAACGGACATGAATGGATGCAAGTGATCAGACAAGATGCTTACGAACGTGTCACCTGTCAAAGTGGTATCTAGACGTGTCAGGGGTATGGAGTCGCATGTCCTGCTGGAATTGCCAAAGTCCTTTGGAATACAAAATCGACATGAATGGATGCAAGTGATCAGACAAGATGCTTACGAACGTGTCACCTGTCAAAGTCGTGTCTAGACGTGTCAGGGGTATGGAGTCGCATGTCCTGTTGGAATTGCCCAAGTCCTTTGGTATACAAAATGGACATGAATGGATGCAAATGATCAGACAAGATGCTTACGAACTTGCCACCAGTCAAAGTCGTATCTAGACATGTCAGGGGCAGTTAGTCGCATGTCCTACTGGAATTGCACATGCCCTTTGAAATACAAAATGGACATGAATGGATGCAAGTGATCAGACAAGATGCTTACAAACATGTCACCTGTCAAAGTCGTATCTAGACGTGTCAGGGGTATGGAGTGGCATATCCTGCTGGAAATGCCCAAGTCCTTCGGATTACAAAATGGACATTAACGGATGCAAGTGATCAGACAAGATGCTTACGAACGTGTCACCTGTCAAAGTCGAATCTAGACGTGTCAGGGGTATGGAGTCGCATGTCCTGCTGGAATTGCCCAAGTCCTTTAGAATACAAAATGGACATGAATGGATGCAAGTGATAAGACAAGATACTTACTAACGTGTCACCTGTCAAAGTCGTGTCTAGCTGTGTCAGGGGTATGGAGTCGCATGTCCTGCTGCAATTGCACAAGTCCTTTGGAATACAAAGTCGGCATGAATGCATGCAAGTGATCAAACAAGATGCTTACGAACGTGCCACCTGTCAATGTCGTATCTAGACGTGTCAGAGGTATGCAGTCGCATGTCCTGCTGGGATTGCCCAGGTCCTATGGAAAGCAAAATGGACATGAATGGATGAAAATGATCAGAAAGGATGCCTACGAACGTGTAACCTGTCAAAGTCGTATCTAGACGTGTTCGGGGGATGGAGTCACATGTCCTGCTGGAAATGCCCAAGACCTTTGGAATACAAAATGGACATGAATGGATGCAAGTGATCAGACAAGATGCCTACGAACGTGTCACCTGTCAAAGTCGTATCTAGACGTGTCAGGGGTATGGAGTCACATGTCCTGCTGGAAATGCCCAAGTCCTTTGGAATACAAAATGGACATGAATGCATGCAAGTGATCAGACAAGATGCTTACGAACGTGCCACCTGTCAAAGTCGTATCTAGACGTCTCAGGGGTATGCAGTTGCATGTCCTGCTGGGATTGCCCAGGTCCTTTGGAATGCAAAATGGACATGAATGGATGCAAATGATCAGACAAGATGCCTACGAACGTGTCACCTGTCAAAGTCGTATCTAGACGTGCCAGGGGTATGGAGTCACATGTCCTGCTGGAAATGCCCAAGTCCTTTGTATTACAAAATGGACATGAATGGATGCAAGTGATCAGACAAGATGCTTACGAACGTGCCACCTGTGAAAGTCGTATCTAGACGTGTCAGGGGTATGGATTCGCATGTCCTGCTGGGATTGCCCAGGTCCCTTGGAATACAAAATGGACATGAATTGATGCTAATGATCAGACAAAATGCTTACGATCGTGCCACCTGTCAAAGTCGTATCTAGACGTGTCAGGGGTATGGAGTCGCATGTCCTGCTGGGATTGCCCAGGTCCCTTGGAATACAAAATGGACATTAATGGATGCTAATAATCAGACAAGATGTTTACGAACGTGTCACCTGTCAAATTCGTATCTAGATGTGTCAGGGGAAAGGAGTCGCATGTCCTGCTGGAATTGCCCATGTCCTTTGGAATACAAAATGGACATGAATGGATGCTAATGATCAGACGAGATGCTTACGAATGTGTTACCTGATGAAGTCATATCTAGACGTGTCAGGGGTATGGAGTCACATGTCCTGCTGGAAATTATCACGTCCTTTGGAATACAAAACGGACATGAATGGATGCAATTGATCAGACAAGATGCTTACGAACGTGTCACCTGTCAAAGTGGTATCTAGACGTGTCAGGGGTATGGAGTCGCATGTCCTGCTGGAATTGCCTAAGTCCTTTGGAATACAAAATCGACATGAATGGATGCAAGTGATCAGACAAGATTCTTACGAACGTGTCACCTGTCAAAGTCGTGTCTAGACGTGTCAGGGGTATGGAGTCGCATGTCCTGTTGGAATTGCCCAAGTCCTTTGGAATACAAAATGGACATGAATGGATGCAAGTGATCAGGCAACATGCTTACGAACGTGCCACCTGTCAAAGTCGTATCTAGATGTGTCAGGGGTATGGAGTCGCATGTCCTGCTGGGATTGCCCAGGTCCCTTGGAATACAAAATGGACATTAATGGATGCTAATGATCAGACGAGATGCTTACGAATGTGTTACCTGACGAAGTTGTATCTAGACGTGTCAGGGGTATGGAGTCACATGTCCTGCTGGAAATTATCATGTCCTTTGGAATACAAAACGGACATGAATGGATGCAAGTGATCAGACAAGATGCTTACGAACGTGTCACCTGTCAAAGTGGTATCTAGACGTGTCAGGGGTATGGAGTCGCATGTCCTGCTGGAATTGCCAAAGTCCTTTGGAATACAAAATCGACATGAATGGATGCAAGTGATCAGACAAGATGCTTACGAACGTGTCACCTGTCAAAGTCGTGTCTAGACGTGTCAGGGGTATGGAGTCGCATGTCCTGTTGGAATTGCCCAAGTCCTTTGGTATACAAAATGGACATGAATGGATGCAAATGATCAGACAAGATGCTTACGAACTTGCCACCAGTCAAAGTCGTATCTAGACATGTCAGGGGCAGTTAGTCGCATGTCCTACTGGAATTGCACATGCCCTTTGAAATACAAAATGGACATGAATGGATGCAAGTGATCAGACAAGATGCTTACAAACATGTCACCTGTCAAAGTCGTATCTAGACGTGTCAGGGGTATGGAGTGGCATATCCTGCTGGAAATGCCCAAGTCCTTCGGATTACAAAATGGACATTAACGGATGCAAGTGATCAGACAAGATGCTTACGAACGTGTCACCTGTCAAAGTCGAATCTAGACGTGTCAGGGGTATGGAGTCGCATGTCCTGCTGGAATTGCCCAAGTCCTTTAGAATACAAAATGGACATGAATGGATGCAAGTGATAAGACAGGATACTTACTAACGTGTCACCTGTCAAAGTCGTGTCTAGCTGTGTCAGGGGTATGGAGTCGCATGTCCTGCTGCAATTGCACAAGTCCTTTGGAATACAAAGTCGGCATGAATGCATGCAAGTGATCAAACAAGATGCTTACGAACGTGCCACCTGTCAATGTCGTATCTAGACGTGTCAGAGGTATGCAGTCGCATGTCCTGCTGGGATTGCCCAGGTCCTATGGAAAGCAAAATGGACATGAATGGATGAAAATGATCAGAAAGGATGCCTACGAACGTGTAACCTGTCAAAGTCGTATCTAGACGTGTCCGGGGGATGGAGTCACATGTCCTGCTGGAAATGCCCAAGACCTTTGGAATACAAAATGGACATGAATGGATGCAAGTGATCAGACAAGATGCCTACGAACGTGTCACCTGTCAAAGTCGTATCTAGACGTGTCAGGGGTATGGAGTCACATGTCCTGCTGGAAATGCCCAAGTCCTTTGGAATACAAAATGGACATGAATGCATGCAAGTGATCAGACAAGATGCTTACGAACGTGCCACCTGTCAAAGTCGTATCTAGACGTCTCAGGGGTATGCAGTTGCATGTCCTGCTGGGATTGCCCAGGTCCTTTGGAATGCAAAATGGACATGAATGGATGCAAATGATCAGACAAGATGCCTACGAACGTGTCACCTGTCAAAGTCGTATCTAGACGTGCCAGGGGTATGGAGTCACATGTCCTGCTGGAAATGCCCAAGTCCTTTGTATTACAAAATGGACATGAATGGATGCAAGTGATCAGACAAGATGCTTACGAACGTGCCACCTGTGAAAGTCGTATCTAGACGTGTCAGGGGTATGGATTCGCATGTCCTGCTGGGATTGCCCAGGTCCCTTGGAATACAAAATGGACATGAATTGATGCTAATGATCAGACAAAATGCTTACGATCGTGCCACCTGTCAAAGTCGTATCTAGACGTGTCAGGGGTATGGAGTCGCATGTCCTGCTGGGATTGCCCAGGTCCCTTGGAATACAAAATGGACATTAATGGATGCTAATAATCAGACAAGATGTTTACGAACGTGTCACCTGTCAAATTCGTATCTAGATGTGTCAGGGGAAAGGAGTCGCATGTCCTGCTGGAATTGCCCATGTCCTTTGGAATACAAAATGGACATGAATGGATGCTAATGATCAGACGAGATGCTTACGAATGTGTTACCTGATGAAGTCATATCTAGACGTGTCAGGGGTATGGAGTCACATGTCCTGCTGGAAATTATCACGTCCTTTGGAATACAAAACGGACATGAATGGATGCAATTGATCAGACAAGATGCTTACGAACGTGTCACCTGTCAAAGTGGTATCTAGACGTGTCAGGGGTATGGAGTCGCATGTCCTGCTGGAATTGCCTAAGTCCTTTGGAATACAAAATCGACATGAATGGATGCAAGTGATCAGACAAGATTCTTACGAACGTGTCACCTGTCAAAGTCGTGTCTAGACGTGTCAGGGGTATGGAGTCGCATGTCCTGTTGGAATTGCCCAAGTCCTTTGGAATACAAAATGGACATGAATGGATGCAAATGATCAGACAAGATGCTTACGAACTTGCCACCCGTCAAAGTCGTATCTAGACATGTCAGGGGCAGTTAGTCGCATGTCCTGCTGGAATTGCACATGTCCTTTGACCTACAAAATGGACATAAATGGATGCAAATGATCAGACAAGATGCTTACGAACGTGTTACCTGTGAAAGTCGTATCTAGACGTGTCATGGGTATGGAGTCGCATGTCCTGCTGGGATTGGCCAGGTCCTTTGGAATACAAAATGGACATGAATGGATGCAGATGATCAGACAAGACGCTTACGAACGTGTCATCTGTCAAAGTCGTATCTACACGTGTCAGGGGTATGGAGTCGCATGTCCTGCTGGAATTTACCCATGTCCTTTGGAATACAAAATGGACATGATTGGATGCAAATGATCAGACAAGATGCCTACGAACGTGTCACCTGTCAAAGTCGTGTCTACACGTGTCAGGGGTATGGAGTCACATGTCCTGCAGGAAATGCTCACGTCCTTTGGAATACAAATTGGACATGAATGGATGCAAGTGATAAGACAAGATGCTTACGAACGTGTCACCTGTCAAAGTCGTATCTAGACATGTCAGGGGTATGGAGTCGCATGTCCTGCTGGGATTTCCCAAGTTCTTTGGAATACAAAATGGACATGAATGGATTCAAGTGATCATACAAGATGCTTACGAACGAGTCACCTGTCAAAGTCGTGTCTAGACGTATTAGGGGTATGGAGTCGCATGTCCTGCTGGAAATGCCCAAGTCCTTTGGATTACAAAATGGACATGAGTAGATGCAAGTAATCAGACAAGATGCTTACGAATGTGTCACCTGTCAAAGTCGTGTCTAGACATATCAGGGGTATGGAGTCGCATGTCCTGCTGGAATTGCCCAAGTCCATAGGATTACAAAATGGACATGAATGGATGCAAGTGATCAGACAAGATGCTTACGAACGTGTCACCTGTGAAAGTCGTATCTAGACGTGACAGGGGTATGGAGTCGCATATCCTGCTGGAAATGCCCAAGTACTTTGGATTACAAAATGGACATGAATGGATGCTAGTGGTCAGACAAGATGCTTACGAACGTGTCACCTGTCAAAGTCGTATCTAGACGTGTCAGGGGTATGGAGTCGCATGCCCTTCTATAATTGACCAAGTCCTTTGGAATACAAAATGGACATGAATGGATGCAAGTGATCAGACAAGATGCTTACGAACGTGTCATCTGTCAAAGTCGTATCTAGACGTGTCAGCGGTATGGAGTCGCATGTCCTGCTGGAATTGCCCATGTCCTTTGGAATACAATATGGACATGAATGGATGCAAATTATTAGACAAGTTGCTTACGAACGTGTCACCTGTCAAACTCGTATCTAGACGTTTCAGGGGTATGGAGTCGCATGTCCTGCTGGGATTGCCCAGGTCATTTGGAATACAAAATGGACATGAGTGGATGCAAATGATCAGACAAGATGCTTACGAATGTGTCATCTGTCAAAGTCGTATCTAGACGTGTGAGGGGTATGGAGTCCCATGTCCTGCTGGAATTGCCCATGTCCTTTGGAATAGAAAATGGACATGAATGGATGCAAATGATCAGACAAGATGTATACGAACGTGTCACCTGTCAAAGTTGTGTCTAGACATATCAGGGGTATGGAGTCGCATGTCCTGCTGGAATTTCCCAAGTCCTTTGGAATAGAGAATTGACCTGAATGGATACAAATGATCAGACAAGATGCTTACGAACGTGTCACCTGTCAAAGTCGTATCTAGACGTGTCAGGGGTCCCATACTTGCACACGCCCCACACCATTATAGAGCGTCCACAGTCTTCAACAGTCCCCTGCTGACATGCAGGGTCCATGGATTCATGAGGTCGTCTCCATACCCGTAGACGTCCATCTGCTCGATACAATTTGCAACGAGACTCGTCTCACCAGGCAACATGTAATCAGTAATCAGCAGTTCAATGTCGGTGCTGACGGACCCAGGAGAGGCGTAATGCTTTGTGTCGTCCAGTCATCAAGAGTACACGAGTGGGCCTTCGCCTCCAAAAGTCCATATCGATGATGTTTCGTAGAATGGTTCACACGCTGACTCTTTTTGATGGCCCAGCACTGAAATCTGCAGCATTCTGCGGAAGGGTTTCCCTTCTGTTACGTCGAACGACTGTCTTCAGTCGTTGATGGTCCCGTTCTTGCAGGAACATTTCCGTCCGCAGCGATGTCATAGATGAGATGTTTTACGGTACTCCTGATATTCACGGTTCACTCGTGCAATGGTCGTCCTGGAAAATACCCCTTTCATCGCTACTGCGGAGATGCTGGTCCCATCATTCTATCGCCGACTATAACACCACGTTGAATCTCACTTAAATCTTGATAACCTGCTATTGCAGCAGCAATAACCGATGTAATAACAGCGTCAGGCACTTGTTGTTTTATATAATCGTAGCCGACCGCATCGCCGTATTCTTCCCATTTACATATGTCTGTATTTGAGTAGGCATACCTGTACCACCTTTTGTGGTGCTTCAGTGTAGTATCTGCTTATATTTTATATTAAATATTTCTTAACATTTTTAAAAAAGGGAGCTGGACAAAACGGTCGTTGGAATCTCCCCACATCTGTGAGATATAGAAAAGTCTCCTGTTCACAAAAATTTATCAGAATCCAGAGCCCCCCCTCACCCACCAGCCATATAAAAATACAAAATCTAGTCTCTTTTATAAAGAACTTGATGGTATGAGCTCATTTAGCAGCGTGGCGTTGCACGCTATCTGGTCTGCATACATACAGTGATTCAGTTGGGAAGGGTGGCGTAACTGGCCCAGAACTGTTATAACAGGTCCTTGACATCCTGGATACTAGCTGTGGGACAGAGGTGAAGTCTGAGCTGGTTCCACGCATGATTTTTCAAGGGCAGGACAGATAAAGAGATTTTCCTGGCCACGGGAGTAGCTCAGAATGACGCAAACAGTTCAGAGAGACAACATGTGTGAACGAGCATTGTCCTGTTGAAAAATGGCACCACACTATCATTGTGTGAGGAGTAACACATGAGAGCGCAGGAAGTGTGTGAAGGAGCATTTTGAGCTAGAGAGTCCTCATTCACTACCAGCCATGACTTGGAGCCATGGTTACCAACAGCATCAATCCAAGAACAACACTACGCGTCTCCCAAAAACCATTCAAAGAATGTGACCTTTCCCTAGGCTCCTACGATACCCTCTGACGATGATCATCCACGGTTGTGCAGAACCGCGATTCACCATTGGACACTGTGAGGCATACATCACCAGTCCATGCCAGTGGCTACAACAAATGCAGACGATTGTGGTGTCGTGGTAATGTCGGCCTACATATAGAACGGTAATTTGCTACTGCGGATGCTTCTAATCTCCGTTGAAAGGAGCTGGATGTCGCAGAATGTTTCAGGGAGTCCATCACTTGTCTTCGGATTGGAAGCGCACAAGTAAAGGAGTTCTGAGATGCTTTGTGCACAATTAAGTGACAATCCCGTTTCGTAGTCAGACATGGTCTGTTGGCATCCTTGATGAGAAGTATGCCTGCCCTCGCGTTACCATGCAGTTGCGAATGTTTCTTAAATCTGTATATCTGTTGACCCATAAATAGGCCACTTTCAAACTCTCTCACGTGCTGATAACGGTGACTCACGCGATTATGCAGCACCGTGTCCTTCACAGTGATTACTCAGCGTCTCCGTACTGTTCATTCCCCATGTAGAACATCCCACACCAGGTAACAAAACTAAACACCAATCTACTTTGGTGGCCAGTCTGCATGCCACAAAAAATAGCAGCCATCATAGCATCACTTACTTACTCGGCGATAGTCTGTACGTGTGCCAGTTTCTCTACTTCATAAAGATTTCCCTCGACGTTGCCAGTGGACCCCTCTCTCCTTCGACAATCATCTGTTATTTTCCTGCCCGAGTACCAAAACTACTCTTCTCCTGTTAGTGTCGCAATTCCTAACAAGGAGAGCTCACGGTAGCCGGATGTTTGTAATTTATATATTTATGTGGTACGTGAAGTTCAGAATACAAATTTCTGTCGCCCAAAGCAGATCGATGAATTCTCAAAAATTCTCGAGGAAATCGACTTTTAAGTTTTCTTATCATTTTTAATACGCTAAAGTAAAAGTCATTTCCACAACAGGCAGTATGGTAATGTAGGTTGCTTGCCTGCCATGTAAAGGTCTTACGTTCGATTCCTAGCCAATGCACGTTTTTAATACAGGTGTCTTTCCGTAAAGCGTAAAATGGTACAAGTAGGGAAATATCAGTAGCAATCGAAACCGGCTGGTTTGAATCACGTTTAGGTTTTTTTTGTCTTTTTCTGTTCATTTCAGTACCTGCGTCATTTAAATATGAAATTCATCAAATATTTGCTAATTAATAGATATCTAATTGCATTTTTTAAGAATAACACATCTTATTTGTAATTACATATCATACATGACAACCTGGTTCTCATTGCAAATATAATTTCTTCATCACTATTTTTTTTTTTTTTTGCAAAGGATTGCTTAAATTTAAAAAAAATCATTACAAAATATTTTTTGAAAATTATTAGGTGTTTTACACTTCACGGTAATGTGTGTAGAACACTTACCTTTGCTCAAATTTTTTACTATGGACGCAGGTCACACACATGGTAGATATGCAGCCATGCAGATAATCGGAAAAGCGATTTTCCTATAGGATACTAATGGAGCTCGAAAAAGTCGGTTTAGTCGAAAATTTTTTAGAGGTAGATCTACATGCTTTCTTTGATTGATGTTTGAATTCTGAACTTCAGGTAGCATAAATTTTTTTAATGAAAAAATCCTGTTTCAACGTGGCCTTTTATTAAACCCCATAGCATCGTATTACTTAATTCGGCTGTATACCATTATCGTTGTTTTGGTTTTGTTTAAATTCATCTCATGTTCTCCTTTCAAGACAAAATCCACTTCGCTCAACTACTCTCAAATCGTTGGCTGTGTCTGAAGCTCAGTAATCATCAACAAAATCAAAGTGACAATAATATACTTTACTATCGAGAATAGGGTACGGGGAAAATTAAATAAAAAAGATTGTAACTGTAAGGATGCTGATAGTAAAACAATAGATATATCTTTGTAAACTGCATCAATGATGCTCAGTCTTACACGATGGGCCTATAATTACCTAAATGTTGTTTACTCTTCTATGTGTCTTGCTGTTGTTATGCTGGGTTCGGGATCAACCTTAATTGATAATGAGTGACTGATGACGATAGATGTTAAGTCCCATAGTGCTCAGAGCCATTTGAACCTTTTGATAATGAGTAACCTGACCCCAATTTAATTACAACAGAGACGAAATATTTGCTGCTCAATGTTATATAGTTAAGGATGATGTAACGATCAATAGCAAAAGTATTTAAGCAATCAAATTATCACTGGACAGAAACAATCTGAAGACGTTTCAGAATCTAACACGACACAGTAAACGTTAACGTAGTTACTTCCAAAACTAAATTCCAATAAGTAAGAAGTTTAAATTAACCACTCGTGGCCTCCGAAACTATATGTGTAATTTTTATCACAATTTAGAATAAATTAATTCACAGTTACATGACCGCTTCTTAAATGCTTATGTTTTTCCTGTTTAATGGAGTAATGCTTCAAATGCATATTTACCTTCTCAGAATTGCAGTCCACCAATTAGAATGGAGGAATGGACCATCGCAACGTACCTTTAGAAATTGAATATATTAATCTTTCTTATACTTAAAATCGCATAGCAATCGCGATAGCCCAGTTTCCACACTCTAGCTCAAGTGTGAGAATTTTTTTACATTCCCTACTTTCAATCTGTTGTATCCTAGGGTAACTTTGCGTGTGGTAACTCTGCGTATTCACGAAGAATACTGTTATCCCTAAAAAGAGCGCTCAGGGCCATCTGTTGTGGCAAATCACAAACTTCAAAACTTCCTTGTCCCATTTACTACCTTATAGGATAAGTCGTTAACACTAGTAATATGGACCCATTGTGAAGGGACTGCTTCATCCATTTAATGAATAACAACCGGATGGACGATTTGCATTTTGATAACACTTATCCAGCAACTGAAAAGATGCGTGTGCTACATTCTACAACTTTCATTTTCAGTAGGCTTTGAGAACGGCTGAAATATTCGAGTAATAAATTTTAATTTTTCAAATCACAATGGAAAGTTTTTCTGGTGACTCATACATATACAAATACAATAATTTCTCGCAGTACACTATGGTCTGTAGATGTGGAACTACCCTTCTACAATCGAAACAGATGGATAAACAGAAGTTAAAAGTCAAGAAGTATCAGATGGGGAAATCTTTAAAGCTATGTTTACGAACATGTCGGTCATTTTTGTGAACTCCTCTTCTTGGATACAACACGTATTTTTACAATAAAAAGTATGTCATGTAATATGACACAGACAGAGAATTAGTCATATCACGTAACTCTCTTTCCGCTTGAAAATTAGGAGCTGCATTCAAGATGAGAGGCTTCAAAATGGCCGTAACGTTAGTAACATAGCTTCACAGGTTTACCCACTTTCCCGTCTTATACTACTTAACATAAAATTTTAATTTGTCCAGTTATTTATGTTTCGGAGGGTAGTTCCACTCCTAGACATTACTATGTAGTTTAGAGCACGAATTACGAAGTGACTCATATAAGAAAATAATCGAAAACTAATGATACAGGGACGAATAATCAAATTTAATAATTTTACTGCGTTATCTTTGGACAAATTTAGTCTTTCGACTTAAGTAACGCCTCCGGCTTTGAGTATTCGCTGAAGTGTGGGCACTTTACTATTCTTGGTCTGCCAGTGTTTTGTTTTTCTTGCATCTAGTTAGAAGCTTGTCCTCTAACCATTGAAGGAGGTTTCCTCTTAGTACTAGTGTCTGCTTTTCCCTGTCATCTTCGACTGGTTGTAGCAAATAATGAGGTATTTTGTTCCACTCTGCCAATTGTAATGCTACTCTACATGGGTTTCTTACTGTAAATCCATAAAATCACTCTTCCATATCAGAAACGTAATAAAAGATTTATGCTTCTTGTTCTTTGCCTAACGCGCTTCATAATCTTCCCATAGTCATTTCACTACCCACTACGTAACTGTTAAATTCAGTAATGAAATCATCATCATCATCATTTAAGACTGATTATGCCTTTCAGCGTTCAGTCTGGAGCATAACCCCCTTATACCGTTCCTCCATGATCCCCTATTCAGTGCTAACATTGGTGCCTCTTCTGATGTTAAACCTATTACTTCAAAATCATTCTTAACCGAATCCAGGTACCTTCTCCTCGGTCTGCCCCGACACCTCCTACCCTCTACTGCTGAATCCATGAGTCTCTTGGGTAACCTTGCTTCTCCCACGCGTGTAACATGACTCCACCATCTAAGCCTGTTCGCCCTGACTGCTACATCTATAGAGTTCATTCCCAGTTTTTCTTTGATTTCCTCATTGTGGACACCCTCCTGCCATTGTTTCCATCTACTAGTACCTGCAATCATCCTAGCTACTTTCATATCCGTAACCTCAATCTTGTTGATAAGGTAACCTGAATCCACCCAGCTTTCGCTCCCATACAACAAAGTTGGTCGAAAGATTGAACGGTGCACAGATAACTTAGTCTTGGTACTGACTTCCTTCTTGCAGACGAGAGTAGATCGTAGCTGAGTGCTCACTGCATTAGCTTTGCTACACCTCGCTTCCAGTTCTTTCACTATGTTGCCATCCTGTGAGAATATGCATCCTAAGTACTTGAAACCGTCCACCTGTTCTAACTTTGTTCCTCCTATTTGGCACTCAATCCGTTTATATTTCTTTCCCACTGACATTACTTTCGTTTTGGAGATGCTAATCTTCATACCATAGTCCTTACATTTCTGATCTAGCTCTGAAATATTACTTTGGAAACTTTCAATCGAATCTGTCATCACAACTAAGTCATCCGCATATGCAAGACTGCTTATTTTGTGTTCACATATCTTAATCTCACCCAGCCAGTCTATTGTTTTCAACATATGATCCATAAATAATATGAACAACAGTGGAGACAGGTTGCAGCCTTGTCTTACCCCTGAAACTACTCTGAACCATGAACTCAATTTACCGTCAACTCTAACTGCTGCCTGACTATCCATGTAAAGACCTTTAATTGCTTGCAAAAGTTTGCCTCCTATTCCATAATCTTGTAGAACAGACAATAACTTCCTCCTAGGAACCCGGTCATATGCCTTTTCTAGATCTATAAAGCATAGATACAATTCCCTGTTCCACTCATAACACTTCTCCATTATTTGCCGTAAGCTAAAGATCTGGTCCTGACAACCTCTAAGAGGCCTAAACCCACACTGATTTTCATCCAATTGGTCCTCAACTAATACTCGCACTTTCCTTTCAACAATACCTGTGCGCCTCGGTCGGGCACACAGTTTTAATCTGCCAGGAAGTTTCAATACCTGAGAAGATTTTACCCACAACGCTGATTAAAGAGATACCTCTGTAGTTGTTACAATCTTTTCTGTTTCCATGTTTAAAGATTGGTGTGATTACTGCTTTTGTCCAGTCTGATGGAACCTGTCCTGACTCCCAGGCCATTTCGATTATCCTGTGTAGCCATTTCAGACCTGACATTCCACTGTATTTGATGAGTTCCGACTTAATTTCATCCACCCCAGCCGCTTTATTGCACTGCAATCTATTGACCATTTTTTCCACTTCCTGAAATGTGATCCTATTTCCATCATCATTCCTATCCCATTCTACCTCGAAATCTAAATCATTACTGATCGCATGTTCACCTACATTGAGCAACTCTTCAAAATACTCCCTCCATCTGCCCAAGGCATCCACAGGATTCACCAGCAGTTTTCCTGACCTGTCCAAAATACTTGTCAGTAATGAAACTCCCATTTAATCCAAATATTTCATTTACGTCGATAAAATTGACATACCACAGCACTAGTGATAGTCACTAGATACCTGATGCAGTCTTGCTGCTCTCTTCCCCTTAACTCATATTTGCATGTGACGTAACAGTGGAAATGTTTAAAGCACCATATGGCGATGAGTACAGGTAGGCACCAGCCAAAGCCTTCATGGAGTCAGAGTCGCAACCCAGAGACAAGTTCTGGGAAAGGGAGCCAGGAACGTTCTGACCGGTCGCTGGCTACTAGACAGGAGCTGTTACCATGCAGGGAATCAGGCTATTGTATAGAACGCAGACAGCACCTCCAGTAAGCAAATGCCTGGTGAAAACATTTTACGACTGGTAAATGCAATGAGAACTCGGCCTGCTTAGCTGGAACGCATCCTTACAGACGAGATAGCGAAAGCTGTCCGATTCCCAAGAAAAGCACACATAACTAAGGATAAATATGTCAGTGATGGATAGTGAACACTCAATCCTGCACTTGAAAGTGTGGGAGACGGATGAACGCTCTGACTTTGGAGTGAATCCTGTCGCAATTATCTACTGCAAAAAAAAAAAAAAAAAAAAAAAGGGTAGGAAGACACACTGCAAGATGATGAGGCAGCAAACCTCACTGTCTGAAAAATGAAGAAAGAGACAGAGATGGAGAGAGTGGTGCGAGCGTTTTTCTGTAGAATACGTTTGGCCAGAAATAATTGGCTAATCAGTTTGAGGAAGCAGATGAGATTTTGTAAAGAGTAGTTTGACCGATGGATGCTTGGAAGATTCGGAGACGAACTAGTCCAATACTGTGAGAGGTGGATAATGTGGCAAAGCGAGGTTCGTTCTTACCGCACATTTGGTAGGAAATGAAATGGGAAAGTAATTTTTCTCAGCTCAAAGGTCAAGACCCAGAGTCTCTGCAAATGGACTTCGACACGACAGCAGCAGCAAAGCCTCCCGAGCTGATGCACAGGGGACTTAGAACCATTTTGGTCTAATTTGGACATAGCTGCTGGTGATGGTCGTTCATTCCACCAATGATCAATTCTTCAGTCACTTGAACCGTCAGCTGCAGTACTATGGTGAGATCCCACAACAGCTGGAAGACGAAGTCTAGGGAAATGAGAGCCACTTTTTCGTAATCCGATTAATTCAACTTCATTCTGAACACATGCATTTTGACAATATTGAACAATTTAATTTCAACTTCGTCCATAGATGTCACGCTTCTCCTGTCTGCACAACGAGTTCCTTCCATTAACCTTATGAAAATCCTAAGCATTCTTCGATTATAAGTAACTTCGTGCAGTATTATTAGCTTTCCCTCTGACACCTACATTAGATACGCTACGGATATTAAAGCTTCCACATTCTGCCCTCCAGTTGTTTATTTGGCTATGATTTCATTTTGTTAATGTTGGCACTGGTTGCCACTGTTTAATATTCATGTCACTGTAATAAATCAAAATCATTATAAATTTTGTTTCATATTTATCAGTTCATCACAATTCGATGGGGTACATTTGTATACATTTTATCGAGATCTATCAGAATTCTACGAGGTGTGGCTAGAAAAAAACCGGACTAGTCCTGGTGAAACAATAAAACGAATGCAATAAGGCTGAAAGTCGCGTGGCCTGTCACGTGACTCTCGCTCCGCCTACTGCTCGAGTTTCATCTGCCTCCTGCACTCAGTCTGCCCGTGGCGTCTGTTTTAAGTAGTTGACGTTTTGTCTGTGCGTTGGAAAATGTTGAGTGTACAGAAAGAACAGCGTGTTAACATCAAATTTTGTTTCAAACTAGGAAAATCTGCAAGTGAAACGTTTGTAATGTTACAACAAGTGTACAGCGATGATTGTTTATCGCGAACACAAGTGTTTGAGTGGTTTAAACGATTTAAAGATGGCCGCGAAGACACCAGTGATGACACTCGCACTGGCAGACCGTTGTCAGCAAAAACTGATGCAAACATTGAAAAAATCGGTGAACTAGTTCGACAAGATCATCGTTTAAAAATCAGAGCAGTGTCTGAGTTAACAGGAGTTGACAAGGAAAGTGTTAGGCAGATTCTTAATGAAAGTTTCAACATGAACAAAGTGTGTTCAAAAATGGTTCCAAAGTGTCTCACAATTGAACAGAAGGAACGCCGAAGAATGATTTGTTCTGACATCCTGGAAAACATTGAAAGTGATCCCACCTTCTTACGAAATGTTATTACTTGCGATGAATCGTGGTTTTTTACTTACGATCCCGAAACTAAACGCCAATCGATGCATTGGAAAACTCCTGGTTCTCCACGACAAAAAAAAGCACGAATGTCAAAATCGAAATTCAAGGCAATGATGATTTTTTTTTTTTTTTTTTTTTTTTACATCAAAGGGATTGTGCACATTGATTGGGTACCAGAGGGACAAACAGTGAATCAGCATTACTACATTAGCGTCCTGGCTACCCTACGAGAGCGAGTACCGAGAAAACGGAACGATTTGTGGAGAAAAAAGTCATGGATCCTTCACCAAGACAATGCCCCAGCTCACAGTGAGTTGTCAGTGAAGACGTTTTTGGCAAAACACAACATTCCCATCTTAGATCATCCACCCTACTCACCTGATTTGGCCCCCTGTGACTTTTTTATTTTCCCTAAAGTCAAGTCAGCTTTGAAAGGAACTAGATTTGAGACTGTTGAAGCAGTAAAAGATAAAGCGACGAAAGTAATGTATGGACTTACCGAAAATGATCTGCAGCATTGCTATGAACACTGGAAAATTCGTATGGAGCGGTGTAGAGATCGAGGAGGAGAGTACATTGAAGGAGATAACATGAAATGGTAAATAATTGTAAATAAATGTTTTTCCAGCATCAGTCCGGTTTTTTTCTAGCCGCACTTCGTATTCATTAACCAGGAGCATCTGCCCCTTCCCCCCTTTGAGTAGAGAGAAGAATCGAACATAAAACGACTTCCACAGAAGAATAATAAATACGAAGGTTACTAGGAAAGTAAGGTCTGATCGCTCGCGAAATGAGAACCACAGTGAAAATCAAAAAGGTCTTATTTTCTAGCTACTTCTCTACATAGTCGCCACTCCAAGTTAGACATTTGTCGTAGCGTTGAAACGTCACAGGTTTACGCTTCATTTAACTGACTGATTAATTTCTACATGTTAAATAATTCATTTTACGCCGAGAGCGTCCTTTCAATGTTTCGTCTAGCTAATTATGCTCTGGATTCAAGAATGCTTCCGTGTAAATTTTTTCATTCGTTGGTGTCACACCTCCTCTCTCATCCTTTGATCCCATGATGTATGTGGATGGATAAACGTAATTATGCATGGAATATATAATAATCTGGGTTAGTCAAAGATGGTAGCAGTAGGGTAGTTCAGCACCAACATAACAACGTGAGCAGATTCGGCTGAGAGTTCGTGATTCCAAAGATAGTGGGGATGAGCAGGGCAGAGTTTGTGAGGTTGGTTCTCACTGAGGACCTACCCCCACCACCAGTTTCTTTGAACGGTTGGCGGTTGGTCCTGGAACGTGCCATGATAGGACACTCTGAGGCCGCCGAGTGAACGAGATGGACGCAGTGGTGCGGCGCTCGTCATGGATGGTGAGAAAAGTTTGAGAAAAGTAATTCATAATGTAGGTTTTGTGGGGTAACATTTATTATGAAACATGTTCGGGTGTGAATTAATACCGGGAAACATTCAGCGATATTTTATTTCTAGAAATTTTTCAGATTAATGTGTTTCAACTAGCGGACTTAGGCGCGAGGTGACTGAGGGCATGAACCAACGGTTCTTGTTCTTAGGTCAATAGCGGATAGGTTCATTAATGTTTCATTTTTTGCATAGTTTCGTTCTGGATACCAGCAATATAAATTTTTCATGATTCAACGGTTTATTTTACTCGCTTCTTTGTTGTCGAACTTGGCCACGTGTTGCCAGCATTCATAACGGTAATCACTGGATTTGCCTTTCGTTAATCATAGCATGAATAATGTGTAGTCATGAAGCCTGAGCTGGTTTGTTCACGTTGCATTGCAGTTGCATAATACGCAGTTTCAACATGAAATTACCCGCACGGTACTGCATGTGTAGTAACACAAGTAATGTTTGAGAGAGTGAAAGGTAATATCCTTACCTACTCCGTGCGTTAAATTGGTGTGACAATAACTAAATGGTGTTAAGAGGCCAGGATTCAGTAACATTCATTTTTACCCATTTTAATCAGTAGTAGAAGTAACTGGCGACGAAGTGTTGTCTATGTTTCTGGTATGAGGAGATGCAAGAGATAGTGAGTGCTTTACGAAGGTTTTGTCACTGAGAGTGGTAGTCTTCTTAAATATAATAGATTTCATGTATGTTTTGTCACAACGAGTAATAGTTTCCTTAAGCCGGCCGAAGTGGCCGTGCGGTTCTGGGCGCTGCAGTTTGGAACCGCGAGACCGCTACGGTCGCAGGTTAGAATCCTGCCTCAGGCATGGATGTGTGTGATGTCCTTAGGTTAGTTGGGTTTAACTAGTTCTAGGTTCTAGGGGACTAATGATCTCAGAAGTTGAGTCCCATAGTGCTCAGAGCCATTTGAACCAATAGTTTCCTTAAACATTTTGTCACAGAGAGTAACAGTTATCTTAAATGTTTTGTCACACAGAGTAATAGATTTAGTAATCAGATTTAGTAATCAGAATGATAATCGAAATTCTCTCTTAGCGTTATTTAGTATCCTTCATCCATACCTCTGAGATAATGACTATTCTATGAATTTTCAATCCAGGCATATCCATTGAATGCATTAAGCACTTCATGCGACTAACTGAACTCATAGCGTCAGAAAAAGAAAGTCTTACCGTCCCTAATGTGCACGTGTTGTTCCATGGTCATTGACCGATGTTGCGTTATCCGTTGCTTCATTTCTAAATTAATATACTATCTTGTCTAGTGGGTTTGATTACCCATATCTCAATTTATCGGGCCTAATTGAAAGAATTAGACACATAGCGGTAGAAATGGGAACAATGGAGCACTGCTTCCGCTTATATTAAAGGGAGATACTTCTTACATGAAGATTAATCAGCTTAACAAACAAGGGGTAGACTTTCAGCGTTTTAGCAAATTTCCAATGCCCTCGTCACAGATGGCAGCCGCCTATTCTTTCCGCCAATCCTCTGCCCTGGTCTACAGCTCGTTGTCTGTGCGAAAATATTGTCTTCATACCAAGCGACTCGTAAGAGCAGACTTGAATCTTAAGGGGAGCTAATTACGGGCTGTGTGGTGGGTGATCAAACACTTCCCGTCGAAACCACTGCAGGAGCATCTTCATTTCCCCTGCAGTGTGAGGCAAAGAGTTGTCATGAATAAGGAAACACATGACAGTTATGTTATGTGGGTTGCATGACATCAGATTAAACCTCTCACCAGGCCCTATATTTGACGGGAGACACTATTTTCTTGGCATCTTTGCGTGCTCACTGTACGCTTAGAACGACTTGACGTGATCGACGGATATAATAGAGAGACCGCTGAACACATCGGTTTCCATGTCGCACCCGATCGGACCTTACTTTCCAAATAGCTCTCGTATGACTTATGAGACCCCTGACAATAAAAAAGGACAAGCTTACTCTGTCAAACTCAGTGAAAACATTGATTGAAATGGTTCAAATGGCTCTGAGCACTATGAGACTTAACATTATGGTCATCAGTTCCCTAGAACTTAGAACTACTTAAACCTAACTAACCTAAGGACATCACACAACACCCAGTCATCACGAGACAGAGAAAATCCCTGATCCCGCCGGGAATCGAACCCGGGAACCCGGGCGTGGGAAGCGAGAACGCTACCGCAAGACCACGAGCTGCGGACAAAACTTTGATGGAGTATATTTGGACTATGGGCGTAGCGCCTCTACATCGTGCCCATTGACGTTGGAGATCTGTGAATAGACCGTGCAATAAGAGCCACGCAGAGAGCAGGTTTCGTCAGATGCCGTTGTGTATGTAGTTTCCACGCGGTCTGGTAGAGGTCACAAGCTGACTGACACTGAGCTGCAGTCAAAATACTGGCAATTTTATTTCAGGTTCGTTTGTTTACTTTTGTAATTGTTTATTAAGTACTACTATATTTGTGTTTAGTTTTGAGAGTGAATGAAGACGTGAACATGGTTCAAAAATGGTTCAAATGGCTCTGAGCACTATGGGACTTAACTTCTGAGGTCATCAGTCCCCTAGAACTTAGAACTACTTAAACCTAACTAACCTAAGGACGTCACACACGTCCATGCCCGAGGCAGGATTAGAACCTGTGACCGTAGCAGTCGCGCGGTTCCGGACTGCAGCGCCTAGAACCGCGTGGCCACCGCGGTCGGCGCGTGTACGTGAATTACTGTTTTGTGTTAAGTTTTTATGTTATACAGTTAAGTAATTCATCATTTGAGGAATGTTTGAGAATCGTGTGTCTGTTAGTCTTTCGTACCAGGAAATTTGTTATAAACTATTTCGTCAGTTCATGGTACTGGGAAAATGTGATTACGATTTCGGTAAATTTGTTTTGTTTAGAGTGAATTTATTTTATATTTGTCTAGCTTTAAAATTTATTTGTGGTTATTTACTGTTCTGATTCAGTGACTAGTTTTGATTGATAGAAGCACGGAATTGAGCGGATTTGATGCTGCTTTCCGATTGCCTGTGATGTTTTTTATCTACCTATCAGAAATTGATATATTTTCGTGTTTTTTTAAGAGTGTAAACATCTTTTGTGTGTAGAGAGAGGAAAAGAAATCCACTGCTGTACAGCTACACTATTAATGACAAACAGCTGGGTACAGCCTCTGCCGTAAAATTCGAGTTTTGGAACTTTAGTAGTGGCAACTACTTATTTACAGCTCGTACAAAATATATACATGTTTCAAAGTTTTACCGACCTTCAAAATAGTCACCAACATTGTGTATAACCCTTTTCCAGCGATGTGCAAGTCGTAGGATACTCTCAGCAGTGCCAGTTGTGTTGATAGTTCGGGCGGCGAGGTCTATTGCCCGACGAATTTGTACCAGTTCTGAAGCGAATGCCGTGAAGTGTTTCCTTCTACTTCAGTTTAGAAATCGAGTTGAACTCACGGGGACTTAAGTCAGGGGAGTGGAGTAGGTGGTATAGCACTTATCAGCCCCATCAGTCAAACAAACCAGTAACAGCTTACACTGTACGTGCTTGAGCATTGACCAGCAAAATGATGGTCAGGTCCTGCAGCAAGTGTCATCACTTCTGCCTCTAAGCTAGTCGTAGGTTGTGCTCCAAAAATGAACAGCATAGAGAGATAAGTAATGACACTTTCTGCAGGACTTGACTAGCGTTTTGCAAGACAATGCTCAAGCACGTACAGTGCAAGCTGTTACTGGTTTGTTGACTGATGGGGCTGGTAAGTGCTATACCACCTACTGCACTCCCCTGACTTAAGCCCTCGTTGAGTTCAAGTCGATTTCTAAACTCAAGCTGAAGGAAACACTTCACGGCATTCGCTTCAGAACTGGTACAAATTCGTCGGGCATTAGACCGCGCCGCTCGATCTGTCAACACAATTGGCACTGCTAAGAGTATCCTACGACTTCCACATCGCTGGCAACGGGTTATACTCAGTGCTGGTGACTACTTCGAAGGTCAGCAAAACTTTGAAACACGAATCTAGTTTGTTCGATCTGTAAATAAATAGTTGCCACTATTAAAGTTCCAACCTTCGTATCTAGGCGTAACTATCCAGAGCGAACTTAAGTGGAATGACCATATAAGACAGATAGTGGGAAAAGCACACAAGATTGAGATTCATCGGAAGAATCTTAAGCAAATGTAAATCATCCACGAAAGAAGTAGCTTATAAGGCGCTTGGTCGCCCGATTCCTGAGTATTGTTCATCTATCTGGGATCCCTATCAGGTAGGAGTAATAGAGGAGATAGAGAAAATCCAACGACAAGCGGCGCGTTTCTTCTCGGGATCGTTTAGCAGGCGAGAGAGCGTGACGGAGATGCTAAAAAAAACTCCACTGGCAGACGTTACAAGAGAGGCGTTGTGCGTCACGGAGAGATTTACTACTGAAATTTCTGGACAGCACTTTTCAGGAGGAGTAAGGTAATATTCCACTTCCCTCCACATACATCTCGCGTATTGACCACGAGGAGAAAATTCTAGAAATTAGAGCCAATACAGAGGCTTACCGACAAGCATTCTTCCCACGCACCATTCGCGAGTGGAACAGGGCTGGAGGGATCAATAGTGGTACCCAAAGTACCCTCCGCCACTCACCAGTAAGTGGCTTGCGGGGCATGACGTAGATGTAGAGAGAAGAGCAGCGTTGGGGCTTGGGTCTCATAATTATCAGAGCTACTTAGATGAGCTCCGTTGAAAATTATTAAAATTGTGGTGTTTCGGTACCACAATGTTTGAGAATTTCCGTAAAGTGTGGAAGGGAGTTTGGTTTAAAACACAGTGTGAAATTCTGAACTTTTGGTGACATTTTAAATAACTAAATTCCTCATGGTGTGTTGCTTACTCGCGACTGATTATAGAACATTTGAGCGAGCTTCTCTGACAGAAACAATCCGTTTGTAAACTTTCGGTCAGAAAGGTAATTAATTATTACCATAAATTGGCTATGGCTATGAATGATGTGTGGGTGTGGACTTATCAGACTTTGTACAGCTTAGAGTAGGGCTTGGTAGAGACTGGTGTATGCACGTTTCCCGTAATAGAGTGACATTTGAAGCACATATATACTTTCATTTGACTATTCCTACACAGACAAAACGGTTTTAGTGCGACTTGTGATTAAGACGTTCACAGCTGGTCATTTTTTTTCTACAGCTTTTCCCGGCTAAAAACTACATGTCAGTAACTTCAAGGGGCCGGCCGCGTTGGCCGAGCGGTTCTAGGCGCTTCAGTCCGGAACCACCCAGCTGCTACGGCCGCAGGTTCGAATCCTGCCTCAGACATGGATTTGTGTATTGTCCTTAGGTTAGTTAGGTTTACGTAGCTGTAAGTCTAGGGTACTGATGACCTCAGATGTTAAGTCCCGTAGCGCTCAGAACCATTTGAACCATTTTATCTTCAAGGAGCCGTGTGTGTAAGAAGAGATTCATCACGACGTGAGTGGAACGTCGCAGTCACGTGTGACCACTTCTTGGTATGCAGCAGCACTGTTGACTACAGTAAATATGTTACGGTCAGTTTCCCCACCCTGGCATCAGCACACCATCCTCCCCTGTATCTTGCCGTCAGTACAAGACGTTATCCTTTCGCCGAATCTAGCATATTTGGCATTTGCTAGTATGCCTTTACCTGATTGCTTAACAGGTCCTGCCGTGTTGCTCACAGAAGCGGATGAGCTTTGGATCGCGCGTCGGTCGCTTTAACGCAGTGCAAACGCGCGCCATTAGCCGGAGTGCTTAGCGAGTGCCGGGGCTGACGGCTGTGTGCGGGCGCCGTGTTGCCGGCAGCTTAGCGCTACGGGCCGGGGTCAACACACCTGTTTGCAGAGCGCCGCCGGAGCTCATTGCGCTGATAGTGCGGGGGCGGTTCTGCCCGCTTACCCACCTACCTGCCGCACGCCATTGTCACCATACGGGGCAGGCCGACAGCGAACACCGCTATCTAGGCGTCGCATGGGTGCGCCCGTGGAGAGCATGACGCTGTGAAAATGGAGGCCTCATACGTGAGACAGTAAACAAAGTGGTGAACACCATTTGGGTTATTAGCATGGTGGAAGCTGCTCGTTAGCTGAGACTAAGTGTCTTGAAAAAAGCAGGCAGTTGGGAAGTGTCAAAGTGTCATACGAAAGACATCTCATCCACCGGAACAACACTGGTTAGCAATCAAAACTTTTTCTCAAAGGTAAAAGGCTTTTCGTCTTGTGTATTTGGGTGCTGATTTCTGGTAAACAACGTAATACGTTCAATCACCAGCAGTTCTGACACAAAATTGAGAAAAAGACCTGCCTCCGCTTCAAATAACATTTAAAATTACGAGACCATTTACTAAAGCCTTGTCATAAGATGTGGACAGTTTTAATTACGTCACAAGTGCGTTTTAGAGGCTAGTTTCAGATGCTGAAAAAAGGGATTTCCGCCAGTCCTGACACTCTGAAACTAATACACTACTGGCCATTAAAATTGCTACACCAAGAAGAAATGCAGATGACAAACGGGTAATCATTGGACAAACATATTATACTAGAACTGACATGTGATACATTTTGATGCAATTTGGGTGCATAGATCCTGAGAAATCAATACCCAGAACAACCACCTCTGGACGTAATAACAGTCTTGATACGCCTTAGATTGAGTCAAACAGAGCTTGGATGGCGTGTACAGGTACAGCTGCCCATGTAGCTTCAACACGATACCACTGTTCATCAAGAGTAGTGACTGGCGTATTGTGACGAGCCAGTTGCTCGGCCACCATTGACCAGACGTTTTCAATTGGTGAGAGATCTGGAGAATGTGCTGGTCAGGGCAGCAGTCGAACATTTTCTGTATCCAGTAAGGCCCATACAGAACCTGCAACATGCGGTCGTGCATTATCCTGCTGAAATGTAAGGTTTCGCAGGGATCGAATTAAGGGTACAGCCACGGGTCGTAACACATCTGAAACGTAACGACAACCGTTCAAAGTGCCGTCATTGCGAACAAGAGCTGACCAAGACGTGTAACCAATGGCACCCCACACCATCACGCCGGGTGGTACGCCAGTATGGCGATGACGAATACACGCTTCCAATGTGCGTTCACCGCGATGTTGCCAAACACTGATTCGACCATCATGATGCTGTAAACAGAACCTGCATTCATCCGAAAAAATGACATTTTGCCATTAGTGCACCCAGGTTCGTCGTTGAGTACACCATCGCAGGCGCTACTGTCTGTGATGCAGCGTCAAGGGTAACCGCAGCCACGGTCTCCGAGTTGATAGTCCATTCTGCTGCAAAAGTCGACGAGCTGTTCGCGCAGATGGTTGTTGTCTTGCAAACGTCCCCATCTTTTGACTCAGGGATCGAGATGTGGCTGCACGATCCGTTACAGCCATGCGGATAAGATGCTTGTCATCTCGACTGCTAGTGATACGAGGTCGTTGGGATCCAGCACGGCGTTCCGTTTACCCTCCAGAACCCACCGTTCCATATTCCGCTAACAGTCATTGGATCTCGACTAAGGCGAGCAACAATGTCGCGATACAATAAACCGCAATCGCGATAGGCTACAATCCGACCTTTATCAAAGTCGGAATCGTGATGGTACGCATTTCTCCTCCTTACACGAGGCATCACAACAACGTTTCACCAGGCAACGCCGGTCAACTGCTGTTTGTGTATGAGAAATTGGTTGGAAACTTTACTCATGTCTGCACGTTGTAGTTGTCGCCACCGGCGCCAAACTTGTGTGAATGCTCTGAAAAGCTAATCACTTGCATTTCACAGCATCTTCTTCCTGCCGGTTAAATTTTGCTTCTGTAGCACGTCATCTTCGTGGCGTGGCAATTTTAATGGCCAGTAGGTTAAAAGACGGAATATTTTGGGAATAACTGAAAGCCTTTGAGAGATCGTTTTGCATATCCGTTAAAGAAGCTGTTAAGAAGTTTCTTGGCAACCAGAAAGACCGTGATCACCACAGTATACTAAGAAACATGCTGTATAATTTCACAGTGTAGCATGTATCAATGAGCTTGAAACAGCATTTCCTGGTTTTCCATGTCAGCTCATCTCCAGGAAACACACGTACTGTGGTTAAAGATCAGGGAAAAGGCTTCCATGATGGCATTAAATGGAAGGGAATTACCAGGACCTTTGGTAATGGTAACGTGGGAACTGGATGCAGCACGTAAAGTGACCCCAGACAGTGTGTGAAGGAAAAAGCTTGAAACGGCATTTTGTCGGAAGAAAAGAAGAGACATTAAGAGTTATGCATTTGTCTTACTACTGAACAACAAAATAGTTAATTATAATGTTAGGAGTAGTTTATTATATCATGATATTGGAATAAATTTTTTATTTTGTGTGATTGGTATAAATTTTCTGAATCTTCTCTAGTAAAAAGTCTGACGTCACAGAGTGGTATTTGTGAATTTAGTATATCAAAAAACATTAGAGGGACACCTAAAATGACATCACAAAATTTTCAAACTGTGGATTTGTAGACCTCACAAAGAGAGCTTAATTTTCTGGTTTGGTCATCCACGGTAAGGAAGAAATCATAAATGTCACATGCCTTCAGGGGGTACTGGTACTGATCTTCGGCCGGACATAGCTGCTTGTCCTGTTCCAGAGGTTGCCGCTCAGTCTGCAACATTCGGGCAGTCGCAGAGGGTGGGCTTACAGGTAGTTGGGAGCTCCAACATCAGGCGCGCAATGGGGCCCCTTAGGGATATGGCTGCAAGGGAGGGGAATAAAAACAGTGTACACTCCGTGTGCATACCGGGAGGAGTTATTCCAGATGTGGAAAGGGTCCTTCCGGATGCCATGAGGGGTACAGGGTGCACCCATCTGCAGGTGGTCGCACATGTCGACACCAATGATGTGTGTCGCTATGGATCGGAGGAAATCCTCTCTGGCTTCCGGCGGCTATCTGATTTGGTGAAGATTGCCAGTCTCGCTAGCGGGATGAAGGCAGAGTTCACCACCTGCAGCATCGTCGACAGGATTGACTGCGGACCTTTGGTACAGAGCCGAGTGGAGGATCTGAATCAGAGGCTGAGACGGTTCTGCGACCGTGTGGGCTGCAGATTCCTCGACTTGCGCCATAGGGTGATGGGATTTCGGGTTCCACTGGATAGGTCAGGAGTCCACTAAACTCAGCAGGCGGCTACGCGGGTAGCAGGGGTTGTGTGGCGTGGACTGGGCGGTTTTTTTAGGTTCGATGGACTCGGGCAAGTACAGAAATGGCAACAGCCTAAAAGGGTGCGGGGCAAAGTCAGGACATGCGGGGACCAAGCAGCAATCGCTATTGTAATTGTAAACTATCGAAGCTGCGTTAGTAAAGTACCGGAACTTCAAGCGCTGATAGAAAGCACCGCAGCTGAAATCGTTATGGGTACGGAAAGCTGGCTGAAGCCAGAGATAAATCCTGCCGAAATTTTTACAAAGGCACAGACGGTGTTTAAAAAGGATAGATTGCATGCAACCGGTGGTGGCGTGTTGGTCGCTGTTAGTAGTAGTTTATCCGGTAGTGAAGTAGAAGTGGATAGTTCCTGTGCATTATTATGGGTGGAGGGTACACTCAACAACCGAGCTAGGTTAATAATTGGCTCCTTTTACCGACCTCCCGACTCAGCAGCGTTAGTGGCATATCAACTGAGAGAAAATCTGGAGCACATTTCACATAATTTTCCTCAGCATGTTATAGTCTTAGGTGGAGATTTCAATTTACCAGATATAGACAGGGACACTCAGATGTTTAGGACGGGTGGTAGGGACAGAGCATCGAGCGACATTATACTGAGTGCACTATCCGAAAATTACCTCGAACAATTAAACAGAGAACCGAGTAGTGGAGATAACATCTTGGACCTACTGATAACAAACAGACCCGAACTTTTCAACTCTGTAAGCGCAGAACAGGGAATCAGAGATCATAAGGCCGCTGCAGCATCCCTGAATATGGAAGTTAATAGGAATATAAAAAAAGGGAGGAAGGTTTATCTGTTTAGCAAGAGTAATAGAAGGCAGATTTCAGACTACCTAACAGATCAAAACGAAAATTTCTGTTCCGACATTGACAATGTTTACTGTTTATAGAAAAAATTCAAGGCAATCGTAAAATGCGTTTTAGACAGGTTCGTGCCCAGTAAAACTGTGAGGGACGGAAAAAACCCACCGTGGTTCAACAACAAAGTTAGTAAACTACTGCGAAAGCTAAGAGATCTTCACTGCAAGTTTAAACGCAGCCAAAACCTCTCAGACAAACAGAAGCTAAACGACGTCAAAGTTAGCGTAAGGAGGGCTATGCGTGAAGAGTCCAGTAAATTCGAAAGTAAAATTCTATCTACCGACTTGACAGAAAATCCTAAGAAGTTCTGGTCTTACGTTAAATCAGTAAATGGATCGAAACAGCATGGCATTGAAACAGAGGATGATACGCGTAAAGCTGAAATACTAAACACCTTTTTCCAAAGCTGTTTCACAGAGCAAGACCGCACTGCAGTTCCTTCTCTAAATCCTAGCACGAATGACAAAATGGCTGACATCGAAATAAGTGTTCATGTAATAGAAAGGCAACTGAAATCACTCAATATAGGAAAGTCCACTGGACCTGACGGGATACCAGTTCGATTCTACCCAGAGTACGCGAGTACGCAAGTCTCTAGAAGAACGGAAGCTTCCAAATGATTGGAAAAGAGCACAGGTAGTTGCAGTTTTCAAGAAGGGTCGTCGAGCAGATGCGCAAAACCATAGGCCTATATCTCTGTCATAGATCTGTTTTAGAATTTTAGAACATGTTTCTTGCTCGCATATCATGTCATTTGTGCAAACCCGCAATCTACTCTGTAGGAATCAACATGGATTCCGGAAACAGCGAACGTGTAAGACCCAACTCTCTTTAGTCGTTCATGAGACCCAGAAAATATTAGATACAGGCTCCCAGGTAGATGCCATTTTCCTTGACTCCCGGAAGGCGTTCGATACAGCTCCGCACTGTCACCTGATAAAGTAAGAGCCTACGGAATATCAGACCAGCTGTGTGGCTGGATTGAAGAGTTTTTAGCAAACAGAACACAGCATGTTGTTCTCAATGGAGAGACGTCTACAGACGTTAAGGTAACCTCTGGCGTGCCACAGGGGAGTGTTATGGGACCATTGCTTTTCACAATATATATAAATGACCTAGTAGATAGTCTCGGATGTTCCATGCTGCTTTTCGCGGATGATGCTGTAGTATACAGAGAAGTTGTAGCATTAGAAAATTGCAGCGAAATGCAGGAAGGTCTGCAGTGGATAGGCACTTGGTGGAGGGAGTGGCAACTGACCCTCAACATAGTAATGTATTGAGAATACTTGGAAGAAGGATCCTTTATTGTATGATTATATGATAGCGGAACAAACACTGGTAGCATTTACTTCTGTAAAATATCTGGGAGTATGCCTGCAGAACGATTTGAAGTGGAATGATCATATAAAATTAATTGTTGGTAAGGCGGGTGCCAGGTTCAGATTCATTGGGAGAGTCCTTAGAAAATGTAGTCCATCAACAAAGGAAGTGGCTTACAAAACACTCTTTCGACCTATATTTGAGTATTGCTCATCAGTGTGGGATCCGTACCAGGTCGGGTTGATAGAGGAGATAGAGAAGATCCAAAGAAGAGCGGTGCGTATCGTCACAGGGTTATTTGGTAAGCGTGATAGCGTTACGGAGATGTTTAGCAAACTCAAGTGGCAGACTCTGCAAAAGAGGCGCTCTGCATCGCGGTGTAGCTTGCTGTCCAGGTTTCAAGAGGGTGCGTTTCTGGATGAGGTATTGAATATATTGCTTCCCCCTACTTATACCTCCCGAGGAGATCACGAATGTAAAATTAGAGAGATTCGAGCGCGCACAGAGGCTTTCCGGCAGTCGTTCTTCTGGCGAACCATACGTGACTGGAACAGGTAATGGAGGTAATGACAGTGGCACGTAAAGTGCCCACCGCCACACACCGCTGGGTTGCTTGCGGAGTATAAATTAAGATGTAGGTGTAGGTAGTACTGTTCAAAACTGGAAGAAAATGTCCTGTCCAAAAATCATTATTTGTTGCTATGGTCGTTCCTTTTTGTGACGAGTAATGTGTTAGCGGCGTAGGCATAGTAAATTTCTACAATTGCGTAACCCCCCTCCCTCCCCCTCGCACTACATGCTTCTGTTAGAAAGTTAGACCAAATATACCTTCCACTCTATAAAATCTACATATTACAGAAACTATGCACCCATAAACTGTTATCCAATTTAAACTACTTTAATAACCTTTGACTAAACAGAACCTAATCTGAATTGGACTGTAAATGGTCAAAATATAAACGTTCTTTGTATTAAAGCCGCAACTGAAGCAAAACAGTTATCTCACCCTAATCAAAATTTCCAATTACCTCGCTTCTTGAAAACATTGTTACAGATTTCTCGAAAGCACAACAGCAAGCAGCAAGCACGCTGCGGATTCGCTGGATTTATGTTTTTAAATAAAATTTCCAAGCACTATTCAGACTGTTGCATATCATATGGTGCAATATGGTAATGGGTGATGATAAAAATTCTTTAAATAGTGGGACGAGGAGCTTAACAACTATTCATGAGAAATGATATTCCAAGAAAACGATTTTAGTGTGAAGTATATATTCAAAAAGCCAGACTAAAATTTCGGGTGATACTCACATATAACATTGGTGTGCACACTACCATTCTTAACAAAGTGAACAGTGTTTTGAAAACGGTACAATGTTAACAGAGAATTTCTATAAAAATTAAACAGCTTCATTGGGTGATATCTTAATGGATGATTCATGAAACTGGGGTGGTCTTTCTCTCAGCTCTGAGCAAGTTAACTAGCTGCGGAGTGCTGCAGTCTTACCTCCAACTTGTCTTAAAAAAATTATTCAAAATTTCTATTCTTTTCGCTTCCAAATATATACATCATATTCATCCTTTCTTTCCTTTGCAATAAATCTTTCTTCTTCTAAGAGATACAATCACAAGTAAAGACAGCACTACTGAATACGCCCTTCGCCTATCACACTTCAAGTAAAATTGTATCAGACTGCTCAGAGGCAAAGACTGTGCCACTACAAGACCAAAGATTAACACTAACATAACTTGCTCTCTCTCTAACGTGCACATCGATAACTTGCAAAAATCAAAATGACATTCTCTCCTTACACAATCACCGCAAATCACACATGTAGGCAGATGCAAATCCCCGTCAATCATGGGGGACAGGCGTAAGTATAGCTTCAATATCAGTGTTCCTACAGGAAGTGTCATTACAGCCTTATTGGGGTACGTTATTCTTGAAGAAGGCAACGACTGTGGTTTATGCCGACGGGGCACCACAATGTTGTCTACGGATGGTGCGACAGTAGCTCACCGCTACGTTTCATGAGCTGTAGATTGGTTGAGGAGGTTCGGTAGCACAGCTTCCTCATTCACTTGTCCAGAATCCGTTTGATATCCGGCAGAGGGTCGACTGATGTAATTACTGTACGCCTAATCCATCAACAGTGTACAGACGATACATGAGCGTGTTACCAATACATGTGACGCAGTCCGAATGCGCCAGGTTTATTTAAAAGAGCGGTTGATTCGCAGGGAAAAGAGCTGAAGTATATGTCAGGATAAGTGATAACCACATGCAGCACTGCATTCGGCAAAAGGCTTATGGGCTGAGCTAAATGTAATGCAGTGGAATGTGGTTATGTTAGAAAGAAAACACATAATATACTAGATGCCATGGAAATGAAGAATCTCACAATTGTATCATAAAGAAGCTCCTGCGTGTTATGTGGTTTTATTAAACCCTACAAGGTAAATGGCGGGATGGTTCTCTAGAAAAGGATGTCCGATTTCCTTCTCCATCAATCCCCAATCCGATCTTGTTCACTCTCTTACGTCATTGTCGACGTTGTGACACGGAAGTACAGATATACTACCAACACTTTTGCCCATTATGTTTATTACAAATTTATAGCATTTGTTTCATTTTGTAAATCGATAGAAACAGTAAGGCAATTAGAAATAGGATATGTGCAGTACTCTGTATAAATTATTTTGGATTACGATGATTTTACCCTACTCTGGGTTAATGCCGTTAAGGAAAGTTAGGAAAACATCATCGTTGGTGGAGAGTAAAGACTTCTGCAGGAGTGTCAGGTAGTAAATACTGTGGGGACACACATGTTTAGTATTCGGTTCCACGCTTTTACATATTACACGATACACATTTCACAGTACAGCAAATGTCAAAATACAACGTTTGGTGCTCTCTATTGTAGCAAGTGGCATTGTACACGAGATATATAAAATGCAACATAGCCATTTAGTCAACAAAATCTCATTTCAATACAATTAAAAGAAATATTCAATTAGTGGAAAAGTATCTTATTTTAATCTTAAATTTTATGAAATTTACAGATAAACTAATTATTTCATGTGTGTAACTATCAGATAATAGTCACGTAGAAATGTTAGTGTTAAAATCAATTTAGTCATTAAACGGGAAATTAACTGTCAGAATTCGATTATTTCATAAAATGTAAAAATCAATGTTTTGGGTTCATTTCTGCATAACGGATGCACTGAAAGTTAGCTCCACTCTGAACAGATTAGGTTCCTATAAAACCTCAAATCAGAATCGATGTAATTGATTCTGTAGTTCTACATCTACATCTACATTTATACTCCGCAAGCCACCCAACGGTGTGTGGCGGAGGGTTACGAGTTACGGAAATTTTTGTCATAAACAAACTATTATTACGATCATTTGGCATAAAATTTCAAACTCAATATTTATTTCTGCTTTATGTAAAGCACTCCAAAATATGTTGGCATCAAAATTCCTGTTGCAATTAACGAGATATTATTTATTTTGGATCAAGTATTGCTGGTCACATTTATTAAGTAAAATTCCGACACTAAATTTGAAAAGCAATATTAGAAATAGCATTTGCTATAGTCAATCATTTACTATCTTCATAACTGTACATATAATTCCTTATGAAAAGATGTAAGAGTGAAAAAACGCAAGTGGCGTGCACTGTCGAGACGATATGAGGCGCCGTAGTTACTAACCAGGCACCAAAAGCGTGACGAGTGTGGGCGGAGGTAAGAGGCTCCAGTAACTTCAAGATCCTGCCCCGTAATTGATCTTTGCGAATAGAGATCTACACGCAATATTGCCTGAAGCAGTGTAGACCGCAACGAACTTACGGTGGTCTTATTTTCGTTCATGTTTGAAATTTTGTGACTAAGACATCCGTTCAAGTTGATCATTGATTCCTTGACTCAGTTTTTTAATTACAGGGATCACGTAACCCTCTAACCGAACACGCTGAGCTACTGTGTCGGCTATCCATCTGAGCAACCGAGGGCACAGAGGACAGTGCGCCTGCAGGGACTTATCTCAGGCACGCCTCCCGTGAGAACTACATTCGCAACGGATACCATCTTCATATATATAAAATGAAAGTAATTCTTGCAATTTCAAACCGAAGAAAAGAATAAATTAAGGTCACACATTTCATCTCTGTGTCTGCCGTAATAATGTTATTGTTTACTGACTCGGTTCCTATTTCGGCGTTTATCTATTGAAACCCAACAGTTGCTAATTTGATGCCTTAAAGTTTCACAACAATTACAATCTATCCAATGTACATATCTTGCCATGTCTAGAAATCTAGGGCATATAGCAAACATTGATCTTAATTATTTATTTTTCAATAACGAGTTAAATACCTTTTTCCAAATTAACATATCTGAGTATTAACGATATAGGCCAACTGCTTCCTCTACCCATTATTATTTTGCAACCTCTTGTGTTGTCAGAATCGTGTGCCAACCTCCTGTTGCCACACAAACAGCCAAATCGTTACGTATTCATTGCTGTCCGCATTACTGATCAGTGCTTAATTGGGCTGGTGACCATATTCATTAATTTCGGTATTATTTCAGTTATACTGATTGTGAACCCTGAGTCATGTGGCACCCGTTTTGGCTTCACGTTTCAGTACTTGTTGACTCAGTATAAGTATTAAAAGAAATCCAAGTAAGTAGAAAGTCCATGGGTACAATAGGTTGCTCTTTAGAATAAATTGTCGCATAATTCTCTCCACTAACCAGTCAGTTTTTCTTCGGTACGATAGCTAGTTCAAAACCAAATTCATTAGGCATACTCGATCATGGCATATTATCAGATTTACCGAATAGTGAGGCGGTGGATTACGAACTGAACTCAACCATTATTTCCTAACATTTAGTTATACAGACTCGAATTGAATTATTTTCATAGACTACTTACATCCCAGCACTTTGGCATTCTGAGGTGCCTGTCACTCTCGGCATATTTAGAATTTAGAATGAGAAGCTTAAGATTTTACTCTTATGGTTATTGTAATGTCGCATGCCACATGTATATGTGTAGAGTGGGGCATTGTGCCAAGTTTATTTGCACAGCGCTGATAAGATTGGTTAGTTAATGTGTCAGCTGCGGTCAGAAACTTTACACTAACAGCACTGCCCATATTGTCGGCCAAACACTGGTAATGTAAGGGTACTCAGATCGGCTACGGAACCGGTTTCCTTCTGAGGTCATACTTAAAAATTTAATGAAGAGTTAATAATAACCACGTTTACATCTCTGTGCCAACACAAAGTGTTCTACAATATGAAGTAGCGGAAAGTATGAAAATAAATGAAAAAGAGAGACGGGCGAGTTACAATTTGATGATGACAGAATACGATAATATGCTCCAGAATAACTGAATTATTATACCTACATTTCATACACAAGTTTACCATAGAATGATTAAGTACAGATTATTTATGAAGCTGAAGAATGCTTCGTACGTCTTACTTAATTCTCTTTTATTTCGATGCAATAGATACACAATTGGTTGCGTGGCACAAAAAACGATCGAATTCTCGTAGCAAATCAGCTGCCAACGTTTTGATACATAAGCCTCCTTTAATGTGACTTTTAGGTGGATTGCGTTCTCTGTTTTGGTTAAGGGCGCTTGTGTTCCTGATTACCGCCACGGGAAACCAACAAACAAACAGCTTAAACAGAGAGCAAAGCATACGCGATATGGAGCTATGGTTTGGAAAGAGCATCTAGAGAGTCCATTTTTGCCTAAATGAAGGTTGTGTCAAAGAGTTTGCTGGTCTGATTTATGTGCATGTAGGTGGAACGTTGATAATGGCAAAACTCAATGAGAATGTTCAAAAAATGGCCCGGAGCACAATGAGACTTAACATCTCAGGTCATCAGTCCCCTAGAACTTAGAACTACTTAAACCTAACTAACCTAAGGACATCACACACATCAATGCCCGAGGCAGGATTCGAACCTGCGACCGTAGCGGTCGCGCGGTTCCAGACTGTAGCGCCTGGAAATGCTCCACCACTCCGGCCGACAATGAGAAGGAAAGTGATGTCTTGAAAAGAAGTTCGACAAATGAGCTGTGGGAAGTATTCCTGCGGACACACTGGGCTGGAGGATATGGAATATGTACCCGTGCGCCAGCGAATAATGAATTCACAACTGAAGAGAGAGATTAAGGGAACTAGGCAACAAATGAGCAAAGCCAATACAGTAAGAGCAAGAATTTTCAATGAGTGGAGGATTTCAGACTGTGATGCTTTGACAGTGGATGCCTGCAAACGAGTGATATGGAGTGATTACTCACGCTACACCATGCAGAAATGCGGAAGCGTTTGGGTTTCGTCAGTGCTTAGAGGAAGTTACCTACCATAATAATTGGTGCCAACAGTGAGGTACGTAGGAGGTGGTGTTATGGTGCGGGGTGTTTTTGTGGTTAGGATGTGCAACTCTCACTGCGCTTAAGACAACGCTAAATGTGGAAAGGCATGAGTGCCTTTATCAGTGTATTGTGCTGCGTACAGTAGACTAACTGTTTTGAATCGATGAGTGTATCAGCGTGACAACACGCATTATCATAAAGCAGCCCCTTTGAGGCTATGGTTGGATAACAGAAATATTCTTGACATGGTCTGCTCTGCCCAGACTCCCGTTTTGAACCGAATGGAGCGGTTGTCATGAGTTAGAACATCAACTTCGTTTGGAGCCGCAGTGTCCTCCTCTACTTCCAGCTCTTGCGGAAGAATGGGTTCCGTTTCTCCACAGTCAATCAGACACCTCATACATTAAATAGTGTAAATAGATAACTCTGTAGTTTGATACTTCCTCAAAGCGATGATGAATGGAAGTAGTTATCAGTCTTCCAGAGATAAATAGAAGTATTTACAATTCCGTGGAGAAGGCCAAAGTTTTGCGGAGGTTTCCTTCGGTTATCACGCAAATGCCGAAATACAAAACCTACTTTCAACTATACCCAACGGGGAACCTGTTTCCCAATTCCCAACCTGCTGATATTTTTATCCGAAAAGCGTAAGTTTGTACCTCGGCCCACTCTGCTCTCGTGAGTGCGGACTGAAAGGTCCATGAAAACAAGTAAATTAGAACCCCACGAGTATCACGCAATTGTGGAACGTACTCTACAACGTAACCTTAGGTACAATTAGGCCTTAAAATTTTTGTCTGGGGCGTACCTTAACAGAAATGAAATGAAGATATCTCAAATTCTGCGATTCTACTTTTTGGAAGTTCCCTTTGTTTCTTAGTGATACGCCAGAAAAATTAGAAGGATTCCAAACATCCGCGATGAGGAGTCCAGGGATCCACTCCCAGATGCAAGGGGCCTGTTTGGAAAGAACGGATCTCTTTGCAGTTGACCTGATATTAAACAGCCAACTAAGCCCTTGCTGACAGAATTCATTCAAAAATAAGAAAAAAAGGAACACCTGTCTTACGCATCAATGTAAGTTATCTTTGATCTGTGGCAGTCCATTATCACAAATTCCTTTATTAATTTACTTGTAACGCCGGAAATGCATATCCTCCTATTTCCATCTATTGTACTATAAATTTGTTTTCCTTATTTTTGTTACCTGAATATATGACATTTCTGTGTCTGTACACATTGTGATTGTTTTACTATTTGTATGTATATATATATTTATGCATTTATGTCGATGTATAATTGGTTTCTTTCGTAAATATTATTTGTATTTTTACGCTGGGTCTTACCTAGGGAAAACTGCTATCGAACGATTACATCGATAGGTCGTATGAAGAATCAAAGTGTGTAGGATCTTTAGTAGTGTTAACTCGGCCGCGTGGAGCGCGGGCAGAGAGGGTCTGGCTGGAGTAGCGAGTGGAGCAGGTGTGTTGTGTGAAGCTCCCGCGAGTTGCCGCGCTTTCGGGGTTTGGCAGCGTGTAACTGCGCTCGACTTGCGATGATAGTTCCTGACATGGTGTCGCGGACAGGAAGCATTAGCTGGCGCACATCAAGAGCCCGTTTCGTCTGGTGACCGTGTCGAGAAGAAGGCGCGCCAACATCCAGCTTCTACAACAGCGACGGCCGACAATGAGTGACTGTCGCCACCTCCTCGATCGACGGCTTCAAACCTTTAATCAACCAACAAGGAAGACTGGAAGCACGTAAAGTTTTAGAACTGTATGGCAGACCTCAGCTTTTCAAACTTTTAAAATTGTTGCATCGCAAAATTACAGCAACTTAGCATGAACGTTTGTTGCTCATTGTCCCAATTGCATTACCAAGCAGGGTCCCTTCCTTTTCTGGAATGAACCCGAGTGTCGTTCGAATTCAGACGCCAGCATTAAGGTACAATCATTCCATTTCACTACTTTAATTTCAAAGTTCAGTTATAGTATTCATAGCTGGCTACAATATTCAGATTACACAAGCACAAATTAAGAGTGCGAGTTTTGTTACCGTATTTTAGCTTACCTGTGACTGCAGCTCAGCTTGGTACGTACTAAATTTTACTATTGTTAATTGTTGAGAATCATTTAATTCAAGTTCAAAGTTAAATCTCTTATTTATAAATTGCGTACATTCAAGTAGCTTTTGAAATGATTGTAGAGGTAGTCCAAGTCTAACCGTATTTTACTGAATTTCGATGTGCTTCAGAAAGAGAGCTCACTATTAACTTCAGTCACTAAATTAACTTTCGATTTTCCGGTTTTATTAATTCTTTTGCTAAATTAAGTCAGAGTGTAGCGAAATTTATTACTTCTGACAGACTTTCAGTTTTCACACTACACGTGTCAACCTTCAGTTGCCACGCTTCTATTGCTAATTATATGTGTAATAACCTTTCTTTTTCAGTTACTATAGTAATTGTCCTTAGGACTGGCGACCGTAATTTTCCCCAAATCTCAAATATTTAATTACCGCTAGTTAATTGTTAACATAACGGCCGCACATTTACTTTCTTTATTTACTTCACCCCTTTTCTAAATTAATTTCCACCTGTTTCATTAGCATTTTTCCTTTCTTTTAGATGTAAGCCTTTCCTCCCTCTTTACCGACAGTCTAACTTCGGTGACGATTGCTTTTCCCAAATTTCCATTAGGTACACGCGGTTTAATTTTTCACTGTCATTAAGGTCGATAAGTGAGGGGGAGGTTACATACTGATCTTGAATAGTAACGGGCGATCTCTAATAATTACTTGAGAGAAGATGATATTCTTAGCTAATATAGCTCCAAACAAACTGTATTGCCGATAACCGGTACTTTTATGTCTATGAATATTTCATATGATGTGAAAGTAGGTAAAATGAAGTATACAATAGCAGATGCATATTGATAGCAAAACTATGTTTCAACATACCTCTCTAATAAGGTTATTGCATGTCACATGTAAGATCTGTGCAAGTACTCTTCCTAAAACATTGCCAAGTATATGAACGACGCGTCGGCAAATCAAGGTTAAAAACAACAGTCCACAGAGTATTTCGCCAAATGCACGTGTCTCATATCACACACTACTGTGGGCTTCACTGCAGGCAGGGCACCGCTATGGCCGGTAAAATGACAGTTGGCGTCTACAGGTGACGCTACAGCAGTCATGTACTTCTCCACTAATATCATTTATGTTTTTAATAGCGTTTTAAAGTCGGTGGACGACCTATATTGTGTCTAGTGACCCAGTACATAGTATGTAGTGTCGTATGAGCGGCTTACATAGTACATCAGTACAAGAGATCACCTTTTGTATTTGTTACCTACACTCATGCTCAGAAATTAAGGATAATGCTGATACGTGATGAAACAACACTCTGGTGGGCGGTTTGCGGGTTTAAATCACCTAGAGATATGACCATGCAGTGCATTTGAACTGCGGTCGGGCTGGCCGCTGTGGCCGAGCGGTTCTAGGCGCTTCAGTCCGGAACAGCGCTGCTGCTACGGTCGCAGGTTCGAATCCTGCCTCGGACATGGATGTGTGTGCTGTCCTTAGGTTAGTTAGTTTTAAGTAGTTCTAAGTCTAGGGGACTGATGACCTCAGAAGTTAAGTCCCGTACTGCTGAGAGCCATTTGAACATTTTGAACCTGCGGTCGTCGCACGGTGGCGCTGGCAGCAGTCCACATAAGCAGAGGTGTGTTGGTGCATGTCAGAGTACGGTGCAGGGAGTAAGTGTGCAGAAATTTTCACACGTACTAATGGTGACTGTGTGTTGAAAATGGCTCAAAGAACACTTATTGTTGACGTTCAGAGGGGTAGAATACTAGGGCGACTGGAGGCGGGTCAAACACAGCAGGTCGTAGCACGGGCACTCCGTGTGCCACAAAGTGTGATCTCAAGATTATGGCAACGATTCCAGCAGGCAGGAAACTTGTCCGTGTGCTAGAGTACGGGACGTCCACAGTGTACAGCACCACAAGAAGACCGATATGTCACCATCAGTGCCCGCAGACGGCCACGGAGTGCTGCATGTAGCCTTGCTCGGGACCTTACCGCAGCCACTGGAACAGTTGTCTCCAGACACACAGTCTGAAACAGACATGGTTTAATCGCCCGGAGACCTGCAAGGTGCATCCCACCGACTCCTGGTCACAGGAGAGCCCGTAAAACCTGGTGTCAAGAACACAGTACATGGTCAGTGGCACAGTGGTCCTAGGTTATGTTCACGGACTAGTCCAGGTATAGTCCGAACAGTGATTCTCGCCGGGTTTTCATTTGGCGTGAACCAGGAACCAGATACAAACCCCTAAATATCCTTGAAAGGGAACTGTGTAGAGGTCGTGGGTTGATGGTGTGGGGTGATATTATGATTGGTGCACGAACACCCCTGCATGTCTTGACAGAAGAACTGTAACAGGTCAGGTGTATCGGGACGTCAATTTCCACCAGTATGCCCGCCTTTTCAGGGGTTCAGTGGGTCCTACCTTCCTCCTGAGGGATGATAACGCACGGCCCCACCGAGCTGCATTCGTGGAGGAGTACCTTGAAACAGAAGATATCAGGCGAATGTAGGTGGTCTGCCCTGTTCTCCGGACCTAAACCCCATCGAACATGTATGGGATGCTCTAGGTCGATGTATCGCTGCACGTCGTCAAACCATTAGGCCACATTAGGTGCCCCGACAGACAGTGGTGCGAGAATGGGAGGCTATACCCCAGCAGCTGCTCGACCACCTGATGCAGAGTATGCAAACCCGTTGTGTGGCCTGTGTACGTGTGCATGGTGATCATATCCCATATTGCTGTTGGAGTACATGCGCAAGAAACAGTGGCGTTTTGTAGCACATGTTTTTCGGGACGGCTTTCTCAACTTATCAACAATACCGTGTACTTACAGATCTGTGTCGTGTGTGTTCCCTATGTGCCTATGCTATTAGCGCCAGTTTTGTGTAGTGCCACGTTGTGTGGCACCACATTCTGCAATTATCCATAATTTATGAGCATTAGTGTAGTTAAGACAGGACATTGAGTTTTGTGCCGGGAGCTGTTTATCACGGAATGATAGCTTCTTTCCAGTTGATCTGTACAGTTTGCAGTTCAGTTACATGATCCCACTGCTACTGATTTGAGGGTATATGTATTTCTTATGAAGATAACGTGCCATAATAAGGTGTGGTGGTACCCTTAAATACATCCGGTGACGCGTCCTCCCACACAATATTTTTCGGAGATTGCGTTTTCTCCTGTACCAACAAACTACGACAGTACTTGTGGGAAATGAAGGCAAATGCAGCTCAAGGGAAGTGAGTCGCGTCGTCTAATTGTTGTTACTACATGGATTGTGTTATCCACTATCACTGTAACTATTTTATTATATGTATAGATAGTAATTACTTAGATTGCCATCCACAGAATAGACTGCTATAACAATGTCACAGCGGAAGCACACGTTCTAACATTGCTTCTACATATTTATATAATTTTTATAATTGTACAATTACATTTGCAGATTTTATAAATTACAAAATATTGTCATGCAGGAATTTATTGTATATAAGTCTGTGGAAATTGCACCAAGTTGTAAGACAGCTTCCACAAAGGCACATTTGCGCAAGTGAATCAAATAAGAATAATTTTTAGCTTCTGTTTTAATAACTATTTTTCATTAATTTTAAAAATAGTATGTAGGAATCTGTTATCGACACGTAACAGAAATCTTTCTATAATTAAAATACATGAATAATATTGAGTAAGAAGTACATGAATTTACTAGCGACACCTGTGGGTGCATATTGACGATCTTCCGGTGAGTACGATCCATCCCTGCCAGTTTAGTGGTGCATACCTGCAATGGAGTACACAGTCGTGTGTGGTATGGGGCATAAGCATTTAGCGAATTACTGTGTGTACTGTGGTTTTAACCTTGACTTGACGATCCATCGTAAGATAGAGTGCTTGTACAGGAGTGCTGGTATGGGAGACATGCTATAACTTTTTATACAGGTTTGTTGTAACACGATGTTGCTATTAATATGCATCTGTTATTGATTGTTTAATTTTACCTCTATATAATTTCACAGATCTGAAGATGGTAACCGTCCTGTCCGAAACTGATAAACAATTTATTTACAAGCAATCTAGGGTAAGAAGTTCACCATCTCCCAAGTACAACTTCCTGATGGACGGCAGATACCTGCATATGCTACCTTTTCCATTCTCCGTTTTTAAGCTGCCCATAGGCACGATCGGTGACGCATACCACTGGACATGAAGGAGCTCCCATGACGTAAACAAGGCCGCAGTACAGTGAACGTCACTCTGCATTCGCACAATTCTGGCGTCTGTCTGTGAACATGGTGGAAGCTTCCTGCGGCACGCAATTTGGATGGAAATCCCGCCGGCGTGGCGTTTGTTATCGGGAAGCAGTTTCCCGATCTGACCGCGAACAAGTGTTTGTCAGGGCGTCAGCTGCGAACATCTGCCAACAGCTGCGGTCGAACGTGACCAGAAGCGGGCCACGCCTGTGGGACGGGACGAGAGCGCCCTCCCTCCCTCCCTCCTCGTGTGACCGAACGGGCAGCAGTGTGGGACGTATACACGTCCTCAGCTTCAGCTTGTTAACGGTTTGGCTGCAAAAACTTTTTTAATGCCAGAGCGTTACAACGACGCTATCGTAGCGATTCTTTTCGTCCTGAAAGCGAAAAATGTACTTACTGTAGTTCGGTTGCGAAGCATTGAAGGAAAATTCCCACAAAGTTCTGTTCACCACGCCATTAAAATGATAAATCGTGTTAACTATTATTACCACTACTCTTAATTTATTATTTGGAAACTGTACACCTCAAAATATGTAATCGGTTATACGATAACCGATGACTAAACACAGAGTAACTGTTCAATTTATGATTGTTGGAGGCTAAATGTTTGAAGATAAAATTAAAGGTGACACGTCCTTTGTCACTGAAAAAAAAATGAAAAATTTGTAAGTGACTACAACTGAAGACTGCTCTCACAATGTGTGACAGCAGTATGTACACAAGCAATGATTAATCATATACTATCACAGTATATAATAGCACTTTAACTTCTAAGCACGTTCAATATAAACGAATACTGATTGTAGCCTAATCGGACACTCAAGATAATGTTAATACAAAATATTTCAAACTTACATGATACGGGTACTGTAACTTTGTGTGTGTATACCAAATATAATAATCATTCTAACCATATAATACAAACAACGTTGATGGGCGTGTGGTTATCTATTTACAATAAGTATCATCACTACATTTATGTAACGAGTAGCTCAGCATGGCTATAGAAAAGCAGTCTTACGGATGCACCCTAAGTCGTTATCAAACATTTATACAATAATATTCCAAAATACTGAGCATCTAGTACAATACTGAGAAATGCCTGTGATGACTTAAAATGAATGATTGAGCCAAATAGCACTAATGACTTTAAATAACACTAATCAAAGTTATCTCCCCATATCAATTTATCAGTTAGTTCTTTTCTTCATTGCTTCAATGTTTAACCACATATATTACAATTTTATTATGATCATAATATTGGTTATGAAAACTCTGAGATCTCATTCAACAGCTTTATTTGGATATTCAGAAAAAGTCGAGGGATGCATTTTATAAAGTTTGCACCCATGTAATGTCGAAATAGGTGTCTTACTTTTCTTGGCGAACTGGCACGTTCCTCTGTCTTGCACTGCCTCCACTGTAACTTTGTCGCTAATACTGCGTGTTATTATATGGCATTCCTGATCACAACGAAACACACATACACGCACACAGATAATTACAAATTTTGTTTGAGGTATCGGGGGACATTCTCGCACAAAGGAATTAAAATATTAAAAGTATTCGAATCCCCTTGTTGTCCCGAGCAAGGTTTTCGGAAAGTTCTCCTTGTGTCTCGGGTAAATTATAGAAATGGAAGGCGCCTCTCTCTCAGACACACACACACATACATACACACACACACACTCACACACACACACACACACACACACAAACACACACACATATATATATATATATATATATATATATATGGGCTAAATGTGAGACAGCCAACTCTTCTCCTTGGAATACGAAATACATCATTGAATAACATTCAAGCCATATTTCCTCCACTACCGTATTACAAACTACTGTCATCCACACAATTTATTCAAGGACAATTATGAACATCATGAGCTGCACTTAAAATGTTTAATTCGGCGTATCACGTATCGTCAGTGACCTGTGATACAGAGGAAAATGAACAATTGTATGTATATCGGTATCTGCAACGTAACAACCGTATACATACCAGCACAAACGTAAGTCTATGTATACTATGTATTTCTATATCAGTGACACACAGTCATTAGCTTTCTAGATGAACCAAGTTGAACATGAAATAGAATTTATAGCTGAAAAACATGTCATTCATATATAGATACCAAATGTAAGTATATGATTCCATAGATTTTTGTGGAGTAATGCTTGTTGATGCTCTTCATGGGTATGCAGCCGCATTTCATTGTCCTAAAGACTAGACAAATTTTCAGTTCCCATCGAAAATTGTATGCGTGGATGAAGCCAGTTAAAATGACCTAAAAATTTTGAAGATCACTGAGGACTCCTTGTCTTGAACATTTTGAGATACATGGGTGATACTTTTAACGTTTGTAGATATCGATATACATACAACTGTTTCTTGTTCTCTGTATTACATGCCACTGCTGACGATGGATGATAAATCCAAACAGCAGTTTGGCTATTATACATTATAAGCGCAGCTAATACAATTTAGAAGATGTCCTTTAATAAATATAAAAAAAATGCCGAGCACCAAACGCTCAAGATTTTTACGCCATTCACAGAAAGTATTGGCCATTGACTTCCTGTTTGTCTCTTTGCTCATCTGCAAATAAAGTGTTTTTTGTATTTAGTGGAGCTTTCTCTCAAATATTAACAAAATGTTTACACGTAAGTAATTTTTTCGAGTTATACACTCTACTATTAACATCTTACTTAAATATTTAACCAAAAATTTGAAAAAGCATTTTTGGAAAACAGTTTAAAAAATAAAAATACACTTTTGTGCAGACAACACAAAAACTGAAAAAATTCCACCCACAATCAAACTGTTTATCGCTTCAATAGCCGATTTGCTGCGGCTTTGCAAAGTAAATTAAAGAAGAGAAAAAATAATTGTGAGTCAATGCCTCGAATTTACCGTATCATTATAAACTACGTAAGCACTAAGAACACAGTGTGAAAAAGAAAGGATGAAAAATTCCAAATAATAATCAAAATAGATCCTGGAAGCAACAGAATTCGGTCGTGTATAGCCAGGTAGTACGTACATCGAACTTATAAGTAACCACCCGTGTAATGAAATGACTTAGAATGAGAGTGCCAAATAGGAAAAAACCAACGAAAACAAACACACGCCGGGATAGTTAAACATAGCCATTATAAACACTGCTCACAAAGCTAACGATGAACTTCATAATTTTCACCACGAATGTAGCAAATCAATGGCACTGAATGTTCAATCGCGGTTGAACGTGCAGCTGCAAAGCCCGGAGAACGCGACGATAAACACAGTGCTGAAAACATTAGATTATAACAGAGACAGAGATTAGACTTAGGAGTAAGATGACGCATCGACTGAGGTATAACACAAAATATGCTACTCCTCGTGTTTCATTACTTTCATCTTTTAGTATAGCATTAACATTTATACTAATAAGAAAACTTTGTGGGTTTTCTTTCGTCAGTTTCAAAACTTAAAACATCGGTTTTTATAAATTTTTGTTGGATAGGGGTTGACAGTCATATAAAAATTTGTATCGTTGTCTTGAACTACTAAAGTTATTTACTTATATCAACAATTGCGGTTTACTTTTTATTTCGTTTCACCTGACCACATCGGAACTTTCGTGCTTCATCACATGTCAGAAAACGTATGATGGCCTATGCAGTAGAGTATTTGATTACCGTGGAATCGTAAAGGGAGCTAGAAAGCTTTATCTCCCGTCGACGACGAAGGCAGTGGAGACAGAACAGAAGCTCGGTTATGTAAATAATGAGGAAAGAAATTGTGTACGCTCTCTCAATAGAATCATCCCAGCACTCACCCAAATTTATTCAGGGAACGCCTTCAATATGTTAAAGTAGAATGACTATACGTTCGAAATCCAGCCGCGCACCCGCGTCTGGAACAGACATATGATCTAGAATTTCAGTGTAGGATATTTTACTAGTACCTCGTTGCGTCCAGTGTACTATGCTGCATTGTGAATCTTTGTAGAGTACTGAATAACTGACTAAATAATGAATTCGCTTCTGACTGCAGAAGCCAGTCACGTGCTTGCCGCGACAGTTTTTTACTGAGATGACTTGGTCGCAAAGGAAGCCATTCTGGGCCCACCTTTGTTTGGTGAGGACGCGCTCGCCCGCGTTTTCGAACAGACGACGCACATCCGGGGTTTCAGCACATCCTCTCATTATTTGTCTGAGGTCTCTGCGTACTTTTGACTTATCCGTGCATTTCACGTTTATCACTTTCCTTTCTGGAGAATTGTATTGTTTTTGACTCTTTATGAAGAGCTAATTCTTACGTCGGGATTCGTTTAAATTGTAATGAACGGCAGAATCCCTTTGTGAACGTTTCCAACCATTGTGTCCGAGCATATGTCGACATCGAGTTGCGAGTGCAAAAAGCTGGAATTCAAACTAACTCTGTCTCTCTCTCTCTCTCTCTCTCTCTCTCTCTCTCTCTCTCTCACACACACACACACACAATTAAAAACTGTCCAAGATGCTACTCCAGGCGAGTGTAAAAATGAATGTGGGCAATGGAAAATAATAAACTCTAAAATGATGATTTGGCCCTGTCTGCTTACCCCCTGAAGCGGATCTCAGGATCTCCTAATTCCATAAATTAGAATCTAGACAAAAATGAATGATGAAGGCAACTAAAACTACTAAATGATAGACTTTGTTTCTTATTATACGTTTATTGCAGATTAAACAAAAAAAACATCCTTTTTGGACAAATGTCTATATCTCCTAAGTAAAGTTACAAATCAATTGCCCAACTCTGCCGCCTTTTATGGCCACGCGATCTGACATAAATAAGGCGAAATGACTAAGATTGTCTACGTACCAAACACTAGAAGACACAATTTTCAAAAATGATCTACAGTGGTGTGGAACCTCAGAGGAAATAAACTAACGTGATCACAGCTGTTTAGCTTTATAGCCCTAATAAGCCGAAACAATTTGCGATATCACCGTATGTACTGTATCTGGTGCGTCGGCGTGATGGTTTTCGTACAAGTCTGCATCGATGGAAGAACTCCAGCCACAAAATAAAGCTCTTTCAGACACTAGGACGGCAGAAGGCGGTCCTCTCACTAATATACTCTAATACAGTATTCTCCTCTCTGTGTTTCTACAGACGAGAAACGCGAACTCCCAACCACAAGGACGCAGTTCAGATAACGTCTCAATGTAAGTGTAGGCAGAGGAAGTGCTCTCAATTATTGAACGCTGCAAACTCAACGACGACTTCCAACCCGGAGGTGAAGTCCAGAATCGTATAGGTTCGCAACTGTACAGTGCCTAACTGTTCTAACTATAAACTCTCCTGAGAGCAAAGACAGCAAGTCCGCCTGTATCAACAAAGCTGATACCGAGCGACCGCCACACACAGGCGCTCACAATGGAAGACCAAGTCTCTCCACCGCTGGCTTCCCAGCAAGGTTCGGTCCCCACCATCGTAATTCCGAAAACGAATCATATTCCTGAAACCGCGGAATATTCCCCTTCTCTACAGATTTTTCCGAACGACGACCAACCGTTTTTTACTCTTTTCTCGTCTAGCGCGGAAAGTTTTCGAAGAAGAACCTATACTCGTAAAATGGTACGCTTCTGACTAAAAAATCCTTGGAAATAACCCAGCCTACGTGGTTTCCGAGGTGCCGCTTCTTCGTTCCTCTCAGCTGCGTCCAAGATTTTCAGCGTTCGGAAGTATTATCCGGTTATCCTTCCGGCCTCTACTACAATAGCGGCCGGCAGTGTAGCTACTTCCTGTGTTTAAGCAGGACCAACACCTGTGCAGGCCTTCCACCCAGAGCTTGAGTTCTGCCTGCCGTTTCATCTCCACTGGCGTTGCAGCCTCTACTAGTATAGGCAATCACTCATTACGCCGTTTTTATAATAAAGACACTGCGTCACCTTTAATGCAATAAGCGTTACCAATTATTTACAAGACGTAGTGACAACGTCAGTCTCCTTCATATATTCATAGATACGATGTACAACCATTCACATGATACCTAATTGTGTTTGTAGATCACTTCAAAGTATGTGGATGAGTTCTTGTAAGGAGCGAAAATATAGCCACCTTACAAATGGAATGACGATTTCATTGTAAGATATTCTGGCTTTTTACATGCAGCAGTTACTGATAATTATTTTTAGCTATTTGTGACAAACCGTAATCATAGAGATGTAAAATACACAGTTCATTTCTACACTCCTGGAAATTGAAATAAGAACACCGTGAATTCATTGTCCCAGGAAGGGAAAACTTTATTGACACATTCCTGGGGTCAGATACATCACATGATCACACTGACAGAACCACAGGCACATAGACACAGGCAACAGAGCATGCACAATGTCGGCACTAGTACAGTGTATATCCACCTTTCGCAGCAATGCAGGCTGCTATTCTCCCATGGAGACGATCGTAGAGATGCTGGATGTAGTCCTGTGGAACGGCTTGCCATGCCATTTCCACCTGGCGCCTCAGTTGGACCAGCGTTCGTGCTGGACGTGCAGACCACGTGAGACGACGCTTCATCCAGTCCCAAACATGCTCAATGGGGGACAGATCCGGAGATCTTGCTGGCCAGGGTAGTTGACTTACACCTTCTAGAGCACGTTGGGTGGCACGGGATACATGCGGACGTGCATTGTCCTGTTGGAACAGCAAGTTCCCTTGCCGTCTAGGAATGGTAGAACGATGGGTTCGATGACGGTTTGGATGTACCGTGCACTATTCAGTGTCCCCTCGACGATCACCAGTGGTGTACGGCCAGTGTAGGAGATCGCTCCCCACACCATGATGCCGGGTGTTGGCCCTGTGTGCCTCGGTCGTATGCAGTCCTGATTGTGGCGCTCACCTGCACGGCGCCAAACACGCATACGACCATCATTGGCACCAAGGCAGAAGCGACTCTCATCGCTGAAGACGACACGTCTCCATTCGTCCCTCCATTCACGCCTGTCGCGACACCACTGGAGGCGGGCTGCACGATGTTGGGGCGTGAGCGGTAGACGGCTAACGGTGTGCGGGACCGTAGCCCAGCTTCATGGAGACGGTTGCGAATGGTCCTCGCCGATACCCCAGGAGCAACAGTGTCCCTAATTTGCTGGGAAGTGGCGGTGCGGTCCCCTACGGCACTGCGTAGGATCCTACGGTCTTTTTCGTGCATCCGTGCGTCGCTGCGGTCCGGTCCCAGGTCGACGGGCACGTGCACCTTCCGCCGACCACTGGCGACAGCATCGATGTACTGTGGAGCCCTCACGCCCCACGTGTTGAGCAATTCGGCGGTACGTCCACCCGGCCTCCCGCATGCCCACTATACGCCCTCGCTCAAAGTCCGTCAACTGCACATACGGTTCACGTCCACGCTGTCGCGGCATGCTACCAGTGTTAAAGACTGCGATGGAGCTCCGTATGCCACGGCAAACTGGCTGACACTGACGGCGGCGGTGCACAAATGCTGCGCAGCTAGCGCCATTCGATGGCCAACACCGCGGTTGCTGGTGTGTCCGCTGTGTCGTGCGTGTGATCATTGCTTGTACAGCCCTCTCGCAGTGTCCGGAGCAAGTATGGTGGGTCTGACACACCGGTGTCAATGTGTTCTTTTTTCCATTTCCAGGAGTGTATTATTGTCACTACCGCTTATTTTAAACTTCAGCGTACAATAACCACAAACAGGTAGCAGGTGGCAGCACTAGCAGTGGAGGGTATATAAAACGTGTCGGCGGATGGGGAAAACAGTAAAGTCGTTGCCGTATTGGGGAATCTGAGCGATTTATTTGAAGTCCGAAAGGGTGTGTTCATTGGATTTCAGGACACAGACGGAGGCATTTCCGAAACAATTGAATTCGTAAACTGGACACGTGCCTCCGTGGGGTTCACCGTGCATGGCAAAATAGCGGCATCCAAAACCTGCTCCGAAGCAGCTGTGTTGCACTACGGACTACGGGCCCTGGATGACGGGGATGAAGGTCAGTTGCGAAGATGTGTACGGGTGAATAGACGTGCTACTGTTGAGCAAACGACCTCCCAGATGAAGCAAGGGGCTACCGACAGTGTCTCTTCAACGACCGTTTAGCCAACTTTGCTACGTTTGCGCCTCAGCAGAAGGCTTGTGGCTCTGGCATCCATGCTGACTGGTATTCGTCGGTGACGAAGGCTGCAATTTGCACCCCAGTACCACAAGCGGACGTCCATTGGGAGGCGGCAGGTGGCCCCTTCAGATAAATTACGTTTTGTGATCCGTCGGATAGGTGGCCGTTGGCGTGTACGGCGTGAAACTTCTGAAAGCAAACACCCTGTGTGCTTTATGTTCTGTGGAATGTTTTCGTGGCTTTCTCTGGGTGATCTTGGCGTTCTGGAATGGACAATGGATCAACACAAGTACGCTTCTATCTCTGGGAACCGTTTCGACCCCTGCTTGCAGTTTGTTTTTCTTTGGCATGATTTCATCTGCTAGAGGGCAATGTGACGTGTCACATAGCACTTAGAGGACGTTCGTAGTTCGTAGAACTCCTGGATGTGTGTTTCGCGTACTCCCCTGGCCATCAAACTCCCTGGATTTAGACCATTCGAGAATATGTGACCAGCTTGATCGGGCTGATGGCGCCATGAATCCTCAACCGAGAAACATAGAGCAGCTGGCCACGGCATTGTGGTCAGCACGGCCCACATCCTTGACAGCACCTTCTATAAGCTCATTGACTTTTCCTGCACATCATACATCGGTCCATGTTGCAAAAGGTGATTATTCAGGTTTCTGACAGATGGTGACGTTAATATGACAGGACAGTATATTATTTCAAACATTAGACAACTCAGTCATTTTAGACTATCTATTTATTGCAGTTTAAGTTCATGTGTTAAATTCATTAACCGTTTCTCTTGTTTGTTTTTACAATGCTAATCGGGGTAGCCGCGCGGTCTGGGGCGTCGTGTCACGGTCTGCGTGGCTGCCCCCGCCGGACGTTCGAGTTCTCCCTCAGGCATGGGTCTGTGTGTTGTTCACAGCGTAAGTTAGTTTAACGTAGACTAAGTAGTGTGTAAGCTTAGGGACCGATGGCCTAAGCAGCTGGGTCCCATAAGATCTTACACAAATTTAAAATAAATAAATAAATAAATAAAGAATTACAAGCTCGTGGCTTTGTACGTTTGCTCGTAGTGCCGGTCGCTTTTTAACTATGTCCGTTCGCTAAGAAATGCGCTTCCCTTACTTCGCTACGTACTCTTCTGCTGTCAATCGTACCTTTTACAGATACAGAGTAAATGTTAGTGTTCCAGTTTACTGATCCAAGCATTCGGAGCAAGGAGGTCTTCAGATAAGTCTATTCCATATACTTTTCGTAATTGTTTTTCCTAAGATTTGATTTCCCCCCCCCCCCCCCCCCGAACCATGGACCTTGCCGTTGGAGGGGAGGCTTGCGTGCCTCAACGATACAGATAGCCGTACCATAGGTGCAACCACAACGGAGGGGTATCTGTTGAGCGGCCAGACAAACGTGTGGTTCCTGAAGAGGGGCAGCAGCCTTCTCAAAGTTGCAGGGGCAATAGTAAGGTGATTGACTGATCTGGCCTTGTAACATTAACCAAAATGGCCTTGCTGTTCTGGTACTGCGAACGGCTGAAAGTAAGGGGAAAATACAGCCGTAATTTTTCCCGAGGGCACGCAGCTTTACTGTATGACTGAATGATGATGGCGACTTCTTGGGTAAAATATTCCGGAGGTAAAATAGTCCCCCATTCGGATCTCCGGGCGGGGACTACTCAGGAGGATGTCGTTATCAGGAGAAAGAATACTGACGTTCTACGGATCGGAGTGTGGAATGTCAGATCCCTTAATCGGGCAGGTAGGTTAGAAAATCTAAAAAAGGAAATGGATAGGTTAAAGTTAGATATAGTGGGAATTAGTGAAGTTCGGTGGCAGGAGGAACAAGACTTTTGGTCAGGTGAATACAGGGTTATAAATACAAAATCAAATAGGGGTAATGCAGGAGTAGCTTCAATAATGAATAAAAAAATAGGAGTACGGGTAAGTTACTACAAACAGCATAGTGAACGCATTATTGTGGCCAAGATAGACACGAAGCCCACGTCTAATACAGTAGTACTAGTATATATGCCAACTAGCTCTGCAGTTAACGAAGAAATTGATGAAATGTATGAGGAGATAAAAGAAATTATTCAGGTAGTGAAGGGAGACGAAAATTTAATAGTCATGGGTGACTGGAATTCGAGAGTAGGAAAAGAAAGAGAAGGAAACATAGTAGAAATGAAAGAGGAAGCCGTCTGGTAGAATTTTGCGCAGAGCACAACTTAATCATAGCTAACACTTGGTTCAAGAATCATGAAAGAAGGTTGTATACATGGAAGAACTCTGGAGATACTAATAGGTATATATAATGGTAAGACAGAGATTTAGTAACCAGGTTTAGATTTTAAGAAATTTCAAGGGACAGATGTGGACTCTGACCACAATCTATTGGTTATGAAATGTAAATTAATACTGAAGAAACTGCAAAAAGGTGGGAATTTAAGGAGATGGTACCTGGATAAACTGAAAGAACCAGAGGTTGTACAGAATTTCAGGGAGAGCATAAGGGAACAATTGACAGGAATGGGGGAAAGAAATACAGTAGAAGAAGAATGGGTAGCTTTGAGGGATGAAGTAGTGAAGGCAGCAGAGGATCAATAGGTAAAAAGACGAGGGCTACTAGAAACCCTTGGGTAACAGATGAAATATTGAATTTAATTGATGAAAGGAGGAAATATAAAAATGCAGTAAATGAAACAGGCAAAAAGGAATACAAACGTCTCAAAAATGATATCAACAGCAAGTGCAAAATGGCTAAGCAGGGATGGCTAGAGGATAAATGTAAGGATGTAGAGGCTTATCTCACTAGGGGTTAGATAGATACTGCCTACAGGAAAATTAAAGAGACCTTTGGAGAAAGGAGAACCACCTGCATGAATATCAAGAGCTTTGATGGAAACCCATCTAATATTCTGCGTGGTGTCTGTTGTTCTATGTCGCATCTCCTTACCACTCTCGCGCAACGACGCTCTGAGCGTGTTTTTTAGGGAATTGACTAGTTTGAACTTGGCACCTGTTGCTGGTAAGGAGACGCCAGACCACACTTGACATGTAGAGTTCAGAAGAGTTCAGTGAGACTAGCGATGATATAACCAAATACTTAATTATTTCTGCGTCAGCTCCACTGCACTCCCTGTAAAAGAATCTTAATACTAACTAAATTTAGGGGAAGGGGTTCAAGGCTTTCCTATTTTTAGTTAACTGGTAAAATAACGTCGAAAAAGCAGTTAAGTTTACCATTGGAAATTTTATTATACTCATAAAACATTGTTTATAAATTGCACTATTGATAAAAGGAAATGTTTTAATACAGGATGATAAAAACCAACTGCGTTCAACAAAAATGTGTGTGAATATTCCCTGAATGGGTTTCCAAGTTCTACAATGGATCGAAGGATGTCCTATGCCATATAACATCTATAATCTAGGTTTAAATTAAGTTTCCCAAAAGAGAAAACTATCAAAATGGTCTACAGTGACCGTCAATTATCGTAAGATCTATACTGTTCTTCTGGAGGGCTCTATCTTTTAACATGGGCTGGGGCGTGGTCCTGGCGGTTACTTTTCGTGGTGGGGCAATGATTTTAAAGTTGCAACGTAACAGAGACGCGAAAAAGTCTCACGCTAAAACTTGCAGCTGGTGTGGCACTTTTAGTGTTATCGTAAGATCTATACTGTTCTTCTGGAGGGCTCTAGCTTTTAACGTGGGCTGGGGAGTGGTCCTGGTTGTTAGCTGGCAACGTGGGTGTCCGTCCCTAATCGTATGGCCTTCTAGCTTAACACGGTTCTGCTCTCGGCTTCTGTTCTCGTTTCTCCCCTCGGAAATGCGTCTGTCTCACGGTGGGAAGGTATGACATGCATTTAGGCATTCTTGTGTTACTCTGTGGTATTCCATTTGCTCACTCATTACTCGTATTACTTTGGTTAATTTAATGTCACGATTTACTCGGAGCTATGTGACATTCTACTGGATTTGCTTATCATGTCAGGGTTTTCATGGAAGGTGTTGGATTTGCCTGACACCTTACACCCAGTTATAAGCAAAGAAGGCAAAGCAGGAAGGTGGAAGGAGTATATAGAGAGTCTATACCAGAGCGATGTACTTGAGGACAATATTATGGAAATGGATGAGGATGAAGATGAAGTGGGAGATATGATACTGCGTGAAGAGTTCGACAGAGCACTGAACGACTTGAGTCGAAACAAGGCCCTCGGAGCAGACAACATACCATTAGAACTACTGACAGCCTTGGGAGAGCCGGTCCTGACAAAACTCTGCCATCTGGTGAGCAAGATGTATGAGACAGGCGAAATACTCCCACACTTCAAGAAGAATATAATAATTCCAATCCCAAAGAAAGCAGGTGTTAACAGGTGTGAAAATTACCGAACTATCAGTTTAATAAGTCACAGCTGCAAAACACTAACGCGAATTCTTTACAGGCGCATGGAAAAACTGATAGAAGCCGACCTTGGGGAAGATCAGTTGGGATACCATAGAAATGTTGGTAAACGTGAGGCAATACTGACTCTACAACTTATCGTAGAAGAAAGATTAAGGAAAGGCAAACCTACGGTTCTAGCATTTGTAGACTTAGAGAAAGCTTTTGACAGTGTTGATTGGAATACTCTCTTTCAAATTCTAAAAGGTGGCAGGGATAAAATACAGGGAGCAAAAGTCTATTTACAATTGGTACAGAAACCAGATGGCAGTTATAAGAGTCGAGGGGTATGAAAGGGAAGCAGAGGTTGGGAAGGGAGGCAGACTGGATTGTAGCCTATCCCCGATGTCATTCAATCTGTATATTGAACAAGCAAAAAAGGAAACAAAAGAAAAGTTCGGAGTAGGTATTAAAATCCATGGAGCAGAAATAAAAACTTTGAAGTTCGCCGATGACATTGTAATTCTGTCAAAGACAGCAAAGGACTTGGAAGAGCAGCTGAACGGAATGGACAGTGTCTAGAAAGGAGGGTATAAGATGAACATCAACAAACGCAAAACGAGGATAATGCAATGTAGTCGATTTAAGTCGGGAGATGCTGACGGAGTTAGATTAGGAAATGAGACACTTAAAGTAGTAAAGGAGTTTTGCTATTTGGGGAGCAAAATAACTGATGATGTCTCGAAGTAGAGTGGATATAAAATGTAGACTGGCAATGGCAAGGAAAGCGTTTCTGAACAAGAAAAATTTGTTAACATCAGGTATAGATTCAAATGTCAGGAAGTCGTTTCTGAAAGTATTTGTATGGGGTGTAGCCATGTAGGGAAGTGAAACGTGGACGATAAATAGTTTACACAAGAAGAGAATAAAGACTTTCGAAATGTGATGCAACGGAAGAATGCAGAAGATTAGATGGGTAGATCACACAAATAATGAGGAGGTATTGAATAGAACTGGGGAGAAGAGGAGCTTGTGGCACAACTTGACTAGAAGAAGGGATCGGTTGGTACGACATGTTCTGAGGCATCGAGGGATCACCAATTTAGTAATGGTGGGCAGTGTGGAGGGTAAAAATCGTAGAGGGAGTCCAAGAGATGAATACACTAAGCAGATTCAGAAGGATGTAGGCTGCAGTAGGTACTGGAGATGAAGAAGCTTGCACAGGATAGAGTAGCATGGAGAGCTGCATCAAATCAGTCTCAGGACTGAAGACCACAACAACAACAAGATTTGATTTTTCAGGTCCTCAGTGTGTTTCAAAACGTACAGATACCGAACACATATCTTGCATGTGCTTCCTCTACAAGATAAAGTTCAGTGTACGGGTATGCGTTAGTGCAACCACATTGGTGGTTTTAACTCATTAATCTGTTTCTTTCAGACGCTTTTAAAAGAAATTACCGTCGCGCGTTGCAAAGAAGACTACTTTGTCACTAACATTTCCGAGTAAAATTGCGTCATCACGCCTGAAAATCGGCTGAAATTCAGGATAAAAATTGTTTCACAATTTGAATATGAGATTTAGTAACATTTTTATAGATGACGGCAGGCATTCAACTAGTGCCTCTTTGTCTAGTTTGCTGGAGAAGTAAATTTTTCTACTTGTATTACTTACCCTGAGTGCCTGGTAATAATTGTAGCTACAACTGCCTCACGATAACTGATTTCGATTTTAAAGTGGACGTCCTCAAAGAGGTCAGGCGTATTTCCTGTTCTGTTCTAAGTAGTTTCCCGAAATAGCATTTAGTACTGTATCGCAGGATGTGGTGTCGTGCTCACCTTCTGCAAAACTGTAATTATCCCAATAGGTTGTCGAATGATGAGAGTACTAATGAATATATGTTCCAGTGAACTGAGGCATTCTCCAAACATTGCATATGGAGGTGAATTTTGTTGTCGATAGATCCTTACAGTACGTTTATGACAACCCATGATACTGAGTTTTATCCAATAACCTAACGTGGAGCTACCATCTTTATGTGCGTGGATTTGAGTTTGTTGTGTACTGCAAGAAGTATACCACGTCAGCTTCCTAAAAGCATATCCTTTCGAAATTGAATGGAATTGTCCCTGAAATTTCATTGCAAGTAAGTTCGAGTTGAACTAACGTCCTTTACCTAGTATTACGTAAGCTCTGTTGCCTTTTAGGAGGGTACAAAGTCCGGGACTTAATTCCGAACGATTCGGCAGTTGAGAAACAGGATTTTAACACTTTTGCTTGTGGAGCGCATTTCTTGGGATCTAACACTGATATTTCGAGGTCTTCTACAACTGTTGTTATCCACAGTGGATGGAGAGTCGCTGCTGTCTAGCAGGTCCTCTAATCGCCCCTCGGTACAGTCGTTTGACTATTGAAAATGGTTCCAACAAGTGACCACTAGAAAATACTGCTCTGTACCACAATCACTCAAGATGTAAAGTAGTACCAAGGTACTAAAAATATCAGGGAACACCTTATCACAGAGAAGACTGTCCTTAAGGCTTGTAAGCTCACATTTATTACAATAAATGACATACCTGAAATGTTACCACTCTCATTATTACGTCTGATAGGTAATTCACGTAGTAAGTTCGTCGTATTCATAATTTCCTCTTCAGAGTAACATACCGTACTTATTATTTAACACAAAATTACATTAAAAATGTAAGTTATTCACGAGCAGCTAGTTGAGAATATGTATGAACTTCAAATGACAGGACGAACCGTCTCGTTCTGCATATGGATTCAAACCCAGGTCATGCAGACTAAGCAAGGACTTTGTGACTGACGGAAACTAACAGTCATTCCTGGGTAGACATACAGAGAATGATATACCTCGATTTTAGACAGTATCAGTTAAGAAATATCAAGTATAAATTGCAAAATGCAAACATTTTTAACGGACGTGAATTCCTACCCAGCATCTGTTGTCCCTGTTAACAAACTACGAGAGATGTTAAATATTGCTTCTTCACAAGTAACTTACTTGAAATTCCGTGAGGTAAAGCTTTGTGTTGGACAGGGATTCGAACCTAGAACCTAATCGGATTGAATCGAAGCACAATCAGTTGTGTCATATCGGATTTTCTCGGCAGTAGCTAGATGTTTTACCTGAAATGACGACACGAAACAAAAATTTTTTCCTTCCCAGGACTCCAACCTGGCAACTGTCGCTGTTATATTCTAGAGAAAACGAAAGGTTAAATATGGGTTTGATACACCAGCAGTGACGTTTGAACTATAAGTAATATGACTAAGAATTCAGTGCCGACAGGGAATCGAACCGCACCCATATCGTTGTTGACTGCACACAAAGAGACGTCAGCTACCGAATTTTTCTCCACCAGAAGCTCGGAATAACATCCTTCAACTTACAGTGATCTCCAAAACAGTTCCGTGTCTCGCTGGGAGTCAAAAACGTCAGATATCGTTAGTGTTGACAACGAATGAAAATACATTAAAAATCAGAATTATTATCATCCAGCAGATAGGTGTTCTCATGCTAGAGCTTAACACTACCTATTGCCGGGCTAGGATTCGACCCATTCACCGGCAATATGTGCAGATGTTGAGGAAGCTGCAGTTTTGAACAAACAACATATTGTAGTCGAGCTGTCTTGTCACGAAGGGATCAAATTCCGTGTTAAGGGTGGTCTGAGTTGCATTCAAAGTTCAGAACCAATTTTATCGACATACTGAAGCTGAAGTAAAAGATAGAATTTGTGTCCTGTGACCCTACATAGCGTTAGTTTCGTCATTAGAAATAAATAATTAGTTTAAGAATGGTTACTGCTGGTAGAGTTTCTACATGTAACGAATCCTGAATTTATTGTGGTTCAACCTAACGTCTACTTGGTAGAGAAGGAATATCATGTTTAACGTGAATTTCAGACCACAATGCCATTATACCTTCTTCACTTGGCATAGCCAGATGAGAACAGAATCTCTCTCTCCTTATCAAAAATCATCAGCAGAAGTTGGAATCGAATCCAAACCATAATTATAGAAACCGAGCATCAGTCCAACAGACCACTAAAACCTCTTCTGTCTGCCTCACTTTACTGTCATAACAACGTTGCGCCGCACTGTATGAGAATTTTGACACAGGGTCCCTGTAGTGGTTTGCAGCATGTTCAGTACATTGATTTACTTGGTTGACCGAATCGCCATGAACTAGCTGCCTCAGCTACCCAGTGCATACATTCGACTGTATTTTGCAATCACCGAAATAGAACCACGTAACTGCAACCTACACAGAACTGCCAACAGTGTAGGATGCAGAAATTTAAGTAGGAAGTGTTCCTTTCGACATGAGCTACTCTATTGCGCTATCTGTTTGTTGAAAACGTCGTGCAGTGCAGACGAAAAGCTGTAAATGTCTGTCTCTCAGAAGTCTAGATCCGACCATATGCATTATCTCACAGCACTGTGGAATGCGGAAGTTCTGGAGGAATTGTTGTAGACTTCTGGAGCTGTTATAGCTATGTGACCGCTAGTAGCGTAACAGTAAGTGTCGCTCAGTGTAAATAACACGTCGCGAGTTCGGATACACTCACTGCTACATTTTTAAAACGCAATTCTGCTCTCTGCTGAAGTTGTCTATCTGATGGAACTTTGAACACAATTCCCTTCACTTGTCAAACCACAATAGTCGCATGTGGAAGAAGGGCTAACTTCTGCGGCATTTTGTTCTTTTCAAGTTTAATACATGGCCAGGCAGCAGATGCATCTCGAAATGTTTGTATTATGTATGGGGAGAGCGCATCGTCCCAAAATACGTCAGAAAAGAATTTTCTACATTAGCTGTCGGGTGTCAGAGGCATTTTATTCCTCATCAAACCTTGTTTGGCAGCTTTAGCTCAGAACAGGTTTCCTACATGCATGTAATCAATAAACTGCATCTCCATTGTCAGACTGTTATAGATAACATCAGAGAATTCGCATATCTCGTTGATGATTAATTTCTCTCTCATGCTAACTATTGTTCTAACAACACTAAAAGAAACCTTACGAAAATTGTGCACTGATTTATAAGAAATGAAATAAAACTACCCACGCTAATCTTACGACGAAAGTCTGTTTCAATAGAACTGAGCAACTGCACGCAAGCGTGCCTCTATCGGTACGAATTAGTAAAATACTAATCACTTAGATTTCGATTGGGTCTGTGTTTGATTGGTATGCTGTGTCATGCTCAAGTGGTATGGAAATGTGGGATTTTATAAATAAAGGAATGTATTCCTAGAAACCCAAAAATTGCTTGTCAGCAGTAGAAAGAAGCGTTACCTGTTGTGCAACATTGTAAGTTTTTCCACATTGCACTATGAGCCGAAAGTATTTTCTTGCGATTTCCCTATCGAAGTTTGATCTGACTGCTTGTAGCTCTTTCACAGAAGGGATAAAAACGCTACAGTAAGCAGGACTGGAACCGCAAACCATAAGAGACTCTTCTTCATAGATCAGCACATTACCACAGAGCCAGGGAAGAGGCAGGGGTCTAGGCTTCCTCTTACGAGGACAGTAGTTGCTAGAACTCGGAAACCGCTATTTAAAGGACGAGATTAGTTGCGGTTTCCACGTGCAAAGAATTTCCTGGGCTGAAAACCGTAAATTTACAATCTTTTGTTACAGCTCAATCGATAATAACGCAGATTATTCAATGGAAATCACTGGAAAAATCAAGTGAACTTCGAGGCTTAATTGCGTGCACACCAGGAAGTAACTTGTCGATCACAGTGTTGCCAAACTTTCCTTGCCTTGTTGCCCAATCTCAGTTACATTACCAGCAGGAAGAAGACGAACCGATGTGATCCTACAGTGGGCTGGGAAGTGACCATAGCTGACGTCTCAAAGACGCGACTGCTATCGCCTGGAATACGTAATCCGTCCGATTCACACTTCTGTAACTGGGTTTAGGGACTGGAGCGTAGTTACTAATTATACTCGGAACTTACTGCAAACTAAGCTTCATAAATCAGTAACTCTCATAGCTGTTTTCATATCTCTTTCGTAAGTGTACTCAAAACTAAGAAACTCATTGACGGAAGTTTCCGTGCCTCACCGATAGTAGAGCACAGCAAACTAATAAAAATAAAAGAAAAGGATATGTGTATGTATGTGTGTGTGTGTGTGTGTGTGTGTCTGTGTGTGTGTGTGTGTGTGTGACAGAGGGAGAGAGAAATAAAAAACAATGAGAGAGAGAATTAAAATATGTTGTAATGAAATTCAATCATGGTATGTAAGGAAATCTTTTATTAAAATGACACATTCCATATCATTATGAAATGTCGTATTCATGATCTATGGAACAAGTATTAATCTAATCTAATCATATCATTTTGCTGACAAGTCATGAAGAGGCATGAATTACCGAAATTTTCGCCAATATCAGTATTCAAATCTAAACTTGAAAATAAAAGACAACGGTTTTTGTAATAAACCGGGACTCCTGTAAAGACCCTTTCGTCCATTTAATTAACCACGAAAGCTGTCTGATATACCTCCATTCAGAAGTAACAAAGTGAGAATGAATTTAAAGATGGAGCGCATAATGTGAAGTTCTGTGACGGAGATACGAACCCTACACGTAATCTGATTGTTAATTAAGTAAAATCAAATGTTACGTATCGGTTTTTCTTACCAGCTGCTAGGTGTTTGAATCTAAAATACGGATACAAATTTTTGTGCCTGAGCGACAATGGAATCGCACACCTACCGTCCTTCCTTATCATCCACGAACATAGCTTAAGTATCAGTTGCTTACTCACCAATAGTAAGATGTGTGCGTTTTAGACCAGAAATGACGACACCTATTGCGACTGTTGGCAACACATGAACTGACATTAAAAATGAACGTTAATTTTCACTAGCAGACTGGTGTGCACGTGATAGGGCTTCAAATGAAATAATGATTATCTTTGTACTGGATCAGGATTCGGACCCACTTACTTGCCTATGGAGGAGACCTAGAGAAGATTGCAGTCTTGGGAAAAGGATATGATTGAGCTATACTGCTCCGAGAGATTCAGATCCTCGATAGAGGAGATATGAATTCGAATCATAGTCCAGCAGCAAATTTTTCAACGTCTCTAGTTCAAACAAGTACAAGTAAAATAAGAGTCCTGTTCCTTTAAATGGTTATCGGTTCATCAAATAAAATAAAATTTTCTAATGTAAGTAAGTTTACTGGAGACAGTATTTCTGTTTACCATGACATCCGCCTATGTCATTTCCCAACGTAAAGCGGCTCTGCCCAGTTGGAAATGAAGGAACGTGAAGTTTAATGCGGATTCTTGATTATAACGTCTTTCTCTTGAGGTTACCAGAGGTAAAAATATACTTAAAAGTATATGCCTCAATCCACCCATTGCACCTGTAGTAGTTCGTTCCACCAGACCATTGTGGCCACATTTCCCAGCCCCAGGAGTGTACAGTAACGGATGATGTGCTTAGCTTACAAAATTAGTCACGGTGGAAAAAATGAGAGTCTATGAAACGGTTAAGTAGAAGCAAGCTTGTGACGCGGAGATTATGCTATTCTCATGTCAGCAAGATGTAAAGACTCTTGTAGGCATCATAGCCTCGGCGTGAAGCCATTTTGAAATTTGCACTAATTCAGCAAATATCTTAGTTCGAGAAAATCCACTGTGAAGTGTGAAGTTACCAGGTTATTCGATTATTACCGTCATTATTACTGTCATTTTCTTCATACCGCTGCTGGAACACATGTGCTTGAAGATCATTTAATGCCTTTTGGTCATTATAGAAGTAGTTGCCCAAGAAGAGGTTCTTTCGCTGTCTACGGAGTCCTTTTCATGTTAAAATCAAACATCAGCAATTACTCGCAGATTACATTAAAACTAAATTAATTGATGAAGACGTTACTTGACAACAAAAACGCTCTGCCTTTCTGAATTTACTTGCGCCTAGAAATGGCTGTCGAATATTTCCAAAGCAAAAGCCAAGGGATCTTACTGCCTTCCGATATACGTCGCTATCAGTTCTTCCATATGATTTGGTCGACGTGACCGGTTTCAAGTTGTGTATGGCAGAGAATGTTTTAGGAAATCAATTGTTTTCCTTTACAATAAACAGAAAGCTTTTCATTCTAAGCTATCCAAGTTCAGAATTTTCGCAATATTAGTTCAAATTTAATATTCGCTTCTATAATGTAGGAAAGTATTTCACAGTTGCAAAACCCGCATCCGACCTTACACTTAGTCGCTGACCATAAATTCTAGCTCAGAGTGACACCAATTTAAGTAACCTTATGTAGCGAAGACTGTTTACCAGTGCTCTTTCTCACTGGACAATAAGCAATTCACTCATTGGGCTGCAATAGTACACTGTACCAGTAATTTCTGTTGTATGCAATGCATACTGATTGTAGAATTTAGTGGTGCTCTCTCTTCCACTTCTGTATGCAATATGCCTGACCTAAAAGGGCCCTTTATCATTACAGGCCCTGAGCAGTGCAATATCATACTGACAACAGTAATGTGCTTATACTGACAGCCTCACTGTTCGTTTTAGTTGATTTTGAAATCATTTAAACAAAACAACATGACCTTCCAGTGGGAGACATTTCGTCCCCCTTTTCCTTGTGTGAAATTTGTCAGTAATCTTTTTGCCTTCCAACAAGCGAAATGCGGCAGAGTACGGCCAGTAAACGATTCACAAACCACGATTTAGTGCCGTTAAGACGATTTCTCTAAACATTGTCGTAGTTGAAGGAAGTTAGTTTCTTCTTAAACACAGGATGATAATCATTCTGAATATTTAGCAGTACTGTACCCATTTTTGTTAAACTCGTTTTCAACCAACATAGCTTAAGTATCAGTTGCTTACTCACCAATAGTAAGATGTGTGTGTGTTTGACCAGAAATAACGGCACTTATTGCGACTGTTGGCAAACCGTCTTATGCTGCAACGTTCACAGATATCTCAAATAGGAAATGCTCTTTATCCAGGTATCATGGTTGTAAAACAAACGTCCCACAGTTTGTGTCAGGTCGATCTTTTCGTCTGATAGCACTGCGTAAGTATCCTGTCTAAGAGGTATCATAAGTAATGTTCCAGTAGCTGTGGGAAACGGAATCGTCCGTCAATGAGATTTGAGTACACTTACGAAAGAGATATGATAACAGCTATGAGAGTTACTGATTTATGAAGCTTAGTTTGCAGTAAGTTCTAAGTATAATTAGTAACTACGCTCCAGTCCCTAAACCCAGTTACAGAAGTGTGAATCAGACGGATTACGTATTCCAGGCGACAGCAGTCGCGTCTTTGAGACGCCAGCTGTGGTCACTTCCCAGCCCACTGTAGGATCACATCGGTTCGTCTTCTTCCTGCTGGTAACGTAACTGAGATTTGGCAACAAGGCAAGGAAAGTTTGGCAACTCTGTGATCGACGAGTTAGTTCCTGGTGTGCACGGAATTATGCCTCAAAGTTCACTTGATTTTTCCAGTCATTTCCATTAAATAATCTGAGTTATTATCGATTGAGCTGTAACAAAAGATTGTAAATTTACGGTTTTCAGCCCAGGAAATTCTTTGCACGTGGAAACCGCAACTAATCTCGTCCTTTAAATAGCGGTTTCCGAGTTCTAGCAACTACTGTCCTCGTAAGAGGAAGCCTAGACCCCTGCCTCTTCCCTGGCTCTGTGGTAATGTGCTGATCTATGAAGAAGAGTCTCTTATGGTTTGCGGTTCCAGTCCTGCTTACTGTAGCGTTTTTATCCCTTCTGTGAAAGAGCTACAAGCAGTCAGATCAAACTTCGATAGGGAAATCGCAAGAAAATACTTTCGGCTCATAGTGCAATGTGGAAAAACTTACAATGTTGCACAACAGGTAACGCTTCTTTCTACTGCTGACAAGCAATTTTTGGGTTTCTAGGAATACATTCCTTTATTTATGAAATCCCACATTTGCATACCACTTGAGTATGACACAGCATACCGAACAAACACAGACCCAATCGAAATCTAAGTGATTAGTATTTGACTAATTCGAAGCGATAGAGCCACGCTTGCGTGCAGGTGCTCAGTTCTATTGAAACAGACTTTCGTCGTAAGATTAGCGTGGGTAGTTTTATTTCGTTTCTTATAAATCAGTGCACAATTTTCGTAAGGTTTCTTTTAGTGTTGTTAGAACAATAGTTAGCATGAGAGAGAAATTAATCATCACCGAGATATGCAAATTCTCTGATGTTATCTATAACAGTCTGACAATGGAGATGCAGTTTATTGATTACATGCATGTAGGAAACCTGTTCTGAGCTAAAGCTGCCAAACAAGGTTTGATGAGGAATAAAATGCCTCTGACACCCGACAGCTAATGTAGAAAATTCTTTTCTGACGTATTTTGGGACGATGCGCTCTCCCCATACATAATACAAACATTTCGAGATGCATCTGCTGCCTGGCCATGTATTAAACTTGAAAAGAACAAAATGTCGCAGAAGTTAGCCCTTCTTCCACATGCGACTATTTTGGTCTGACAAGTGAAGGGAATTGTGTTCAAAAATCCATTAGATAGACAACTGCAACAGAGAGCAGAATTGCGTTTTAAAAATGTAGCAGTGAGTGTATCCGAACTCGCGACGTGTTATTTACACTGAGCGACACTTACTGTTACGCTACTAGCGGTCACATAGCTATAACAGCTCCAGAAGTCTACAACAATTCCTCCAGAACTTCCGCATTCCACAGTGCTGTGAGTTAATGCATATGGTCGGATCTAGACTTCTGAGAGACAGACATTTACAGCTTTTCGTCTGCATTGCACGACGTTTTCAACAAACAGATAGCGCAATAGGGTAGCTCATGTCGAAAGGAACACTTCCTACTTAAATTTCTGCATCCTACACTGTTGGCAGTTCTGTGTAGGTTGCAGTTACGTGGTTTTATTTCGGTGATTTCAAAATACAGTCGAATGTATGCACTGGGTAGCTGAGGCAGCTAGTTCATGGCGATTCGGTCAACCAAGTAAATCAATGTACTGAACATGCTGCAAACCACTACAGGGACCCTGTGTCAAAATTCTCATACAGTGCGGCGCAACGTTGTTATGACAGTAAAGTGAGGCAGACAGAAGAGGGTTTGGTGGTCTGTTGGATTGATGCTCGGTTTCTATAATTATGGTTTGGATTAGATTCCAACTTCTGCTGATGATTTTTGATAAGGAGAGACAGATTCCGTTCTCATCTGGCTATGCCAAGTGAAGAAGGTAGAATGGCATTGTGGTCTGAAATTCACGTTAAACATGATATTCCTTCTCTACCAAGTAGACGTTAGGTTGAACCACAATAAATTCAGGATTCGTTACATGTAGAAACTCTACCAGCAGTAACCATTCTTAAACTAGTTATTTATTTCTAATGACGAAACAAACGCTATGTAGAGTCACGGGACACATATTCTATCCTTTATTTGAGCTTCAGTATGTCGATAAAATTGGTTCTGAACTTTGAATGCAACTCAGACCACCCTTAACACGGAATTTGATCCCTTCGTGACAAGACAGCTCGACTACAATATGTTGTTTGTTCAAAACTGCAGCTTCCTTAACATCTGCACATATTGCCGGTGAATGGGTCGAATCCTGGCCCGGCAATAGGTAGTGTTAAGCTCTAGCATGAGAACACCTATCTGCTGGATGATAATAATTTTGATTTTTAATGTATTTTCATTCGTTGTCAACACTAACGATATCTGACGTTTTTCACTCCCAGCGAGACACGGAACTGTTTTGGAGATCACTGTAAGTTGAAGGATGTTATTCCGAGCTGCTGGTGGAGAAAAATTCGGTAGCTGACGTCTCTTTGTGTGAAGTCAACAACGATATGGGTGGGGTTCGATTCCCTGTCGGCACTGAATTCTTAGTCATATTATTTATCGTTCAAACATGCTGAGATGTCGCTGCTGGTGTAACAAACCCATATTTAACGCTCGTTTTCTCTAGAATATAACAGCGACAGGTGCCAGGTTGGAGTCCTGAGAAAGAAATAATTAGTGTTTCGTCTCGTCATTTCAGTTAAAACATCTAGCTACTGGCGAGAAAATCCGATATGTCACAGTTGATTGTGCTTCGATTCAATCCGATTAGGTTCTGGGTTCGAATCCCTGTCCAACACAAAGCTTTACTTCACGGCATTTCAAGTAAGTTACTTGTGAAGAAGCAATATTTAACATCTCTCGTTGTTTGTTAACAGGGATAATAGATGCTGGGTAGGAATTCACGTCCGTTAAATATGTTTGCATTTTGTGATTTATACTTGATATTTCTTAACTGATACTGTCTAAAATCGAGGTATACCATTCTCTGTATGTCCAGTCAGGAATGACTGTTAGTTTCCGTCAGTCACAAAGTCTTTGCTTAGTCCGCATGACCTGGGTTTGAATCCATATGCAGAACGAGACGGTGCCTCCTGTCATTTGAAGTTCATACATATTGTCAACTAGCTGCTCGTTAATAACTTAAATTTTTATGTAATTTTGTGTTAAATAATAAGTACGGTATGTTACTCTGAAGAGGAAATCGTGAATACGACGAACTTACTACGTGAATTACCTATCAGACGTAATAATGAGAGTGGTAACATTTCAGGTATGTCATTTATTGTAATAAATGTGATCTTACAAGCCTTAAGGACAGTCTTCTCTGTGATAAGGTGTTCCCTGATATTTTTAGTACCTTGGTACTACTTTACATCTTGAGTAATTGTGTTACAGAGCAGTGTTTTCTAGTGGTCACTTGTTGGAACCATTTTCAATAGTCAAACGACTGTACCGAAGGGCGATTAGAGGACCTGCTAGACAGCTGCGTTATGTGAGTTGCATTTGAATCAGGCGAAATTCAATTCAGGTCGTTCGGATACTTTTGATCGTGACTGTACATTCCACACCGTCAGCTATCTGGTAGCAGTCTATAATGTGTAATAGACATGTTACCCATATAGGAGTCTCTGCAGTTCTCAACCATATGACGCAAGTCTAGTACACGAGATTCCATCACATTTCGTATGACTTTACAACAAAGTGACATAAATAATATTTGTGTCTTTTCTACAGGTCTTTAAATGAAGGGAATTTACGTCCCTGGCTCTTTGAGACTTAATACCAGACACGGAAATCGTTTCCTGTTATGCTTACTGTATTTAAGCTCATTCTAGCTTTTATGTGGCAACTTCACCTCGGTACGTCACTGGATCTTAATGCTCTATTACTAGCACAGAAATCATTTGTCGGATATAGCCACAATTTTAAAACTTGCTTGCGACCACAGTGTTTCAGAAATATTCTTCTTACAAAGGTGTGTTCCACTAGCTTGTAAGCTAAGCAGATGGCCTGTGCACTGTTTCTCTTAAATTTTGAAGCCTCTAAGCGTGTGCAGAAAAGAATGTGCTTTTGGAGCAATCCAGCAAGAGATTTTCTTCAGACTTGCGGAGGACTGTGGTATATCTAGCCGACGGCTTATGAAACAGGACTCGTCGTTCTGCTGGGAACAGGAGGCCACTAAGATAGAGAGGTACTGATTTGTTTTGGGGAGGAAAGAGGTTGATAGCATAACTAAGAAAGACGATAGCACTTATCCTGAAACATCAATGAGTAGTTAATTTGGTAATGAGGATACTGTGAACGGAAAGCTGTAGAAGACCAAGGTTTGAATTCAGCAACACTTTGAAACGGATGTAGGATGCAGTTTTTGTGTGTAACGATACACTAGTGGGGATGCCCGCATCAACACAGTCTTGAGGTTAATGACTATAACAACAACAACATTAACAACACACGATTTTTTGTACTGTTATCGGGTGTCCATACGAGTGCAGTCGTTTTCGTAATATTGTATTTCGATAGCGTACCTTGTCGTCATCTTCAGGTGATATCTGTGGATATTTCCTGAAGATTACGGCAAGGTGAGCTGTCGAAATATCGTGTTACGAAAACGGGAAAGCTGAAGGTCGCACAACACGATATTTATTTGACGACGGATCAAATAATTATTTCCCACTTGTGTAACGGCTCGTACGGTGCATTGTGTGGATGACTGATTTCTTGAGTAACTTTACAGAGAAATTGAACATCAAAGGCTGTTTGGCATATCAGAAAATTGCACAAATTTCTTTTCTTTCTGGTCAGTGTTCGTTTCTGCCATTCTAAATATCACTTCGGTCTTCTGTGAACCTGACAGCAGGATCACACAGAGTCAGTTGAGTGATGACTGCGGGGGTGCGTTGCCTCGGAATGCAGTTTTGTGACGAGCGAATAAATCGAAGAATTGCGAAAGAAAAGGATATGGAAGGACGAAGTAGAAGACGAGAGAAGCAAAAGAAGAAGAGGAAGAAGAAGAAAAAGGAGAAGAAAGAAGATGAAGGCGGGAAAGCACGGGGAGGGGGGGGGGATGTAGTAAAATGAGAAAGGGGAGGAGATGTTAGAAAGGCTATCATAAGGAGAGACGGATTACATTCTGCTGAGCAGCAGTTGCGGAAGACCTACCTCTACCTAGTGTAGAGACGCCCGTTTCTTACTTTCGGCTACTGGATGGAAAAACTCCCGTTACACCAACTGGTTCGACCAATGAAACTGTAAAAAGTGTATTTTTAACGTTCGTTGTTTTGACATGTGACCGACATGCGATTGTCGTGACTGTAAACGAAACAATCAGAAACCTACAGCGGTACCGTACTGTTGAAAGCAAGGCGACTATGAACATTGTTAAATGTTTTGAATTGTTTCGCACAAAAATGAGTTAGTGAAAAATGTGATATGGAAAAACTTCTTGCTGTGTTGATATCAGTAAACAAATGCAAGAGTTAATTAACGATGGGATCAAATAAAAAAACTGGGAAGTCATGGGCTGAGCGGTAGAATAGGGGATGAAGTGGTGCCGTCACAGTTAGCCCAGGGGATGTGAGAACTTGGCCTTAACGCTGTTGCTGATGGTGGCATTATTGTAGCCGTAACGGCAGTGCTGTCGGTAACCACGGAGGAAATGCTGTTGCGGAAAGTATTATTCGCCGATTACACAGTTACGCAACTGTAAAAATCGGATAAAATAAATATGATTTGTTTGTATTGTCATTCTTCTCAAAAACAACACGAAATTTAATTGGACATTTGATGTCAGTTTTTCGACTGTCTTTACTAGGATATAGAATATAACAGTGGAACACCGCAACAACGAATTACTTCCACACAGGATCGTCCAGCTCTCGGTTTCGTCTGCACCTTTGTTTAGAATTTCCACCCGGTGTTTGTCTAACTGCTCATTAGCAAAGCCAATGAAACGTGGTTCCGATGCACGCAATTATTAACGAGGCGCCTTTGTTATCCCCGAGGGCACCGGCCGCTTTCGGACTGAATTTGCTGGCATCGGTTAATAAGCACCGAAGATTCCAGCGCCCGGTGGTCGAGCAGTGTCTCTCAAATTTGCTCGCTGCCCACCACCAAACCATTCGTAATAACTTCACAGTTTGCGCCAAGTCCACTGCGACAAAGCGTGGAAGCGGCGTTTGGGACACAGGTTGCTAATTGTGATGCTTTCTGTGTGTGAATTCTAATGTATGTCGCGCTTACGGAAGTAAGGGAGTGGATTACGCCAGCTTGTCATTTAGAGATCACATTGCATACGGTGTTGTTAGCAGAATTCTAATACGTTCTCTCAATACTGACCTACTGAATGATTCTGACACAGGGGTACTAAACTTTCCTGAGCCCATTACACTTGATCGAGATCGTAGAGAAACCGATAGAGTGCAGTATATACCTAAAGTTTAGACTACAAAGAAATTATTTGAACCTGTCTATTTTTAAAATTATAAGAATGTACATCATATTTCATTGTTGTTCGGCAAATAAAACTTACGTTCTTTTGTAGGTGCTACATTAAACCAAGAAATAATGAAATCCACGAGATAATATATTGCATTTTCTGACACAGATTTTTTATATTTGAGTTCCTGTCAGCCAGTGTATTTCACGATCGATCTTTTTTTTTTTTTTTTTTTTTTTTTTGCTTTTGTTTGCATCGTCACCGTAGTTGTAAATCTACTATTACACTGATCTGTAAATACCTCTTTCACGGACGTTAAGACATACTTTCTTCTTCGAAAAACTGTCTCCAAAATTCAGGTGCGCTCTAACACACACACGTTACCTCACAACATAAATAAATGCACTAGAGTGTTATCCTTTCTTGTTGTGCTGACTGTACTAAGCTTCATCCCTTGATCAAATGGTTCAAATGGCTCTAAGCATTATGTGACTTAACTTCTGAGGTCATCACTCGCCTAGAACTTAGAACTAATTAAACCTAACTAACCTAAGGACATCACACACATCCACGCCCGAGGCAGGATTCGAACCTGCGACCGTAGCGGTCACTCGGCTCCACACTCTAGCGCCTATAACCGCACTGCCACCCCGGCCGGCCATCCCTTGATCATTTTCAAATGCAAAACAATGCCAGAACCTGAAATACTACAAGGTGGTGGTTTTCATGTACACAACAGGGGTTGTGTGGACGAGGCTGGTATGAAATTATGGATTGACATAGAGTTGGGAGAGAAAAGGTGTTAAATTTAAGAAGAGGTCTTATATTAAGTCAGTTTAGCAGTCGTCTGAAAAATTCTGTGAAAGATAACCTGAATCAAGGAAATACTGAGCTTCCTGTTATTCAGGGAGGACTTCCTTGACAGGTGCAACCTCCTAGTGTCTCAATAAGTAACCCATTAAATTGCATATGAGAGAGGAATGGAACTTGTGGATGGTGGATGGAACCCAACATGAATTCGTGCCAAAGGGAGCTTTAGAATGACCTACAGTATCAAACAAATGTGCCATAAAACAGTCGTGGGCTAGAGTGAGAGACGACATTATTGTTAAATCTTTCAAGAAATCTGGCATAAGTAACACTCTCAATATCATTGGAGACCATCTTATATATCAAGAAGATGACGAAAAAGAATAAGAATTAGAAGAAAGTTCAGGAGACCATATTCAGGCATTTTAGACTGGCTTGTAATCTAATAATACAAATAGCAAAAATGTTATTTCTTTTTTAAATTGCTTGAAAATTAAGTTGTGTCTTAAGGTCCGCAGCGTCTAATGGTCTGTAAAATATGTAGCGAATGGAATCAGTATTCTCAGGACAATTTATGTTAAATTAGGATATTGTTCAACCAACATTCTCCAAAATATTTCTAGCTCTGTCTTATAGAAATCTATTCTCTGTGTGTTATCTTTACACAGCCAAAGAAATTTTGCTTCAGCATCTGAAAATATTCCTTTCTTCAAACGGTATTAAAATAAAACCATTCACTTGTCGTATCTCCAAGTTGGGAAAATAATTACTAATAGAGTTTTTCACTGACAAGTGTTGATTTACTTCATGTTTGAAAGAGCACTTCTCAATACTGACATCGAGCATCACCGTCAGTTCTGGGAACGTCTGTCCATTGTTGTTAAAACTTCAATTTGAGAAAAAAATTGGTGACTTTATCTCGTGCTGCCAAATATTCACGAGATTTCCCTACAAACCAAAGTTAAATCTATTTATTTCAACAAACAACTCCGTAAGGTATGCCACTTTGAAAGTGAGTTTTGTAAAATGCCAATAGAGATGAACCTTCTTTGTGGAATGCTGTAACGGTCTGCATCAGCTGAGATTCTGCCGGGCAGATTGCTCACTAAAGAAGTCAGATACTCTACACAAATGTTACGCAACGGTATTTAAAGCTATAACACGGAAAAAGTGGCCCTAAAACGGGGTCCTGCGTATTGACACTCCCCTAAAACAATATTAACAAACCGCATTAAAAAGGAAGGAATTTGCTAACTATGAAATGAAAACCTTGACCCAAGTGAATCTAATTTTTATTACAAAATCTTTATTGTGCACAAATTAATGAAGACATTGCGTACAATTTATTTGAATAGACGGCAAAAAACGTCTAACTCAAATGTGAAATTAGGGTAAAATACACACTGGTAAGTTTGGCAGAGTTATATGACAAGGAAATGCGGTCGGAGGAAATCAACTTCCGAACATATTAATTCACTACAACACAGCCGCTGATGGGTGTCATTGATTGTGTGATTGCACTATATAGAGAAATGAAACAACATGCAAGTACGTCTGTCTGCAAGGTTATTAATGAACTTTATTTCGTCCTAGTCCCCAGTGCCATCACATCTTTTCACCATAACTGTTGTCTATTGATGAGTAGACTACTAATGGTGCAGACAGATGCCGATGGTATTTGTCTTCCAATTCAGGTTGCTTCATCAGCAGCAAGAAATGCTAGTGCAAGTACCGGCTTCGAACCTCCACCGGAAGTGTTTCTTCTTCATATCACTGCCACTAAGTAACGTTAGAAACCATCTACTGTACCTGACCTGCTGAGAGTTCACGTCTAAAAATCGCCAACCAATGAGAAAAACTTCGCGCAGCTCTATCCAGTCAGGCAATTGTTGTGTTTCTGTTTCTCCCCCACCAAAAACTGTGTAAGAATCATTCCGCCCACGCCATTTCCGAGATTTTCGGGCTCGTGAGTCTAAGTCATCGTCTCGCTTGTTTAATTCACTAACGCACAGTCTTTTCGTGTTAAAAAAATTCACGAAATGGTTCCTGATCGCCCACTCTGCCTGTGCGTTTCTATCTTGAAAATGTATGAAAAAAGAATTTCCCACCCTAGCGTGTCTTTGCTCTGTTTGTCACAACGCACATCTACCAAGCAGTGGAAAAATACCAACTGAGTCAGAATAGTCTGGCTGCTTTCGGGAGGGGCAGACAGAGGGATGCCCCTTCTACCTGCCTTCTAAGGACTCACGGGGCAAATTACAAAGTGCTCAGCGGAAAGCCTTTGACAGACGGTCGCCGCTGTAAGATGGACGTTTATTAGGTAGGGCGAGACTTCACGGCTCACCGTTTCGAGCATTCTGCGGCACTCGCGCTTTGTGCACCGTTTTCTGAAGCACGAGGAGGTAGTTTGCTCCAGATAGCACAGCGAAGCCGAGACAAAACTATACGGGCCGACAAAATACCTGCTACGTTTCGCCGATCGATGACTTCTTTAAAGGTCACCATCGACACAGCAGCACATCTCGGCTCACATCTCCTGGTCTGTACAACTGCTGGCTTTCCGAAACCTGCACTTTCTCTCCTCCCTACTTTGTGTCGGTGCTGATCCCCACAGTAGGTGACATCTGGCGGCAAGGATTCCGGAACCAACGCCGCCTTCACTTTATGCCGCTCCGTCACAGCGCGTCACTAATATTTCTCTCTTTGCCTTTCAGAGGCGCATTGCTTCTAATTACGTTCTTCTTTGCAAACTCGCCAAAACGCTTTCACCTCTGTGTGAATGCACAAACGCATTCACTAATTGTGTGTTGGCCATGTGGAGTGGCCGCATGGTTTGAGGCGCCATGTCACGGACTGCACGGCCCCTCCCTCCGGAGGTTCGAGTTCTTCCTCGGGCATGGATGTGAGTTGTTCTTAGTGTAAGTTTGTTTAAAAAGTATAAGTAGTACGTAAGTCTAGCGACCGATGATCTCAGCAGTTTCGTCCCTTAGAAATTCACAAACACAACTGAGTGTCATTACTTTGTTGTGGCGCTTTTCTCGTAAACATGGCCTCTAACCCACCTCCTTCACCACCTGCGCCTAAACATCCATTTGCTACTGGCTTTTATCTAATGCAGTTTATTCAGTCTAAGAACCTCCAAACGTCGCAGTTGATGACAGCCGTCCAGCAGTTCATTATTGCACAAGCCACTGCTGCGTCAACTCTGCCACAATAGCCATCCACATCAATGGCCCCTCCTCCGTTTCTTTTGCAACGTCCCCTTAGAACAATTATACACGACTATGCTTAAACTGACACACAATATTTTTCGTGCAAAAGAATGGCCCTGACCACCAATACCATACTCTCTACCAGGACTACAGTGGGTCTGCTCTGTGACGACATACCTACCAATATTCTTGAACTTGGACTGACTCTGCTGTGGGTTTGCTCTGTTGTGGCCCATTACCTGTCTGCATGTCAAGAGTCAGCACTGTCTTTCCATTGGAATGACAACACTACTTGTTCAAGACTGCATGGAAATCCACTACTTACATGTGCATTTTCTTTTACTGCTCAGACTTTGAAAGAAAAAAAAAATGAAATTTTACTGTGACGGATGATCAGGACTGTCTTTATGGACTGTGATAAAATTTTAGCTTTTGACCAACAGTGTATCAATAAGTGTGTGCATTTGATATCTTTGTTATTGTAATTATGAAAAATTTTATCAAATCATTATTGGCCACTGCCCAAAACAATTTGTAAAATTTTTTGTGGGGAGCATGGGGGCTATGTAAGTAGGCTGTTTATGCTTTCTTATTGGCAACGTTACGTAGCGCTCTGTATGAAAATCACTGGCTGTGCTGTGTGCAGTCTGTGGCTAGTTTGCATTGTTGTCTGCCATTGTAGTGTTTGGCAGCAGCAGCTGGATGTGAACAGCGCGTAGCGTTGCGCAGTTGGAGGTGAGCCGCCAGCAGTGGTGGATGTGGGGAGAGAGATGGCGGAGTTTTGAAATTTGTAAGACTGGATGTCAATTATAAATATTAAGGTAAATACATTGTTTGTTCTCTATTAAAATCTTTCATTTGATAACTATGCTTACTAGTAGTTAGTGCCTTCCGTAGTTTGAATCTTTTATTTAGCTGGCAGTAGTGGCGCTCGCTGCATTGCAGTAGTTCAAGTAACGAAGATTTTTGTGAGGTAAGTGATTTGTGAAAGGTACAGGTTAATGTTAATCAGGGCCATTCCTTTGTATGGATTTCTGAAAGTCAGACTGCGTTGCGCAAAAAATATTGTGTGTCAGCTTAAGCACAGTCATGTATAAATTTTTCTAAGGGGACGTTTCATAGCTCAAGCATAAAAAATATTACAGTAAAAACAACAGTGCAGATAAGGGAAATGTATATTCACATCTTAATGTCTATGTAATTAAAGTGGTGCACCACAAAAACTAATTCTACAAAAAATTACCAAGTAATTGAAAAGAAAATTATATATGTAGTTATTGTTATCAGTCCCTTCTTATTGTTCTTTCCAGTCCAAGAGCTCCTTTTTCGAAGAATGTGGATCATAAAATAATTATTTAATAGATCTGTTGACAGAAAGTGTTCACATTAGCAAATGCATCTAAGTTTATTTTATAAAACTAATGCTGCAACATAGCTGGAAGCCAGATATTAAACAAAATGAGCAATCTCCCAACTACAAAGACAATAGATGTAAAATGTTTCTTATCATTTCATTAGGCATTTTAGTAAATATCATAAATTACGAGCTCCATGGTATACTTTCAACAAGGAAATGTCAATAGCGAGATAATGGCCTCCCCTTTCTTTTTTCTTACCTGTGCCTCTGAAAAGGCCCTCAATAATGGCTTTTTTTTTCAGGCGTCTGACACAGCTGGGTGCCCACGACGCATTACATGCAGGTGGTCACTTAACTTTCTTACGGAAATATTTACGACAGCAGTTTCCCCTAAAGTGACAGTCTCATATACAAAATTTCACGGGTCGAGAATTTGTGTTGCAAATGTGTAGAAACAAAATCTTATAGATAGAAGAGTGTCCAAAAAATTTTCGGCGGCATTGTGATACTTTCACGCATTTACATACATTTCATAACTCTTGAAGTACGATTCTTGGTTTCCAACAACCTTTTTCACAAATCAGCGCCCCTAACCACTACTCATTATTCCTTACCTTAGTCGTCGACACTTCTTCAATATTTCATCATAACAGATAAGTAGCATAATCAAATAACTCATATAGCATCAGCCTATTAATCATAAACATACCGCAACAGCATAATACACATCGTCATCATAATAATAACATCATAACACCTCAGTCAAATCTCAAAAACGTCGTAACTTTCTGCAATAATTTCAAAACCTAAAGAAAATTCTCTGCTCATTTCAGTAGTCTCATCTACCTCAAACGTACTTTAAAAATCATGATCTCATACCAAATACATCATTCAAAGCTCTCATAGTATCACAATGGTTCTGAAAAAATATGAACAGTTCACAAAGTACAGACAAAATACTATTTCATAAGTGTGAAGTTATCCAACGGTGTAATTGCCATATGAAACGTCCCCTTAGAACAATTATACACGACTATGCTTAAACTGACACACAACATTTTTAGCGCAACGCAATCTGACTTTCAAAAATCCCTACAAAAGAATGGCCCTGACTAACATTAACCTATACCTTTCACAAATCACTTACCTCACAAAAATCTTCTTTACTCGAACTACTGCAATACAGCGAGCGCCACTACTGCCAGCTAAATAAAAGATTCAAACTACTGAAGGCACTAACTACTGATAGGCATAGTTAGCAAATGAAAGATTTTGATAGAGAACAAACAATGTATTTACCACAATAGTGTTCAAAAGTCATAATGTATATAGCCGTTTATGATATCCAGTATTGCAAATTTCAAAACTCCGCCATCTCTCTCCTCACATCCACCACTGCTGGCGGCTCACCTCCAACTGCGCAATGCTACGCGCTGTTCACATCCAGCTGCCGCTGCCCAACACTACAATGGCAGACAACAATGCAAACTAGCCACAGACTTCACACAGCACAGCCAGTGATTTTCATACAGAGAGCGCTACGTGGCGGCGGCGTTACCAATAAAAAAACCTGTACAGCCTACTTACATAGCCAGTGATTTTCATACAGAGCGCTACGTAACGTTGCCAATAAGAAAATATAAGCAGCCTACTTACACTTTTCACATTCCGAAGTTTCGATAAACAACAATAGGAATGTAACGAGTACTATGCTCAGTTCAACGGTCATTGTGCTACACATCAAGTGCGAGGTACCGCGAAACTTTCTTATTTCTTGTCAATGGCCGGCATAAGTGTTTACCGCCTCAGTCAGAAATTATGCTCATCTAGTAGGCCGGAATTGCTAGTTTTTGAAGATTTAATTTCCGCCCTCACTAAGGATCACGTACACGTCGCTGTAACTTGTACAAGTTCTTTCGATTGAGAAAAAGCCAGAACATATATACACTCAGTGGTTCACTGATCTTCAGGGTTTGATACGACAGTGTCGTTTTCAATGTAATTGTGGACAGTACTATAGTGATTCAATGATTCGTGATGCAATTATGTACAATCTGCCAGACAGAAGGAATCGTGAACAAATTGATAAGGGCATACATCGGCGTCTCATAAAACGCCTATAACGGACTGGGTAGAAGGACTGGACCTTGCTTGGAGATAGAACTTCACTCACCTTTTATTGCACACGAAGCATTATTCATGTAAACAATTAATTCAAATAACAATTATACTGAAAAATTTTGCCAAATGAGTGATTACCAGATACATAATCAGGCACAAGTCTACCCTTGAAACAATTTTCATAAAGATACAATCACTAAAAGCAACATACTAGGATTAAGTAACAATCTTCTGAACAGCTTGGCGTTACAATGATTACACATCGGACGGCAGCAGCCAATTTACACTAATGCATCTTTATGGGGATTATAACCTGCTTTCGATGTTACGTATCTCTAGGACTAGACTGATGACAAACTGAACAGTGACGAAAGTGACTTACAGACAATTAATTACATGCATAGGGAATGCATTCGTAACTGAGTAAATACAATAAGTAACTTTAAACATGCAAGTCTTTCATATGAAACGCAGTTTACGCCTGAAAAAGAGGGGAAAAAATTACATTTGCAGAAATTCTTTTTAAATTTGTGAACCTTGGACCAATACACGACACTTATCTTGTAGATATATCAGAACTCCAGGCGCCAACCAGGTACAGACATGAGCGTCTTACACAACAGGCAGCGTGGACAACGGCCAGTTGTACACGGAGCATAAACGGAACGTTTGAATCTACTACACAAGAAAGATAAGTAAGGACCCGAAGGCATAGATCAAACCCACAACCTAGGCATGGTGTGCTACAAATCGTAAGAAATTATGATACAATAAGTCGCGCGTTGCATTACTATGACGAACACGCTACAACTTAAACACCTTGAATAAATAATCCTACCCTAATAAACCAAAGGCAGTGCAGTGTACTGAGAACAATGTTAGATAAAACAACACCAAATTATCACCAAAAACTTTAAACAATTTGTCACTGCCTTCAAGCAGTAACCGATTGATGCTCAAACCTCAGGTATTTACAAGAAATTCAATTCACGTTGACATAAGATTACCTCAAGGAGAGGCACAAAATAAAAAAAGGGTAGCCTTACAATAATTACACGTCCTTGATGGACATAAACATTCAAGACTCCGACGAAAAATCTGGTGAATGACAATACAATGTGTGTCAATCTGTTAAATGATAGACACTGCTTTCTGAAACACACTAAACACTGTAGTTAAGAAATAATACATACTAAGCCCAAAGGTTTAAGTGATAAACCGGAATATCGACGCCATCAGACGCCAACACAATTACTAAGGTAAAAATGGCACAACAAGTTTTGTAGAGACGATCCACAAGATAAATTGTACACCTAGTTTCGTTATTGACAATCAAACAGTAATCTGCCTCAGGTTCATCACACTTACAACACAGAGGGCAGAAAACGTGTCTCCAACGAATGACATAAACGCAATGATATCACTTTATTACATCAGTTGAAGTCCGTGTCCAACAACATCGGGAGTGTAAGCATTAGTTAGGAACCAAAACAACATACAATCTGCTAACGACCACCAAACTACTTCGCTACCCAGTCCATCCCGAAACACACCCAAAAAAGCCGGCGCGCAACCGTATGGCTGTCTTCATAGCGACTTCATTTCCCACCACGGTTGCCTCTCGTGTCCACTACGAGCCACACGGTGTTACTAACTGCTTGTTACTCGGGACGTTGTCTCGGCCGATTCTCTCTCCTGGGCTCCAGCTCGCGACGAAAGATGATGCAGCTCAGCCTCCCCCACCAAAGCATCCCACCCCCTCGTAGCTAGGATAGCCAAGCTTAATCACTTTCCTTAACCTAGCTGATAAGAATCTTGGAGGTTTTTCCAGTGGCCAGGTTGTCACCAGAAGTTTAACAGGACTCAAGATTTTGATCACCTGACAGAGAACCAGAAAATGGGGATGCAATTTCCTGGACGGACCGTCCTCCCCCTTTGACCTAGTACCAAAACCCTGCAGAAACACTCAACCCTCCACTTTACTCCTAAAAGCATGCCTTCCCTCATAACAACAAATCTGCCTCCTACTTACTAGTTTAATGTTACGCTGGACAATCTAGGGACCGATCTCCTCAGGGAGAATTTCGTCCAATAACCACAAGCCAGCCAACGGTGAGGTGAAAGGATATGCAAACATCAAAGATGCTGGCGTCGCCTTGATGGCGCCTCAAGTTAAAGTCAAAACTCAGCCAGGGAACCAAAGCAGCCCCCCTTCTCTGGTCTTTTGCATGATAAATAACCAAGGCCGGCATGATATTCTGGTTAACTCTTTCAGAAAGGAGGGCTGGAGATAATATGGAGTGGTGATTATGCATTCCACCGCATTTCCAAAGAAAAACTTCTGAAATTCTCTGGAACTAAAGGCTGGGACATTGTCGCTCACCAAGGACATTGGAGGTCCACATATCGAAAATATTCCACTCAGATGATTAATGGACAAGGCAACCGTAACCCAATGACTGTGAACCAAACAGGTAAAAGGTGAGGAAACATCGATTACCATCAGAATACGATGTTTTCCTTTATGGTCCAAGGCAGACGGCCGATGTAATCAATACACGTCTCACGCATAGGGGCCCTTTTCGTGAATTCGGACTGGGTTTCGACATCTTACATTTCTGGCACTCCCTCTCTAAACTCGTAACATCACTGTAAAGGGGGGACGTGCAACATATTGTTTAATCCAAGTGATAGTTTTATACACACCTAAATGCCCGCTCATCACGGAATCGTGGAAATAGTAAAAAACAGAAGGTTACAAACCCTTCGGCAAACAAATCTTAAATCCTTTACCTTTCTTTCCCTCACAGCACAGCAGTCCCTTGTGCAGTACGTATCTGTCAACCAGCTCCTCATCAAGAAATTTTCATTTAAGCGGATTAAAAAGAGGTCACCCTCTTGTTTCTGTTTCAGATCTGCAAACAGAGATGATACCTCATTGAGAACGGTCCCAACATAACTGACAAGCTGTAACTTCCCTTTCTAATATTGATTGTTATTGAATGTAGCTCAGGCTCCGGCTAGCTCGCGGTAGAATGTTTGCGAGGAAAGTCACAAAAAAAAGAATTGTCTTGCTCCACTGTATTTACGCTGCGTGTGTGTTAATTGTACCGGCTTACTGAGATGAATATTTGCTCCCCGATGAGTACGAGTCTAGCTGCACGTAAATGCATACAAACTGAGATTATTGCCCTAATCATGAGTCTATATACATCCAGTGTTTATCTATGAAAGTTTACAATTCTCGTGAGCTAAATAGTCTGAATCAGTACGATAACTTTCTAGAGCGCCAAAGAATATCTATGAATGCTGCGCTTTGTTGATAATCTATGTTGTCGCACAGATAAATGTTTCATGATCACGTAGTATTGAATGGGTTGAAAGAAATGTGAAACACTGTAAATTCACTTTAGGTTGGTTTATTCTAGTCTATGCACATCCTATTATTGTCTTAAAGAAGCAACCTTTCTTTCAGATGGGTGGAATTAGTTACGTAAATTCAGCCAAAGAATTTACAGCAAGATCCTGATTATGCTATCTACTTTAACGCAGTGTAGCTATATTCCTCGCAATTTACATTATTCATCACTTCCTATCAGTTGAACTATTAATAGTGTATCGCATTGGGCCTAAGTTCAGGCTTTCATTGATACTAATCAACTTAAGACAATATATTCGGTTATTTTCCTAGCTTGAATTACTTCAAAGATATTTTCAGAGTTTCTGACTTACCTCTTTAAGTTTTTAGTCATTTCTAGCAGAACGCAAATCTTCTAATGTAGCAAACCATCTCGTATCACCTACGAATATTACGTACGAGAGCACAAGTTCAGTTACACGACAAGGCAAGCGCCAGAAGCACAGTAACAATGTACAACTTTAGCTTCTGTATTTCGCAGTTTCCTCAAACAGTACTCAGAAGGAGTATTGTTTGAGTTCACTTGTTATACTCCGTGACCTACAAGTCTACTACTTTGCATCTACTATTATTTTATCTTGGAATTAATGGATTCTATTTCTCTTTTATTCTTTTTCCAAATATTAAGTTACTTTGTTACCAAGATTCTCTTCTATTTCCTTTTATATTACTTTCTTCTCAGTCCACGTGCTACTAGTCATGCAATGTTAGTACAGAGGGACTTCGTTTTTCTTTTTATGAAAGATGGGTCTTGGGCTTGGGGCTTGTATTGGGGTGTGAGGACTAAATTTATATTTTTCATTTTTGCGTCCAAAGGGTAGTGGCGTTACAAGGCCGAGTTTGGAAGTGGCTGTGACGAGAACCATCCTCTTAAAACATGCGACTTAGGGCGTCCGCAATTCTATTCTCCGTGCTCCTGATGCGCTTAACCATAAAACGGAAGGCGGAAATGCAGACGGACCAACGGGCAATCATCCCGGTCTTGCGGGGACCCCCCAACAACCAGCTCAAGGCCTCATCGTGTGTCTAAAGTTGAAACTCTCTGTCCTCCAGGTAAAATTTGAATTCTCCAAGGCGAGAAGGACTGCAAGAGCCTCCCACTCCTAAACAGAATATTACAGTTCAGCCAGCGACATCTCTTACATGCATAGGCTATCAGGCATCGCTGTCACTCAAATTATTGTAAAAGCACGGCCGCAACACCAGAATTAGAGGAATCTGTCTGCACAATAAAGTGCAACTGAAAGTTAGGAGTGGTCAGCACTGGTTGATTACTCAAGGTTTCTATAACAGCTTCAAAGCAGCTTGTTCACTTTCACCCCAAACAAAAGATCCTCCCTTCCTTTGTAAGGTATTAAGGGGGGGGGGGGTCGTGCGGTAGCGTTCTCGCTTCCCACGCCCGGGTTCCCGGGTTCGATTCCCGGTGGGGTCAGGGATTTTCTCTGCCTCGTGATGGCTGGGTGTTGTGTGCTGTCCTTAGGTTAGTTAGGTTTAAGTAGTTCTAAGTTCTAGGGGACTGATGACCATAGATGTTAAGTCCCATAGTGCTCAGAGCCATTTGAACCATTTTGAACACGCCAGCCCTTTCTTCAAATTGAGAAACATCTATGTTGATGTTGTAATTTATAGCCGGCCGGTGTGGCCGAGTGGTTCTAGGCGCTCCAGTCTGGAACCGCGTGACTGCTACGCTCGCAGGTTCGAATCCTGCCTCGGGCATGGATGTGTGTGATATCCTTAGGAGAGTTAGGTTTAAGTAGTTCTAGGTTCTAGGGGACTGATGACCTAAGATGTTAAGTCCCATAGTGCTCAGAGCCATTTGAACCAATTTTTTATTAAGGGGGCCGCCAACGGAGCAAAATTTGGCACAAACTTCGAAAGAAATTAACCGTACCGACTAAATGGACTAACCCCATTTTGTTCCTGGGAGGAGGAAACCTGCACAAATCGCGTGTACGCTCTTCATCTATCCTGACACCCTGAGTAGAAACTAAATGCCCCATGCAGGGAATCTGGGGAATGACTAAAATAATTTTGAATGGATTTACTGTGAACCCAGCTTCCTGCATATAACACAAGACTTGTTGGAGGTGCTTAAAGTGGCATATAAACAGCCATATCGTTCAAATAATTACAAACAAATTTGAACTTGAGGTCACCGAAGACATTATCCAGAATGCAATGGTTCCGGTCTAAATCCTGAAAGGGACAATTAAATTCGTATAAATTCGAGTCAGCGCAGAAATCAGTGAAATGCTTGGAATCTTCAGTTGGGGGACCTGGTAATATGCTTGATTTAAATCGAACAGCGTAAAGAAACGCGCGCCGTGAAACCAGGTAAAGCAGTTGTGAAGATCTGGCGAAGAGACCGACTCCAGGATAACGTTCGCAGTCAATACTCTACAGTCGACAACAGGACAGTACTCTCTCCCTGGCTTCTTAGCAACCAGAAAAATGCGAGAGGCATACGGACACGTAGAGCGCTTAATCATCTCACCCAGTCATTAATCAACCCCCTTAAGATATTCATTTTGGGAGGCGAGAACTTATATGGTGGTTCATCACAGGTGCATCATCTACCAAACGGATTTGTTACCCAGTTTTGTTCGTGACACCCAGTTGTAAGGTGTCAGGCAAATCCAACACCTTCCATGTAAACCCTGACATGATAGCAAATCCGGCAGTATGTCACATAGCTCGGAATAAATCCTGACATTAAATTAACCAAAGTAATACGATAAACGAGTGAGCAAATGGAATACCACAAACTAACACAAGAACGCCTAAAATGCATGTCATACCTTCCCACCGTGAATCAGACGCAGTTCCGAGGGGAGAAACGAGAACAGAAGCCGAGAGGAGAATCGTGTAGGCTAGGAGGCCCTACGATAAGGGACGGACACCACGTCGCCAGCTGACCGCCATGACCACCCCCCCCCCCCCCAGCCAATGTTAAAGGATAGAGCCCTCAGGAAGAACAGTATAGACCTTACGATAACGCTAAAAGGGCCACACCAGCTGCAACTTTTAGCGTGAGACATTTTCGCGTCTCTCTGTTACTTTGAAAACGTTAAAAACATTGACCCACCACGAAAAGTATAACGTTTCTCATTGGATAGAAAGAATTTTTGTAGGCGGAGCTTAAGGTTAACATTGAGACCCTGATTGGTCAATTGAAAACACAGCCAGATAGCTTTTTTAAACCAACTTCGGTAAATTGTAGTAAGGAGAAGTTAGAGAGAGTTGCTTCCGAGACAGCGAGATGTGGAGCTGCGCCGCCTGTCGCTCCCTGACGCTGCCTAACCAACGGCAAGGTAATGAACACACGCGATGCCACATAACAGCGCATAAAGCTCCACTCAGAACTGCAGAAGTCTCATCTGTTGCACCGAATTTCTGCATAATACTAATGTAGGCCGTCAATTAATGCTCATGGTATTCACATTTGCTACTAGAGGTTAAAAATCTGAAATGCGATGATTTTTCTGTTATATAATTATTGAGAAGCCACATCAGCCACTGTAATTTACGACAAGTTAAATAAGTAATTAAAGATAATTGAGGGTCACTGTAGACCATTTTGATAGTTTTCTCTTTTGTGAAACTTAATTTAAACCTAGATTACAGATGTGATATGGCATAGGTCATCCTTCGATCCATTATAGAACATTTTTGTTGAACACAGTTGGTTTTTATCATCCTGTATTAAAACATTTCCTTTTATCAATAGTGCAATTTATAAACAATGTTTTGTGAGTAGAATAAAATTTCCAATGGTAAACTTAACTGGTTTTTAGACGTTATTTTACCAGCTAACTAAAAATAGGAAAGCCTTGAACCCCTTCCACTAAATTTAGTTAGTTTTAAGATTCCTTTACAGGGAATGCAGTGGAGCTGACGCTGATATCATTAACTATTTGATTATATCATCGCTAGTCTCACTGAACTCTTCTGAACTCTACATGTCATTGTGGTCTGGCGTCTCCTTACCAGCAACCGGTCCCAGTTTCAAACTAGTCAATTCCCTACGCTCAGAGCGTCGTTGGGCGAAAGTGGTAGGGAGACACGACTTAGAACAAACAGAAACCACGCAGAATGTTAGACAGTTAATTGGTTAAGACATCAGGGAAACGATTAAGAAGATCCAACAATTTTCTACACACGGCGGCCCCCGGTGATGGACGTCAAAATCAGATGCTTGGGTCTACACAACATTACCTCTGGGAAACCCTTGGCAAGAACATAAGGCTACGTTGACACACTAGGACTAAATTTAAAGAAATCAATGCAGCCACCGTAGTCCATAACAAATCCTGTTTGTTGTATGAAATCACAACCTAATAATAACTTAACCGATAGATCCCTAAACACCAAAAGGTTAATGGGACACGAGAATTCTTAATTCCTCCCGTATTTCACGTACCAGAAGTAACTTCTGCCCATTAAAAGCCCGACATCTCTGAGATGATGCACACAACAGACGCATTAAACCAGTCCCTCTGAATGCAAGGTAACGCTGATAATCTACGAGGTGCATTCAAGTTCTAAGGCCTCCGATTTTTTTTCTCCGGCCTGGAAAGAGATAGAAACATGTGCACAGATTTAAAATGAGGCCACGTTCACTGTCAATACGTCCCAGAGATGGCAGCACCGTACGGCAGATGGAATTTTACCGCCAGCGGCGAGAATGAGAACTCTTTTAAATACTTAAAATGGCGACGTTTTCCTTACTTGAACAGTATGCAATCATTCGTTTTCTGAATTGACGTGGTGTGAAACCAATTGAAATTCATCGACAGTTGAAGGAGACATGTGGTGATGGAGTTATGGATGTGTCGAAAGTGCGTTCGTTGGTGCGACAGTTTAATGAAGGCAGAACATCTTGTGACAACAATCCGAAACAACCTCGGGCTCGCAGAAGTCGGTCTGACGACATGATCGAGAAAGTGGAGAGAATTGTTTTGCGGGATCGCCGAATGACTGTTGAACAGATCGCCTCCAGATTTGGCATTTCTGTGGGTTCTGTGCACACAATCCTGCATGACGACCTGAAAATGCGAAAAGTGTCATCCAGGTGGGTGCCACGAATGCTGACAGACGACCACACGGCTGCCTGTGTGGCATGTTGCCAAGCAATGTTCACGCGCAACGACAGCATGAATGGGACTTTCTTTTCGTCGGTTGTGACAATGGATGAGACGTGGATGCCATTTTTCAATTCAGAAACAAAGCGCCAGTCAGATCAATGGAAGCACACAGATTCACCGCCACCAAAAAAATTTCGGGTAACCTCCAATGCTGAAAAAATGATGGTGACCATGTTCTGGGACACCGAGGGTGTAATCCTTACCCATTGCGTTCCAAAGGGCACTGCGGTAACAGGTGCATCCTACGAAAATGTTTTGAAGAACAAATTCCTTCCTGCACTGCAACAAAAACGTCCGGGAAGGGCTGCGCGTGTGCTGTTTCACCAAGACAACGCAAACCGCACATCGAGCTAACGTTACGCAACAGTTTCTTCGTGATAAAAACTTTAAAGTGATTCCTCATGCTCCCTACTCACCTGACCTGGCGCCTAGTGACTTTTGGCATTTTCCAACAATGAAAGACTCTCTCCGTGGCCGCACATTCACCAGCCGTGCTGCTATTGCCTCAGCGATTTTCCAGTGGTTAAAACAGACTCGTAAAGAAGCCTTCGCCGCTGCCATGGAGTCATGGCGTCATTGTTGTGAAAAATGTGTACGTCTGCAGGGCGATTACGTCGAGAAGGAACGCCAGTTTCATCGATTTCGGGTGAGTGGTTAATTAGAAAAAAAATCGGAGGCCTTAGAACTTGAATGCACCTCGTAATAATGAAACACTATCACCAGAGAGGAGCAAGGTTCACAAGGGCCCCTGTCTTAGTGGCAGGCAAACATAAAGTAGTATCGGCCCTATAACTGACGTAATTTGGCCACAACGCTTGGGCAGTTTTGACCGGCCGGCCCCCGCCCACTTCTCCTTGCGTCAGCTGTTCGGACGAGGCTCCCGCTTAACCGGACAGCCCCGAACTAAATGCCCACCATCACCGCATCGGTGACATGATCTGGTTTTGGATTGAACGGGCAAAACGTTACCACACCCCTCGGAGATTTCACTGGCGCAAGAGCCCGGCTCACTGAGTTTCCTACGACATTCGTCAGCGAACCCCCCCCCCCCCCCCAATAACAGCCACCGAATCATCTGCTTCCGCAAGGGACGTGGATCTACTAGCAAACAGCACCCGGGACCGGTCCTGCGGTGTCATACCCTGTCCTCTGGTTTCATACCCTCCAAGATACTCTGCATGATATCGTTTCCAGTGATTTGAATTTCTAAGGCGCTGCATCTACATCTACGTGATTACTCTGCTATTCACAATTAAGTGTCTGGCAGACGGTTCAATGAACCACCTTCAAGCTGTCTCTCTACCGTTCCACTCACGAACGGCGCGCGGGAAAAAGGAGCAGCTAAATTATTCTGGCGAGTCCTGATTGCTCTTATTTTATCGTTATGATCATTTCTCCCTATGTAGGTGGGTGCCTACAGAATGTTTTCGCTATCGGAGGAGAAAGCTGGTGATTGAAATTTCATGACAAGATCCCGTCGCAAAGAAAAACGCCTTTGTTTTAATGATTGAAACTCCACTTCACGAGTCATGTCTGTGGCACTATCTCCCCTATTTCGCAGTAATACAAATCGAGCCGCCCTTCTTTTAACATTTTCAATATCATCCGTCAGTCCCACCTGATACGGATCCCACACCACACAGTAATGCTCCAGAATAGGTCGGACAAGCGCGGTGTGAGCACTCTCTTTGGTAGACCTGATGCACCTTCTACGTGTGCTGCCAAAGAATCGCAGTGTTTGGTTTGCTCCACCCACAACATTATGTTTGTAATCGTTCCAAGTTAGGTTATTTGTAACTGTAATCCCTAAGTATTTAGTTGAATTTACAGCCTTCAGATTTGTGTCACTTATCGCGTCGTCGAAATTTAGCTCATATCTTTTAATACTCATGTGAATAGCATCACACTTTTCTTTATTCGGGGTCAACTGTCACGTTCAGCACCACACACATATCTTATCTAAATCATTTTGCAAATCATTTTTGTCATCTGATGACTTTACAAGACCGTAAATGACAGCATAATTTGCAAATAATCTAAGAGGGCTGCTCAGATTGTCTCCTATGTCGTTAATGTGGATCAGGGACAATACAGGGCGTATAACACTTCATTGGGGAACGCCGGTTATTACTTCTGTTTTACTCAATGACTTTCCGTCTATTACTATGAACTGTGATCTTTTTGAGAGGAAATCACGATTCCTGTGGCACAACTGAGGTGATATTCCATAGGCACACGGTTTGCTTAGGAAACGCTTGTGGGGAACGGTGTCGAAAGCCTTCTGAAAATCTGAAAATATGAAGTTATTTTGATGCCCCCTGTCGATAGCACTCAGTACTTCATGAGTATAAAGAGCTAGTTGTTTTCCGCAAGAACAGTATTTTCTGAATCCGTGCTGACTATGTGTCAGTAAATCGTATTCTTCGGGGTACTTCATAATGTTCAAATACAGTATTTCTCCCAAAACCATACTGCAAATCGACGTTAGCGAAATGGGCCTGTAATTCAGCGGATTACTCCTACTTCCCTTTTTGGGTATTGGAGTGGCCTGAGCAATTTTCCAGTCTTTGGTTACGGACCTTTGTGTGAGTGAGCGATTGTATATACAGTAATTGCTAAATATGGAGCTATTGTATCAGAATACTCCGAGAGGAACCTGACTGGTATACAATGTGGGCCGAAGGCCTTGGCTTTATTAAATGATTTAAGCTGCTTTGTTACACCGAGGATATCTACTTCTATGTTTCGCATCTTGGCAGTTGTTTTTGATTGGAATTCAGGATTATTTACTTTGTCTTCTTTCGTGAAGGAGTTTCGGAAAACCGTGTTTTATAACTCTGCTTTAGTGGCACTGTCATCAGTGACTTCACCGTTGTTATCGCGCAGTGAAGGAATTGATTGCGTCTTGCCACTCGTGTGCTTTACGTATGACCAGAATCTCTCTGGGTTTTCTGCCAGATTTCGTGACAGAATTTCGTTGTGGAAATTATTAAAAGCATTTCGCATTGAGGTACGAGCCATATTTCGATTTTCTGTAAAACGTTACCAATCTTGGTGATTTTGCGTTCTTTTAAATTTGGCATACTTTTTTCGTTGCTTCTGCAACAACTCTCTGACCCGTTCTGTGTACCATGGAGGATCAGTACCATCACTTATTAATTTATGTGGCATACAGGGTGTTACAAAAAGGTACGGCAAAACTTTCAGGAAACATTCCTCACACACAAATATAGAAAAGACGTTATGTGGACATGTGCCCGGAAACGCTTAATTTCCATGTTAGAGCTCATTTTAGTTTCGTCCACCTACGCTCAACGGAGCACGTTATCATGATTTCATACGGGATACTCTACCTGTGCTGCTAGAACATGTGCCTTTACAAGTACGACACAACATGTGGTTCATGCGCGATGGAGCTCCTGCACATTTCAGTCGAAGTGTTCGTACGCTTCTCAACAACAGATTCGGTGACCGATGGATTAGTAGAGGCGGACCAATTCCATGGCCTCCACGCTCTCCTAACCTCAACCCTCTTGCCTTTCATTAATGGAGGCATTTGAAAGCTCTTGTGTACGCAACCCCGGTACCAAATTTAGAGACTTCGTGCACGTATTGTGGACGGCTGTAATACAATATGCCATTCTCCAGGGCTGCATCAGCGCATCAGAGATTCCATGCGACGGAGGGTGGATGCATGTATCCTCGCTAACGGAGGACATTTTGAACATTTCCTATAACAAAGTGTTTGAAGTCACGCTGGTACGTTCTATTGCTGTATGTTTCCATTCCACGATTAATGTGATTTGAAGAGAAGTAATAAAATGAGCTTTAACATGGAAAGTAAGCGTTTCCGGACACATGTTCACATAACATATTTTCTTTCTTTGTGTGTGAGGAATGTTTCTTGAAAGTTTGGCCGTACCTTTTTGTAACACCCTGTATATCTCTCAACTGCTGTCGGTACTATCTCTTTGAAATCATACCACAACTTTTTTACGCTTACATGGTCATGTAGGGAAGCAGCCTACTCTCGCCGTATAAAATTCACATCAGTCTTTCCATTGTGTGCCAGCCTAGTCCACTGTAACTAGCTCTGACGTCATAAGTGTTGCGCAATACTTTAAAAATCAAGTAAATAACCTGAAACGTTTCTAGCATGTCAGGAGTAATACTAAATCAATATGTGTTGAATATCAGTTCAATAACTTTAACCATTTTCGAAATTTTTATGTCTTTCTGTTAAAATAATTGGCGCAACAGAGAAGAGCTAGAAACTTAAAAATTTATATTTATATTCCTTTTTCATAATAATTTAGTAGAAACAGTATTCTGGATCTCACAAATTAAAATTTTAGTAGGAATTCATGATTTTCTGGTTTTTGTCTTAGAAATTAAGGAAGCAAGATTGATTAAGTAGGCGAAAAAATAAAGCTAGGATGTTTAAATTTAAGTAGAAGGGAGATCCGCTATAATCATGAAGATGTGAGAAGTTTCAACTGAATAACTATAAAACTATAGCGATAGTGTAATTCCAAAGGGCAAGTTCAGAGCTCGTCTACTGTGTGTAGTGTAATTAAATTAGTTCTCTCGCCCAAAATATTTGACTTAGCCACGTCAGACTTTTATTATGATTACTTACTTGTGTGCTGATTGCACAATTAAATTGAAAGCTTCATTGGCCATCAGCAAAGGAAGCAATGATTTATTCGATAACTTGAAGTGGTGCATTACTAGCCCAGCAGCTAGTCGGGAGAGCGGATTTGAACAGGCGTTCCCTTAGCCGTCCGCTCCGCCGCTTTATATATAAGAATGCTGCACGAAAGAAAAAGGCTCCAGTTCTCTCCAGATGCTGATTAGCGCACCACCTGTGCCGGGAGTCGCGTCGCGCCGGTATCATTGCTATAAACAGCCACGGATGCCATAATAAGTTACTCGGGATACGCGTAACCATGAAATCGTTTTCGAGTGAACTGTTAATTCTGGGATGACTTTAATGATCTATCTTCAGTTTGTGTATGTCGTATTTTCACGTGCCGCCGCAGGACAGACATTCTACCATTATTTAGCGTGGCGTTTGATGAACATTAACATCAAATTATGGCGAGCATTCACTTAAAATAATTTTCTGAGAAAGCATTCAGTACAATTTCGGATGACGTATTATGAATGTCGCCGGCTTTAAACGTATAATTTTTCCAGCATATCGAGGGTAGATTGAAGTCACCGCCGAGTGTAATGGAATGACTAGGGTACCTATTTGAGATGTGACTCAAGTTTTCTTTGAACTGTTTAGCAACTATATCTTCTGAGTCGGGCGGTCTGTAAAACGATCCACATTAATAGTTTAGTCTGACTGTCAGTTATAACCTCTATCCATACTGTTTCTCAAGAACTATCTACTTCAATATCACTACAAGTCAAACTACTTCTGGCTGCAATAAATACTCCACCACCAACTGTATTTAATCTCTCCTTCCTGAACACTGTTAGATCGTTTCAAAAATGTTCGAATGGACTTATTTCCGGCTTTAGGCAAGTTTCTGTACCTATAACTACTTGCGTTTCATTGCTTTCTATTAGGGCTTGAAGCTCTGGTTCTTTCCGAACATACCTATGACAATTTACAACTGCAATACCAATCGTTTCTACAACTACTTTACTGTGTTTTCCCTGCCTCCTTTCAGGCGGATACCCTTTCTGTGGTTCCCTGAGACCCTCTAACCTAAAAAAAGGGAGGACTCCATTCATCTTTTACCTACCTTAATGTACCCAGCGAAGTGTACTGAGAACAATATTGGGTAAAAGAACATCAAATTAGCACTAAAACACGTTATACAAATGTCACTGCGTTCAAGTAGTAACTGAATCACACTCAAACCCCAGGTATTTAAAACAAGGAATTCAAATGATACTGACATGAGATTACCTCATGGAAAGGCACAAAATGAAAAGAAACTAGCCTTACAATAATTACGCTTCCTAGATGGACACAAATATTCAAGATACCTCAGAAAGGTCAGGCTGAATGACAATACATTGTGCATGGATCTGTGAAATGATAGCTGGCCGCTGTGGCCGATCGGTTATAGGCGCTTCAGTCCGGAACCGAGCTGCTGCTACGGCCACACGTTCGAATCCTGCCTCAGGCATGGATGTGTGTGATGTCCTTAGGTTAGTTAGATTTAAGTAGTTCTAAGTCTAGAGGACTGATGACCTCAGCTGTTAACTCCCATAATGCTTAGAGCCATTTGAACATTTTGTTAAATGATACACAGTGCTTTCTGAAATAGACTAACACTAACATACACAGTAAAATCCAAGGTGTAAATGATAAATCAGAATATCGACGCCAACACGAATTACCGTAGTCAGAATGGCACAACAAGTTTCGTAGCGACGAACCACAAGATAAATTATAAACAGAGTTTGAGAATCAACCCGTAATCTGTCCAGGGTCATACTTGTAACACAGAGGGCAGAAATTGTGTCTCCAACGAATGACCTAAATACAGCATCACTTTATTACGTCAGCTGAAATCTGTGCCCAACAGCACCGGAAAAGCATGTCACGAGTCAGGATCCACAACGACATACAATCGGCTAACGACCACCAAACTTGCTCGCAATACAGCCGAAGGCGACGCCTGTGGACGTTTTTATAGCGACAGAATTCGCTGCCGTGGTTGTTCGCTCGACCGATCCTCCGTCTTGCGCGCCTCCTCGCGACCACATCTCAAGCGCCGAAATGGAGAAGAATCGATAAGACGAAAACTGGCACGGCTGACTAAAATACTTAAACGTTCTGGTCCTACATCCAAACAAGTGTTACAGATTTTTGAACTTCAGGACACGTGTGATAGTGCCGTGGAAAACTTTGAGGTAGGTCTCATTTGCAGTGTAACGCAAGGTGGAATCCATTCAAGGGGACAAAAACGCCATCATCAGCACCTCACTGAATTTGAACGAGGTCGTGAAATTGCGCTACTAGAAGCTGGATGTTCCTTCTGCAATACTGCAGAAAGACGTGGCAGGAATGTAGTTACTGTACACGGCTACTGGCAGTGATGGTCACGCGAATGTACGGCCGCAGGAACAGTGGGCTCTGGACGGTCACATGGCACTACCAAGGGGGAAGACTATCGTGTTCGTCGTTTGGCTCTGGCGTATCGGTACTGCATCTACAGCAGTAATTCGAGCAGTAGCTGGCAATAGTGACACAATGAATTTGTCCAAATAAGTTACTTCAAAGCCCAGCTCTGACTGAGACGCTGTATAGCCTGCTCTCCACTGACCCCAAACCAACAAGTTCTGCGCCTTCAGTGGTATCAAGAGAGAGATAATTGGAGGGCAGGGTGAAGGTCTGTATGTTTTTCTTTTGATGAATGATGGTTCTGCGTCGGTACCAGAGATGGCCATGTGTTGGTTAGAATGAAGCCAGTGGAGGGCTTCCAATCAACCTGTCTGCATGTTGGATACACACTGGAGCTACAGCTGGAGTTACGGTCTCGGGTGCATTTTTGTATGACAGCTGTAGCAGTCTCATGGTTATTGCACGCAACCTGACTGCAAATTTGTTTGTAAATTTGGCGATTTGACCTGTTGTACTGCAATTCATGAACTGTTGAGTGGTACTTAAGATAGGTAAATAAAATCGTAAAATCAATGTGAAGTGAAGTAGAAATTAGAAAATAAATGAAAAACTTAGTGTAGTTTAGAAGAGTTACGCACTGGCAAACGCGGGCAGAGTAGCAGTGGCAACGGCCGGCGCTTGCAAGTCAGTACGTTGAGGAGAAGCCATCGCCCTCCCCACATAAGCGGAATCTGTCGATTCAGCCGTGAGGGCATCGCCGAACCGGCTCACGTGTTTCTCAGTTGTTACACGTGATCAAAGGCCCTCACGTACATTCCAAGAGCCAATGGCCAACGTTAAGAATATTCTTCGAGAAGCTTTTCAAATTGACAGAAGAGGCAATGACCGTGAAGTCGTTCACCTCCAGGGAACTGAAGTAAATAAATATGCCAGACGCAGTGGACCCGACATAAGTTTTCAGTTCAGTTTCAGTTCGAGTTCAGTTCCAGTACAGTTCAGTCGGTGCTGAAGACCGTCATGCACGAAGGAAGAGACTACATCGTACATAGAAGCACCAAGTCCACCGCTGTAATGGAATATCAAGCAGCAGCCTCGCCACCAGAAGACAGAAGTTAGAAGGTATTTGAAGACTGATTTTTACACACCCAGGTGACTCGTGAGGATGGGAAGGAGACGGCCTCACATCAGCAGTCACCTCTGAGCTGGTGATTAAGATCTGACAGTCGAAGACTGGCAAGCTGGAGTCTGTTGTTCGAGTCCGGGACACTGTCCTTCCCCCGCTGCGCCGCTCCGCTGGCCGATGCACAACACTGACACACGCGGCCACTTAGAGAAGAGAAACACTGGGACGCCACATCCAAAGTATCACCATCCGATTCACGACTTCGTTCTCAATAATTAAACTGGCCACCTCACGATGCGCATCTCCAGTCAACTGGGCGAAACAGCGACACAAGATACACACTGCCAGGCGTAATCAGACGCCGTCGCTCACGCAGCAGAAGGCTTCGCAAATGACAAAGCTGCCACTCTCCCAGCCAGAACAATCCAGTAAGGAAACCATTGTACAAATCTTTCAATAAAACTTATCTTATGTAAAAATGCTGTTTCATTCTACCTCATACCCGAGCCACGGAAAAACCCTCCCTGACAGGATGTTGTTAAGAGAGAAAAAGTAATTTATTTAGTGTTTTCACCCTGACATAATGCTTTAGAATCAAATGCCCTTTGCAGTAATGCTCATCCTGACAACTGACTAGCATCAAAAGAGGTTACCCAGTTACACAACAGCATTCCAGGAAGTGTTTTCCAACAGGATAACATTCGCCCACATACTGCTGTTATAACCCAACATGCTCTACAGAGTGTCGACATGTTGTCTTGGGCAGGATTAATCATCAGATTTGTCTCCAACGGGTCACATATGGACGTCATCAGACGAAAACTCCAGCGTCACCTGCAACTAGCATTGTGCCAGTGCTAACCAACGAAGTGCCACTGTCATGGAACTCCATCCCACAATCTGACGTCAGACGCCTGTATAAAACTATGCACACCCGTTTGCATGCTTGTATTCAACATCCTGGCGATTACACCGGATATTAATGTACCAGCATTTCATATTTGCAGTGGCATAAATCGTACTGACACTAGCCTGCGATCTTGCAATGCAAATCACTTACATATACTACCCAGACAAATGTATTTCCAGGATTTCATTACTTTTCATTAAATATTTTTTTGCTGTTGTGTTTTTTTGCCTCAGTGTATTTCATGTTGTGAGATGTCGGATTGATATTTTGTAAGGGGAAATCTTGTGTCCCTTCAATTTGTTCGAGAGTTTAGGAGGGTGTAGAACTACACATTTATGACTCGAGAGGTGATTTCATGTCAGTGACGTAAGAAGGATGCTTGTTTTTTAAATTGTGCGTGGTTTTGGTACACACTGCAGATATTTTTGAGAGATATGGCCTGCTGCTGACTGAGAATAATGCCGATATGATATGACAATTTGTCGGCAGCCAGCTTTGTTCAGTTGAGCGGTGAGCGAGCTTTCCGATACTGATGTTACAGATTTTATGTTCGTCAACATCACCTCTGTGCCTCCTATAGCATATTTTGCTGCTAAGTGCTGTGTAATATGGATAACTCCAACCTGAGCCTGTTGCAAAGAGAACACATCTCACTAAAATTAACGATGTGGACCGACTAGTAAATGAATGCACCAGATATGTGTTAAATATCAAAATTTTATGGGGTATGTACGAGTATTGTTTTTCCTTTTAATATAATCTACTAACTTATTTGCGCTATACATCTGTTGTGGAATCTTGTTCCTGTATCCTTTAAGTGAAATTAAAAGTAAGAAGTGTAAAGTTCTGATTTGATTATATATGTCACGGTTCTTCACTCACTTGCAACATACGCTCACAGCATAATTACTAAGTTAGGATCTACGTGTTGGTTCAATAATGGTTCAAATGGCTTTGAGCACTTTGTCGCCTTTTGTCGGTGGCGTTTCAGTGCCCCAGATCCTTCTGTCGGCAGACATTCTCAGCTGGCAGACTTCGCACCAGAGCAGCTTTCGCTCCCTCTATGAAGGGAAGCCCTGTGCTGTGAGACAAGTCACCTGAGTTGCACCTCAGAACGATTCTGATCTAGCCCGTGGACACGCAGCTCATTTATTTGTACAATTAATTGATTTGTTTCAAACACATTGACAATCAAAAGAACTAAATTAGAGGATACACTCAACGATGAGGCAAATGCCGTCTTTTAGAGAAGCAACGGTTCCTCACTGTCGTCGGTAATGTGTCTGGCGAAATGAGGCAGCAACAAATTTAAATTTGGTGGTCATTTCTCTTGTCTTGACTCTTAAGATCAGTTTTGCAGAAAGATGATTATTCAACGTAAATTATATAGTATGAGATCAAAATAATTTTATTAATATTAATGACATTGATTGATACATACAAACACCTGTTTTTGTGAACTTCTGACACGAATGTATTGAAGACTAGCGTTTTATTATATGACACGCCAGTGTGGGACAATATTATTACAATATCTGATTTAAAATTTGAAAAGAACGGTAGTTTTCAGGTTAAAATTTCATTTTTCAGTGAAATGCTTAAGGGCTCATGAAAGGCTCAAAATCATGAAAAGTTCAATTTTTACTTTTTTGCGTTTTCTGAATCTGCAGACTATTAACCTTTTAATAGATATATAATTTATTCAATTCCGAAGACTACAACTATTTTTAAATTTTTTTTTGAAATGTATTCTACATGGGCGTGACCCACTGTGGCGCTGTTAAACTGCTGTCAAATGGTGTTGTTATTAACGTCCGTGTTCATCAGGTACATTTTAGTGATGTGAGATAAAGTATGTGTTGTGGCTAACCTATTTTCAGAGACTTGGCAGCACCTGAACTGTTGAAAAAGTGTATTCACGGAAAAACTCAAAACCCCAATGAAAGTGTAAATAGTGTTATATGGTCGAGACTCCCCAAGACTGTATTTGTGGGAATAGAAACACTTCACTTTGGTGTGTATGATGCTGTTGCGACTTTCAATGATGGCAACATTGTAAGGTGCAAGGTATTTAGAAATATGGGAATGAAGATAGGTTCTAACATGGTACGAGCGATGCTTGCTTTAGACAAGGAACGCCTTCGGGCTGCAGACAGGGCTGTAAAGAGTCTAGAAATACAAGCAAGAGTAAACAGGAGGCGGAACAAGAGGAAACTGGAGGAGGAGTTTGCAGAGGATGAAGATAATCTATCCTATGGACCAGGAATGCACTAAAAAGTTAATCCAATCTTTGTCGCTCGATTCCCAAAACTTTTATTTTCTCATACTAATTACATGTTTTCTAAGGATCTTCCAACATATTTGTTTCAAACTTTCAGTAAATGTTACACAGTACCTTCTGCATAATTTAACACAGCCTTTTTCCAAAAAACTGTATATTTTTGTATACATAAATAAAAAATTGCAAAAAATGTTGTGAATTTTCATTACAATTGAAAAAAATCATCTTTAATAACTGAACTAAAATTTTGTAAAATCCCTGTGTTAAGTTGTAGCCCATATTCCAATAAATAATCTGTAAAAAGTTCAACTTCCTACCTCAAATACTTTGTAAGGAAAGATGTAATTTATAAGCGTTATTTTAACATTGCAAGTATAGGGCGTTCCGGAGCCCCTTAACTTGAATAGTGAATTATTTGTTAAAACGTTACCTAACAATATTATTGACCTGATCAAATTAAAAAAACGAACTTGCTGTTTGAAACAAGCCTGCAAAGTTAACCGATACTCAAAACTGTGATTGTAATCATTTTATTTGGATGAAGTGGAGCAAATTTCGTATTTTATGTTTAAAATATACTAATACATTTTATATATAATTATTTGGAGGTATCCTAGTTATTTTCACATTGCCCTTTTAATCGCACAGGTAACGCTGCCACGATATTTTTTAATCATATCTGATGGAAGAGTTTCGTATTTTTTGAGTTCCCAGGCTTGGCTGCAGTAGATTATTTTCTAAAACTGCCAACACTAAAAGTCTGTCTAGTTTTGCAATAATCAGAGTTTAAATCTTTTCAGAAAGACGGATGAAAGGGTAATGTTATGTGGAAGTCACATCTCGTAAAGCGATATTTGATTACTTTTCTGTTGATTATTTGTGTGTTTTTGGGAAGAGTACAAGGTTTTCTAAATCAGGAAGATGGCTTCGGTTGATGTTAACAAAGAAGTGGGCTCAGGTGTTCTCCCTGTAGTCTACCCTAACCACAGGAGATTACCCTCAGGTGCTTTGGAGAAGGTAAGACGGTCCCAGGGCCCTGCAGTTCACGGAGTTGATTGCGACAAGCACGTACCCCTAGCTTTGGCGGCGAATTCGGTCTCCTTCTTAGAAAGCAGCTACCACTATTATACTGCAAATACCTTGTATAATTGTGTGTGACGATTTTACCTCCTTGCACGTTGATCTAAGTATGGGCCAACACAGGATCCTTGGCCACGGAGACAAAGTTCGTTGCCTTTATCTTCGAATCTTGTTATCCAATCAACATATATGCAAAGTAATTTATATAAAATATTATCAATGTCACAGTTATTTTGATCTGCATGTGTACCACCATGTTTAGGCGCGTTGCGCTCGACCAGAGATTGGAACATGGCTACTACGTGATACCAACGCCTTGCATGTTAAGATGCATTGTGTAAGCCAAGAACAGAAAATTTCTGCAGAGATCCCCTGTACTCATATAAATAAAGCGAAATTCTCAGTGGTCACTGTGGCAATGATTGTCTGTCCACCCATCAATGTAGAGTTGTTTTAAAATTAATAGGGATTAGATTTAGAGAAGAATGTTGGGTATTTGTTATGAGGAATCCGTCTGGAGCACTCGGCGTCCAGAGGTCGTGGGGGCAGCGTTTTTCTGCAACTATCTCGACTGTGTTTACGCCATGTTGACTGGCGCGTTCCACTGTACTTTTTCTCAGTCTGAGTAAGGGTTGTATTTCGCTTTAGTTCTGTCCCTTTTTCTGAACAACTCACGATTTGAAGGATTTGCTATGCACTGTTAGTATCCTGATTAACTGCCTTATTTCGTGGGTCTTGGACTTATTCACATCGCATTTTAGAGTTGTACAGATTAGGAAAACTTGTTTCCCAAGCAGACTTCCATGTAGGTGAGATATCTCCCCACAATGTTACTGGGACATTCATGATGAAATTAAGCATTTAGAGAAGATTTGTGTTTCAGTATTTTACGCGAATTTGAGCTCATTGTGTAGGAGCAACTTCTCAGTCAACATCATAAGACTTCACGTTCATTTCGCTGAAAAGTTATTTTCTGTATACGTAGAGATTATGAGTAGATAAATGACTTATTAAACACTGGCGTAATTTTGAATCTAAGTACCAAAGTATTGTTCTACAATTGATTCTGAATAGGTGACCATCTAAAAATAAAGTTTAACACCTGGATTCCTAATTTGTTTTCCTCACCACGACGGTGTTCCATTGCATAACACGTTCCATCCTTTCGTTTAAATATTAAATGTGACAGTATTTTGATCAATGATTATAATTCATGATTTACGACTATTTTACTGAGCTAATCGTAGATGCACTAATGGCAGAGGTGCCCGAGAGGCCAAGAAATCTAGGGTGCTCAGTTATGACTCAAAATTTAAATCATCTAACTGTTCACAAATACATGGTAGTCATTTACTACTTTCTTCCATTTTGCCATTGATTTTACCTATCCATGTGTTCTTCTATAGACGTTACATGTTTTCTATTTTCACCTTTATGCAAATTCCTACATATAGCGTATGCTAATGCTCACATCTTGTAGGGTCAGGTCATGAAACTGTAGTCCAGTACGTGACGGTACAAAATCATAAAACCTGAGCTGTTGTTGTTGTGGTCTTCAGTCCAGAGACTGGTTTGATGCAGCTCTTCATGCTACTCTATTCTGTGCAAGCAAATTCATCTCCCAGTACCTACTGCAGCTTACATCCTTCTGAATCTGCTCAGTGTGTTCATCTCTTGGTCTGCCTCTACGATTTTGACCCTCCACGCAGCCCTCCAATATTAACAGCGAGTGGACCCAGCCTCCGCCTCGTTGATCACTCCCTTTTCTGATATGGCAACTGATGATGTGTCTTTTCTTTTTTTTTGTGGAGGAACTGAAGAGTTTGGCGGAGATGGGTAGTGGGTCAGATAGTTGCTACAAGTGGCGAAATAGTGACTGGCTGGTGATGCAAAGACGTTACTTAGTTGTCGAGCAAATGAGATATTCAAGCAGCACCTCTTGGAACAGTACAGGAAGGGAAAAAGTGCACGGTTCTTTCGAGAGAAACGAATATGTTTACGAAAATGCACAAGGAAACGCTATAGGAGTTTGCGTATAGAATACCTAAAGTGGAAAAGTCATTTGAGTCACGTGATAAAAGACGAAACTGAACCGTGCGGCCCCTCCTTGCTAGCATTTGAAAAATCCCACCACCTTCCGTGCGGGGAGCTGTCTGTCCTGCTGACTCCCTCTGGCGCGTGTTTTCGCGACCTCAAGCGTGCAGCGGCATGGGTGGTGGGTCTTCTTCCGTGGAACGTGCTTCATTACGAAGATGGTAGCCTTGGCCGGCTCAGGTGGTCGCAGTCAAGTTTTTCTCTTTGTGTCACCGATGCAGTGGTGATGTATTTAGTTGTTTGTGTGACAGGCATGATATCACGACGTTATGGCAACGTAGTGGACTTCTGTACCGATTAGTAGTCTTCTTACTGACAATCGTCAGTAAGTGTTTGTTCAGCTATCGAGTCGTGTTTCTCCCTATCGGTGATTCTAGTGTTCGGTTGGACTTTTATTGCCTGTTTATGTCCGCTGTCCCAAGAGCTCGTTTAGTGGAGAAAGTTATGCATTGGCGGTACAGTACTCTGCTGACACTGGAAGTGATCCTGAATTATATTCAACTTATTACGAACTGTGGAAGTACTATTTAGCAACGGTTAGTCTCTGTTAGCACCAGATCAGAGCTGTTGCCTGTGGCTGGCAACTCATATGCAATTTCGGTTTGCTTTTATAGGGAGAGTTAAAGGCTTATACGTCCGTGGTTTATTTTTCGCCGTGCGTTCGGGTATAGGATACAGTTCCATGTGAGAGTGGTCCTGCTGTGACGTGAGAGCAGGGATTAGGTAGACATGTGTCAGGTGTGCGTTGGTAGCCCGACGGTTATAATTCCTCTTGCGGTCGGCACCCACAAGCAGCTGTCACAGTCGGTTTGTAGTAAGTGTCGATGACATACGTGTTCCTGGTTTATTGGGATCGCGCGTGGGCGAATCAGTTATAACTTCACTGCGAGTGGTTCCACTGTGACATGTGATCGGTAACGAGGCATACAATTCTCGTGTGTGTTTGCTAGTACAAACACGTGAAAGATGGCGGCGCATAATTTGGCTTGTAGTTGCGCATTTTGAGTACTTTTAAAACCGCAATGTTCCCGTTGTAATTTGGGGATAACTTGTCTATCAGTGACGGGCGGTCTGAGAATCGCTGTTTAGCGTTTTAAGTGTTTTTAAAAGTGCGGAGGGCTTGTGGCTGGTTGTACCAACATGTTTTATCATTATCCTTGTTGTTTATGTCATGGGCGTCTCGTAGTTAGGTAGCATGCCTCGAGTAGTACTAAAGCAACACCACACGTGTATACCTTGTCACCGCCTTCCACATTTCTCAGTGGCGATCCTTACGTTTCTTTTGTAAAGCCGTACGCAAAGCAACATTCTTACTTGATGCTGACTGTGTAGTTTACGTCACACGTCATTATCATATCGTGTTTGATTTTAAGTAGGTAAGGGGTTAGGTCCCCAACTAAAACTTAAGCCGTGGTTTAAGTTAATATTAGTGGCTACAAGAGTAGTCATAGTTCGTTATAAGCGTCTAATGATATAATCTTAAGTGTCGCCAAGCTAATTAAGGTACTGGAATGGCTGTGGCTAAGTCATGTCTCCACAATATCCTTTCTTTCAGGAGTGCTAGTTCTGCAAGGTTTGCAGGAGAGCTTCTGTAAAGTTTGGAAGGTAGGAGACGAGGTACTGGCAGAAGTAAAGCTGTGAGTACCGGGCGTGAGTCGTGCTTTGGTAGCTCAGATGGCAGAGCACTTGCCCCTGAAAGGCAATGGTCCCGAGTTCGAGTCTCGGTCGGGCACACAGTTTTAATCTGCCAGGAAGTTTCGTTTTATTAAGGTACTACTTGCGAGCTCACTAGATGTAGTAACCTCGTGTTTGGCTTAGAGCGGCCGCTGTTTGCTTGTTGTGTGTATTAATTTGATTACTAACTGGGTATGCAGAGAAACGGTAGCTATGTTACCGTTCGATGGTAAGTGCTTGATGTTTTTTTTTTTTAATGTTCAAAATTTACTTTGATCAGATTTTCAGTGATGCATTTCCGCATTACTTTTGTGACAATTCGTAGAGGAATGCTCCAACACTAAATATGAAGTCATAACTTTTAAAGACTTTCCGATTAATTTTAAGGTATTGCTTGAGAATCGCTTTTTGCTTTGCCTATGTCTCTTCCTTTTTTCATTTCCTCTCACATTGGTGTTGTGGCTTGCAATGTGACATAGTCACTTATTCAGTTTTCTGTTACAGAACAAGGCAGATTTCAACTTTCCCTACGCCTTGGTCTTTCGGCAACCGATGGAGTGCGCGCCATCGTTGCCACCCGTGCCGTGCCGGTACTGCCGGCAGGGGTCCTTGCCTCCGGCCCTGGGTCACTGAAGAGACATCGGGTACCTAAATGGGCGCTCCATCCAGCAGACAGTTGATGCACATTTAGAAAAAAGGAAGAAGGAGAATTTAAAATAAAAATTTTGTCAGACAAGAACATCTTCAGTCGTAGATACCCAGCTCTCGATTTGCCCCTCTAATGCATGTTCCCCTGAGGTACCTGTCACCCATCATTGCGAGACAAGTGCGGACGGCTATCCCATCTGATCTATATTCTGCTAGTGGTTTAACAGCCGGATTCGAGAAAACTGATACAGCAACCGCTGTCTATAGTAAATACAGGCTGTTCTCCAATAATGAACAGTACTATAAGTCTGGTCAAACATAACACGTACCGAGATGTCAGCAACCATAGTGGGGCAGGAAGGGTGATTACCAGCGGTGAAATAATGGTAACGGCAATAAGTGTAAACGAGAAGGTAACAGACAAATTGTAAACGCCAAAGGGAACTCAAAGTCCACCGAGCAGTGTGTGCAATGCAGAGTCTGCTGTAACAGTGTGAAAGACCTAACACATTTGGTTTTGTTAGATACAGGAACGCATGTGTCAGTGGCAGGTAGAGGCCTTTTGTACCGGAGACGATTCGACTCACCACGCTGTAAGTTGTGTGGGTAGGAGATAGTGATGTAAGACAAATTGGTTTCGTTCAATTAAGTTTCAGATTGAGGCAGTTCAGTTTGAAAAATGCGTGGAAGTGATGCCTCATGTAAGTGACAGTTATTACATGATCCTGGGACAGGACATTTGAATTAACGTCGTGCCAGTATTTACTGTTGACTTAAGGGACGCACCATCCAAGGTGCAAACAAATCTAATAAGGATTGATTCACGTGACATTGTGCCCAAAGGTACTGGAAATTGGCTTTGGGTGCGTGTAGAGCAGGATTTATCATTTAGTATATTGTGTGTGCTAGTACCACTGGAAGAAGGCGATGTATTGAATACTTCTTACTGTTTTCTTCGAAGGAATATTACATGCATGCAGGAGGGACGTGGCGTGTCAGTGATACTCATAAATCACGATAATTTTAGCGCCTAAGGAATAATTTTAATGAAGTGAGTAACCGTAGTGAACTTCTATCAATGTGAGCCATGTTTAGCCGCATTCCCCTGCTAGGACTTCAATGTGTAGGGAAATAGAGCACCTACAAGCGACAGAAAAAGAAAAAATTGAGAAGTAGTTTCTTGAGTTTGAGAACTTGTTTCATCCTCACGGACTGTTAGTGGCAACAACCGTTATGCAACACTGGATACCGAGGGGAAATGAAGTACCTATGTACCATAAACCATATTGATTTCGTCATTATTTGCAGCCAATTATGTAAGAATTTACTGAAAAGAAGTTACCTGATGTGGTAATAGAGGAAATTCTTAGTCCATAGAGTGCCGCTATTGTGGGTGTGCGAAAGAACGCAACAGATAAGTCCAAGAATTTAAGTTTTGCTGTGACTATCGGCTTCTTAAGAATAAAACTGTTACTGATATACTTCATATGTAATATCATGGAGACTACTGACAATTTTAGACAGTCCCAATAGTTTTGCAATTATAAATTTGAAAACTGGATACCGTCAGCTAAAGGTACTTTTGCAGGACATACCAAACACGTCATTTTACGTTTTCTGGGGTATATAAGAATTCCACTTGACTTGAAGAATGCTGCAGCAACATTTCACCGTTTATTAGATCGAGTTCTGAGGGGTATAAAACCTAAACAGGTTTTAGTGTATCTGGTTGATATAAATATGTTTTTGAGTGACATAGATGAACACAGGCAGCAATTAAGACAGGTTCTTGATCGACTGCGGACAACGTGTTTGACATTGAGCCTTGAGAAGTATCATTTAACCAGGCGGAACATGAGTTAGGTCATGTGGTCAGCAGAGAAGGGCTGAAGACGGACCCAGGTTGGTACAAGTGATACAAAGCTTTCTACCCTTAAGTCAGTTAAGAATTTGCAGTCATTTCTAGAATTCACAAATCGTTATACAAAATTTTTGAGGGTCTTTGTAAATATGGCACAGCAACTTACTCACCTGTTAAGGAAAGGGGTAAAATTTGACTGGATGGAGAAGTGTCGAAGCATCTTCAAGTCACAGAAGAAAGCATTAATGTCGAGCACAGTTTTAGCACTCTTGAATGTCCGAAAGCTTTTGTGTTATCAGGCCACGAATCCTATAAAACACTGGGGTGTGTATTAGCCAAGAGTACAATTGTGAGGACAGTTCAATAGCTTACATTTCATGTCAACAAAATATTTTGGAAAAGAACTATTGCACTTTGGAAAAAGAGATTGATAGACTGATACATGGAATTACATATTTTTGGTATCATATGGGGAAAAATTTAAAGTAGTTTGAAATCATACTGAACTAAATGGTTATTAGGCATGAAGGACCTAGCCAGTGGCCTCTCAACAGATACCCCTCCATTGTGGTTGCACCTACGTTGAGGCACTCAAGCCTACCCACCAATGGCACGGTCCATGGTTCATGGGGGTAGGGGTGATCAGTTAGAGGGCGGAAAAGACTAGAAGATGTGGTAATTAGCATCCATCTGTGACCCTTTGACTACTTTTAGTGCTTGGGAATCAAGAAACGAAATAAGAAGGTTGAATGACTAAGGCGAGAAGAAAAGTGTAAGGGCGTACATGGAGTTGTGGGAATATGATAACCTAAATTTGCCGCCGGCCGTGGTGACCATGCGGTTCTAGGCGCTTCAGTCCGGAACCGCGTGACAGCTATGGGCGCAGGTTCGAATTCTGACTCGGGCATGGATGTGTGTGATGTCCTTAGGTTAGTTAGGTTTAAGTAGTTCTACGTTCTAGGGGACTGATGACCTCAGATGTTAAGTCCCATAGTGCTCAGAGCCATTTGAACCATTACCTAAATTTGTATCATGGTAACTTGAGGGAGCATATGCAGCAAGCGGGTGATATGGTGCGACAAACAATACGACGACGCAAGAGAGGATGGTTGCTGGTAGATGTTGGTGGGTGATGCTGAAGACTGTTTCCGGAACTGCATATGTGCGATACATCAGGAAACTGAAAGGGACCAAATAAGGTGTGAATTAAATAGCAGGAAGCAGTGAGGCTGTGTTCGAATAGAGTAGTACGCAGCTAGACAGTCTAGAGGGCGAAGTACAGAAAAATACACTCATAGTATGGAAACTGGCGGAAGAGTTATTGTAATATGCAAAAGCAATAGTGTATACTGTGAATTAGTATTTGGGAATTACAAAAACTAGGGAGGATTTGTTAGACGGTAGAGTCGCCGTAATGGGGATGTTGCACCCTCTAGCAGACAGCATCTTGAATTGGACAGCTGAGTCCAGTATCTGTTAGGGTTACCTACCGTGGACGAAAATCCCCTGCCCGAGCTCGGATTTACAGTGGAGCTCAACGGACAGACGCAAAGCTATACTACCACACAGTATCGATAGGGATCAGGATGACTAAGGCTCGATTACACATACTGGTACAGTTCACCAGTAGCATGGAATAAAGTGCGATTCAGATGTTACACTCTACACCCTGACCCAACAAGTTGGGGATTTATGAGAAGTTTATGCAAGTAGGTGCTGTTGATTTCGGCAGAGGTGGGACAGACATGAGATAACGACCTCTGCGGAGCTTCAGCGTTGCAAACCGGAAAGTATTACGGTTTGTCCGTACAGAGTAGTCCGTAGCGATAAAGTAGCGAGGTATAAGCGATGTATAAGTGTTCCTAGGTAATACAGGAAGACAAGGGTATCCGAGCGGCGTAATGAAGCCCAAACCTTATATCCAGCAGGCAGGATTGAGCTGGATTTACATGGTAGGCGACGCCGTAGCAGTAGCAGTGGCAAGCTGCTACCAGCAGGGTAGACTTACAGGGGCGAAATGGTTGGGGTTAAGTGGTAGTGGGATATTGAACAATGGAACAACAGGTAACATAACTGGACCAGCCTTCTACTTAGCAGACACGATCTCAGGATCTAGTAAACTGAATGCGATGCAACCTCAGTTGTACTGGCCAAACAAGCTGCTAGTGCAGAATTAGACTTACCTCAAACTCCCTTTAGACCAGACGTAGTCAATTCCTTGAACCAGATGAGTGGGGGCAAGATGACAGTGATATTACGTATCACGTCGCCTAGTGCCAGAACAGTTCTGACTGTTTTGTGCAGACTTCTTCTTCCTTAGGTTAAAAGACAACCCTCTCTTCCCCTCTCCTCCCCCCTCCCAACACTCCAGTTCTAAACATCTGAGTAGACAGGATCAAAAGTTGAGACTAGTGATCAGAAAAGAGGAATAGAAGAGAATTGTTAAATGAGTGACATTGCAGTTAGTTAGTGTGATAATAAAAGATATATTTCCTAGTATATGAGAGATTACGGAATAGGAGAAAAGGGGTTGGCATTATAGTTCTAGATCGGAAGTGTGAAAGGAGAAATATGACTTAATTGAGAATGCGTGGTTTCTGCGATGTCATTAGTGTAAGAAGTATGTTTTCTGTCACGCAATTCGATGAAAAATGTGAAGATACAGGATATTTGCACCCTAGTAAAATGTGGAAGATCTTGATCGTGAAATGGATTCCGTGGGGACATGAATAATGTGGCGATGCGATAGTACTAGTGATATGTGTTATTTGTTATGCTGGGTTAATGTCACAGCGCACTGTCATAGAGTTGCTAGAGGGCACAGCTAGTGAGGGGCAGACAGTTGTACTTGGCTTTACGTTTGCCAAGTGGGGCTAATGACATAGCAGGTAGTTAGACTGAATTATAATCTGGCAGTTGTAAGAGAGCAACTAGGAGCTAAGCATTCTTAAGAAATTGTGGCATTTCAACATTGGAGTTCATGCCACCTAACACTACAAAGTGGAAGTCCTTTATAGATATCGAATGTAATCATATTTGTTGAATGCATGAAAGACCGGTTCGGGCTAGACACCTTGTAACCTCCCCCTTACTTACCGACCTTAATGACAGTGAAAAATTAAACCGCATGTACCTAATGGAAATTTGGGAAAAGCAATCGTCACCGAAGTTAATCTGTCGGTAAAGAGGAAGGAAAGGGTTACATCTAAATGAAAGGAAAAATGCTAATGAAACTGGTGGAAATTAATTTTGAAAAGGGGTAAAGTTAATAAAGAAAGTAAATGTGCGGCCGTTACGTTAACAATTAGCTAGCGGTAATTAGATATTTGAGATTTGGGGGAAATTACGGTCGCCAGTCCTATGGACAATTACTATACTAACTGAAAAAGAAAGGTTATTACACATATAATTAGCACTAGAAGCGTGGCAACTGAACGTTGACACGTGTAGTGTGAAAACTGAAAGTTTGTCAGAAGTAATAAATTTCGCTACAATCTGACTTAATTTAGCAAAAGAATTAATAAAACCGGAAAATCAAAAGTTAATTTAGTGACTGAAGTCAATAGTGAGCTTTCTTTCTGAAGCCCATCGAAATTCAGTAAAATACGGTTAGTCTTGGAATACCTCAACAATCATTTCTAAAAGCTACTTGAATCTACACAATTTAGAAATAAGAGATTTAACTTTGAACTTGAATTAAATGATTCTGAACAATTAACAATAGTAAAATTTAGTACGTACCAAGCTGAGCTGCAGTCACAGGTAACTAAAATACGGTAACAAAACTCGCACTTTTAATTTGTGCTTGTGCAATCTAAATATTGTAGCCAGTTATGAATACCTTAATTGAACTTTGAAATTAAAGCAGTGAAATCGATTGATTCTGGCGTTTGAATTTCAACGACACTCGGGTTCATTCCGGAAAAGGAAGGGACCCTGCTTGGTAATGCAATTGGGACAATGAGCAACAAAGGTTCATGCTACGTTGCTGTAATTTTGTGATTTGAACAGGTTTAAAAGCTGAGGTCTGCCGTACAGTTCTAAAACTTTACGTGCTTCCAGACTTCCTTGTTGCTTGATTGTAGGTTTGAAGCCGTCGATCGAGGAGGTGGCGACAGTCACTCATTGTCGGCCGTCGCTGTTGCAGAAGGTGGATGTTGGCGCGCCTTCTTCTCGACACGGTCACCAGACGAAACGGGCTCTTGATGTGTGCCAGCTAATGCTTCCCCTCCGCGACACCATGTCAGAAACTATCATCGCAAGTCGAGCGCAATTACATGCTGCCAAACCCCGAAAGCGAGGCAACTCGCGGGAGCTTTACACAACACACCTGCTCCACTCGCTACTCCAGCCAGACCCCCTCTGCCCGCGCTCCATGCGACAGAGTTAACACTACCAAAGATCCTACACACTTTGATTTTTCTCACGACCTATCGATGTAATCGTTCGATAGCAGTTTTCCCTAGGCAAGACCCAGCGTAAAAATACAAATAATATTTACGAAACAAACCAATTATGCATCGACATAAATGCATAAATATATATATACAAATAGTAAAACAATTACAATATGTAAAGACACAGAAATGTCATATATTCAGGTAACAAAAATAAGGAAAACAAATTTATAGTACACTAGATGGAAATAGGAGGATATGCATTTCCGGCGTTGCAACCTGGGGGTAGATCTTCCAAAGGGAGGTGGTATTGCAGCTTCCCAATGCGTTTTTGGTGATCCTGTGGAAAACTTGTTGTAAAGCACTGCACAGTCTCGAGGCAGTTGGCAGGCACAGTATGTCAGCATGCCGCTTTCAGCTGTTTGTTCATTCTGAGGCGCACATACCTGGCGACACAGTGGAAAGCGATTGTCTCAGCAGGCTGAGACACGAAATTACATCTACCGACATGAAAAGTTGTGCTGTACGTGGCCCAAAGCTATAAAACATCATAACAACTAAGCTACTGACTTCTGTATATGTATTTCATAGTTTTACTTAGGAATGAGCAGTCCAGTAGCGCCTATTAGGACAAGTGGGCTACACCGGGTGATGATGGGACATGAACCATCTAGTAACTACAGTTTGTTAGTGATGTTACGGAACTGAATAGAACTGGTGTGCTACCTTGCTACAAGCAAAGTGCTGCCACGCCAGAGCCAGAGACAGGACCAGGAAATAAGCGATATATCGCAAGTGGGTCAGGCCTCAGCATTTTACAACACTGCTCTGAGAGAGAGAGTGAGAGAGATAGGAAGAAATTAGCATGGAACGGAACATCAATAGAAACGTGACATAAATATACGTTAGCTCGTAAGAGATGTTGAAAGAAACTGTACCTATCTCATAAGAACTAATATCAGAGAACCTACGCAGGAGTTAAGAACTTGTTAAGCGAATATAGCAGAATAAGGACACATGCGGTCATTACGAACCGAGCATCATATGATAACCTCAAGTAATCTCCCTTTAAATACTCGAGCTCTTCAGCTCTCAAGGAATTGATCACTAGGATCGCTAGCGTTCACAGTAACAGCTCTCGATTCCATGATTACGATATTGTAGCGAATCTATGCCCTAGATACTCCAGAACAGTCTACGAAACAGCCGAAGATGTACCTGAGATGACGGTTTTATCCTGATGAACTTCGTACGGTTCGCCAGCTGATATTTTGATGTAGAAGCTGACTGCCTTCCGACAACACGACACGACATCGGAGAGTGCTGGAAGCACCTAACTTCCGTGTGGAAATTAGCAGCAGTGTATTCTTGGGACCAAGTTCTTGATCAGCACTTAGGCAACTCCGGATGCTGTAACGTACCTGGTTGGTGTGAGGGAGATCGACCAACCAATCAACTTTCGACAACACCATGTTGTGGATGGGTCATCATGGGTCAACATAAAATTTGGAGCGGGATCGGGCACACTCCAGCAGCTAGTAAGAGACCATTCGTGCTGGACCATAGCCGCGCTCGCAGCACACTGCAGTGTCAGGTCACTCGCTCTCCACCAGGGCCTGGAGGCGAGGAGCTGACTTGGCAGCCATCACCAGGAATCCAACGCGCAGCTGAATGAGGCATCGGCTACAAGGCTGGTGTGGAACAACACTGTAAACATGGTTAATAAGTAATAGAACTTTGACTACGTTTTGGTAGACACAGGTACCCAACTGCTATTAGGACTTCATGCAGAGGAGTCTCTGCTCGCCCCTCTGTAGCGTCTTCACGGCGTTAACTGGTGCTGCCTCTCTCCTATGCCTTGGTACTGTACGGGTGAGGCGGCCTCTTCCTTGGTAACAGCAGTTCACCACTCCATAGTGGTCTCATCACCAGCTTGTCTTTGATGGTGCGGGCACGGCGGCGTCTCGTTTCGCCGTTCATTCAGGAAGACGTTCCCACCAGGAACCTGGCTTTCCCTATCAGTATTCCGGCCTTCCGCAGCCCCGTTCTTACAGATGGATTTCCGTAAGGCTTCCAGACTGCATCGGGTGTTCCTAAGGTACCACTGGCGTCAGTAATCCTGGTTGTACCTCACAGATGCAGGAGAGGTACCTGCTATCACAATACTGCAAGTAGCGACCGACCAGACACCAAGAGGGGACGTGGCCGCTTAACTGTGGAGTCCGCCTGTAGCACCAAGAGTCAGAATAAAGATTTTGTTTACAGTTGCACTGAAGTCTCCACCGGCCAACATCCTAGCCTCAGACCCCATCCGCAGACCATCCCCACTCATGAAGTAGCCTGAAACCTCCATGTCTACTTGAATAACTTTTCCACGTTACTATTAACTAGGTCCTGTAATGTAATTATTCACCAGAGCAAAATTATAGAAACTAACTTACATATGTGGTGAACTTGTCCACTTGGGCTTTTATATTAGCAAACTACATACAAGTATAGGCCTCATTTATATATACATGGTACTTCTCACCACACTACTGCATTGTCACATGTCTTTATGATTTAATCTTGAAAAATTTAACATTTATACACTGAGACAACAAAAGTTATAGGATACCTCCTAATATCATGTCGGACCTCATTTTGCTCGGCATAGTGCAGCAGTTCGACGTGGCATGGATTCAACAAGTCGTTGGAAGTCCCCTGCAGAAGTATTAAGCCATTTTGTCTCTATAGACGTCCATAACTACAAAAGTGCAGCTGCTGCAGGATTTTGTGCACGAACTGACTACTCGATTGAATCCCATAAATGTTTGGTGGCATTCATGTCGGGCGATCTGGTTGGCCAAATCCTTCACTCGAACTGTCCAGAATATTCTTCCAATCACTTACAAACAACTGTAATCTCCTGACAAACCGAATTGCCATCCATGTAAATACAGCCCACATGGAGCCACTATCAGCCTGCTAAGGGCCTTGTTGACAATCCATGACTTCGTGTGACGTGCCGTGCCACACCCTAACCGTACCATCAGTTATTGTAAACTGAAAGCGCCACTTATCTGACCAGGTCATCGTTTTCCAGTCTTTTAGGGTCCGACAGATACGGCCACGAGTCCAGCAGAAGTCCTACAGGTGTCGTACAGCTGTTATGAAAGTCACTCGCGACGGTCGTCTGCTGCCATGTAGCCTATTAACGCCTAATTTTGCAACACTGTCCTAGCTGATAAATTCGCTGTACGTCCCACACTGATTTCTGTGGTTATTTCATTCTGTGTTTATTGTCGTTAGCACTAGACACCGCTCTTGGTCGTTGTCCGTGGTGAGAGGTAATGCACGAAAGTAGATATTCTCGGCATACTCTTCACACTGAGGAGTTCGGAACATGAAATTCCGTAACGATTTCGGAAATGGAATGTGCTATACGTTTAGCTCCCACTACCATCCCTAATCCAAAGTTTGTTAATTCCCGTTGTTCGGCCATCATGTCTTCGGAAACGATTTCACATGAGTCACCTGAGTGAAATTGACAGCTCCACCAATGCATTTACCTTTTGTACCTTGCTTAAGCGATAATACTGCCATCCGTATATATGTTTCTTAGCATAAACACACCTCGTAATATATCTTTAGCGTTGCGATGACACTCTGTGTCCTGTTTCGGAGACAACTGTAATAATTTGTCCCTGTATCTTGAGTTTTGATAATGGGTGTTTGTGGCTATCGAACTTGAGTTTGATGTCTTCGTTGAGAGATCACGCTTCGTCATGAAAATAATCTGACCATGCCTGTAATACGAATACATGTGTTCTTCATATATGGAAGTTACTTAATTAAATAATGAAGGGTGCCATTTTGAAATAATAACAGTACATGTCAAATTACTCTGGATTTTTGTTGCTTTTGCACGTAGTAGCACACTTCCTTAATAACGAGTAGGTTCATCCAGTCTAGTTTAACAGCTACGCTTGTTTCAGATTCACACAGAAGCAACCCCTGTTACGTAGCATTTCCACGTTAGCGCATCACGCCGGTAAATGGCAAACGACGCCTCGCCTGGTGTAAGAAGCGTAAACAATGGACGACTGAACGGTGGAAAAACGTAGTGTGGAGTGACGAATCGCAGTACACAATGTGGCGATCCGACGGCAGGGTGTGGGTATGGCGAATGCCCGATGAACGTCATCTGTCAGTGTGTGTAGTGCCACCATAAAATTCGGAGGCGGTGGTGTTATGGTGTGGTCATTTTCTCACGGAGGGTTGCACGCCTTTTTGTTTTGGGTGGCACTATCACAACACAGGGCTACATTGGTGTTTTAAGCACCTTCTTGCTTCTCACTGTTGAAGAGCTATTTGGGAATTACGATTGCATCTTTCAACGCTATCGAACACCTATTCATAATGCAGGGCCTGTGGCGGAGTGTTATACGACAATAACATCCCTGTAATGGACTGGCCTGCACAGAGTCCTAACAAGAATTCTATAGAACACCTTTGGGATGTTTTGGAACGCCGACTTCGTGCGAGACCTCACCGATCGACATCGATACATCTCATCCTGGGCTGCCATTCCCCGAAAAACCTTTCAGCACCTAAAAGTTGTCATCAAGGATAAAGGTGGGCCAACACAATATTGAATTCCAGCATTACCTATGGAGGGCGTCACGAACTTGTAAGACATTTTCAGCCAGGTGTCCGGTTACTTTTGATCACATAGTGTATATCAGCAGTAAAGTTCAGCACAAAATACTTTATTCGAGTAGTATCTGCTGTCCAAAAACTTGCAGAAGGCTGCAATGTCCTATTTTTCTGTTGATAACAGAAGATAATAAATTCCACTTATTTGTGGTGATGCAATGGTTATAATGTAAATTTTCAGTGTACAATTTTTAAAATCTGTTCTCATTTACAGCATTATACACTTCAGCTTATGGACGAAAACTCCAATCAAACCTCATTACGATCTTCATCATTATGTATGTGACATAGTAAATTAATTTGTCAAAAGTTTTACAGTCTTGTTGCTTTTTGTAACGTTTAACGATGCAGTCACGTAACGTTAAAAGTTTGCCTCGCATTGTTTCAAACTACAAGTTTAGAGAAACGCATCCTGGCTTCTTCAGGCAACAAAAGTAATTAGAGCCGCAGTGATTAAACGAAAACACAGACACGTAGACGGGAGAATAATTTAATAGCATAGTGCCTGCGAACTCCGGCGGCGAATACTTCATTAGGAAAAGGTGAAATCGTTTCACTGACTTCCAGGTAAAGTCGATTAAACTTATTTTTTCTTGCCAGATCTAGTTGGTTCTAGAAAACAGAATTAACGAACTAATATTTCGCTTTTTCTCCAATTTGTTCAACTTACTAGTCCACATTTCTTCGAAGACGTTTGTTTTGTTCAGTCCCACGTTTAAATCATTAGCGATGTGTGAACGGTGCTTGCATTATCAAATTATATATCGTAATTGCTGCTTTGGTGTTATTTGTCAGGGGGACGGCTCGGTATATTTGTAGGTGACTGCATTTATCCTTGCGGGGCGGTACCTCGTTGCAGTATGATAAAACCATTCCAGTCGCCATAGGATTGCCAGATTGTGTCCATACAGGCACTCTACCAGGTAGCTGCACATCCATCAATGTCATTAGACTAAAGTCATTTGCGCCATGTGACAGCAGCAGCTGCAAAGGGTCTTCCAGGCGAGTTCGACGTACAGCACCAAAGTTAAAACAGCACTGGTAGCGCAACAGCGAACGGAAAGAAAAACAGTGACAACTGTAGACAAATAGCCGTGGAGGCACAAGTGAACAGTGCTAATTCACCTGAGTACCCTCTATACACAGACTGTTTCGGAAACGTTCCTTCCGATTTCACAAACATTTTGGCTTGACGACGTACAAACGGGCAGGTTTTATGTTACGTTGTTCATCTGTTCTGTGCATTTAAATTTATGCTCACTATTCGCTCCCTTAAGTTTCCACTAACTTTTTAGTTCTGCCCACGCAAAGACAGATCGAACATCATATATATATATATATATATATATATATATATATATATATATATATATATATATACTGCTTGATACAAAAATTGAAGCAGACAGAGGGCCAGGAGGAAATGCAATGAACTTCCCCAGATTGGGGGGGTCATGTGTTGTTACTGCAGTGATGTCGAAATGGTTCAAATGGCTCTAGGCACTATTGAACTTAACATTGGAGGTCATCAGTCCCCTCGACTTAGAACTACTTAAACCTAAGGAAATCACACACACCCATGCCCGAGGCAGGATTCGAACCTGCGACCGTAGCAGCCGCGTGGTTCCGTACGGAAACGCCTAGAACCGCTCGGCCACCACGGCCGGCAGTGATGTCAAAATAGAGTAAAATTTACAAAGAACTTGAAAGTATGAGCCGATTTACCAGTAAAACGCTGCACCCCTTCTATCCTGAATGCTGGCACTAATTCGATTCGTAACTTAGTGGCAAATGTACAGTGCAAGATATCGGACGACTTATTGCACCGGGATAGGAAATGAACCCAGTTTCATGATCCTCGTTTTCTGCCACATATTCGCGTATGAATACACGCAGTAGATTGCACTGGACATGTTCAGAGGTAATTAAATGACGTTACGGCTGTATAAATTCGTAGGTGATATCCCATTATGATCTCACTCGCGATAGAGAAATGTAAGTCGGGATATTTGTAGTAACGATAGCTATGAGGTATTCGAAGTATTCCAGCTTAATGTGGCATATTGGCAAAGAAACCAGAACTCCTTTGGCCTCTAACCGAGAGAGAAACGTCAATGGCACGAAGACATAAAAGACAACTCGACATACCTCGACTATACCTGTCCGCCGCTCGTGGTCTCGCGGTAGCGTTCTCGCTTTCCGAGCACGGGGTCCCGGGTTCGATTCCCGGCGGGGTCAGGGATTTTCACCTGCCTCGAGATGACTGGGTGTTTGTGTTGTCCTCATCATTTCATCATCATCCAGGAAAGTGGCGAAATTGGACTGAGCAAAGATTGGATAATTGTACGGGCGCTGATAACCACGCAGTTGAGCGCCCCACAAACCAAACATCATCATCATCATCATCGACTATACACGCAGACAGGGGGCTCCCATGTCGTGTGATGATACACAGCCGGTCACCCAGCTACCACGCACTGATTATCATAAGTCGAAGATGACAACACTGCAGAGGCGAATTAAAAATTCAGATGGCTCTGAGCACTATGGGACTTAACATCTGAGGTCATCAGTCACCTAGAACTTAGAACTACGTAAACCTAACTAAACTAAGGACATCACACACATCCATGCCCGAGGCAGGATTCGAACCTGCGACCGTAGCGGTCGCGCGGTTCCAGACTGAAGCTTCTAGAACGGCTCGGCCACCACGGCCGGTAGAGGTGAATTACCTTTAGCCTAAAACGAAGTCACTGACTGACATAAATTACATTCAACGGACTCAGTGGGGCGATGAAATTGCTACCATAATACAGAGAAGTAAGGAATAGGTATGAGGACACGCTTAGTCCGTGTGACACTGGCGCGTCTCAGATGGCACGGTGGAGATGACTACCTCTCCACCGGTGCCAAAAGAAGAACATTTCAGTGACAGGAGTGTCATTCAGTATTCAAATAGGATTCGGGGTGGCTTTAGCGACAGTCGTAAGAATGAAGAGCTCTTTGCCTCAAAGCACTTTGACCAATTCACTTTAGAAATATTTCAATTTTATATTCTGTAGCAGAAGGGACTCCTAACCTTGCTCATTTTTTATAGTGCGGAGTTGACCTCAAATAGCCTTTTCTATGTACTGAATGGTTTTTGCAAGGAATATATTTTTCTTGCAATGTGAAGGTGACGCTATAGTTTGGAAGCAAGTGAGGTAACATAAAGGTACAGACCTGCAGAAATGCTACAGCGTTTGCATTTCGCGGGCATTTTTAGCAGTCTCTCAGCTGCTAAGTCTGCCTATGGCGCGAGAGTTGTGTTTGGAAGTCTGTCGTCTACAGGCGGAGCAATGGGTCGTCACGAGAGCCGAAAGTGGCGCATGCGCGCTCGTCTAGCTTGCCTGAATCCAGCACAGACGTGACGTCACGACGTCCTGTTGCTGAACACAAATGATGTTGCATTCAAATGAAAAAACAATGGAAGTGTACGAACCATTCATATTATAATGAAACAAAAGGTACCAAATGCAAACAAATGACACACAAAACAATCCTCTGTATAGATCTCGTTCGTCGGCCTTCTGGTTATTAAACTGTATCGTACCTAATTAATTGAAGGGGTTAAATGTAATAGCTATTCAATACTTAAAATTGCAAAGCTATGCAGTGTGACCAACGATAGATCTAAAGGAGAAGCATCAACTGATTTATTCATAACTTTTTGTGTGATAAGATACTATGGAAAAAATGCAACATATAATTGGATTAGTGGTTCGCTAAACGGGAACATATATGAGAGTGCGTTAGCGTTAATACATTTAGTGAAATATTCTATTGTGTTAACTGAGAAAGAAACACTCGATTTGACGACCATAAAAGAAAGCTGTATACGTGGAGAAGACGTGGTACAAACAAAAAATTACAGATAAATTACGTAATTGGAAGAAAGACATTTTCATGTCAGAACTTCAAGTACGAATCTTTTCCAGAGAGAATGTGGACTTTTACCAAGTGGAAATTAACGATTATTCCGATGGAAATGAAGAGTCTTGTGCAGCATGCATTAGCGTGTATGACTCCTGACTGAAATTAAAGAAACACGTCAGTTAGAAAGTAAACATCGAAATATATCGCATTAGGGTGACTGAAAAGAAGTACAACATAGTGTGCAATGATTTAAGATTGTGAAATTCACTCATTAGTAGTAATAATTTTCATTAAGAACAACTTTGTGAAATCATAATTAAATTAAAAATTAATGTATTAGGCCCAAAATGAATCGATCGAAAGAAATTCATTTTAATAAACTGCAGACCATTTCCTTTAGTAAAACACTGACTAAACTGGAAAATGTTACACTGACACTCCGGTATGTTCACACCTGTGGGATGCATTAATTATAATTTAATCACTAGGTGATCTTAGTTTTAATACATCAAAAAAATCCATTACTACAGAATGAATAAGTATCGCCTAATAAATGGTGGCTCTTGGACTAGTCTTAAGTTACAGGAACTTCTCAAGTGGACGTTGTGCAGAGGACGTGCAGTACAGGTTATCGCCAAATTTGAGCCCTACGTCGAATCAATGGCAAGAGTGACATGGGAGCATCATACCGACAGATCTGACACGCAGTAGGCTGTTGTGTAATGATTGAAGAGATAGAATAGGACTGTGGCAAGATGGTAGGCAGCATTTCTTCCAGAAGGACTGCACCACAAGAAGATCGCACAAGCCTTCGAATGGCTCTAACGAACCGACGGATGAGAACAACTGAAATGCGGGCAGGGGTTACAAGCAGAGTGTTCCACGATTCGTCAGATCTTGAAATGGTGTGCGCCAGTCGCAGATAACTGAATATCACAGAAATTAGTGACTTGCGTCGTGTAGAGCCATAATCATTGCGACACTCATCTGAATTCCGTGGTAAGCAGCGATCCGTGTCTCCTCTGTTTATGGTGGTCAGATCGACATCAACGTGTCCTTAGACAGGCTGTTTCCGTAAGAGCGGCCAGAAACTTAACAGGAAGTAGAAGATGCGGCACTGAACAATTTGAGGTAGGGAACCTGGGGTCGGAGAAGCCAGATTAAGGAGATAATAGGAATAAAACCATATTGGTGTATACTTCTTTGTTTACATTAGTTACATTTAACTGCAAATACATTCACTGACACATTGAACGTACTGTTTCTAATGAATCTTACAAAATGAGCTGAAACTGACGATCATCAACATCAGTGCAAGAATGAGACCGGCGAACAAAATTATGACTCATCCTGACAAATATCGCTGTTGAATTTCGAATAACATCACAGAAAGCTACAATTCTGGAGATGAATTCCATCTCCGTATGCACTATAATCTCATACACAAGTGACTTTAGATATTCCTATAGGAAATAATCAAAGGGTTTCAGGTCAGATAACCTATCATGCCATCGAATAGGACCTGTCCTTCCTATCCAGTGACCAGAAAATACAACACTGAGATGATTGCGGACATCAACACTGAAGTGAGGCGGTGCATCGTAATTTTGTATCCACATACTCTCACGAAAAGCCAAGGATATGTTCTCCAACAACTCAGGCAAAACTCTTAGCATGAACCTGAACTACAGGAGACCATTCAGACGAGCAGGTAGAAGATTTGGTCCAGTGACATTGTCGCGTACATGCCGGCCCAGATACTCATAGCAAAACGTACTTGATATTGTGGCTGTGAACTCCTGTAATGTTTTGTGTTCCTGACTGGATGTGGAGGGTGGTATGAGAGGTGGATGGCTATGGTTCTTCCAACAACGTAAAAGTCTATTATTCTTTGCCGTTCTTAGCTTTGGTTGTAGAATGACTAATTTGTGACAACCCCACTCAACAAGGTCGTGCAGGAGTTAACACACAACATTCGCATTCGGAACGGCCAAAATTCAAATTTATTGAAAAATCCGCCTCAGTTGCGCAAATTTTATGGTCTTTACCCAGGTTTCGGCTAGAATAATCTAGCCTTCTTCAGAAGCATGTTACCCACTTCAAATGGCTCTAGCCTTCTTCAGAAGCATGCTTCTGAAGAAGGCTAGATTATTCTAGCCGAAACCTCGGTAAAGACCAGAAAATTTGCGCAACTGAGGCAGACTACTTTTCAGTATATTAGTCTATCGCAGTTGCTGACGGGGCTGCAATATGCTAAAAATTCTTAGACTGAAATTCAATTAGCTTTGTGCTCCCTAGATTCAGGTGTTAATGCGTGATGTTGCGGCGACATACACTGATAAAAATCTCGAGTTTCCGGCCATTTGGAATGGCTAAAGAATTCGTGAACAAACTTCACCGTGTTACTTGGCTATTGTCAAGTGATGATTGTCGTGTGGTTGCTGCTGTTGTCGTTGTATAACAATGCTGCCGTTTGTGATGTCGCTAATGTCCGGGAAATGGCGCCAGGTAATAGAGGAATGTTTTGTCTCCAAAACAGGGTCGCCCGCTTCCAGACTCCTATGGAAGGGGTCAAGCTGTGTCTAGCTGCAGACCTCGTTTTTTATCGGTGAATTTATCGGAAGTTCTTATCGTAATCGCTTCTTTTATAACGCTATCCCAGAAACTACACTCCTGGCTAAAAATGCAACGCTCTCAACGACTGCAGTCCGTGGCGCCAAGGTATAACATGAGCGGTGGTGGTGTTAATGATTGATTTGGCACTGCCATCGCCAGTTCTGACTGTGCGCCCTCTGTTTTAATTCTGCAGACAGTGTATGGAATGAGTTCAGTGGTGGATTTTGTTTCCAGCATTTATTCTTGGGTGCAACTATGCCTCTCCACGACAGAGGTCTCCTTTTCCACAACTTGAGCCATTTGAACTGGGTCGCTGAAGTGTCCCGGCTTAGGGTACTGTCATAGTAAGTCAGTGTCTATACTCACAAATCAATTTACTGGCACAGTCAGTTTATGTCCACAAATGTAAATTCTGTGCACTGTTGCCAGTTCAAAACAAAAAATTAAAGAAATGACTTCTTTGACAGCCAAAAGTTCTTGGAAAACAAGAAAAATAAAACTTTGCGTGAGACTACTCTGAAAAGTTCTTTGTGAACGGAAACGATTATCTTGTTAAATTTTTAAAAAAACATAGTTGTGTGGAGATAAGAGCGATTGGTTTACTTATAATCAATTATTCAAAATGACAGTCACAATCGCATTATTTATTTTGCCGCCACCCGGTTTCGACCCTCGATGGGGTCATCTTCAGGGCAAGTTACACTGTAAAGTTATAATATTAGTAAGTAATCATGTACGTAATCGACAAGCAATTAGTCAACGTTACATAAATAAACAGCGACCAATTGGGTGTAAAAATCTGTTTATTTATGTAACTTTGACTAATTGCTTGTAGATTACGTACATGATTACTCACTAATATTATTACTTTACAGTGTAAATTGTCCTGAAGGTGACCACATCGAGGGTTGAAACCGGTTGGCGGCAAAATAAATAATGCTACTGTGATTGTCATTTTGAATAATTGATTATCTAGTTAGACATGCAAAGTAGGCAGAAAATTAAAGGCCAACTTCACGAGCAATATAAGGAGTTATAGACTCAGAGTCCACAGTCAGAGCAGCGGGTCACCGTGGAAGGTCGTCACGGAGTGGCAAGGGCGACGCCGAGTCCGGGCAGTGGCGTGATGCTGGCGAATTTATGCTTCTGCTGGCTAAGGCAGGCTTGCCAGCTGCTTGCCGGGCGGGGGCAGTTACACCCTCGTGGCAGATGACTACTAAGGAGTTTTTGGTCCAGCTATATGGGATCGAATTGGCTGAGGAAAATGGCGCGGCGGATGCACCAAAAGGTCCACATATGTGACGGCCTCTACGACACTTGCCTGGGCCTTCGGAACTAGCTTGTTCCTGTAGGCCACGCGAAGTTCGCTTGACTTCGGCCGATGCGCCTGCGGAGTTGGAGCGATGACCCGCGCAGCGCTACGGCGTTGCGGGTTGGTATCATTGTAGAATGACATAAACACACCCCCGGGAAGCTGGAGGGACGTATTGACGGACTGCTACACATGTTGGGCACTTGGGCACAGGATACCTGTGATGCCTCAGGAGTGGTCTGTGGGACATACCTACACCAGTAGACCAGGTTCTGGACGCAGGCGAAGTGCAGCCGCATGTCGACGTCGACGCACTGCGAGCAGCGGCGGCCAACCTAACATCGTTTAGTGACTCTAATCCGGTCACATACTGAAAGTGACACCAAGGAATATTGTGAACCGGCTGCTTGCAGCAGAACTAAGATCACTTATTCCTCTGGACAGGCTGCCTCTGGCGTCGCCAAGCACGGCTACTCTGGTGTCGTCAAAGAGTCGCTTGGAGAGCGGAATGGTGTTGTGTTGTCTTCACTGATTCTGTCTACGTTTAAGTGATATAAGTACACGCATACGGCGCAGATCTGGTGAGCGGCTGATTCTGGAGTGCACTTGCCCACAATACACAACTCCCACAGCAGGCTTCAGCATGTGGGTAGCCATCAGATAGAACTCGCGGTCACCTTTAGTTTTCCTACACAATAAAGTAACCAGTACCCCTATATTCTCTAGACATTCCACAGGTTGTTATTTTAGTGGTAGTGTCATTCATTTGCTAGGATTGTGATGAGCCTTTTCCGCACGACAATGCACGTCCACAGACGGCTGCTGCAACCCAAGGTGCCCCTTGTGATGCGCATCCGCCCTGTCCAGCAGATCTCTTTCCAATCGAACACGTATGGGACACGGTGAAGCGGGAACTTGTTTGTTCTCCAGAGCCTGAAGGAACGATTCAGCAGAAGGCGCTAGACGCTTGGTACAATCTATTGCAGGATGTCATTCGACTCTGATCGTCTTCATGCGAGAATACACGCCTGCAGAGTGAGGCTCGCCGTGTACTGATGCGGCTGTTTGGGCACCCTTTACTGTGGCACGTGTGTTTCATTTGGTCTGAGTTTTGTCATGCACTTCCTACAATGATGAACTGCCTGTCATCTGACTTGTCAATAAAATGACCTTGTCACTGTGTGTGTGGTATTTTTCCCAACACTGTATTTGTTCGTGCAGCTTACTTTTTTCCTTTCGTTTGCTTGGTAAGAGGTAAAATTAGCGGACTCCTACAGATGCATGGAACTGATTCAGTCTTCAGCTCTCCAGCAAAATTTCGAAAACTCATGAGGTCTGTGAAAGATGATGTTGGCCTCATTATTCCAGAGATATACAGACGAAATACGGGTGTGGAGTGGTGGGCTGCAGCTAAACAAAATTTACGATTCAGCAAACTGAATGTTAAAGCAAGCGCGGCAGTATTGAAATCAGAATATCACATGTCACCGGACAGGGCACCAGAGATTTCATAGGCGGTAGCCCTTCTGTATAAGGACGGCTCCATCAACCACATAATAGTCGCTACTTGACAATCGCCGACGATAAAGGAGAGTTAACAGCGCCATGTTTAGATGTTTTTTGTGCCAGCACGGTAGGCCAGCGTGCTCGATCACAGGGCTGGTTGCCCTTTACAATCAAAAGAAAAAAACAAAAGTGACGGAAGGATTAAACGACAGACTTGAAGAGATGTCATGTTACGTTCGCCCAGACTAAATGTCCAGAACAGTGACGAACACATTGAAGGGGAAGAAATAGAGTACTCAGCCGGTACACGTGCGTTTTTGACCATCTGGTGCGGCCGGAAGTTCGAAAGAATTTTATCACTACTGTATCTAGATCTATGATTACCTACGTTTATCACGGAAAAACCCAGGAGGATAATTCTCTTAGAAGGGCACTCCTGACTGGCTTTGCCATCCATGTCAATTTCGAAATTTTGCTCCGTTTGCAGTGATCTAGTCATCGATGCAGCATTTAGGGTAATCACCTCTGTTGCTTCTTCCGTAATGAAGTATCTGTCAACGTGTCGTGGAAGTTAAACCATTTCCCGAAGTACATCTCGAAACAGCAGTGATCATTGGATACGTCCCTGTTACCCAAGACTGGTATCCAATTCATAGTTTCTTATACACTCTTAATCCTTGGTTTACTACCGTTTATTTCATTTCATTTTACGCCGGAGGAGTCAATCCATATGAACAGAATAGTTTTGTACGTTAATGCAGTATAACAACAACTTTATTATTACCTAGCAAAGTTTCTCTGAATACGATACTACGTGACAGAAGGTTCAGCTGTTTGGTTTGTAAATCATTCAGTACGTGACGCTGTCTGCCCAATTTTACCGTTTCAATACTACTACGTGACTGAAAATATTGACCCTTAATGACATATGGTTCCCTTGAACTATCTGCGAAATACGTACGTGAAATGTGGTTCCCTGTGATGAAGAATTCCTCCCTGGAATACAGCAAAGCAGCGATCGAAACCAATTTCCTAATGCTATGAGGCGGAAAGTTGGGAGATGGCAACGAGCTTAACACAGCGCTTCGCGTCTGTTTCCTCGCCACTCTGAGGCTGGAGGCTGTTTTCTCGAGGAACTGTCCAAAATGAGCAGCATAAAATAGCCGACTTACGCTGCAGAAGAACAGTTTTCTTCAGAGCTGAGTCTGAGCATTAGTTAGCCTCCTCAGCATTGAGCTTAAATTTTGCGAATGGGAAGTTTCTATTGATGGCCAAAGCATTGTTCTGGGACTAAAGATGATTGAACTACTAAATTTAAAAATATGGTATGATTAACTACATTTTTAGAAGACGTTCAAAGTTAATGATATTGATAAACTACTTTAAAAAATGGAGGAACATATGTATCAACGTCAGATTGATTCATATTTATGTTATACTAAAGCAGGAAAACACTGAAATCAAGCCCAAGACTGGTAAAGCCTTCAATAACTTTTAAATTTGGTGTCTGTACGAATATGGCTATAGTCGCACTTGATTTATTGATTGGAGAGGGGGTGGAATATGAACATTACACTCGTCAAACACTACAAGCATACCACTTCACGTCCACCTGCATGCAATTAGTACAAAGTAGACCACTTACCAAAAACTGCGTAATGAGCAACTTACTAAAAGCTACGAGTGGAAAGTTTGCGTTCGTGGAGGTGTAGCGCCTGCCACGTTCACAGTCACCATCTACCCTCATGGCGTAGGTCGGAAGATGGTCTAAAACAGACTGAAACCGGTAACCTTATAAAAGGAAGTTTATTGCTGTTTCGACTGTTCATATTCATTTTTAACTGTTTTCGTTGCTTGACAAAATTTTTAGGTCTTCAAAAATACGCAATAATTTCAAAATCTTAAACATGGCTACAAACATAAACTGTGTAAATCTGAGAGCCGCTCTGATTTGTCTAATCTATTGTGTCATCATGTGATGTAATAAGGCCAGTACCTCTGAAGAGGATATTCTTAAAAATATCGAAACCATGGTCAAGGGCTAAAAAGATTTATTTGCCAGTGGTTGGCTGATTTTTCAACTTCTTCATGTGCAATAACTACCGAAAAAGTACGCTAACGGTTAAATCTACGCGATTTATTAAGGAATAGAGTATTAGATCGTTATGTAAGGTGCGATTTTTGGCATTGGATGTAGTTGGTTCTACCGATATTTTGTGAAGTCCATGATGGCGTGTCGGGCGATATGGAATAATTCGTATTCCTTAAAACCCACCTCAACCCTGTAGGTGTGAAGAACAAAGATTAGATTTGTGACTTACGCCAACGGATTCTACATCTACACCTACATCTACATGATTACTCTGCAATTCACACTTAAGTGCACGGCAGAGGGTTCATCGAGTGTAAAACAAATCACTTCCACTGTACAAACCAGTAATTCTTTCAAAACTTCGTTTTGAAGTTAAAGAAAGGATTTTATTTGGTTTACATTGATTATGATTTTCCCTAAATTTGCATGATTATCTGAATTCTACTAACCTATTCGATGCTTTCTGGCTGTTCTCTATTATCCTGTAAGTACAATTATTTTAAAAAACTTTCGGTAGATAATCGAGCAGTAGCCAGAACAAGGATATATTTGACTCTGAAGATCACTGTAAAGGCAGATGTCAAAGTGGGAGACATACCATAAACCCAAATGTCCTAGAACAGGTAACCAGTAGGTCTGGCAATTTTGTACTCTCACTAACCGCTTATTCTTTCTTTCACAACTATTTGTGTTCGTGAAAATTTCGTAGTTGATTTCGGTTCAGGATCAAAATTAAAGTCAAGGCTCAAATATAAATCTCTGGATAAGTCAGTTCAGAAGTCATACCACCTACGAGGGGGCCATTCCTAGTAAATCGCTGCCGTGTTCTAACAAAGCTTACACTTAATGATAGCTTTAGCCTTTTCTATGATTATTACCATTTGTTTCGGCTACAGTGCATCAGATTATACAAATGTAACCGATTGTGGCTTAAAGTGTCAGTTAAGGTTTCTTAATACTGCTACAGGCAGGCAAGTCTTAGATTAATTTACAATTTATTACACCTATTTTCCTTAAATGACATAAGTAACCACTGCCTACCTAATTATCCGAACCACTGTCAGATCATCACACTTCACACAATATGAATAATTAATCGCCTAAATGGAGTGAAATAAAACGGAGTTCTAAATATACAGTGTGACAATTATTGAAGCATATGAAGTAAAATCGTCATAACTTCTGAACTGTTTGCGTCATGACTCTCAAACAGCAATGTTGGATTCGGAACATGACAGGAATTAGTATGCGCGTATGGTTTGGTTCAGCGACGAAGCCCACTTCCATGTCGACGGGTTCATCAATAAGCTAAATTGGTGCATTTGGGGGACTGAGAATCCACATTTCGCGATCGAGAAGTCTCTTCGCCTTGAAAAGGTAACTGTGTGGTGTGCAATGTCCAGTGACGCAAAAGTCGATGCGACATTACTTGAAGTCACGGTGACTACCGACCGACACGTGAAGGTTTTGGAAAATGATTTCATCACTGTTATGCAGAGTGACCCAGATTTCGGCAAGATGTGGTCCATGGAAGACGGAGCTAGACCTCATCGCAGCAGGAGAGTGTTTGATGTTCTGGCGGAGCACTTCGGGGACCGCATTCTGGCTCTGCGGTTCCCAGAGTCCACTGGCCGGGGCCTCGGTTGGCCGCCATATTCTCCGGGTCTGAACACATGCGACACCGTTTTGTGGGGTATTAGGACAAGATGTACAGCAATAATCCAAAAACCGTTGATGAGCTGAAAACAGCCATTCAGGAGGTCATCGGCGGCAGCTATGTTCCGACACTTCAGCAGTCGTGCAGAATTTCGCTATTTGTCTACGTCACATCATCGCCAGTGGTGGCAGACATATCGAACATGTCATAACCTAAATCCGAATATCTACAGTGACATTTACATGTTGCATAAAATTTGTGCACCTCGTAGTTTGTAACTAATTACGTTTTCCTCATATAGTTCAATAACAGTCATGTTGCCGATACTAGTAAATTATTTTCATGGGCAAAAACGTTAAGCGGCTTACTGAGCTTACAGATAGTTCGATGAGACCCGGGTTCGTGTCCCGGCAGTAGCACAAATTACAGTTCATTTCTTCTGCTTCTATCGTTATCGTAGACAATGAGGAGACCTATAACTCTCAGGTAAACATTTAACTATACATATAGTTCGTTCGTCACAATTTCATTTTCTGTAGATAAATGACGTGTACCCACGCGCTGGAACTAAAATTGCTCATCATGTTGTTAAAGACCGATATCAAACATAGAAAAAATTCAACAGCTGCAGTGTCAGCCTGTGGACATCTATTCCAATCGATATCTGTCGACGGGTGTGCGTTGTTAAATACAACAAATAAAGGTATAGAAGATGTCTATAGAGCTGAAACTGGTAATTATTGGAATAGAATAAAAGGTGCTCGTATCATAGTACACAAAAGGCGTAGTATATACTCGCCTTTTTCGTGCCTTGATAGCAGCATTTCTCATTTTAGATCCTAACTTTAACTCTACCGTAAATTTGGCATTAGACGAACATATCTCGGAAATCGACGTTGATTTTTATTGACTTGAGCGACGACTCATCCGCCATAGGTTTTCTTAGTGCCTTTCGGAGCTTGTTGGTTACATCTTGGCCACAGATAATGCTTTCACAAAGCTATAGAACGACCACAATTTACATGTATTTGTCTACCTTTTTACAAAACTTGAAGAGATTCGCCCAAGTTTGAAACAGATAAGTGACGCTCCAAAAAGAAATAAAAAACCTTTTTTTTTTGCACACAAAACCCGAAAGAAGATAGATTTTTGAAAGCGGGTTTTAATTTTATCGTGCCGGCAGCTGTGGCCGAGCGGTTCTAGGCGCGCAGTCCGGAACCGCGCTACTGCTACGGTCGCAGGTTCGAATCCTGCTCTACAGTCTGGAATCGCGCGACCGCTGCGGTCGCTGGTTCGAATCATGCTTCGGGCATGGCTGTGTGTGATGTCCTTAGGTTAGTTCGGTTTAAGTAGTTCTAAGTTCTAGGGTACTGATGACCTGAGATGTTAAGTCCCATAGTGCTCAGAGCCATTTGAATCATTTGAACCAATTTTATCGTAAGAATGCATTTTTTACTTATTTGATTCACTTTAAACTGTTTATGGGTATTCACTTCACGTAAGAATGAATTTTATGTGCTACATGTAGCTCGAATTCAAACCACTTTATCGTTACAACGGATAGAGGTTATTGAATAAAGGAAAGCTAGTTTTCATTATATCCTTATAGCCACCTTCCATGAGAGTTTTAACGGATTCGTATAATTTTAAACTATAGAAATGACACGCTTCAAAAACCTGCAAGAACACGTCTTTTTTTTTTTTTTGCCTGCAAAATCCAAATGAAGCAAGATTTTTTCCAGACAGTTAAAACGTATCTTTTATCCAGGTCTGATACATCGGTGGACTAAGTTTGAACTGTCAGTCAAGCTACAGCCCCGAGTTATTTAAAGGTGACTCTATTTGCATGTAAAAGCCGAACGAGGTTGTCTGTTTTTGCAGGTAAAATCTGAATAGTGCACATGAAAATGGTGCCACTTGCTGAGCACTAATTTCAGCCCAATTAAAATCCTTTGGAAAAGGAATTAAACGACTAGCTAGTCTACCTGAGCGTCAGCTCTGGTTCATCGTTCAAGCCTTGCTTAACATACTGTAACATAATTACAGTTAGACGGATGTGTAGAGCGATGTATCAAGACCCCTTCCAAACCGCGATTCTGCGCCTTCGTACACGTTTGTTACGACGCTTCTGCGCTGTAACGATGTTTCAAAAGCGACTGTGATTTATACATCATGAAATGGTTATCTAAAAGCTGAGCCCATATTGGGGAACAATACTATGTGAAAGAGCTTGACATTTTCGTATTAAGAAACAAGTAGAGAAGCAGCACTCTATTTTCATCAGGAAAAGGATTTGCTGCCTTTACAATAGGATGTAGTGACATGTGCCATTTGAAACTCATGAATGAAGCTATGGAGCTATGCAGAAACTATGGATTACCGATGTACACTGACAATATTATGAAAAAGAAAGTTGCTACTCACCATATAGCGAACACGCTGAGTCGCAAATAGGCACAACAGAAAGACTGTAAACAAAGCCTTTGGCCAAACAGATCATCAGAACAGACAACATACATATACAACACATTCACACAAATGCAACTCACACACACATGAGCACAGTCTCTGGATGGCAAGGCCAGAGCCTGAAATGTTGGTGATAACGTTCACAGAGGGGGTTCGCAAATGTTTTAATGGCTTTGGAGCTTACATCCTAATATTTATGCCTTACCCTTTATGATTCGGGGGAAAGGAAAGTTGCGACAGCCTTTGCCACCCACTTTCTGAGAGGAAAAAACGCGTCGCAGTTTTGGTCGAACCACTGAAAACTGATGTTGAAGAACAATAAAACTCATCTTCATACTTTTATTTCGTGCAGCGTCCAGCCTAAATTGTGGAGGCTGCACTGGAGCAGAGACCTTTGCACGTGGGACACTTACATGAGGGCGTTCCAAAACGTACTAAGTGACTTACCGAATACATCATCAATGCTACCAGCTGTGTTAGTTTTTAAGAACACCGAACCATCCAGCAAAATTAAGGAGATTGTGCCTCGGCAAGAAGAGCCGAGATTTCTGCAGAGGATGGTTAACGAGATCGCGCAACAAAACAGAAGAAGGGTGGCAGATCCCAGAGTGAAGGCGTGTAAAAAGGAAGTTAGGACAGAAGGTCATGGTGAGGAGTCACAAGTTATAAGACAAACTAGCAGGTGTGTGTAAGAAGTTTTTCAACCACTTTGTCGCACCTTACCGTGTCACACGTATACCATCGAAATGTGTGTGAAGGATTACACACGCGAAAACCGAAAGATTTACACCACGTGTCTAATGAGAAACCGTTTAACGAGTAAAGGCACACAGAACGGGGTGAGTTCCGTTCATGCAATGTAGTTATTCATCTCTTTTTTTTTTTTTTTGATCAAGTTGTTCGTGAACGCAGCATGTCATTCTCAATGGAGAGAAGTCTTCCGAAGTAAGAGTGATTTCAGGTGTGCCGCAGGAGAGTGTCGTAGGACCCTTGCTATTCACAATATACATAAACGACCATGTGGATGACATCGGTAGTTCACTGAGGCTTTTTGCGGATGATGCTGTGGTATATCAAAAGGTTGTAACAATGGAAAATTGTACTGAAATGCAGGAGGAGCTGCAGCGAATTGACGCATGGTGCAGGGAATGGCAGTTCAATCTCAATGTAGACAAGTGTAATGTGCTGCGAATACACAGAAAGATAGATCCCTTATCATTTAGCTACAATATAGAGGGTCAGCAACTGGAAGAAGTTAATTCCATAAATTATCTGGGAGTACGCATTAGGAGTGATTTAAAATGGAATGATCATATAAAGTTGATCATAGGTAAATCAGATGCCAGACTGAGATTCATTGGAAGAATCCTAAGGAAATGCAATCCGAAAACAAAGGAAGTAGGTTATAGTACGCTTGTTCGCCTACAAAAATCGTTGAAACGATTTAAGTTCCCTGAGGTTAGCTGAAGTGCCGCATTGGTTTTCAGTCCATTTTTAGATTTTGGAGCGGAATATCTTTGTTTCGGAGTATATTAGTGAGCGAAAATACCCGTGTTTCTTTGGAACAGCGGGACGGAATAATCACCAGTAGCGGTGTTTAATGTGAGCCATTACTCAAAATATCATATGACTGTGCTGTGATTGAATCTACATGTGTGTGTGCTTTTATTCTCTTGATTTTCCATATTTTTCTGTATGATTTCTGTGTCTGATGATATTGGTGTTTGAAAGTAATGTACGTCAGGCGACGACCAATGTGTGTGCTGCTCATAGTGTATAATCGTGTCTCTTGATTTGGTTTAAACTTCAATTGTGCCGGTAGATCAACTGAACTCTCATATTTGAGTGCTTTATGCAAATTTGTGGGAGATGTCGTGTTAAAATCGTTATTAGTATTAATTTTGCAAGGTTAGTTCTCTCACGTGTGGCTAGCGATCATTTAATCTTATAGTGGTTTCAGTCAACTTCCCTCTTTTCTTGGAGTTTGCATTTTCTAGGAAAGGTTTCTGCTCGTTTAAATACGTGTTGTAACTTGAGGCGTAGAGATATCAACTCTTGGTTGTCAGGCGTGATTGATTATGCTTTGATGTTACTTTTGTGAACTATTCTAAACGGGTTAGATCTGTTTGCAAGTTCGCGCATACATTTAATGGTGTAAATTGTGTCTTCATCTGATCTGTCGTGTGAGTGTATGAGTGAACGTTGAGCACTCTTTATCCTCTCGCTTCCTCACCCGATTCACAGCATGAAGTGCTTTATCTATTTCAATATTTTAGTGTTTAGGCACCAGTTTAGAATTTTATGTTAATATCCCTCCTTCCCCCCCCCCCCCCAAGTTTTCTTTCAATGAATAAACCTGATTCGTGAAACTTAACCTCATCTGTCCTGTTGACTCATTGAAAATTGTTTAAGTTTGTTTCCCATTTTAAAAAATGGTGCTTATGTCCTCCTCTGATATGTTACCTGAGAAGGGATGTAACGAGATTGGTTCATGCGAGCAGTATGTTCAGCTAAGGAAAATGAGTAATATTTCAAACCACTGGGGCCGGCCGGAGTGGCCGTGCGGTTCTGGGCGCTCCAGTCTGGAGCCGAGCGACCGCTACGGTTGCAGGTTCGAATCCTGCCTCGGGCATGGATGTGCGTGATGTCCTTAGGTTAGTTAGGTTTAATTAGTTCTAAGTTCTAGGGGACTGATGACCTCAGAAGTTAAGTCGCATAGTGCTCAGAGCCATTTGAACTATTTTTCAAACCACTGGCATATCAATTACGTTCCCCGCTTACCCCAATTAGTTTAAATGAAGTTAATATTTCCCATTGAATTAATTATTCTGCCGATGTTCCAGTTCAGTTAAGGGCTAGGGCTGGTGGCGAACCTGTTTTGTTATCATAATTTTGTCTCTAATAGTGGTTTAACCACACAGAAATACGGATGTTTACCAAGTTTGCACATTGTAACAAAAAGGCAGCAAACTCTCGTTTGTTATTATATTCCTCAGTCTGAAGAAGTTTGATGCAACTTTGTGCGGTGGTCCCACCTCTGCAAGTCTTTTCATCTTTGCTTAACTTCTGCAACCTTCATCAATTTGAAATTGCTTACCGAAGTCACGCCTTGCTCCAGTCTACGTTTTACCCCATATCCCTGCCATACACCCTTCCATTAATAATTGGTGAATAATTGGTGAATTGGTGCGTAAGGATGTATCCTATGAGTCAATCACTTCTTTTAGCCAAGTAGGGCCATGTCCTTATTTTTTACCAATTCTACTCAGGTCCTCCTGATTAGATATTTCGTCTACGCATCTATTCTTTAGCATTCTTCTGTACCACCACATTTCAACAGCTTCTGTTGCCTCCTTGTCTGAACTGCTTATCATTCATGTTTCACTTCTGTGGAAGACTACACTCAGAGCAAATGACTTCCCAAAAAGACTTCTAACACTTACATTCATATTCTGTGGTGACAAAATTATCTTTTTCAGAAATGTTTTTCTCGTTATTGTCAGTCTGCATTTTATATATTTTCTACTTCTGCCAAAATGCTGTCAACCAAGTTGCATAATGCCACTTTAGACAACTGAAATTCTAGATCGATATTTGTTGTGGTTTACAAGATCTGCATGGGGGAAACTATGGGCCATATGCACCTGTCTCTTCTTCCCTTTCTTCTTCGCTCGGTGCCAAAGTACTAAGGGGTAGGTCTCGTTTTAGGATGGACGTTGGTTCAAATCTCCATCTGGCCTGCCATATTTTACTAAATCGCTTATGTCGATGGGTCTATGAAAGAATACGGCCAGTTTCGCTCCTAATCCTTTACAAATCCTAATCTCTAATGACCGTATCGTCGACGGGACATTAAAGCCTTATGTTCCTTTTCATTCGTTACTGCCATCCCTTTTTGTTGAGATGTAAGAAAATAACGAGACAGGTTTCAGTAAAGAAAACTTAGCTTTTCAATTGGATTAATCGAACTGAAGATAGAATTAACGTTCTCATCCATTCCTTGCACTAAGTTGCCATATTGTATTTAATTATAAAAAACTGACACACAATATCGAGGAAACAACTAGACTAGCTGATGCTGTTGGAAAGCAGATTTAATCAGTCTTACGGATATTAGTCGGTCTTCTTTATCCCTACGTATTAAAGTTTTTCCTTTCCAGCCGCAAACGTTTTATACGGGATCCTTGCATCAGGGCGAGAACATGGCGTCCTATCTCGCGGAGCCATAAAGAGAGCGCGAGGAAAAAGAGCGCTTGCTCCTAGAAGCCGCCGAAATGGCACACAGAAATGAATGGAACCCTGAGAAACATTGCAGGTGTTCCTACCCAGCGAGCTATAGAATTTGCTGGACGTTCTCAGGTCGCCGCTGAAAGCACGGGAAATGCGCGCAGGGGAAAAAAATATCTATGTTATGTTTCGACGTCGTAATTTATCGTGTATTTATCTGGTCTTCTTTTTTTTCCTTCGCCGTTACTGCTTCTTTTCCAGGAGAAAATGGCGGTTGCTGCCAGCAAAGAAATGTTATTTACTGTCTACATCAGCTCCGAGAACGTAGAACGAAGCCGTTTCATATTCTTGAACACTGCATTCTCGATGTAAATCATGAGTAACAGTTTCACTCAGTTAGGCTAAAACCTAAAGACATTAAGTGTAATACTGCGATACCACACCTGTTTCCTAAGACGAACATTTTTTTCTCGTTTCAGCACGAATATCTTGTTGAATCACACTTATTTGGCGCAGAGGTTAAGACAGTGAACTCATATTCTACATGTACATACGTATTCTACAAACTGACTTTGAAGCGTACTTGGGGTGGTACCTAGAGTTGTAAAACTAGCGTAGGCAACCGTAGACTGTCATAACTAGGCGTAAAATATTGTAGCTTTCCGAGTATACTTTGTCAGTTACTATCGTAGCTGCGTTACCTGTACGTTAGATGTGTTGCTTACCTATCACGCGTTACCTCACTTTGATCTCGTTGTTTGAATTTGCAGAAGCACTGAACCATTTAGAAACTGGGTGAGGATATATAAAGCGCTGCGTAACCTACGGCATATGTTCATTCTACGTAGTTATCCTTGTGTGTGTTACTTACGAGCGTCGTTTGAAAAGTCAGTGCAAAAATAAAAACTACTTTCGTGTTTGGGGTAAACTTTTTTATTTTTCGAAATAGTCTCCTTTTAGACTTATACACTTCGTCCAACGCTCTTCATCCCTTCCGAATAATAGAAATTGTTGAAGTCTGCAAAATGGCTATTAGTTGCTGCAATCACCTCCTCGTTTGAACAAAATCTTTGTCCCGGAAGCCCATTCCCGGCGGGGTCAGAAATTTTCTCCGCCTCGTCATGTCTGGGTGTTGTGTGATGTCCTTAGGTTTGTTAGGTTTAAGTAGTTCTAAGTTCTAGGGGACTGATGACCATAGATGTTAAGTCCCATAGTGCTCAGAGCCATTTGAACCATTTTGAACACGCCAAATTGAGAAACAACTAGTAGTCCGAGGGAGCCAAGTCTGGACAACAGGGGAGATGTGATACGATTTGGAATCCAATTGAGATTAATTTTGCGACCACAACTGCTGAGGTGTGTGCTGGGCATTTCCGTGACGGAAGAGGACTTTTTAGCTGTCCAATCGCCGGTGTTTTTCACGCAGCTCGGTTTCCAAAGAGGGTCCAATAACGATGAATAATATGCATCTGTAATAGATTTACCCCTTTCCAGATAGTCGATGAGGATTATCCCTTGCGAATTCGAAAAGACAGTCGCCCTAATCTTTCCTGCCGAAGGAATGGTCTTCGCCTTTTTTGGTGCAGATTCTCCCTTGGTAACCCATTGTTTAGATTGTTCTTTGCTCTCAGGTGTATAGTAATGTATATATGTTTCATCCACAGTGACGAAACGGCGCTTAAAGTCCTGCGGATTCTTCCTGAACGGCTGCAAACCATCCTTGCAACAATTCACACGATTCCGTTTCTGGTCAAACGTGAGCAATCGCGGAACCCATCCGGCGGATAGCTTTCTCATGTCCAAAAGTTTATGCAAAATATTATGTATCCGTTCATTCGACATGCCCACAGCACTAGCAATCTCACGCACTTTAACTCTTCTGTTATCCATCACCGTACCATAGATTTTATCAATGATTTCTGGAGTCGTAACTTCCACAGGCCGTCCAGAATGTTCAGCATCACTTGTGCCCATTTGGCCATTCCGAAAATTTCGAAACCACTTATAAACTTTTCTGATTGAAGGTGCAGAGTCATCGTAATGTTTATCAAGCTTCTCTTTCGTCTCCTGAGGCATTTTGCCTTTCATAAAGCAATGTTTAATCACCACACTAAAAGGTTCTTCGTCTATTTTTTGACAATCACTCGACTTCTTTGATTCACACAAATGCCAAACACAAAGAAATAGACCAATATGGTTGAAACCTGGTGTGCGCTCTTTCCGATGATGCTATTAACTAAACATGACCTTGATACGCGCCGGTAGTTCCAACTCTCGGACTTTGCACGGACTTTTCAAACGCCCCTCGTAAAAATAAGCTGTTTTTACAGAAAAATTGAAACTGTCAATGTTTAATTCAGGTTTTAGTCGAAAGTAGTTGAATTATTACGTGAAACGGAGAGTAGTTCTAGTAAAAATAAGAAAAAAGAAACTTGCCATATTGCAATAGGAAAAACAATGTCCACATTAAAAGGTAAAATTTAAAAGAACGGTGCTAAACAAGAATATACCAAACATCCCTTCAATACTTCTTTGAGCTAATATAAACTCTTGCCTTGATCACGATGAAATGTTCTCATGCGTACAAAATAAGACAATAATTATATAGATTTGTTGTGTATTTGCATGTAACCTTTCTGAGACCATTACCCTAGAGTGCCAACAAATATTAGCCACTAGCCCTCCCCTTCCCCCACCCCCCCCCACCCCCACACATCAAACACTCTTCTCCTTCCCCCAGAATTATCAACATTAACATCCAAAAAGAACTTTAAAATGAAGAAGAATTTTCTTTGATGGCTTCCATTTTTGAAATGGGGAAAGATAAATGATATTTATATTTTTGTAGGTGTTGTGTTAAATTATGAACTAATGATTTAATGAGGAGACAACGCTTTTCTCAAACATTTCGTTTTATAAAATTTGACGCAATTGTCCATGCATCACAGTTGCTACGTTAAACTTCCTCTCTGAAAAGGACGCTAACTATCCTCATTGAGGGGAGACACTTGTCACAAAACGTGCTTCCTTTGCACCACTCCCTTTCCTAGCGGCAGTTGCTTACCCACATTCTGCACCCGTATGTAAACTCAAACAAAATCAAATGCGTGCGCTGTACTATTACTGTTTGAAAGCACTGGGTTGCCGAACTCCATACTTCTGAAGTGGCAGAAATTGGAAAACTACATGATGCCAGGGCTTGGAATTCTTAACACTGGCACTGTTAACAATAATAATACTAATACAGTGTGGGTCCTAAAGCTGCGTAGTAGCCGTTACACAAGTTTTGTTGTGCTGCGCTGTCAGTTATTTCGTTTATTGTTGTAAAATAAATAATGAACCAGTTGGTAGTCTATTCCAGGAATTACCAACAGCTCGCAGTAGTCATTTTCATGAGATATTTAAACATGTGTGAAGTACAGTATATGTCTCAGGTTTACTGTCATAGGTGAATGGTACAAAGTGCAAAGTATGTGAGTAGTTGGTGGCTTATGTGAAGAAGATGATTGATAATAGTAACGCTCTTTTAAAAATGGTTTACTTTCGTTGCCAAAGCGCAATCGAACTCTCGTGTTATTGCCCTTCAGAAAATTACGTTCTACCCTTCAGGGAATAATTACCTCGAGGCTGGGAACAACTGATGTTAACTGACTTGCACCGAAAGCAATTACTTTGGTTACATAAAAACGCAGAAGTCACGTCATCTTCTGATTTTTATTGCGTATAAAATGACATTTATATTTCTTAAGGATATAAAATACACAACAGACCATCACTGGACCACGTGCACTTTTAATTATATGCCAAACAAACAAACTAGAAACAGAAAGGAGTCGTTGGTTCCCAGTATCTCTCACACATTTCTTTTCTGTTCCTTTTCCTAGCAAAGCTACCAATTCTCCCATAATCATCCAATTTGCTACGTCACTTATGTAGTACAGCAGAAGAACAGAACCGTAATTTTAGCAGAGAGCAACTCCAGTGGTACCACGTGTTCGCGTATGAAACGCGGTAAGAAGTACTGCTTAAAGCCCTCTGTTAGTGCTTGAATCAGTCTAATCTTATATTTCTAAACCTTTCACTTCACACTCGTTATAAAAACTTTGCCAGTGCCTTTTCGAAGTATAATTAGTATCAATCATTAAGTCTCTGGCAGATCCCGTTTTTCAACAGTTTCGCGACGCTCTTGTGTGAGTCAGACAAATGTGTCACCATTCTTGCAGCTCCTCTTTGTCAACGTTCGATGTCCCCTACAGCTTATGATTGTATAGTCGCAAATTTTTGTACAGAGTTAGGATGGTGCGCCATGAACATGACACTAAAATTCATGACCACCATGGTTTCTAGTGAAAATGCTTCCGAGTAAAAACTAAAACGTCATTAAATTTTACATCGACATATCCGTGTCCATTTTGTCTCTAGGAATAATAGTTCCTGCATTGCAAAAGACAGAAAAATCCTGTATTATTAAACATAGTGTTTTAATGCCATAAAATTAATTACATTGTAAAATGAAGTGGCTTGAGGAGAAATGTTAAAATTGTGTACCATATCTACGTGAAGTAGAGCCGAATTGAGGTATTAATTGTGTTCTGAAATTCTAATAATATTAACGCGTGAAACGCATACACAGAGATTCCACGTAAATATCTGTATCATGTTCAACGCAGCTAGAGGGGAGATTCTACATCTACATCTACATCCATACTCCGCAGCCACCTGACGGTGTGTGGCGGAGGGTACCTTGAGTACCTCTATCGGTTCTCCCTTCTATTCCAGTCTCGTATTGTTCGTGGAAAGAAGGATTGTCGATATGCCTCTGTGTGGGCTCTAATCTCTCTGATTTTATCCTCATGGTCTCTTCGCGAGATATACGCAGGAGGGAGCAATATACTGCTTGACTCTTCGGTGAAGGTATGTTCTCGAAACTTTGACAAAAGCCCGTACCGAGGTAGTTGATTCTAAAACTATCCTGTATGGCAGTTCTACCGTTCTTATTGATAAGGCGTCTTCCTCCGCCATGAGAGCTGCCCGCTTTTTAGCTTACAGACAGATTTTACCTTCCCAGAATTTCCAGTCCTGTTGCCTTACGCGCACAGGCAAAATAACTTAAATGAGATCGTCCTTTTAGAACTGTTTTTTTTTTTCAGTTTACTGCGTGAGTACTTTTTGCGATGCCTACGTGAGCTTTTGTGTGAAACAGCTTCCTACAAATAACTGCTGAGAAAGGAGGCAAAGGGATTTCATTGGTAAATGTGGCACTTTGCTGCTGTCTGTTGTTAAGAGCGTGTGTAAAGCCAAGTCATTGTACTGTAGTCACTTGGTGGTAAACTGATAAATAACCAGAAAGTTACTTTATTTCTCTCACCGTTAATACTGTTACTGGTTGGCTGTATAAGTCTTTTCCATTCAGAAATTGCTGGAACATGCAGGGTCCGTTGCGCCGAGTACACCCACTTACCACACAACCGCTGTACATCTTGCTAGGTTGGTGTGAATATGTCTGGTTTAAAGGGACTGTTTTGTTGAAGTCTATAACAGTAATCTCCTGCAACGCATAGCTACACTTGTGGTGAAATATCTGAGGTTCCATAGAACCTAGCTGATCCGCTTCTGTTGCAGGCAGATCAATTTAAGCCAGTGGGCATCCTCAGATTTTGGAAGAGATGAGGCGGGGATGATGCGTTTGATGCCCCTCACGCTGTGAAAAGAATTCCAGCCTCTTACAGTGAAGACAATTAAATCGACAATGTCGACTACATATTGACAGCATTTTGCACTTGGCTCAGGCTATTCAGTGTGGAACACAGCTCGAGGAGCCAGGTGTTGTACCTTATTCCATGCTTTGTAACTCTGTGAAGTACTAGGTAATTTCCTTTTGTGACGTAGTGTGGTAGACAGAGTGGGAAATCGCCTGCTCGCTCTTTAGTATGGACACATGTGAAGGTGAAGAGTCCATGACCACAATCTGGTGACATGCCTTCCCTCTCACTTCTACCCTCCACCCCCACTCCAGCCCATCACACTATCAGAACTCGACTTGTCTATTAATATGTTCTGCTATACGTGGATGTGGAACACGAGTTTAATATTTGTTATTAAACCACTTTATTTAACAAATAACTTTTATTTTATGCTACTAAAACTCAGTTCATAATAATCCTAAGATTTCATTTCCAGTGATGAGGAAACTAGTAATCCCAGAGATAAATGGGTGGGACGCAAAAAGTTTCATTTTGTTCTGGGAAATATTTCCGTTAGATCCACGGATTTTGCATTATTCTAGTAAAAAAATTAATAAGACTTAGAAACTGACAAAAGCCCCATCCTCGCGCTCATGTTCGACTGGTCAGCATTTTTAGTAGGTTGTTCATGGCACTCCCTCTTACAAGTGTGCAAACTTTTGTGACTAAATGAATTTTTTTTTTTTTTTGCCAGTTTTCCTTCGATGAAAGCCGGCCAGTGTGCCGAGTGGTTCTGGGCGCTTCAGTCTGGAACCGCGCGAACGCTACGGTTGCAGGTTCGAATCCTACCAGGGGCATGGATGTGTGTAATGTCCTTAGGTTAGTTAGGTTTAAGTAGTTCTAAATTTTAGGGGACTGATGACCTCAGAAAGTAAGTCCCATAGTGCTTAGAGCCATTTGAACCTTTCGAACCTTCGATGAAAGGACTGCAACGTCATAACAAGCCTTTAACGATTCCTGGCGTCGCGTCGAGGTGCCAGTAAACAGTTCGTCTCTAACAAAAGTTGTTCACCATTATGTGATCTGTTATCTCTAGACGTTTGTGGCAAAGTTACTAAAATTATGTATTCCATATTTTGAGAGGAATGGACCATGTAGCTCTTAAAGTATGCATTTTAGAGCGAGTGTTTAAGGGGTAGTTTTTCTTCTTTTGGTCCATTCTACGATTTATAAAATACTGAAACCAGACAGCAGAAGAAGGGATGAGTTTCACACTAGTGGAGATGAGCAAGTGCTCTTAGTTCTTAAGCTGCGTATTTTAGAGCGTACTTTTACTGAGAAATTTTTTCTTGTTTGTTCCATACAACCACATCTCAGAATGTGGAATTCCTTATGACCTTTATTGTACAAGACATCAGTTGTACGAAGTTGTAAGTACAAGCTACAACCCTCCTATCTGTCGTTAAAATGCAAATAAATCAAATAGTTTGTTTAACTCTACTCCCATTCTATACCTGCAATATTGCCTCACACAGTAGACAAAATGTTTCCCTCCTTCCCACATCCTAAGAATCTACTGCTGAGCCGAAATCACGCAGCACTGCCCAATATTTCCTCTGTGCCATGATGCAGAATGCGAGTTCCTGACAATGAGGACACTTTCACAATGCATTTGTTAGCGAAGACTAGGGCATGACAAGACATCCTTTGTGAAGTAAAGTCACAAATTAAAGGTCGCTTTCCTAGTGAGCCCGTAGAATTTGTGTGAAGAGTCAGCAAATCGTTGCAGTTTCCTGTGCCAATAGACTGTAGCAACAGGTCCGGTTTTAATTTATAAATTCATAAGGTGGCAGATAAGTTAGCAGGATGCCATATCACCGTCTTAGAAACATATTATTAAGAAAAGTTACTAGCGAGTTTTCTTACGTTAAACAGAGCACCATCTTTAAAGAGTGCATTTAAACTGAAAATAATAATCACTCAAACCTGAATTAACTTGTAAGAGCCATTAAATGTTTGGCATCAAAGTTGACAATTCCCTCTCTGGACTGATTTGGAAAGGAACATGTAGCCCTAGATGATGTCCAATCTCATTATCGTGGCTTTGTGCAAAGCTAAATTTTATTACTAATATATGACTGGAGCATAAAATCAGTCCCAGACCTTGTATTGTTCCATATAACATGGATACATTTAAATGTAACGTGTTTCATTTGCAAATATTGCTCCTCTGAAGTTCTTATGAATTCGATTGCGTTTGAAAGTGAGTAATAACAGGTTCAACTAATGTGTATGATCGTTGAGAACCACGTGAAGATTAAACTTATCCATTCCTATGATTCCTTATAATTAGAGAGCACAAAACTGCTTTTTAAATAGCTGCATGAAACAAAGCACCTCTTTGCTAAAGCCAGTTAATCATATTATCTTTCTGAAGAACAAATGGCGATAGTGTTATAACTTTAATGTCGTGATAAGAACCACTGTACATAGTTATTAAAAATTTTAGTTCAGTTCAGATTCAGAATTACCTTCGTTCTGAGTCACTTCTCGATGTTTTCAGAGTCCGTGTCACAGTGGTTATCAATAGACAGGCTCCATTCTACAGTACTTCTTAATCCGAGAGACATTAATCCACGATCTTCATTTTTTCAAGATTTTCATGCATCAAACAGACGAAAACAAGGATATATTGAAATTGTTCACTAGCGAATTTATTATTTCGGTGCACAAATATTCTTTTACTCCCAGACATCCATCGAGGTTGTAGAAAACAGAGCTTAATGACGCGTCATCTTACGCACGTTACAAGGTACTGCCAGCAGTGGTCCCTTCTTGAAGTTACCAATAGTTTGTAAAGGACGTTCACAGTTAAAAGGACGTTGCTCCGAAAGCCTATAAGAGCAAGCGTCAGTGGAACAGTGTACTTCAGGCGACTTGTTAATTTTTTTTTTTTTTTTTTTACTTCGTGTGTGTTTGCGATAATGTCCGACCCCCTAACAGATTCTGCTACTCGGTATCAAACAGGTAGGTCCGTAAATGTAGCGACCACAACTCTACAGCCCTACAGCTGCGATTCAGTGTTTAAACGATGAGCTACGCTGTCGTTGCATCATGCATGAAACATGAGGGTATCTTGATGGGCCGAAGTAGCTCTGCTTGACGGACAGATAAACCCACAGAGATTTGTGTGTTTGTTGCGGTTAGGTCTCATTCATAATTGATGATATTCCTATTGGACGGTGCATCGTTATTTATTCCGAGTGAGTTATTGTGATTTCCCCGACTAAACTAGATCCTATGTTATGGCCACAATACGTCATTCTGCTGAACGACATACATGCGAGTTACATTTCGTGTTTCAAATCGTGTCCATGAATCCATGTATTGTTTAAATTGGTTCTGCTGCTTAAATTCCCACGGTGGGTAACTGATAGCCACATTAACTATTTTACTGAGAGATTTCCATCAAATGCGCTCGACAAATGGAGACAGTAGTCTAAAGTTTTCTATCATGTTTTCTAGTGCCAGAGGCAGACAGACAAAGACTACGTACAATGCTCCATACGAAACTTTGTTATCTTTTCGTTTGAGCATTGTAAATTACCACTAACACGGCACTTACTACAAGTGAGTTCTTTGCTTGAATGACAATTTATAACTTAAGAAACTGTGAATCCTGTTAGGACTCTGTAAGTCCTTAACGAATTACTAATGGGTGCCTGGAGATCAGTTTCGAAAGTAGGAAGAGAACGCTTCGTCTACGTCCAAGTGCTTACAGTCGTAACAAAACCATGGATTGACATTACTTTTAAAACTGCTAAGGGATCCGAAACACTGCTCGTCTTAGACGCAATTTAGCTTAACAGATATATTAAAATTCAGACTGTTAAGCGGTGGGCTTGCAAACTCTGACCTGGCTTTCTCAGGTTGGATTCGGGGTGCGGAGACAATGCTTGTCAACATCGTATTCGTATGGGGGCCTTTGCTATATAAAGACACTTTACCAGAGCCACATGATGGGAGTGGAGGGGGAAGCCTGGAGCCAACTGAGCAGCAGTGACCTCCGAAACGCGGACAGCACCTCTCCACGCCGTGGGGGTGACCGAACGCGCGGGAGCAAGCTGCGACATTACGTGACACACTGGTAGCTCCTACCGTGGTGCGACCGATGGAGCAGTATGCGGCTGTAACTTACGACGCTATGGTGACCGCCTTCCGCAGTCAAGCAGGAACCAACGGTGGAAACACCAGCAGCTCCGGTCGATATTTCAAGACGTTTCCTTGGTCTTAGGGCGATGTCACAACTAAGAGATACAAAACCGAGTTCCCCTTTCGACACACCAAATAAGTAAGCAGTGTGAAAAAAATGTATCGTATCTGGTACTGTAACACTTATATCGATTAGAAGTAAGTTTATATTAGGTAAATATGTAAATTTATGAACCGTGTATTCTGTGTTGTTTAAACTCCTTGATCTACGGCAAGAAAATTAAAGTTTTGTAATGTATATACGAAAAAAGCAAAAGAATATGCTGAAATAGTAAATTATTATAATATGAGTATATTTATTAAAAGAAAATGTTTGTTAAAAGTAGGTTCATGCTTAGGGAACTTGTATTTGTAATATGTAAACGCTGTAGGGAAGTCAGTCCACAATGGAAGTGGCATGGCGCGATGTAAAAGGTGGGGTTGGCGGTCGAACTGAGCAGCTCCTTTGTGTGAACGACACGTAGTATACGGCTAGCCTTAACACGGTACATGACGACGATGCTAAAAGAGGCTATTATAAGCTGCATTATAAGGAATTTGATTCGGATGTGGATCTGGCTATTATCTGGTATTCATAGCAGAATGGAATGGCTCTAATGTGTTGAAAATACTACGCCAAGAAGAGATTTTACAGAGCATTCATACATCAAGATCTGTGAGTACAGTTAGCCACCATGTCACCTGCCACCAACCTTCGACCCTGCTGCACAAACTTCATACATTCAGTTAAGTAATGTATATGGGCATGGACCTGTTAATTTGTATGTTGTTTCAATAATAATCACATAAAATTTAATTTCGTGTCTGGAACCATATTTTCAATCCTAATCGTGTACCTATGCAGGGTCCTCACTTAAGTGCTACTAAAATCGAGTATCCTGATTTAAATGAACAATCCTTGCATTCGTGTGTTAAAAGCGATTTTTTGTCTAAAGTAAAAGAAGTAATAAGAGTTTAAGCTAAAACCACAAAAGTGAAGTTGGATAGGCTTTTGCTACATTATCCTTAGTTTATCATAAAATATAGTTTTGTAGGATTAGAGTGCACGATTGTGTAAATATCACAGGTAATGAAAGTTAAAGTACATATAAATGTTTGATGATCAGATTTACGATAGTATAGTTAGAAGATAAATTATGCACAATTGTAAAGAAGGTGTATTTTTGGTACCCATCATGAAAGGTTCTTTTTTTGAAATCAATTAAACTCGGTGTTGTATTTTATTGCCTTGCAAAGTAATTTATGAGCTACTTCAAGTGAAGTGAATGATTGATTTCTAGAGTTATTCTTTACTACTGTAATAATCAAAATGCTTTGTTTAGTAAAACTATAGTAGTTTATGGGCCCCTATCATATTCTCCACTTATAAGAAAGAAATGAACTATTACTGTTACTAAGGAAAACTGCTGTATGTCGAGGTACTTAAACAGTATATTTATGAAGTTATTAATCATTATTTGTGGTTTTCATGTCAGCTAAGATAGAACCCCTCACGTCCAAATTTAGTTCTGCACTTCATGCAACGACATTTCAGTATTTGATTAAATAGTGCGCAGAGTGCACTGTGTCAGTTTGTATCCAGATTGCTATTCAAATGGAAATCTCAACAAAAGTAACTTCAATAACCAATATTCAATTTTCTCAAATACACTCCTGGAAATTGAAATAAGAACACCGTGAATTCATTGTCCCAAGAAGTGGAAACTTTATTGACACATTCCTGCGGTCAGATACATCACATGATCACACTGACAGAACCACAGGCACATAGACACAGGAAATAGAGCATGCACAATGTCGGCACTAGTACAGTGTATATCCACCTTTCGCAGCAATGCAGGCTGCTATTCTCCCATGGAGACGATCGTAGAGATGCTGGATGTAGTCCTGTGGAACGGCTTGCCATGCCATTTCCACCTGGCGCCTCAGTTGGACCAGCGTTCGTGCTGGACGTGCAGACCGCGTGAGACGACGCTTCATCCAGTCCCAAACATGCTCAATGGGGGACAGATCCGGAGATCTTGCTGGCCAGGGTAGTTGACTTACACCTTCTAGAGCACGTTGGGTGGCACGGGATACATGCGGACGTGCATTGTCCTGTTGGAACAGCAAGTTCCCTTGCCGGTCTAGGAATGGTAGAACGATGGGTTCGATGACGGTTTGGATGTGCGTGTGATCATTGCTTGTACAGCCCTCTCGCAGTGTCCGGAGCAAGTATGGTGGGTCTGACACACCGGTGTCAATGTGTTCTTTTTTCCATTTCCAGGAGTGTATATATTGCCAAATTAATGTACCTAATTGGGTTGGTGACTGATCATTTTTTTCATTCATTTATGATTCCACCACTTTCGTTCACTCCCAAGATTAAAGTCCTTTTGGTTTTTCTGTTATTTCGCCAATATCGAAATTATAGTCCGATACCCTTGTCCATTAGACACATTTGCTGTTATCACCGAAGGCCTCTCAGAGGGTAACATTAGCGTGTTTCACGGCACGTTATTGTTACAGTACCTTAGGCCTGATAGAGCGGACCCTCCAAGTGGCCATCTGTGTCTCTCTTGCCGAAGAGGACAAGAGATGCTAATTCATCGAAAAAAGGGTGATTATCGCGTCTATTTACCGGTCCACGTGTAGTTGCGAGCAGAGTTACTATTCTTGTACGTTCCGTCCGTTACTTTAGCACTTACTATAGAGAATTTTGAGGCAATAAGTGAATACAAGACGTGAATACCTGAGATAATTAAAGACGTAATTTGCTTGCTCTTTCAGTCCTTCAGTTTATGAAAGTTTGAAGAAAAATTAGAAATGAAGAGGCCTACTTCAGTTTGCGAAAAATCGCTTAATTCAGTAGAAGTTTAACTCCGCACTGTACAATAAGAATGAATGCCTGTGTGTTTATGATTTGGAAAACACACCCATGACCTAATTAGGAAACACGAATCAACACTTCCATGACCTAATTAGGTAACGTGGACTTTCTTCCGTCCTCGTAAATAATGTTTTGAATCTGGTAATGTAAATATAGTTACCCAAATAGACTGTAGGTACAAAAGATCCGTGTCATTACAAATAATATGTAGGTGCTTACTAGACCCAATAATTAACTGTATTCGTTTCTGTGGTGTGTTGGAACTTGCCCTCAGACGACACGAGACTGAAACATCTTTTAATCCTCGCCTTGTTTTTGCCTAGATTAATTTTACTGGAGAATTAGACTTGGTATTACAACCGCGTTTAGAAAAGCAACAGTTTTCAAAGCCATCTTAAACCATCCACAATGAACAGATAGGTGCCTCAAGTCTGTCAAGAGGAAATTAGAAAGGAAAATAAGGGTGAGGAGTTTTAACGTTGTGATAGCTGAGGAAAACAGTGATGCAGCCTGTGTTTTCGGGATGGTTATAGTGTATAGGCACATCGTTAGTGGAAGATCAGTTGAAAGATATTGGGACGGCATACCTCCAGAGAATCATGATGATCTTTGGCAACGTATATCATAGAACAGATAAATCACCATTTCGAGAATTGTCCATACAAGCAAACAGCACGAACCTACGATGATTCAGCTGTCATGAGTGGTTCGTCACAAAGGTCAGGCTCTTGTTACGGTAAAAGTTTACATTCATCGAAATGTTCACCAGTTGAATATGATTATGCTTAAACCCGTTTAGATTAACGAAAATGTGCGAATAATTTTCACTCTAGTTCACAGACTTTGCAGCTTGTTTCCTGCATTTACGTAAAGAACAGCAATCATCGATGAAATAGTACGAAAACCACTGCCAAGTTTGGTGCCTACGCGTTGGAATTTCGAGTCTAGAAGCGTCAATACAGTTTCCCAATACGGGGAAGTTGACCCACGGGGAAAAACTGTATAATGAAAACGTAGTCCTACAATCCTGCTGCCTATTAACGATTTTGAAGGTTGAAAGTTTCATTTTCTGGTAATAACGTTTTAATAAAATTATAATAGGTGTGAATATTTTGTATACACAACTACAGAAAAGGAACAAGGAACAAGATCAGCTGACAGCTTTTGAGCATGAAATTACAAACATCAGGCAAGCTGTGATAGGAAACTCAACACACTAGCACGAGTATCATCAACGAGGAAGAACTGAAGATGGAGCTGAGTGTAACGTACTTTGGGACGCAGATTAATTATATCTTGATGTAAGTTACGAGGAGAAAGAAAGATTCAAGTTCATTGGACGCCTATTTGTAACCGCTCACTTTCTACAGCAGAAATTCACCATCAAAAACTTCCTCAGGGCTGCTGTGGAATGGTTTCGAACAAAACTCTTTGTTATTTATGGAAGAGACGAGTACGACGGTATGTTGGAGCTTTAAATTTGCTGGATTACATAACAGGCACTAAACTTTGTGACAGAATGAGCGAATCTGAGGAACTTCTGAAAGCGATGACACAATTTCAACGAACATTTCAGAAGAAGTGTGTTATTATTCATCACTGAAGTGCGTCAAAATCTTCTTCAGCAGCGGTATGGATCAAGAAAAACTGTCGGCACTCGCAGTGCTGTCTATTGAATCAGACCTCATTTTAGGAATACATGACTTCAGTCAATGAGTTACCGAAAAATATTCAAATGTAAAGGAAGGAAGAATGCAATACCTGTACAAGCGATCTCCACCACATCAGATGACGGAGATACAATGTAACGGCGTTAAGTTCAGTGGTGCTGAAACAATTCAGCAAGTCAGACCAACTACTTTTTACATAAATAGAGATGATGTTCATCTTAATTTCTTTTACTCTGCAAAGAAATACCGTATTCTGTGTACATGTTTTGGTGCTATTACGAGTAGATGATGTAATGACTTGAGCGAGCGATCTGTTTATGTCATGTATTACAAAAACGTAAGCAATGTATTGATTTTCCGCCTTTGTCAAAATATTTCTTAGTGTTCAAGTTGCACCACCATCTGTTTTGGCCACGAGCCGCCACTGTTTTCTGGGCTCCTGTACCTTTTAATTAGCTTGAAAGTATCCTCTTTCCTTCCCTTTTCTTTAAATGTACGTGCTGCACTATCTAACTTGTGTTTCTCGGAATTTCAGACATGTATTGCATTTAAAGAAAGCTGTCAACAATACGAAGACTGAGCGTCACAGTAATTCACCAAGCATTGTGATGTTGGAGACGGTATGTCCTCACCCTCCTCCTGTCTCTGAACTGACTTACCATGCAATTATAGGACGACTTAACATTTCATCAAGGACTCGAAATGACGGTGCATCTGTGTATTTTTTTCACATTAAAAATAATTAGCACAGGCGAGATAGGTGATAAATGACCGAAAGAAATCTAGATCTAGGGTTGATTGGAGTTACGATCCTTGGATTCGTGGTCTGCTACTTGTCAAGTTTTCATTTTGAGTCACTTTAGGATATAAAAAGTTTTCCCTTTCAGTGGTTCTCCCTGTCTCCAAAGTATCGAACAGTGTCGATAGGGTTTATTAAACAAGATTTACTGTTTTTACTGCTATAAAATAATCACAAAAACGATTAGAATAAGTTATCAACAAGTCGACTTCGTATTTAAAACATTTTTCTGAGGTAAATGTCACCTTGACATTGTCGCCACGGACCCCTTTACGTTTTTCTGAGTGTCAGATACATTCAGTATTGAATATGTGAACTGTAAAAACAGAACAAGCTGGCCTTTCTCGTTACTTATAAAATTGATAAAATAATTAGTAAGTAAATTTACAATATCTCGTGATACTTGTGCTGAAACGATAGTTCCCAAGTCACACACGACTGTTAATGACACTATTAAGATGAAGGACAGACACTTCATTGGTGGGGAAAACAGATTTATGTTTCTTTCTTCGATAGCTCAAATTAGTAGTTTGGTTTAAAACAACTTCCAAATAGCTTGGTATCTTTCTGTTAGCTTTCTGTAGATTTATGTTATCCTCCGTCATTGCCTCTGTCCTCAGACAGTTAACAATGTCTGTGAATCCTGGTGAATTACGTTTGTGGTGTTGTGAACGAAGGTTGCCACCAAAGGTAGTATACCGTTTTCTGCTGTTGACGGGTACGGTTGACATCTAGCCTGACATACACTCGTAATGTTATCGCTTCAGCTGTCAGTTTGTTGTTTTTTGTGACTTATTTATTGTGGAAGCCAACAGTCAGCCTATTTGGTCAGTAACATAATTACATGATCACAAATGTGTTTGTCTTGGAAAACAGCAGAGAAGTAAGTCAATATCAGTTGGTCGAGTGGCACTAATGTCGTGGCGGAAAGTGAACTCGCAGCGTCGTGGACTGTTCTGTGACGGCTTTCGTGTAGAATATGTATCGTACTAGTGTTCGTATAGCGTTAGTTAATTTATTTTATAAATTAAAATTTTTTACAGAAATGAGTGACTGTGAGGCGCAACATTTCCATTTAGTATTATAGCAGCTTCAAATTGTACTAGGAAACGATAGTCTTACGTGGGCGTTATAAATATGAAGACGAAAGTATTGAGGAGCAGTAGAAAATAGGTCAGTGGCAAAAGCAATATAAGTAACGGGGATCACATAGGAGACAGAGTGAAGAAATTTTGGTACTTCGGCAGCAAAATAATGACTGTCTGACGGAGCAAAGAGGGCAAAATAAGTAGACTGGTACAGGTGCAGAGAATTATCCTGGCCTAAAGATTTATGGTGGTATCAAACATAGGCTTCAACTGGAGAAATAAATTTCTGAGAATGAGCTTCTGGGGTACAACTTTGTATGGAAGTGAATCACAGTTTGCTGGAAAAACTAAAAACGACAGAGCCGAAGAGTCTGTGATTTGGTGTTCCAGAAGGATGGTGAAAATTTAATGGACTGATAGTGGATTAAGTAAGATTTCCCTCAGAATCGGCATGTTCTAAATTTTTAAGTACGAGAAGTGCAGAGCGAGCCACAGAGGACAAATTATTGTAGGAGACAGGCACTGGAATATATAAAACAAATGTTAGATTTAGATGACAGTCTCATGTAAAGATACCTTCAAGAGAGATGAAAAGTTGTTGGGTGGTAGCAAAGCAGTCACAAAAACAGTGTGAAGGCAGAAGACCTACGTTACGAGGTTCAATCAGAAATATTCTTAAAGCATTTTATTATATTGGGAGAATGTTGTGAGTGACTGCATCATCTAATCAAACAGAGCAGTCAGAAGTGCAAAATGAACTAGAGAGAACCACCTAAAGCAAAGAAAATACTAGCACTTTTTTAGGGTCTCCGTAAGCTTCACTTAGCAGTAAAGTAAACATTCGTTTTTTGCTCATTTAAGTTAAACTGAATCACCTGAAGCAACTCAGTGGCAACATCCTTCCACACTTCACTCTTCCTCAAAAAGTTCGTCTTCAACTTTATATCATCTGTACTGTAGAAGAAATTGTACTTTCTCACCTCATCGTTATGTTTACCGCTTTGCACGTATCCACTGCATACAATGCAGGGTGGTTGCAGTGGAGTACCTGCTGCCTCATTTGACGGTTGTAGTCCGTTCGAGCAGACGGGATCCGTGACTATCATGCATCGCACGGTAGCTTCACGCGTCTGTCGCGACCAGCAACAAACCGCCATTTTGTTTCAGTTTCTATGGTAACGATTCAGTATTGCCGCAGTTCTAGACGTCAATGTTCCGGTTCAAATTTCTGGAAAGGTTTATGTGCGTATATGCCTTGAGTCGTGTAATTTTCTTGTCGTTTCAAGAGCAAATAGCTTCTTATAGCGCAGAGAAGACGTTTTGGAAAAGAAGTTACACTAAAAGCTAAAGTACGAATTAACTTATACACAGACAACGCGTTCACGTTCAGAAAGAGACAATAATGCTTTTCCGATACCAATCGGTAAAGTACAAGGCAGTAGTAGGAGCGCTGAGTATCTCCACAGTGAAAGGGAGGCAACAGACCAGTAAGAATAAGACTTAATTTCAGCTAGTGGTTCTCTTCTAGTGATACCCTCAAAGACAATGGGAGGATCGTGCAATATTAGACGTACTGTCAGCTTCGAAAAAAATGCAGTCAGTAAACATATATTTAAGTATTAGAAAGTCGGTTGTTTCCCTATCGGAAATGGATTTGTTCAAATGTTGTAAAACGATCTTTTAAATTTTCTAAGGTATTTTGGCTTCAGGTTGAAAAGGTACTCAGGGAGAAGTGGATTAATGGAACAAAACACATTGTGTTGTAGGGACATCGTTTCCTTCATGAGGTGTTAGCAGTGAAACCGGAGAGATGTGTTGTTGAAACATGTGTTAAGACGCAATTCGTTACGTGAACAAACAATATGAGCCTGAGACTGTAGCGTGCCGACAGAAAAGGGCGAGAGGTCTAATACAGTTCGTACTGGTTTCTCAGTGAACCAAACTGTGTATCATCGCGAAGAAACGAATGATGATTAATATTAACATTGGTTCGTTACTTATCTGGTGTGAAAAATCGTTACAATTGGTTCGTTACTTACCTGGTGTGAAAAATCAGTACGAGTACTGCCTCTGTAATTCACGCTGCACCATACCATGCTGTACAGTTAAATGGGGAATCAGCAGTGTAGTCAAAAGAGGAAGACAATTTTCTTTGGTTCAAGGAAAACAATATACAATTGGTTCATAATTTTTGAAGGGTGGCGCTTTTCAAACGGTGCAAACCATAGAAAACGTTGTATGTAATTGAATCATGAACAGTTACCCTCGTCCATAAAGCTATATTAATTTACGTGGGTACCTAGCTACATTTGTAAGATATTTAAAGAAACGCATCAACAGTACATATTTATTGTTATTCTTTACAAGTTTCGGTTCTTTCAACCATCAGCAATGGAAACAGAAAATCATATGTAGTAGACACAGGCGAAAAGTTCAAAAATATAAGAATTATGCCTATATTCATCAAAATAATAGTCAGTACTTAAAAAGCAGTGAATAAGTTTGATCAAAACTTCATGTTTCCCTAGAAGACACGTAAGTATAACAAATCTAGCAATTCATTACTGTATTATATAAAATAACCACAATATAAGAAAATCATAAATCAGTCAGTTTTCGCAAACAGTACTGGCAGTTAACAATTGAATTTCATCAAAGGGATACGGATTCTATGACTACCAAAGTGTCTAATATCAAACGGTAAAAGTACATCAAGATCTGTAATGAAGTCAATGGAAAAGACAGAGAGCACGCATATGAACAAGACTTGTTCAATTTTGGCAACATGTATGTTTACTTTCAACGTACAGAATTCACTGAATGCAGCATAAGGAGAAACATGCCTTTATGACGCTATCTCGCAAAACATAACAACAAAGTGAAATGTAAATCTTAAAAATGGTGACCCGTAACAGACATATTGGTATAATAATAACATTAAGCAAAAGATATTTGCAGATAGTAAGTACCATAAATAAGCTTGTCATCGAAGAAAGGCTGTGTCATGATCTCATATTTAAGATCATTAACAAATGTCATCTATCTCGCCAACAAAGCACAAGTACCAAACATAAGCCGGCCGTTGTGGCCGAGCGGTTCTAGGCTCTACAGTCTGGAATCACGCGACCGCTGCGGTCGCTGGTTCGAATCATGCTTCGGGCATGGATGTGTGTGATGTCCTTAGGTTAGTTAGGTTTAAAGTAGTTCTAAGTTCTAGGGGACTGATGACCTCAGAAGTTAAGTCCCATAGTGCTCAGAGCCATTTGAACCAAACGTAACAGTTACTGTCAGAGAATTTTTACTGTGGGCTAGACATCAAATCCTAAATAGGACCATTATGTAACAGTCATGAAATAATGGTTTTCGCACATTAAACTTTGAATGCTGTAAGTCAGTGGGGTCAACTACTGTATGTAACGCAAAAGGTTATTTAACAATTGCAGAACGAAAATATATCAGGGAACTGGGAACTGTATTAAATGTGCATCCATTTTACAGACAGTAATAAAGTATGAATGTAGCTAAACTTAGATCTTGGTATGCAGACGTCTTAAAACTTACACCTTTGCATATGGCTGAAATAAATATTTCGTGTGACTGTTTATAAGTTACAACTGTACTATTTATATTACAAGTAATCAAACAACCAGAAACATATCAGTAACATTGTATACAAGTTAATGATTTGTACCCAATTGTCAGCTGCATGAACTAATCAAACAAACAGAATCACATTTGTGAAAATTTATATTACAAATGCATACATCGCCACTCAACACTAATACATGACAGTAGCCAACCCAGGCCGCAGTTACACATCGCATGAAACCTACGTTAATGGTCCATTGTAAAACAGAACTGCGAGAAAACTTCAGCCTCCGGTTACAGTTGGTATAACCTTTGCATTACAAATGACATAAGCATCAGCTATGACTGTTTATATGTATTAAATGGAAAGAGCAACCACTGACCCGAATAGAGTGTTTAGACAAATAAATCACCTGAAAGTAAAAGAATATCAGTGTGTACACGTGGACTTAAGATTATTTTAGATCACAACTGTTATACACGCAATTGACAAGGACACACCCTAAATGTATTCAATGAAATATCATTATATTGTCTCACACACAACTCCGTTTGAACAGCCCTCGGAAGACTCAGTGGTACCGATCAACTGCCGTGTCATCCTATGCCGATAGGCGTAACTGGATGTGGATATACATGGACATGTATTCAGCGCATTGCCCTCATGGCCGTCGTCAGCTTTCATGACCAGAGCCACTACTTCTCAGTCACGTACCTCCACATCAGGACTCAAATTTCTGGGCGCATCCTGGTTCTCAACGGCTCTCAGAATACAGAACAGTCATTTGTCTAAGTGCTACACAAGCCTGACATTGCTGGACTACGGTGATTTGACAGAGAATGGTGTTACAGCTGCGACAAGGGCATTGGCCGTCTCAAATAGACATCTAACTAATATTATAACAGGATGCAATGTCAAATATTAAAGTTTAAAAATCATTAATGGAAGTCATGAACATAAAAATGTATATAAACTTAGCTGTCAGGTTTCAAATTACAACCATGCTCTGTCACCATAATTTTATGTCACTGACAAGGGATCAGATTCGGCTGAGTGGTATTCTGATGTATAATCGTAAGGAGTAAGAGATAATTTAACATTTGTATAGAAGTAAAGAAAAGCAATTATTACTATTAGTAATAGAGCAAATTGCATACATTTATTACATGTACACATGTTATGGTTAAATCAACTGTTAACCAATGCCTAGTTTTCCCTGAAGTTATGTTTTATTATGGACCATTAACATAGGTAGCCCGACTTTCATAACATAAGTAAACTTTGGGCTAAGGTGCCTAATTGTATGTTGTACTACAAACCGAAATAATATTTTATACTGAACACATTTCCATGTATATAATTCTCTTTGTATGATTAGTTCATACATTTGACACAGTTGGGTGCAAACGATACACTTGTACACTGTGTGACCAAAAGTATCCGGACACCCCCAAAAATTTTTCATGTTAGATGTGCTGCCACCAACTGCCAGGTAATCCATATCAGCGACCTCAGTGGTTATTAGACATCGTGAGAGAGCAGATTGGGGCACTCCGCGGAACTCACGGACTTCAAACGTGCTCTGGTGATTGGGTGTCACTTGTGTCATATGTCTGTACGCGAGATTTCTACGCTCCTAAACATCAGTAGGTCCACTGTTTCCGGTGTGATAGAGAAGTGAAAACGTGAAGGGACCCGTACAGCACTGAAGCGTACAGGCCGACCTCGTATGTTGACTGACAGAGACCGCCGACAGTTGAAGAGGGTCGTCATGTGTAATAGGCGGACATCTATCTCGACCATCCTACAGGAATTCCAGACTGCATCAGGATCCACTTCAAGTACTGTGACAGGTAGGCGGGAGGAGAAAAAACTTGGATATCATGGTCTAGTAGCTGCTCATAAGCTACACGTCACGGCGGTAAATTCCAAACGACGCCTCGCTTGGTGTAAAGAGCGAAACGTTGGACGATTGAACAGTGGAAAAACATTGTGTGGAGTGACGAATCACGGTACACAATGTGGTGATCCGATGGCAGGGTGTGGATATGGCGAATGCCCGGTGAACGTCATCTGTGAACGTCATCTGCCAGCGAGTGTAGTACCAACTGTAAAATTCGGAGACGGTGGTGTTATGATGTGGTCATGTTTGTTATGGAGATGACTTGCACCCTTTGTTGTTTTGCGTAGCGGCCCATATTGATGTTTTAAGCACCTTCTTGCTTCCCATTGTTGAAGAGCAATTCGGGGATGGCTATTGCATTTTTCAACACCATTGAGTACCTGTTCATAATGCACGGCCGAGCACCTGTTCGTAATGCACGGCCTGTGGCGGAATGGTTATACGACAATAACATTCCTGTAAAGTACTGTCCTGCACAAAGTCCTGACCTGAATCCTATAAAACACCTTTGGGATGTTTCGGAACGCCGACCTCGTGCCAGGCCTCACCGACCGACATCTATACCGCTCCTACGTGCAGCACTCCGTGAAGAAGGGGCTGCCATTCCAGAAGAAACGTTCCAGCACCAGATTGCACGTATGCCTACGAGAGTGGAAGCTCTCATCAAGGCTAATGGGTAGGCCAACACAATATTGAATTCCAGCATTACCGATGGACGGCGCCACGAACTTGTAGGGCATTTCCAACCAGGTGTTCGGATACTTTTGATCACATAGAGTATACAATGCCAGCGATAAGTTTCTGCTGTTTTGATTAACTCTAATGTAAACAGCTTAGGTTTGACACATCACACTCAATATCTATGACATCTGTTGCCCGACGTTTAAATCTTGTGTCATTGGTAGCTGAGGTCTTAATTTTATATTATCTGTAGGGTGATGTCTAAGTTTTGCGACATTCGTGTATTATCATTGATCTGTAATATAATTTAATATAATTCCTTTGTCTGCTTCGTTTCTACAACTGTGAAATAACCATTTGTAACTTATACACAAAAGTTGAATTGACTTACTTTAGCATTCGATGTTCAAAAAAAAAAAAAATTGTCATTACTGCTACATAATGGCCCAATTTTGGATTTAATGTATGACCTGGCGGTAAAAGTCTACGGTCACTATTATTACATTTTTTACTTGTACTTTGTCGTTGAGAAGGATGACATATAGGCTATACTCAAGAATTCTGCTTGTTGATAGTAACCACACATATTGCAACCATTGAACGAATCTTGTTAACATTTGTACTCTCCGACTTTTCCAATGACTATATGAGAGATCTCCATACACTTTTACTCCCTGATCCAGACCCTTTGGTGATCATATGCTACATATGCCGTCGATGACCTTCACTTATTAACTGTCAGTAGTGTTTACTCAACCTGCCTGTGTGATTTACGATTTTCCTTTATTACAGTAATTTTATATACCATGGTAAGCCATTGCTGTATTTGATGTGCTAATATGTCTTCTGCGTGAAAAATGCATTTTACATTCAACCCATATTATGCTTTGTAACTACTGACTAATATTTTGATGTACATAGCTGAAATTCTTAAGATTTTTGTCTTTACGTCCTCGTATACTATGTATGGTTTTCAGTTTTGTTTAGTATTCCAGTGATGAAGGTTGAAATAACCGAAACCAGTCAACAATAATATTGCATATGTTCAGCTCATAGCGAATAAATGCTTTTCTTTACATAAAGCTATAGATTGTAGTATAACTTTAAATACTTTTCGTGCACTTTATGTGCCAGAGATAATAATTAGCGGCACCTATCTGCTACAGCGCAATGCTCTAAAAGTTCTGTGCTCTGCGCGTTTCTTTTATGCCTTTGCTTGTAGAATTGAAAAATCGAAGGTGGGTCTGTGTGTGTGTTAGGGATATTGAATGTAAGATGTGTTCTGTAACGGCTCATTTGTTAATTCTATCAATTAATCTGTAACAATTTTAAAGGTGCGCGAACTATGGACCAGATTAGTTGCAATCGCGATTGTAGCAAGATGAAGGAATAGTAGTAGATTTTGTCAGGAATAAACGTGAGATGAGCATACAATTTCGTCTAGTTTCCTCTTATGATCTTACCCATATTATGAGTATACGTATTCTGTGGGTCGGAGGAATTATTGGAAATTGATCTAGCTACGAGATCCTGCTGCATCGGACTGAGTCCTGTTTCGGGAAAGTTTTATTCCGTTGTACAAAATAAAATACGACGATTGCTGACCATTAACCAATAATAGCACCGTGCGTTGCTCAACGTGAGATTCTTCTCCTTTCTGTAATTCTGTGAGATCTTTCCTTATGGATGAACTTGGTACTGATAACAAACGTTCAGCAATAACAAAAATTCAGTGATATGCAGCTGGAGAGAAGCCTACAGATTCATCCAGAGTATAAGGTAAGACAAAAACTTAAACTTAACTCTCAGTATTGCCAAAGGCATATTTTAATGGTTATCAGGTTCTCTCTTCCAGAAAGGCAGAGAGATTTTAACGCCATTATCTCACTGATGATCCATAATATCAGGCGGGGAGTGTATGGTAACCTTCATCTTATTGTTAAATAATACACACATTTATTAGACTAGTCTTACTTGTTATTCAGATCGAATCTGTGGGCTTCTCTCAAGCCGCAACTCGCAAAGAGCTAGTTATCAACAATATGTTTATCCATAAGCACAGCGCAGTGGTTAGACACTGGACTCGCATTCGGAAGGACGACGGTTCAATCCCGTGTCCGGCCATCCTGATTTAGGTTATCCGTGATTTCCCTAAATCACTCCAGGCAAATGCCGGGATGGTTCCTCTGAAAGGGCACGGCCGACTTCCTTCCCCGTCCTTCCCCAATCCGATGAGACCGATGACCACGCTGTCTGGTCTCCTTCCCCAAAACAACCAACCAACCATAAGCACAGATCTCACAATGACCGCGTACCGTCGTATTGTATTCCGAAAAAAGAAATAAAATTCGGTCGAAACTTCGCTCGATACGAGACTGCAGGCTGCGTTTGCTAGACTACTTCCCAATAATTCCTCCAACCCGCAAGCTGAGTATGCTTATTAACGTCGGTAAGGAAACCATAAGAAGTAACTGAAGAAATTATATGCTTAACCTGACGTTTATTCCTTACAGAATACACTACTACCCCCTGCTTTTTACAAATAGCAAATGAAACTAATGTAGTCTATAATTCTAATACCATTAAAATAATTACAGCTACTTTTATCGAATTAACAAGAGCGCACATACAACATACGTCTTAGATTCAAGGCCGCTAGCCGTAGAGAGTTCCCGTTTCCCTTTTTTCCACCTTAAAATTCAATGAATAATGAAGTGGGGCAGAGCGCAGAACTTACAGCAGAGTCTGCTCTCACAGACATCGATCGCTAATTATTACCTCAAGTCCATGAACAGAAGGATATACACTAACGCTCCCCAGAGGAACAGAATATTGAGGGTTTAATAGGAGTATATCTCTTACCATTCTCTACTACTGATTGTTAGTGTGAAATAACAGTTCTGGAAATACAGCAAAAATTTGAACTTACATAAATTAGTGGCGCATCTCTTACAAAATCTTTGAAATATTTGTTCAACATAAAATTAAAGTCAGTGTTCATGTAGTTTAAGTGCTCTCATTTGATAAGTGTGAACTATCAATAAGATACCTATGACCAATTATATTCAGCCCTGGAAATTATTTACTTCATTATCAAAAAGGTTCAAATGGCTCTGAGCACTATTTGACTTAACTTCTGAGGTCATCAGTCGCCTAGAACTTAGAACTAATTAAACCTAACTAACCTAAGTACATCACACACATCCATGCCCGAGGCAGGATTCGAACCTGCGACCGTAGCGGTCACGCGGCTCCAGACTGTAGCGCCTAGAACCGCTCGGCCACTCCGGCCGGCAGTCATAATCCAAATTAAGTAAAATGTTCGCTTATGCAGCGACGTTAGTCGGTTCAAATGATGACAATTGCTGCTTAAAATACATTTGTAGTTTGTTAAAACGACATTACTCAGTAATTGTAGCTGAAATTACCTTGCTATCTTAAATATCCCTAGGTTGAATGAATTAGGCAGGTAGCGTTTTGTATCACTCATTAGCGACTAGCGCTGCCGAGAATCTGAGTTGATTTATTCTTTCCCATCCGGGGTGATTCTAAACAGGAAAAACACAGAATGCGGAGAGCGAAGCTTGTCGTCTTGCTCTGCAATAAATGATTTACACAGAGAGAAGGATTTTAATAGCAATTACAAAATTAGTGGTGTGAATTATTGTATGAATGCGTATTTATGCTGGTAACTTTAATATTGTCCATTTCGTATGTGTGTGTATGATAGTCAGTCGACATTATGTGGAACAATGGTTTGCATATAGCGCACTGATGTCGAAATAATTGTTATCTTGGTTACATAAAATTTTTCGTTATGTACACGTAGCAAACGTTTCTTGGGTGGAGGAATGGGTACCAACACCATCGTCTGAATTACAGTAAGAACAATATTAATTTGATGCACTGACGACAAATAATTTGTACTATATAAACTCTTTGGCTTATTTTGTCATTTCCAAGTTCACACTTGCAACGGTACACAAAATGACCAGGAAATATCATCTTTTAACATCCAACAGCTGTAACACGTCCGCACGAGGACCTGTGCACTATAACTATAGAAACTATGATAGACACGCACATAATTTAAAACAGAGGTATTCGGGCTCTACGCGCAAGTATCGGTATGCCTATTAAATATTTCACATACAGCTCATAGTGTTAACAAGAAGTCTGTTAACAAATGAAATCTTTGGAGCACCAAGTATACAAGATTTTCACGTTAGACAAAGTTACAGGGAATGGTGATTTGACAGCAACAGATCCTGCTGTTGTATGCTGTATTACGGATATGTATTTCTTTTTTTTAATGGTTTGGTAAGAGCTCCGATGACTACCATATCTGTATGATTCAATCATACGTTCTTCTTTTTGCTGAAACTGAACGGTAAACAAACATTCAATAAACACACGTAGATGGTGCTAGTGTGTGTGTGTGTTTGTGTGTAAGTGTACTAGAAGTTAAACATTGCTACAGCGTATCTCACAAATTGTTCATCAAAAAATACATTTTGCCTCTACTGTACGCAGCTCTTTGTATCCCACTGCTGAAAGCTCGCAAGAGGGCATCCGGTTGCTACGGCTGCGGACTTCGTCCCTGATTGGATTCCACGCAACTGGTCGCCACGTAGGACGCGTCCCTCTGTGTGTTCTGTTTACAGACAGCAAGAGGAGTGCGTGTCACAGAAGCTGCCGTGTCCTTTTACTGCGAGCCGTGTTCTGTGTGCTGGAGCCTGTTACATCACGTTTACTACGTAGTCAATACAGTTCCACATGCCTATTCTCTGCGGAATCTTGGCTTCTAAATTCGTTCAACACTGTCCGGCGAAGGATGAATTTCGTGATACATTAATTGCGAATTATGCTTCGAGGAATAAAACGCGCGACTTATTATGGTTCGTGTATATGGTAAGTTCACAACAAACGCTATAGAGAGCTATTCTTAAAGACTCATTATGGATGGAAAAGCATACAATCAGTAAAACAGTCTCCGCTCCACGATTATCTTGTCAATAAAACTCTGTATTTTCCTATAAGACATTTTTGTATGCTGTGAAATCAAACTAACTTTCATACCAAGAGTTTGTATGGCTCTATTGCCTGAGAAACTAAATTCTTATGTCTTGTTAGAAGATGGTTGTACGTATACAACTTATGCATGTGTTATGTTATTAGCCCCTTTTCGAAATTTCTGGCGTGGTGTTTTCTACTTTATTAATCTAAGGGTTGTGGGCATTTAAAAGTGAGACTTGGGCACAGAAAACATTTACAACGTTACATGATATTTTCAGAGTGCCTTGAGACTAATTCTCGAGCTGTTCGTTTCTAACTTATGTTCAGACGCAAACTATACGGCTTAATCTTCCGTCAAAGAACCATTTTCTTATAAAAGTTCTCACTTTTTAAACTTTGCTCTTCGTATTTTATGGATCACTGGTGGCATTTTGGAAGTCAAAATATCACACAGAAAATTATACGATGGCAAAATTCCATTTCTTGTATAAGTAATATCTCCACAAAGCGGCAACCACATTATATGTCCCGTGTTCTATGGTATTGTCCCAAGAGCTCTAGGTCCCAAGGCAAGATACAGGGTGAAAATTATTGAACTATATGAAAAAAAGACGAAAATTAGTTACAAACTACGACGTGCACACACCTTATTCCACATTTAAACGTCACTATAATTATTTTAATTTACGTTATGACATGTTCGATATGCCTGTCATCATTGGCGATGAAGTGGCGCAGGCGAATAGTGAAATTCTGCATGAGCGCTGAAGTGCCGGAATTTCGATGCTATCGATAGCGTCCTGAGTGGTTGTTTTCAGATCATTAATGTTTTTGGGGTTACTGCTGTACACCTTATCTTTGATATAGCCCCACAAATAGGAGTCGCATGTTTTGAGATCCGGAGAATATGGTGGCCAATCGAGGATCTCGCCAGTGGCTTCTGGGTACCTCAGAGCCAGAATGCGGTCCCCAGAGTGCTCCTTCAGGACATCAAACACTCTCCTGCTTCGATCTACATCTACATCTACATTTATACTCCGCAAGCCACCCAACGGTGTGTGGCGGAGGGCACTTTACGTGCCACTGTCATTACCTCCCTTTCCGGTTCCAGTCCTGTATGGTTCGCGCGAAGAACGAATACCGGAAAGCCTCCGTGCGCGCTCGAATCTCTCTAATTTTACATTCGTGATCTCCTCGAGAGGTATAAGTAGGGGGAAGCAATATATTCGATACCACATCCAGAAACGCACCCTCTCGAAACCTGGACAGGAAACTACACCGTGATGCAGAGCGCCTCTCTTGCAGATTCTGCCACTGGAGTTTGCTAAATATCTCCGTAACGCTATCACGCTTATCAAATAACCCTGTGACGAAAAGCGCCGCTCTTCTTTGGATCTTCTCTATCTCCTACGTCAACCCGACCTGGTACGGATCCCACACTGATGAGCAATACTCAAGTATAGGTCGAACGACTGTTTTGTAAGCCACCTCCTTAGTTGATGGACTGCATTTTCTAAGGACTCTCCCAATGAATCTCAACCTGGTAGCCGCCTTACCAACAATTAATTTTATATGATCATTCCACTTCAAATCGTTCCGCACGCATACTCCCAGATATTTTACAGAAGTAACTGCTACCAGTGTTTGTTCCGCTATCATATAACCATACAATAAAGGATCCTTCTTTCTGTGTATTCGCAAATCGATACATTTGGCTATGTTAAGGGATTGCTAAAAACTCTTCAATCCAGCCACACAGCTGGTCTGATATTCCGTAGGCTCTTACTTTGTTTATCAGGCGACATTGCGGAACTGTATCGAACGCCTTCTGGAAGTCAAGGAAAATAGCATCTACCTGGGAGCCTGTATCTAATATTTTCTAGGTCTCATGAACAAATAAAGCGATTTGGGTCTCACACGATCGCAGTTTCCGGAATCCATATTGATTCCTACAGACTAGATTCTGGGTTTCCAGAAATGACATGATACGTGAGCAAAAAGCACGTTCTAAAATTCTACAACGGATCGACGACAGAGATATATGACTATAGTTTTGTGCGTCTACTCGACGACCCTTCTTGAAGACTGGGACTACCTGTGCTCTTTTCCAATCATTTGGAACCTTCCGTTCCTCTAGAGATTTGCGGTACACGACTGTTAGAAGGGGGGCAAGTTCTTTCGCGTACTCTGTGTAGAATCGAATTGGTATCCCCTCAGGTCCAGTGGACTTTCCTCTGTTGAGTGATTCCGTTTGCATTTCTATTCCTTGGACACTTATTTCGTTGTCAGCCATTTTTTTTGTTTCTGCGAGGATTTAGAGAAGGAACTGCAGTGCGGTCTTCCTCTGTGAAACAGCTTTAGAAAATGGTATTTACTATTTCAGCTTTAGGAGTGTCATCCTCTGTTTCAATGCCATCATCATCCCGGAGTGTCTTGATATGCTGTTTCGAGCCACTTACTGATTTAACGTAAGACCAGAACTTCCTAGGATTTTCTGTCAAGTCGGTACATAGAGTTTTACTTTCGAATTCACTGAACGCTTCACGCATAGCCCTCCTTACGCTAACTTTGACATCGTTTAGCTTCTGTTTGTCTGAGAGGTTTTGGCTGCGTTTAAACTTTGAGTGAAGCTCTCTTTGCTTTCGCAGTAGTTTGCTAACTTTGTTGTTGTACCACGGTGGGTTTTTCCCGTCCCTCACAGTTTTACTCGGCACGTACCTGTCTAAAACGCGTTTTACGATTGCCCTGAACTTTTTCCATAAACACTCAACATTGTCAGTGTCGGAACAGAAATTTTCGTTTTGATCTGTTAGATAGTCTGAAATCTCCCATCTATTACTCTTGCTAAACAGATAAACCTTCCTCCCTTTTTTTATATTCCTATTTACTTCCATATTCAGGGATGCCGCAAGGGCCTTATGATCACTGATTCCCTGTTCTGCGCTTACAGAGTCGAAAAGTTCCGATCTGTTTGTTATCAGTAGGTCCAAGATCTTATCTTCACGAGTCGGTTCTCTGTTTAATTGCTCGAGGTAATTCTCGGATAGTGCAGTCAGTATAATGTCACTCGATGCTCTGTCCCTACCACCCGTCCTAAACATCTGAGTCTCCTAGTCTATACCTGGTCAATTGAAATCTCCACCTAAGACTATAACATGCTGAGAAAATTTATGTGAAATATATTCCAGATTTTCTCTCAGTTGTTCTGCCACTAATGCTGCTGAGTTGGGAGGTCGGTAAAAGTAGCCAATTATTAACCTAGCTCGGTTGTTGAGTGTAACCTCCACTCATAATAATTCACAGGAACTATCCACTTCTACTTCACTACAGGATAAACTACTACTAACAGCGACAAACACGCCACCACCGGTTGCATGCAATCTATCCTTTCTAAACACCGTCCGTGCCTTTGTAAAAATTTCGGCAGAATTTATCTCTGGCTTCAGCTAGCTTTCTGTACCTATAATGATTTCAGATCCGGTGCTTTCTATCAGCGCTTGAAGTTCCGGTACTTTACCAATGCAGCTTCGACAGTTTACAATTACAATAAGGATTGCTGCTTGGTCCCCGCATGTCCTGACTTTGCCCCGCACCCTTTGAGGGTGTTGTTCTTTCTGTACTTGCCCGAGGCAATCTAACCTAAAAAACCACCCAGTCCACTCCACACAACCCCTGCTACGCGTGTAGCCCCCTGCTGTGGTCGAGCTCTGACTTGAATGAACCACATCATGTCGAACTCAGGGTCACTTGCGATAATGGATGTGAAATCATGTTCCAGAACCTTCACATACCATATGGTAGCCACCGTGTCATCAAGGAATAAAGCACCGATTATTCCGTGACTGGACATTGCACACCACACAGTCACATGTCGAGGGTGAAGAGACTTCTCGACCGCAAAATACAGATTCTCAGTCCCCCAAATGCGTCAATTTGGCTTATAGACGAAACCATCCAACTGAATGTGGGCTTCGTCGCTAAACCAATCTACATAGAGCTTACTAATTCCCATCACTCTCCACGACCAACCACGCAGTTTGAACGTCCTAACACAATCTGTTCAGAAGTTATGACGTTTTTATTTCATATAGTTAAATGATTGTAGCCCTGTACCTAACTCACGGCTTAGCCACAAGTAAGCATCGTCGATGCCACACCCAACGACGAATGAGCGAATTCGGCATAGACTTTCCCTCAAGAGTTCCATAGGCCTCCGCTGCAGCAGGCTTACTTAGATCAGAGCAGAGTGCTGCTCACTGACGTCTGCGATCATCGCCGAAGACGAGAGCGTCATCTCATTGCAACCAGTGGTTCGATGAACCCTCTGCCGGGCACTTAATTTTGATTTGCAGAGTCCCCATGTAGATGTAGCTTTAGATCTAGATGTGGGGCGAAACATTTATTAGATAGTACCTTGTTGCAAAGTTTAGAGTCATTTGTACTTTGAGAGAAGAAACTATCTTATACTACAACTCATACGTTAGCCTCCATTGAGAGTAATAAATACGCATAAAAGCGTAGTGTTACAAAGTTAACTATTTCATGTTGTCCAAGCTGTAATATAGATTAGATTAGATTAGACTTACATTCATTCCAATTGATCCGTAGTGAGGAGGTCCTCCAGGATGTAGAACAAATCAGAAAAACAACAATACATGACAAATATTTACAACTCAAACAATTAATTTAATGTATCATTTCACAGGTGCCAAGTGCAATGATCGTCATTTTTTAATGAACACTATATTAAAGGATCATTTTACAAATACTAATGCACTGAATTTAAAATAATTTTTTTAAATTTATTTATAAGGTAATAAACATGTAATACAACTGCTATAACACTTATTTACATTACTGCACTGAAATTTTGCAGAAGTTATATACAGGGTGAGTCACCTAACGTTACCGCTGGATATATTTCGTAAACCACATCAAATACTGACGAACCGATTCCACAGACCGAACGAGAGGAGAGGGGCTAGTGTAATTGTTTAGTACAAACCATACAAAAATGCACGGAAGTATGTTTTTTAACACAAACCTACGTTTTTTTAAATGGAACCACATTAGTTTTGTTAGCATATCTGGACATATAAACAAATACGTAATCAGTGCGGTTTGTTGCATTGTAAAATGTTATTTACATTCGGAGATATTGTAACCTAAAGTTGACGCTTGAAACCTCCGACGTTCAGTTGCGTGTTGTAACAAACACGGGGCACGGCCGGCGAGCAGCATCTGCAGGGACATGTTTACAATGACGACCGTGTTTACGAGTGTGGCTGTAGTGCACTGTTGTGGTTTGGTCTAGCTGTCGCAGTGTCCGCATGTAGCGCTTGCTGCTATTGTTATTCTGCATTCGTCTCCGCACGCAGACCAACTGTAGTACACCGTGTTAACAGACGTCTGTGATAGTGTAGTGTTGTAGGAACTGTGACCATGGTGTATTCGAACTCTGAAGAGGCGGAGATGATACTCATCTATGGCGAGAGTCGACGAAATGCAGCTGAAGCCTGCAGGGTGTATGCAGAACGGTACCCGGACAGAGAGCATCCAACGTGCCGCACATTGCAAAACATTTACCGCCAACTGTATGCAACAGGTATGGTCGTAGCACGCAAACGGGTCCGTAACAGTCCCGTCACAGGAGAAGCGGGTGCAGTTGGTGTGTTAGCTACTGTTGCCATGAACCCACACATGAGTGCACGGGACATTGCGAGAGCCGGTGGACTGAGTCAAAGTAGTGTCATGATACTACTGCATCGTCACCGCTTTCACCCGTTTTATGTGTCGCTACATCAGCAATTACATGGTGATGACTTTAATCATCGAGTGCAATTCTGTCAATGGGCATTAACAGAGAATGCGTTGCAGTTCTACCTGTTTACCGATGAAGCGGGTTTCACAAACCACGGGGCAGTGAATCTACGGAACATGCATTGCTGGTCCGTGGACAATCCTCGCTGGCTCAGACAGGTAGTGCGACAGCGACCGTGGACTGTAAATGTTTGGTGCAGAATCATTGGCGACCACCTCATTGGTCCTCACTTCATTGCAAGGGCCCAAACAGCTGCAACATACATCGCGTATCTACAGAATGATCTGCCAACGTTGCTCGAAAATGTCGCACTGGAAACGCGTCGACGTATGTGGTATCAACATGATGGTGCACCTGCAAATTGTGCAATTAACACTAGGCTGACCCTTGACAGGATGTTCGTTGGGCGTTTCATAGGACGTGGAGGACGCATAAATTGGCTAGCCCGTTCTCCTGATCTTACATCTCTGGACTTCTTTCTGTGGGGTACGTTAAAGGAGAATGTGTAACGTGATGTGCCTACAACCCCAGAGGATATGAAACAACGTATTGTGGCAGCCTGTGGCGTCATTACACCAGATGTACTGTGGCGTGTACGACATTCATTACGCCAGAGATTGCAATTGTGTGCAGCAGATGATGGCCACCACATTGACCATCTATTGTCCTGACATGTCGGGACACACTCTATTCCACTCCGTAATTGAAAACGGAAACCACGTATGGACGTGTACCTCACCCCTCATGGTAATGTACATGTGCGTCAGTGAAAAAGACCAATAAAAAGGTGTTAGCATGTGGACGTAATGTGCTGTTCCAATCTCATCTGTACCTAAGGTCCACCACCGTTCCCTTTGGATCCCTACGTAATTCGGTACTCTCCGATACACACGATCGAACAGCGGAGGAGTGTTACTCAAGCGTCAACTTTAGGTTACAATATCTCCGGATGTAATTAACATTTTACAATGCAACAAACGGCACTGATTACGTATTTGTTTATATGGTCAGATGTGCTAACAAGACTAACGGAGTTTCATTTAAAAAAACGTAGGTTTGTGTTAAGAAACATACTTCCGTCCATTTTTGTATGGTTTGTATTAACCAATTACACTAGCCCCTCTCCTCACGTTTGGTCTGTGGAATAGATTCGTCAGTATTTGATGTGGTTTACGAAATATATCCAGCGGTAATGTTAGGTGACTCACCCTGTATATATACTGGGTGTTACAAAAAGGTATGGCCAAACTTTCAGGAAACATTCCTCACACACAAAGAAAGAAAATATGTTATGTGGACATGTGTCCGGAAACACTTACTTTCCATGTTAGAGCTCATTTTATTACTTCTCTTCAAATCACATTAATCATGGAATGGAAACACACAGCAACAGAACGTACCAGCGTGACTTCAAACACTTTGTTACAGGAAATGTTCAAAACGTCCTCCGTTAGCGAGGATACATGCATCCACCCTCCGTCGCATGGAATCCCTGATGCGCTGATGCAGTCCTGGAGAATGGCGTATTGTTTCACAGCCGTCCACAATACGAGCACGAAGAGTATTTACGTTTGGTACAGGGGTTGCGTAGACAAGAGCTTTCAAATGCCCCCATAAATGAAAGTCAAGAGGGTTGCGGTAGGAGAGCGTGGAGGCCATGGAATTCGTCTGCCTCTACCAATCCAACGGTCACCGAATCTGTTGTTGTGATGCATACGAACACTTCGACTGAATTGTGCAGGAGCTTCATCGTGCATGAACCACATGTTGTGTCGTACTTGTAAGGCACATGTTCTAGCAGCACAGGTAGAGTATCCCGTATGAAATCATGGCGGTGAAACGAGGAAGTACAGTACATACTGACGAAACTAAAATGAGCTCTAACATGGAAATTAAGCGTTTCCGGACACATGTCCACATAACATCTTTTCTTTATTTGTGTGTGAGGAATGTTTCCTGAAAGTTTGGCCGTACCTTTTTGTATATATATAAATCAGTTGGTTCTACTGAGAAATTCATCAATGGAGTAGAAGGAGTTGGCCACCAATAAATCCTTTAGGCTTCTTTTAAACTGAATTACATTGGTTATTAGGTTTTTTATGGCTGCTGGCAAGTTATTGAAAATGTGTGTTCCTGAATAATGCACACCTATTTGTACAAGACTAAGTGACTTTAAATCCTTGTGCAGATTATTCTAATTTCTAGTATTGATTTCATGAATTGAGCTGTTGGTTTGAAAAAGTGACATATTTTTAATGACAAATTTCATTAAAGAATAAATATATTGGGAAGCAGTAGTTAGTAATCCTAGTTCCCTAAGCAGGCTTCTGCAGATGTTCTTGAGTTCACACCACACATAACTCTTACTGCACGTTTTTGTGTCCGCAAAACTTTATCTAGGCTTGATGAATTACCCCAGAAAATAATCCCATATGACATTATGGAATGAAAGTAAGCATAGTGTGCCAGATTTTTCATTTTTATATCCCCTATGTCTGACACAATTTGCATTGCAAATAGAGATTTGTTAAGACGCTTCAGCAGTTCTGTGGTGTGCTTTTCCCAGCTGAATTTATTATCAAGCTGTAATCCAAAGAATTTAACACTGTCCACTTCTTCTATCTGCTTGTCATCGTATGTTAGGCATATACTCGTGGGTCACGCCTTACGAGGTCTGAACTGCATGTAGTGTGTTTTTTCAAAGTTTAGTGACAAATACACTCCTGGAAATGGAAAAAAGAACACATTGACACCGGTGTGTCAGACCCACCATACTTGCTCCGGACACTGCGAGAGGGCTGTACAAGCAATGATCACACGCACGGCACAGCGGACACACCAGGAACCGCGGTGTTGGCCGTCGAATGGCGCTAGCTGCGCAGCATTTGTGCACCGCCGCCGTCAGTGTCAGCCAGTTTGCCGTGGCATACGGAGCTCCATCGCAGTCTTTAACACTGGTAGCATGCCGCGACAGCGTGGACGTGAACCGTATGTGCAGTTGACGGACTTTGAGCGAGGGCGTATAGTGGGCATGCGGAAGGCCGGGTGGACGTACCGCCGAATTGCTCAACACGTGGGGCGTGAGGTCTCCACAGTACATCGATGTTGTCGCCAGTGGTCGGCGGAAGGTGCACGTGCCCGTCGACCTGGGACCGGACAGCAGCGACGCACGAATGCACGCCAAGACCGTAGGATCCTACGCAGTGCCGTAGGGGACCGCACCGCCACTTCCCAGCAAATTAGGGACACTGTTGCTCCTGGGGTATCGGCGAGGACCATTCGCAACCGTCTCCATGAAGCTGGGCTACGGTCCCGCACACCGTTAGGCCGTCTTCCGCTCACGCCCCAACATCGTGCAGCCCGCCTCCAGTGGTGTCGCGACAGGCGTGAATGGAGGGACGAATGGAGACGTGTCGTCTTCAGCGATGAGAGTCGCTTCTGCCTTGGTGCCAATGATGGTCGTATGCGTGTTTGGCGCCGTGCAGGTGAGCGCCACAATCAGGACTGCATACGACCGAGGCACACAGGGCCAACACCCGGCATCATGGTGTGGGGAGCGATCTCCTACACTGGCCGTACACCACTGGTGATCGTCGAGGGGACACTGAATAGTGCACGGTACATCCAAACCGTCATCGAACCCATCGTCCTACCATTCCTAGACCGGCAAGGGAACTTTCTGTTCCAACAGGACAATGCACGTCCGCATGTATCTCGTGCCACCCAACGTGCTCTAGAAGGTGTAAGTCAACTACCCTGGCCAGCAAGATCTCCGGATCTGTCCCTCATTGAGCATGTTTGGGACTGGATGAAGCGTCGTCTCACGCGGTCTGCACGTCCAGCACGAACGCTGGTCCAACTGAGGCGCCAGGTGGAAATGGCATGGCAAGCCGTTCCACAGGACTACATCCAGCATCTCTACGATCGTCTCCATGGGAGAATAGCAGCCTGCATTGCTGCGAAAGGTGGATATACACTGTACTAGTGCCGACATTGTGCATGCTCTGTTGCCTGTGTCTATGTGCCTGTGGTTCTGTCAGTGTGATCATGTGATGTATCTGACCCCAGGAATGTGTCAATAAAGTTTCCCCTTCCTGGGACTATGAATTCACGGTGTTCTTATTTCAATTTCCAGGAGTGTAGTTGGCTAGGGACCAGTGATTAATGTCCACAAATATTTTATTATCTGATCTTTCTAAGACTACACATGATTTTCTATTTATTGCAATGTTTGTATTTTCGGCAAACAAAATGAACTTGACATCTGGTAATGTTACTGATGGAAGGTCATTAATATACACAAGATAAAGTAAGGGCCCTAAAATGGAACCTTGTGGGATCCCACATGTAATTAGTTCCCAGTTGGATGATGCCTGATTGCTTGATACATGTCTCTTTCCTAATAACACCATTTGTTTCCTGCCAAAGATATAAGATTTGAACCATTTTGCAGCATTTCCTGTTACACTATAATATTCTACTTTTCTTAAAAGGATATTGTGATTTACACAGTCAAATGCCAGATCAGAAAATATACCAGTTGCCTGAAATTTTTATCTACTGAATTAAGCACATTTTTAGGTAAGTTTAGATAGCCTTCTCTATATCAGAACCCTTTAGAAATCCGAACTGTGACTTTGACAGTATGCTATTTGAGGTAAGATGGTTATAAAGCCGATTGTACATTACTTTTTAAAAATTTTTTCAGAATGCTGGCAAAAGTGAAATTCGATGGAAATTTGATGCTATTTCCTTATCTCCCTTCTTAAACAGTGGCTTAACCTCAGAATATTTAAACCATTCAGGAAATATTCCACTGATAAATGACTGGTTACACAGATAGCTTAATATGTTACTTAACTCAGAATCACATTCTTTAATTAGCTTTGTTGATATTTCATCATACTCACTAGATGTTTTTGATTTTAAATTATTTTATGATGGACATTATTTCTGCTGGGGTAGTGAGGGTCAAATTCATATTATGGAAGTTACTTGAAATGTCTGGTCTGAGGTATTCCATAGCAGCATCTACAGAACCTAACAACTCCATCTTTTCAGTAACAGTTATAAAATGTTTGTTAAAAAGTTCTGCGACACTATACACATCTGTCTCCAATGTATCATTTACTCTTAATGGTATTTGTCCCTCTTCATGTCTGGTTCTACCGGTCTCCTCCTTCACTATATCCCATATTGCCTTTATTTTGTTATCTGATATGACAATCTTTTCCTTGTAATATATTTGCTTTGATGTCCGTATTACAGTCTTTAATATTTAGCAGTATTTCTTGTAATGTGCTATAGCATCAACATCGGAATTGTTTCGGATTGACAGATACAGTTTTCCTTTTGATTTACAAGATACCCCTATTCCTTTGAGTAATCCATGGCTTCTTTGTAGACTTTTCTCTAACCTTGGTAAGTTTTTGGGGAAAACAATGTTCGAATGAGGTAAGCACTTTATTAGCAAAAGTGTTATATTTTTCATTCAAGTCATGAACACTGTAAACATTGGTTCATTGAATGTCTCTGAGGAGTGTCCTAAAATAATAAATTTTTGGCTTATTCATTACCCTCATGGGCTCAGACTTAACAGATTTTATGTCCTGTTCAGTATTAACATTTAACAGAATTAACTGCATGTCATGATCTGAGAGGCCATTGACTATTGGTTTTGTAATACACTCCTGGAAATTGAAATAAGAACACCGTGAATTCATTGTCCCAGGAAGGGGAAACTTCATTGACACATTCCTGCGGTCAGATACATCACATGATCACACTGACAGAACCACAGGCACATAGACACAGGCAACAGAGCATGCACAATGTCGGCACTAGTACAGTGTATATCCACCTTTCGCAGCAATGCAGGCTGCTATTCTCCCATGGAGACGATCGTAGAGATGCTGGATGTAGTCCTGTGGAACGGCTTGCCATGCCATTTCCACCTGGCGCCTCAGTTGGACCAGCGTTCGTGCTGGACGTGCAGACCGCGTGAGACGACGCTTCATCCAGTCCCAAACATGCTCAATGGGGGACAGATCCGGAGATCTTGCTGGCCAGGGTAGTTGACTTACACATTCTAGAGCACGTTGGGTGGCACGGGATACATGCGGACGTGCATTGTCCTGTTGGAACAGCAAGTTCCCTTGCCGGTCTAGGAATGGTAGGACGATGGGTTCGATGACGGTTTGGATGTACCGTGCACTATTCTGTGTCCCCTCGACGATCACCAGTGGTGTACGGCCAGTGTAGGAGATCGCTCCCCACACCATGATGCCGGGTGTTGGCCCTGTGTGCCTCGGTCGTATGCAGTCCTGATAGTGGCGCTCACCTGCACGGCGCCAAACACGCATACGACCATCATTGGCACCAAGGCAGAAGCGACTCTCATCGCTGAAGACGACACGTCTCCATTCGTCCCTCCATTCACGCCTGTCGCGACACCACTGGAGGCGGGCTGCACGATGTTGGGGCGTGAGCGGAAGACGGCCTAACGGTGTGCGGGACCGTAGCCCAGCTTCATGGAGACGGTTGCGAATGGTCCTCGCCGATACCCCAGGAGCAACAGTGTCCCTAATTTGCTGGCAAGTGGCAGTGCGGTCCCCTACAGCACTGCGTAGGATCCTACGGTCTTGGCGTGCATTCGTGCGTCGCTGCGGTCCGGTCCCAGGTCAACGGGCACGTGCACCTTCCGCCGACCACTGGCGACAACATCGATGTACTGTGGAGACCTCACGCCCCACGTGTTGAGCAATTCGGCGGTACGTCCACCCGGCCTCCCGCATGCCCACAATACGCCCTCGCTCAAAGTCCGTCAACTGTACATACGGTTCACGTCCACGCTGTCGCGGCATGCTACCAGTGTTAAAGACTGCGATGGAGCTCTGTATGCCACGGTAAACTGGCTGACACTGACGGCGGCGGTGCACAAATGCTGCGCAGCTAGCGCCATTCGACGGCCAACACCGCGGTTCCTGGTGTGTCCGCTGTGCCGTGCGTGTGATCATTGCTTGTACAGCCCTCTCGCAGTGTCCGGAGCAAGTATGGTGGGTCTGACACACCGGTATCAATGTGTTCCTTTTTCCATTTCCAGGAGTGTATAATTTTGTTCATTGGACTTGTCTATAAAGATATAATCAGTGGCTGTTTGTGAGCAATTGGCTACCCTAGTGGGGAACTTTACAGTGGGAATTAAGTTAAATGATAGTGCTACTAACTCAAATAAGTTCTTATTGGGAAAGTCTTTAATGAAATCTACATTGAAATCCCTAGAAACCACTATTTCCTTGTTTTTGGTTGTTAAATGGGCCAGTACAGCTTCAAGGTGATATACGAACAGATTAAAGTTACCTGCAGGTGCTCGATATACACTTAATATAATGAAGGATTTTTTGTGAAATTCTACTTCTGTTGCACATGCTTCCATATGCTGTTCAAGGCAAAATTTATGAATGTCTATGTTCTTAAATTTATGACAGTTCCTGATGAATGTGGCAATTCCTCCATTCTCCATTCCTGATCTAGAAAAGTGAGATACTAACCTAAACCCTGTAACACTTAAAAGCCGCACAGGATTAGCCGTGTGGTCTAAGGTGCTGCGGTCATGGGCTGTGCGGCCGGTCCCGGCGGAAGTTCGAGTCCTCCCTCGGGCATGGGTGTGTGTGTTTGTCCTTAGAATAATTTATGTTAAGTACTGTGTAAGCTTAGGGACTGATGACCTTAGCAGTTAAGTCCCATAAGATTTCACACACATTTGTTCTGAACACTTTAAAGTTTTATACCAGTGGTCACATGATGTTCAGAGAGGCAGATTATGTCAGCTGGGTTTGAAAACCCTAATTCATCTATGTAGATAATTAATTTATTAATTATATTTCTCAGCCCTCGAATATTTTGATGCAATAAAGACAGCTGACATTTCAAATTGATTGAGTTAAAATTGTGTAGAGTTAAAATATCTGTTGACTGTTGAAAATTCTAAACCAATGGCTGTTTATGCTGAAGTAATAAGCTAGAATTATGTTTTTTGGTTTCTTTTTCAAACTGAAGATTGTCTCAGTCCTAAACTCACTTAAAATTTGGTTTATTTCTGTCCTCACTACCCTAAAAAGGGTCTTTCCTGAACCCTATAACCACAGGTATTTTTTCACTCATGACAGTGCCTCTCCTTTTATCTTTCCTGCTATTTTCCCAGCCGTTTTACCCTTCCCCTTCCTGCTGAGGTGAAGGCCATGCCTAGTATAATCCCACCTATTGATAGAATCAAGAGGAACCACACCAATGTGTGACGCTGCACCCGACATAAGCAGCCGTTCCAGCTCCAAATTAACTCTCTTGACAGAAGCATTCAAATGAGGTCGGTCATGGCGCCCAAGAACAGATACAAACTCAACACTAGTATGCTTCGATGCTGATGCAGTTTTTGCCAGGTCACACTCTATACTGTACCCAGGATCTCTGTCAATACTATTACCTGCCACACCCACTATAACCACGGTGTCTTCCTTAGTGAAATATTTGCAAATTGATCCTAAATCCTCTGTCACCTGCTCCAGACCAGCACTAGGTTTAAAAAAAGTTGGTGACATGGTATTCTGATCCTAGTTCATCCTGTAAAAGTTGGCCAACACCTCTGCCATGGGAATTACCTAACAACGACAGTTTCTTATTCTTTACTGATCCCCATATATTCTTCCTTTTCAATTTACTGCTGAAAGTTTGTTGTGCCCTGTCTACACCTGCAACTTCTTGAGTCTCACCAGCTTCTAACTGAAGCAACAGGTCAAATCTATTTTCCCCATTCACCACGAAACCATCAGACAAAGTTCTAGGCATGTTCCTCCTGTTGCCTGTTGCCACTTCCCACCTCTCTTTACCCTTCTCCATCCTTAACCTGACAAGATCTCCCCTGGCCTTGCCTAACTCAGCCTGAAAGGCGGCAATTTTCCCCTCTTCTTCTAGTGCCTTCCTATGTCTACTACAAATCCTACAAAACCACTGATGAGTCTCATTTGTTTCCCCTATTCCCACGCCACTGCAGTCACCCACATGGAAAAAACTACACTAAAGCCCTGACCTAACAATTCTGCGGCAGGTCAAGCACTTTTCACTCATGATAAACGTAATAGTATATTAAGAATAAGTCAGTTAAATTACAGATAAACACGAAAATATGGTTCCACAAATTTGGCCTATACGCGGCTCTGTGTAAACAAAAGCAACAGTGTGAAGTTTCTGAAACAACAACTTAAACTTTACGCTACTTTCCGGAAATTCTAGTTAAATAATGAGAGGTACGCTACAGTTAAATTGCTGGAGAAAGCAAAGAACAACTAAAACGAAATTCTATAGATTTTCTGCGGCAAAACGTAAACAGAAAATACGACTGTACGATCTTTCCGTGTTTTCTGCTATATCACGTAAACAAAAATGAAACCTTTAATGGTCACTTAAAAGGTATACTAATACACCTATTTACCAGGTAATCAGTAGTAAACTATATGTTTTTAATCTAAAATGACTTATCTTTACTAGAACATCAAAACTCGCGCCGTTGCCTGACTGATGTAATATTTCTTATTCCTTGCAGTATTAACTCGATCTCCTATAGAACAAACCCTAAGAACCAAACACGACGCAGACGAGTGTTACTTCGTGTGGCACATGTTATATCGCAGCTATTGCTTAAATTTCACCTAAGGGTCATCAGCAACAGCGGTCAAAGACTTGCAGTGTATGATACTACTCTCATTTTGACAAGTATAATGAATCATCCTCCTCTAACATTACCTTTTTTTTATAGAGATAACCAATACCACGTATACTACCGATTCTTGAATAGCTTAAAATTATCCAAGCTGTATCACTAATAGAATTCTCATATTTTGCATACGATGTATTATATTTCAGGCTGAAATGTGTAAAAAAGAAATTAATGTGTTACAATCGATATGTACTAACAGTTAAGATTACTCTTCTTTTATGAAGAATTGCAATTACTAATTTTTGCCATACTTAAAATTCATATTATTAATTGCGCAATCAAACACTAATTATTAAATTTGTTTCTGGATTAATTTATGAAATAATGATACAAGATAGTAAAGATTCTTCTCGTGCCGGGAATGTTTGTAAACCATTTTGCTTTGTAAAGTCTTTGGAAACTGTGAGTACCGCAGAACGTAAGGTTGGCTCTGAGCAGTGTGGGACTTAACTTCTGTGGACACCAGTCCCCTAGAACTTAGAACTACTTAAACCTAACTAACCTAAGGACATCACACACATCCATGTCGGAGGCAGGATTCGAACCTGCGACCGTAGCAGTCCCGCGGTTCCGGACTGCGCGCCTAGAACCACTAGACCACCGCGGCCGGCAGAACGTAAAGAGTGGTGGGCATGCCTCAGATTGAAGTAGACATTTTATAAGTTTTTTGAATGTGGAAATTATAAAGCCCTTGTGATTTAGAAGAATGGGATAAAATAAAAAGATAGTCATATTAACAGGCAACTCTTCATCAGTTATTTCGTCTTCGAGAACCAACAACGAAAATTAAAATTTTCAGCAGCAAGAATGTATTCCCAGACACAACAATATTTTGAGGCAGTAATAACAACAACAATGAGGTAATCAAGATCAGTAAGAAAAGTTCTTCTTTTGTAGTCTTACTCCTCCCGAAGTTCTCAAAATTTTTGCAAAGAATGATAACTTTAATAGTGATATGTGGAAGGGTAAGATTACACAAGGGCGTTGCCAAAGGTTGCGGGCTGAGATATAGGCTCACGGAACCCTCTTGCCCTTAGGATGGGAAACGGTCCCTATAGGTGGAGAATCAGCAACGACCGTCAAGTGAGGATACAGAAGGCAACGGAAACCGCTACATTAAGGGGACATGCTCGTGAAAATGACCAAAAATTTAAAAAAAGTCCTGGGTCTATATAAACGACCATTCCATACTTATTTCAAAAATGTATAGTTTATGGGTATTATCATTTTCCATTCGTTCTAAAATTGAGGTTGAATGTAATGTTGTAGAGTAGCCACGACCATCTGTCAGTCTGAAGTGCGGCAGAATACGTATGCATTATTTTGTTTGTCCGTTTTTTTCTGTCGTTAGTTACGGATCGTTAGCACAGGTGTAATCTAGGCACTGACTTCCGGATCCAGAGTCCAGGCATGTGTAGAATGTTAGAATATGAACAAAGATCTAAGAATATATGACTTCGGAATTTCACACGCGTATTGTTTTTTAGTTATTGTGTGTTGTTTTATTTCTGTGTGTGTGTTTCCTGTGCTAAAAATGCCTAGAGTAAAGAAATATAGCCCCAAACGAAAGTTTCGCGGCAACCAGTTCCAAACACAATTGAATAATGCGCATCAGTTGCTTCAAAAGTTGCCCGTAGAAACTATGTCTATAGCTAGTGCTTAGAGACGTAAATTTCGATTTCTGAATGTAATAAGTAGCCTAGTAGTATTGTGAGCAGCAATAACGAAGGAAATGTTATTGTGAACCTAAATATGCTGTCAAGACTTTTGAAGAGTGCTGTGAAATGTAAGTACTACAGTTCTGAAGATAGTATTGACGTTTCTGAGCAACCTGTAACTCGTGTTGAGTCCGCCTTGATGCAAAACACCTTGTTATTCGTTGTGGCTGCTTTTATACATACACCATGCAACGAACGTGAGTACACGAATTAGTTAAGTAACAACTCAGTACACACCAAATAACTGATTCCCACAACCCCAAGTATATATTGCTGACATACGAAGTTCACCTTTTAGTATTTTGTCTACTAACAGCCGCTCATATGGTTGCAGATGACTTCATGTTCGCTAAGTAACAAACGGCAACAGAAAAACAAGAGCACAGAAAAATGTCTTAAACAGTGCGAATAATTGCTTAAAACATGTTGCAACATTGAATAAATAAGGTAGTATGGAAGTATCCATAGAAAACTATATTTTAAAAGACGAATAGTAAAAATGTAATAATATTTTACTGTGTTTGTGTAACCATACTGTTTTCTGCATGATTTCAGATTAAAACTAGTTTGGGATAATAAAGAAATAAACGCATAACAAGGTGTTTTGCATCAAGGTGGACTCAATTTCTGATATTACTGTTTTTTCTATGCAAACACAGACCAAATGGAAGAGTTCCAAGATAAAATCATTGCAATAAACACGCCACCACCATTGGCGACTAACCTATCCTTACGATAAACATCCAGTCTCAACTTAGGATTTTGTTGTCATTGACGTCAGGCTTCAACCAGCTTTCTGTTCCCAATTCTATCTGTGCATTATAACCTTCAGTAAGCGATACTAATTCTGGGACTTTTCCTTGGATGCTCCTTCAGTTTACTAATATCATATTTGTCATTTCTATCTCTGATCTGCAAAGACGAAGAGTCTCTGAGGTCGCTGTGTCTGATTTAACAGGCAAATCGTGTTTGCTCCCAAGGGAGGGGTCTTCTAACTTGAAAAAGCCCATGTGCACGCCACATGTACTCCGCTACCCTAGTAGCCGCTTCCTGCGTGTAATGCACGTCTGATCTGTTAAGGGAACTCTACAATTATGCACCCGATAGCGGAGGTTTGAGGTTTGACAGATACAAAAATTAATACATAATGTTTTATGTGGTGTAAGTGAACATTCAATGAAAAGAACAGCAGAAGAAGTAGTAGCCTTGTCTGAGAATACAGACATTGTAGTAGTATTTGACGGATTTTGGCAGAAGAGAGGTCATACTTCTCTGAATGGGGTTGTCACTGCCACACATATTGAAACTGGTAAGAAAGTAGATGATGAATGTCTAACAAAGCACTGCCAGGGTTTTTCAGGTAAATTTATTGGCACCCATGTTTGTGCAAATATCTTTTATGGCCCAAGTGGAAACATGGGAACGAAAGGAGTTCTAAACATATTTAGAAGATCAGAGGTCAGTCGTGGTCTGAGGTATGTAGGTTACCTTTGGGATGGAGACTGTAAAGAACACACTACTGTTAATGACAGTCCAAATGGGGACACTATGCTAGAAAAGCATGTACAAGAAAGAATGGGAGCTCGGCTGAGAAAATTATGTTAAGATTTCAGTGGAAAAAAAACTGTCAGACGGAAAACACATAGGTGGTCCAGGTCATCTTTCCAAAAGTGAAATTGATTCTTTGACTCAATATTATGGCCTAGCAAAAGGAGAAATGTAGGAAATTTGCAGAACATGAGACGAGCTGTTTCGACAACATGGTTTCAGAGTGTCAACAGATGAAACCCCCACATTATGGTTTGTGTCCCAAAAGGGAAAGATTCGTGGTGCGAGTACTGGTTGAGCAATGCTGCAGGCATACAGTATACACACAAGGATTCCTTACCATTTTCTGTAATGGAGACAATTAGGCTTATATATAGGGATTTGTCAAATAAAAATCTACTTACGATATATATGCATGGCCTCTCTCAGAATGCAAATGAAAGCTTCAACAGCTGTATATGGGAGAGAATACCCAAAACTGTATTTATTGGGCTGACAGTACTGAAGATTGGTGTAATGGATGCAATAATAACATTCAATGATGGTGCAATTTCAAGGATCAATGTTGTGAAGAAACTGAACATCCAGATGGGAAGGAATATTGCTTTAGCTATAACTGATATCGATAAGCGGCGGGTAACCGAAGCAGAGACAGCTGCAGAAGCTGCTACCAAGGAGTCAGGGATAAAGAAAAGGATGAAGAGAAAGAGTATAGGGGATAAGGAAACAAGAGGACAACTGGATTATGCAGCTGGAATGTTCTAAACGAGCATAGTGGTAAGTTAATAAATCTGTAAATCTTCTTTTGCGATTTATCGAAAACTAGAATTTTCATCATTCAGGTACACTTTTTTCCTAAATGACTGATGTTACACCGACAACAATTGGTACAGATATTCAGAATGACCTCATCTACCTTTCTTGCCTACTACTTCCTGATGATGGTGATGTGGATGATATTTGAGCTACAATTTTAAATATTTTGCTGTAGTAAAATAAATTACTTGTCTTTTTCACAGATCAGCATCAGGGAAGGAAATTGAAGGCTTAAAACACTTATGTGAATGTTGTCAGTACTATGACTCTTTCTCCAAGCTGTGCAGTCAGTGGTTCCAAAGATAATAGTACTGCAGTGAAATAGTATTCCATTTTTTGTACTATTATAAATATTGTTTTCAGTACCAAAACATAATAAATATCTCAATAATTTTTTGGGAAATGCTTTGACTTATTACCATAATTCTGTGTAAGAATTTTGAGCTATCTCTCATTTATAGATCAGTAGCACTATGAGGATGACGATAATGCTACAAATACAGGCCGTTCAGGGGCGTGTCCCTTTAAAGGCACGTGAATATTTATTCACAAGACAAGTGTCTTATAACTCAAAAAATGGCTATATTTCCTTAACTCTCCAATGGCAAAAGATCATCCCCCATTTCACTTCTTTATGTAATTAATGAAAAACGCAATATGTGCATCTACAAACAAATACAAATAGAAGGCTGAATGACTTCATTCTAGGCCTAGTTTTATTAATAACATTATTCGTTTTCTGCGGTTTTTGCATGGTATGTTTTACAGTGTTTATTGCACTGTTCACATACGTAGTATGCGTTCGACTAGTGGAATCTCCTGTTTTGACAGAGCTTATGGAGCAATCCTTGTAGGCGTATCGCCATACAACATGTCGAAATTGGTAGTTTGCGTATCTCCACTCTTCTGTCATTATGGGTCGGTTCAGTATAGTGCTTTTTCCTGAAAGAGTTGTGCTTTCCTGGAAGAATTTGGTGTGTGCTTCTGTGGGCACTGGTAACGGACAGGACCATCTGCATTCTTTCATTAAGGCGTAAGACACTCTTGAAGGAGTTGTCTTTCCAACGCTCAGGATTCATTTCATGTAGTGGGATTTAACTTTCTCCAATATTACGAGATCGTTCACTTGTCTCAGATTATGTGGAGCCGTCACTGTTGGTGCTACGGCTGTTTTAAATAGTGTAATTACTGTTTTCATTCAGAGTTTTTATGGCTGTTGGATGTTGTAAATTGTTTTTATTGCTGCTGTTGATCTTTATTTCACAAGGGTGTTAAAAAATGTCAGTCTTGTTTCCTCAGTGACTCCGAGATATTTACATTTTGTTACTCCTTCTAGAGATTTGTTTTGAAGGGACAGTGTGTCTGTTGATGAGAGCCTACGACCTTTTCTGAAAGTCATCTCACAGCTTTTCACTCATTCGGATATCCGAGAGCGGACTACCAAGGGCAGGTGATCGTGAGCAAAAGATTGAATAAACTATGAAATTGTCTGAGGCACAAAATCAATAGGAAATCCAGGGAAACTAAGGAGGAAGTCTTCAGCAAAACGTGAGGAAATAGGAAATGATACAGTAGCCGGTAGAACAGATTCGGCGTACAGGAGCCATGCGTGATATTGACAGTAAAGGCTTCAACAGTAATAGCGCGAAGGAATTCTACTGCTGAAAATGCTAGTAGACGTGAAACACCACGGAGCCCCAGTATTATTGGTTAGTAGATCATAGGAAGACTCACGTCAACTAAGGCAGGAGGGACCTATAAAATTTCTTTCGAATTACCGTAGTTGTTGGGGAAAATGATAATCAAATGACTATTCGACATGGGGTGTGACATCTATGAGACTAGAGACATATTATCAGAATTTCCGAAAAATATCACCAACATCAATCAGTAGGTAGCGGGGCATATACAAGCGAGAACTCTCGCAGTATCAGTTTTGTCAGCTCACACATCCAAGTTGCCAACCAGTAGGAGAATGGAGAAGAAAATTCAATAGCTATTTAGTGACGATCACTGCGGACTCAGAAAAGCTTAGGACACCTGAGAAGTCGTCCTAACACTTCAATTGTTAACAGAGACAAGAATTAAGAAAAATCGAATCTATTTGATTGGATTTGTCAACCTCGAAAATCGGTTCGACGACGCAATATGGTGCAAAATAATTGAAATCCTCAGTGAAATCGGTACAAGTTTAAAAAATAAGGGATGAGTGATACATAATGTGTAGAAGAACTTAGAGGGAACAAAATGAGTTCAAGACCAAAAACGAAGTGTTCCGATTGAAACATGGTGAGATATGAATGCAGTCTTTCTCATCTATTGTTCAATCTGTTCATCGAAGAAACAATGGCGGAATAGAGAGAGACTCAAGTACGGGATCAGAAATTCGTTAATGAGGTTGCTATCCTCAGTGAAAGTGCAGAATTATTACAGGATGTGCTGAATGGTGTGGTGTCACCGCCAGACACCACACTTGCTAGGTGGTAGCTTTAAATCGGCCGCGGTCCATTAGTACATGTCGGACCCGCGTGTCGCCACTGTCAGTGATCGCAGACCGAGCGCCACCACACGGCAGGTCTAGAGAGACGTAATAGGACTCGTCCCAGTTGCACGGACGACTTTGCTAGCGACTACACTGACGAAGCCTTTCTCTCATTTGCCGAGAGACAGTTAGAATAGCCTTCAGCTAAGTCCATGGCTACGACCTAGCAAGGCGCCATTAACCATTTCTAGAGAGAGTCTCACTTGTATCATCAAGAATGCTGTATACAAATGATGGATTAAATTTAAGTATTCCAGCAGCTACGTACTTTTCTTTATAGCATTCATTACGTATCCTGTTTCAGACTTAAGCAAGCCTGTGTGAATTAAACGCGTGCCTTTCGGTTACCCGTCACTGTGGCTGTCTTGTCAGTCCACTACAAATGGTGCATTTATTGATAAACGGCTAAGGTGTGCTTCTTGGTTTATGGTCAACAATCCTACTTGCAGGTTGCTTATCAAATGTCTGCCAGGGAAGACAAAAATCATAGTTTCAATATTTCCTGTAATGGTTGACATAATTTAAAATCTTAAAATTCTGTCAAAATCTACTCATTAAGTCGTATAATTTTATGTTAAATATTTAATACATTAAAACAAGTAATACAGTTAGAATCTGTGAGCGTGTCTTGAGACATAGCCCTCAAATACCAACGTTGCATTCATCCAGTATTGTAGAGTGAGAGCACTTAGTGACTAGCAAGAAACCTTACACATTCTTCTTGCACCAAGTTCAAACGCCTAATGTAGCTGAAAAATTATATCGTTGTGCAACACACAGTTTAAGAGCTATGAGCTCATAAACATTGAGATCTGTCAATAACTGACTTTTGTTTAAGACACTCTGTGACGTGCAAGAAACCTTATTCGTTCTTTTTGCAACACGTTCAGCAGACAATATCCATATATACCATACAATGTAATTGCAAAATTATATTGTTATGCAACACACACTTTTAGAGCTGTGAGGTCATAAACATTGAGATCAGTGAAAAACTAACTTTTGTTTAAGACAAAGCGCAAATCAGCTATACTATACTCAACCACTGTTTGATGCATAGTGCACTGAGCGACTTCCAAAAACGTTTGAACATAATTTCAAACCATTCCTAAAATTTTTCTCTCTTACTTGCTAAACGTGGAATGTTTAACACAGTAACTCAATTGTAATCAGCGGTGTAAGGTTGTTTCATACAAAGGAGTGTTTTTACTGGTGAACAGACTAACGAGCATAGAATGTGGTTTGAAAGTAATCCACATTGAGACGCAATACTGAGGAGCTGTAGCGATGGATCAGTGATAAATGTAATATCAGAACTGTTGACGAGGTAGTGGACGAAGTTTAGGTATTCTGGTACCTTAGAAGCAAATTACGCGTGACCGACAAAGCTAGGAGAATATAAGAAACAAAACAGTAGAGGCAAATGTGGCGGTTGGTCGGGTGGATGGGGGGCTTTGGTAATAAAAGGAGACTACTAGCCTGAAACATAGGCCTCACTTTAAAAAATAAGTTTAAGAGAACGTACGCCTGGAACGCAGCATTGCATTGAAGTGAACCATGGGAAAACCGAACAGAAGAGAACCTAAGCATATGGTATGTGGTGCTATAGAAGGATGCAGAAAATTTGGTGGAATAAGAGAAGCGAATGTCTGCACAAAGTTGACTAGGAGATGAATACGTGCAAAACACGGATACGAAGCAGGAACAGGGTGATACGAAATGTGCTAAGGATATCAGTGAATAATTTCCGTAGTAGTATACGGAGCTGTAGAAGGTAAAAGCTATACGGGAAGAAAGAGATTGAAATACATACATCCAACAACTATGCGAGGACGCGAGGTGTAAGTACTACTCTGACATCATGACTTTGGCACACGAGCACAGGAGGGGAAGTCGTGGTGAGTGTCATGAAACCAGTTCAGAGAACTACGACACACACAAACAATCACACACACACACACACACACACACACACACATGTACACACGAGAATGAAAAACAGAAAGTTCTATTCATTTCTTTCTGAGATGTTCTGTGTGCACATATAATTTTTTCTTTATTTTCTTGTTGACATCCTTTTTAAATCCTATCCACGCTTCAGCTGTAACACAAAAATTACTCTCGTAGAAAAGGGTTCTAGTTGTACTGTAACCTCCGTTAATACTTTATACCAATGAACAGTCTTACTTCAGTGCTGTGCATACGACGAAACTCGGAGCTCTCGATGAAACTGTATTGCTGGAACTGCTGCTGTTGTTGAAGACGGTACCATATTGTGGAGCCACGGCTAATTACAGGAACGGGCAATCGTAATTAATACAGCCTCTTCCGCCCGTCCACTGTCCGTGCTCCGGCTCTAGACATCTGTCCGGCGCGCGTACATGATGCTGCCGAAAATGGGACTCTCTACTGCAAGAGTGTCAACACCACACTTCAGCAAACTACAAGCGCCGGAACCCGTCTCCCGCTCTCTCCAAGCGCTCTGCATAACAACTCCCTACCCAAAGATTTTACAACGCACAAGCACCACTGTTATCGTTGCTAGTCGATGCAAATAACAATTCCTTTGGCTTTTTCCTAGAGCTTATAACTTTCGCAGTAAAACACGGATAAATACAATGAAGCGTCAACAGAATTCTACCTAAACGTACACATACAGTGAAGCAATGTCCTTACTTTTAAAAGAAAGCATTTAAATTACAAATATTTACATTCAATTCAGGAAAGAATTTTTGTATGGGTAGCCGTTGCCATGCATCCTGCATTTTCGGTGTTTCAATGCTGCATGCAGTGACGGAAAAAATTGGTACACCCTCTTAGAGGTTTCTATTTCACTCAAGATATATTGTTGCAACAGTTCACATGGATTACACGAAATATTACATTTAGACATCAATGGCACAAGCGGTCCTGAGGCACCATGGATCGATCCATGATAAAACATCCAAAGCAGTATTCGGTATAGCCTTCATAGGGGCCAATGCAGGCACTGACTCTTGGCATTCCGTCGGTCGTACAGATGGCGAATACTGTCCTGGGATACGTTATACCACGCCTGCTCGACCTGTTCACGTAGGTCTGTAAGAGTTGTTGGCTAACAAGTCGTATGAGTCACTTCTCGTCCCACAATATCCCACAAGTGCTCTATTGGAGACAAGTCTGCTGATCGTTCTGGCCAGGGAAGTTGCTACATGTCTTGCAGGGCACCTTGTTTCAGGGGCAATAAGTGGAACCGCACAACCTTTTCTTGTTGCGAGAACGACAAAAGCACGGGTTTAACAACATTCTCCATGTACCAAGTGGTCTCCACGGACACCAAAGGGGAACAAGAGTTGTAGCTTATCGCCGCCGAGACCATGAGGCCTGGTGCGGAGCCAGTGTGTTTTCAACGAATGCACTCTACGACAGCAATCAAGTGCAGACGACCATCATTTGCATGTGAGAGTGTATGCCTTCAATGCCAGAGCTGTACAGTTCGATGCAGTGTCTTGAGTGGAAGACGGGCTAGAGGTGTCCCTGCCTGTAGTCCCATTCATAATAACCGGTTCGCAACAGTTTGTGTTTACATGTCTCTGCTCATGCGCCCTCTTACCTGTGCTGTGGTAGCTGTGCGATCTGCCAGTACTGGTCTTAAAATACGAAGGTCCTGGCGGGAGTCCGTGCTGCGTGAACGTGCAGAACCTCGTCTATGGCTGTGAGAATGGTCACGTGACCACTGACATCAAGATCGCAGCACAACCGACGAAGCTCATTCAGTTCTCCAAAAGACCATCCCGACACCCGGAAGACCACAATTTGACCCCTTCCAACTGGCTGAGTTAGCTGTAGTAAGCGTGGTTGCCAGCTTGTTGCACCACACTCAGCCTGTAACACCACAGCTCTTATGCTGTACGGATTTATTTTGCTTTTGTTTTATTTAATGTTATAACATTGAGTATCTGTAAATGTGTTTGATTGAACAGATAACACAAAATTGTATACTCTTTTCGTTGTCAAACCTTTGATGTCGTGATTTGATTCTATGCAAAGTAGTGTATCTGTAATTTAAATTCTTTGTCCCATTTGGAGGGAACAAAACGTACTGTATATGACTGTAATTTTGTGTGAATAATTTTTTGTAGAAGTGTCAATATGTGAAAATGTTCTGTTTTATTTAATGTGTTTGTTTGCTGTTATGTAAACTGCTGACCTTCACTTAGGGCTCTTAGTTATTCTGTATGTAAAAGGTGTAGTGGTTCCCCTCGGGAACGGAACTGTGTAGCGCGCACAAATTGTGGTTGGCCTAGGTAGAAAAGGTGGAACTGATAGTCGGAGACGAGCTACGAGTCGGAGACGAGCTACGAGTCCGTGCACTGCCATGTAAAAGATGCATATTGTGCTGATTCCGAGAGAGGCTTTTCCTGCTTCTTTCCAAGGCCTCAGATGGATGGATAAATAGCTGGAACTATTCTGGAGTTTGTATCTATCATCGCCACCAAGAAATAACAGAGTCCAGGAATTCTGCCTACAATTCCACCTACCAACATGCAGTTGCCACCACATTGCGCAATCATTGCAACGTAATACTATAATGATGTACAGTGAAGGATCAGCTTAATGGACGTGCTAATGTGCTGAAATATAAGGTAATTTGTATCTGAATTTATGTACCTACCTTGATTTTTCTCCTCATCATAACACCTCTCAGGTTCCTCTCCGTTTGAGCTAAAGTGATATCCGAGTGCCCTTACTAAAAGAAATTAATGCCTAGAGTTTTGCTAATTAATGCCTCTTGAACTTAGTAAAAAGAAAGGTAAAGTTAATGTGGCAATAGAGTGAGTTAGAGTAAATGTTATTTGCTCAAAATAATTTTCCTATTAAAACTGCTATTTAAAGTGCTGTTGCTAACTTCAATATTAAAAGTTCTTAAGACTGAGGATTATAAGGCAAATGATCACATTATTGTTGGTAGTAAATTCTAAATGGTGAGTCAGTTTCTTGCAATTTTGTCAACATTGTGTTTCACAGTAGTAAAAGTAGGAAACTGCAATAGTAGAAAACTATATGTTCATGATTGCTAAGTGTTTGTCTCTCTTGTGTATTAGAAGTGCATATTAATAGTAATGTTATAAAGACCATTCACTTTATGTAAGTCCTGAAAGTAATAGTGTGTTTCAGTTTATGTTATAATTTTGCAAATAGTTCGTGCTTCTCTAACTGTTAGCTTCAATCTTAAAACATATGTGTGTGTCAGAGTTCATTGCACTCGCGTGTGGTTAAGTCTAGGTTGTGTTTGTCCATTATAGTTACGTATACCTACTTTCTTAAACGAGAACGTTAATCTTTCTCTTGCCTAATTAGGCTGGCGACCGTTTCCCTTATTCTATAAACAGTATAGCTAAGCAAAATTTTGTTTGCTACTGTTCAAATATTTACGTAATTATCACTTTCACTTCCGATAAGCCACCTCCGTTAGGTACAACACGGTCAACATAACAAAATTCCTCTCAGGGGGTAACACTGCTCTGTTGCTTTGTACCATTATTACTGCAACAAAATAATTCTGTTTTGTAAATTGCCTCCAGTTTTGAGGTTATGGTACAGCAGTAGCAGACAGGAGTGTTATAAGCCTTCCGACTGTGAGCATTCCCTGTTAAAAGGTAGACACAGGTGGCGCTGTGATTATTATGCCACTAGGATACCTCTTAGCAAATGACTTAGAAACCATCATCAGAACATCTATCATCCCACAGGTGGCATACGCCGTCATTGGAAGGAAACTGACGTCATCACTTCGGGCGTACTATTTTTTTTTCGACAGTGTAAATGAACGAAAAAAAAAACAGACAAATTGCCATCACCTACCTCGAGTTGCAGGATTATTTGTTTGTTTCACTCAACAGCTCTAAGCCTAGTCCGATGCACTTCTATATATCCGTCGCGTGTCAGTTACTCCCTTCATTTCGCAATGGCTGCAACGTACAACCTGACGATCTGCTTATACACTACTGGCCATTAAAATTGCTACACCACGAAGATGACGTGCTACAGACGTGACATTTAATCAACAGGAAGAAGATCCTGTGATATGCAAATGATTAGCTCTTCACAGCATTCACACAAGGTTGGCGCCGGTGGCGACACCTACAACGTGCTGACACGACGGAAGTTTCCAACCGATTTCTCGTACAAAAACAGCAGTTGACCGATGTTGCCTGGTGGAACGTTGTTGTGATGCCTCGTCTAAGGAGGATAAATGCGTACCTTCACGTTTCCGACTTTGATAAGGGTCGGATTGTAGCCTATCGCGATTGCGGTTTATCGTTTCGCGACACTGCTGCTCGCGTTGGCCGAGATCCAATGACTGTAAGCAGAATATGGAATCGGTGGGTTCAGGAGGGTAATACGGAACGCCGTGCTGGATCCCAACGGCCTCATATCACTAGCAGTCGAGATGACAGGCATCTTATCCGCATGGCTGTAACGGATCGTGCAGCCACGTCTCAGTCCCTGAGCCAACAGATGGGGACGTTTGCAAGACAACAACCATCTGCACGAACAGTTCGACGACGTTTGCAGCAGCATTCACTATCAGCTCGGAGACCATGGCTGTGGTTACCCTTGACGCTGCATCACAGATAGGAGCGCCTGCGATGGTGTACTCATCGACGAACCTGGGTGCACGAATGGCAAAACGTCATTTTCTTCAGATGAATCCAGGTTCTGTTTACACCATCATGATGGTCGCATCCGGTGAACGCACATCGGAAGCGTGTATTCGTCATCGCCATACTGGCGTATCACCCGGCGTGATGGTGTGGGGTCCCATTGTTTACACGTCTCGGACACCTCTTGTACACATTGATGGCGCTTTGAACAGTGGATGTTACATTTCAGATGTGTTACGACCCGTGGCTCTACCCTCCATTCCATCCCTGCGAAACCATATATTTCAGCAGAATAATGCACGACCGCATGTTGCAGGTCCTGTACGGGCCTTTCTGGATACAAAAAATGTTCGGCTGCTGCACTGGCCAGCACATTCTCCAGATCACTCACCAACTGAAAACGTGTGGTCGATGGTGGCCGAGCAACTGGCTCTTCACAATGCGCCAGTCACTACTCTTGATGAACTGTGGTATGGTGTTGAAGCTGTACACGTCATCCAAGCTCTGTTTCACTCAATGCCCAGGCGTATCAAGGCCGTTATTACGGCCAGAGGTGGATGTTCTGGGTACTGACGTCTCACGATCTATGCACCCAAATTGCTTGAAAATGTAATCACATGTCAGTTGTAGTATAATATATTTGTCCAATGAATACCCGTTTGACATCTGCATTTCTTCTTGGTGTAGCAATTTTAATGGCCAGTAGTGTATAACCATGAATCGAAGCAAAGATGGCTGCTGATTGGTACCGAAATAAATCAAAGGGGAAAGTTGACAATCTGTGCTGGATCGTGAATCGAACCTAGGTTTTATAAGCAGTTGCCTCCGTTGCGCTTCGGCCATCTGAATAGGGTCACTGAAGGTATATACGCACACCATGTCTCGCCCCGCCAATGTGGACCATTCCATCATGTAAAGTCGTCAGCACGCTTCATGCCGTCATGTGTGCCACTCATTCAAACTCGTTGCCAGACGTTGTGCCGGTTCATTTGATCACTGTATCTGTTCTCCAACCGCTACCTGTGACACCATGTTTCAAAAACTGTATATCCCAATCTTCACGATTTGCACCCATCCACAGCTGTGCTCCAAACATGAATTTCTCCTCGTGTCAAGGATTATATTTTTGGACTTAAGCAATTGTTTCGTTTTACTTATAGGCATACAACCTGATGTAATCTCATCTGTGAAGTTTTTCTCCCGTCTTCCCCTTTTTCTGTTGTAATTATGAGGCAGAACAATCCGTCTACTTTCTGCAGGGGTTTTTGGTCCGAGTTTAACGTTCAGCCACATACTGTTTTTATAGCAGTGGTTATTATAATCTTCAGCTAGTAGGTATTCCACGTCACTAACCAATTGACTCAAATTCTGTTCGCCATCGTGGACCACTTTTATGTCATGGATGAGCCGATCCAGTCATAAATTCGTGACAGATAACTTCCTAACGGAAATAGTCTTTGATTACTTTCATTCCCCAATCAGTACACAAATTATCAGTGGCGACAATGTGCAACCCTGCCTTACACATTTTCCTATTATGGCCTCTTGTAAGCTTAAAAGCACAAAAATCAGCCGGCGCCAATCTCAGCGGTAGTTAAAGTCCGGTACAGCACTGACGTGAATGATATGCAACAAGCCACATTTTTCTGTTTGACTTGGGACCACGTAGTCCAGGAGATACTACTTCAAAAATTACTTAAAATTGATCTTGTCAGTATTCCAGATCTGTTCCTAGAAGTCACAATGGCTTTGCCGCAAATAGAATATGCTGGTATTATTTGCAGATATAGTGCACCTTAAATGAATGGCTAAAGCTTTGTAAATGGTCACTGATGTTCGAATACATGTTAATATTTTTCTCCACCATATGAAACAAATTCTTCTGCTTCAACCTGCTGTTGTCTGTGAAGCGATGCAGTGCATTATATGAGACACATCTCACAGACGTGGAGCTAATTTTCCACAGAACATGCAACGGCATTAGAAAACAATGACAGTCGCTTCTGATGGAGAATGATTTCCCTTCAGTCGAAAACTTAAATTTGCTATTTGTATTTGACGTAACACGTCAGAATTACTAACACAGCAACACTGATATTACATGGTAACAGACTGACGGTCTTTCGCAGTGATTTAGATCTGCACGTGCAGCATTTGGTTTATAGTAACTATTGACAATAAACGAGGAATGTCGAATAATTGCATTCGAATAATTGCACCACAACGTTTTCAGTCGAGTCACACTATCCATGTGCCTCCCTGTCAAGAGGCTGCTCGTGACCACGTCATTGTTCTTTTGCAGGAAGGGACAGCTAATTTTAAAACTAGAGCATCCGCAGTTATACATAACTGATTGACCAATTCAAACATTTTATCAGGTGTATATATACAGGTGATAAATTTATAAAAAAATAAAATAGAATGAAAAGTCCAACAGCCTACGGCAGCAGTTTTTAATAGAGTTGATTACAGACCATAATGATTTGTTGTATGTTATAGGGAGCTATTACACGATGCCACAAAGTAACTTCTCGCGTGGCTGAGAACTTTGCATAACCATGCCAATTATTCTGTGGCATTACGTAACAGCTCCTTACACCACATAACATACGAGTAGAAATATATTATACACCAGAAGACGCCACGTAAAAAAGTTGAGAAACCAGTTGTGTACGACTGTAGTCGATTTGAATAAAAAAAGCTACTGCGGACTATGGACTTTTTTGTTCAGTTTTATATTTAAATAGTATTAACACCTGTATACGCTGAGGAACGAAAGAGGCTGGTACACCTGCCTAATATTGTGTAGGGTCCCCGCGAGCACGCAGAAGTGCCGCAACACGACGTGGCATGGACTCGACTGATGTCTTAATTAGTTATAGAGGGAACTGACACTATGAATCCTGCAAGGCTGTCCATAAATCCGTAAGAGTACGACGGCGTGGAGATCTCTTCTGAACAGCACGTTGCAAGGCATTCTAGACATGCTCAATTATGTTCATGTCTGGTGAGTTTGGTGGGCAACGGAAGTGTTTAAACTGAGAAGAGTGTTCCTGGAGGTACTCTGTAGCTATTCTGGACCTGTGGTGTGTCGTATGTCCTTCTGAAATTTCCTAACTCCGTCGGAATGCACATTGGACATGAACGGATGCAGGTGATCAGACAGCATGCTTACGTACGTGTCACCTATCAGAGTCCTGTCTAGACGTATCAGGGGTCCGACATTAGTCCAACTGCACACGCCCCACATCGTTACATCGTTACAGAGTTCTATCAGCTTGAACAGTCCCCTGCTGACACGCAGGGTCCTAGGATTCATGAGGTTATCTGCACACGTTGCCACAATCTGAAATGACACTCGTCCGACCAGGCAACAACAGTCATCAACAGTCCTAACTCAGTGCTGACGGGCCCAGGCGAGGTGTATAGCTGTATGACGTGCAGTCATCAAGGGTATACTAGTGGGCCTTCGGCTTCGAAAGCCCATATCACTGATGTTTCACACGCTGATAGTTCACACGCTGACACTTGTTGATGGTTCTGTACTGAAATGTGCTGCAATTTGCGGAAGGATTGCACTTCGATTCTCTCTGGTCGTCGCTAGTCCTGTTATTGCAGGATATTTTCCGGCTGCAGCGATGTCGGAGATCTGATGTTTTGCCGGAATCTCGATATTCACGGTACGCTTGTGAAATTGTCGTACGGGAACATACCCACTTCATCGCTACCTTGGAGATGCTATGTCGCATCACCCGTGCGCCGACTGTAACACCACGTTCAAACTCACTTAAATCTTGATAAACTGCCATTGTAGCTGCAGTAACCGATCTAACAAAGAACTGCATCAGACACTTGTTCTCTCATATGGGTGTTGCTGATCGCAGCGCCGTATTCTGCCTGTTTACATATCAATGTATTTGAATACGCTTTCCTATACCACTTTATTTGGCGCTTCAGTGTATATACATCTGCTATTCTGTATGAAGTGGTTAGTCATTTAGGGCGGAAGGGAATTTGGCCGCTTAGGTGGCCGGGCACGGTATAGCGCTCCTGAACGAACTGCGCAACAATTTAAAACTGGAGTACCCAGTATGCGTACGGCAACAGGACTTTTTATGTAGCAACACCTATCCATGGTAATGAACTTGTCAACACGTCATTGCAACATCCTTTCTTAAACGCGATGTAGCCAATGCATGGTACTGCGTTTGCCGGGACGAGGTGGACCGTTCGGCCACGGGTTCGGGAGGCTGGCCGGTAGACTGAGGTGATAAAAATCATGGGATAACGAGTTGCACGCGTAGAGATGGCGGTAGTATCGCGTGCACAAGGTATGAAAAGGTAGTGCATCGGCGGAGCTGTCATTTGTACACTGGTGATTCATATGAAAAGGTTTCCGACGTGATTATGGCTGCGCGACAGGAATTGACATACTTTGAAGGCGGAATGGTAGTTGGAGCTAGACGTACGGGTCATTTCATTTCGGATATCGTCAGGGAATTCAATATTCCGAGATCCGAGAATACCAAATTTCGAGCGTCACCTTTTACCATACCGGCCGCCGTGACCGAGTGATTCTAGGCGCTTCAGTCCGGAACCACGCGGCTGCTATGGTCGCAGATTCGAGTCCTGCCTCGGACATGGAAGTGTGTGCTGTCCTTCTGTTAGTTAGGTTCCAGTAGTTCTATGTCTAGGGGACTGATGACCTTAGATGTTAAGTCCCATAGTGCTTAGAGCAATTAGAACCATTTTAAAACTCTCACCACTCACTTAACGACCGAAATCAGCGGCGTTGGCGTAGAGTTGTCAGTGTTAACAGATAAGCAACGCTGCTTGAAATAACCAGAGAAATCGACGTGGGACGTTCGACGGGGTTATCCGTCAGGACAGTGCCGCGAAATTTGGCACTAACGGGCTATGGCAGTAGACGACCTATGCGAGTGCCTCAGCAAACAGCGTGACGTCACCCTCATGGCCTCTGCTGGACTCGTGACCATTTGCTGGAACCCCAGAAGGCTGGAAATCCGTGCCATGATCAGATGAGTAAGAGCTGATGACAGGGTTCGAGTGTGGTGCAGATCCAACAAAGCCATGGACACAAGTTGTTGACATGGCACTGTGCAATATGGTGGTGGTTCCATAATGGTATTGGCTGCGTTTGCACCGAATGGAATGGGTCCTCTCGTCAAACTGAACCTATCATTTACTGGAAATGGTTACTTTCCTCTACCTGGAGATCATTTTCAGCCATTTATGGACTTTACGTTCCCAAACAACGATAGAATTTTTATGGATGACAAAGCACCATGTTACCAGGCCACAGTTTGATTGATTTGAGGAACTTTCTGGACAGTTCGAGCGAATGATTTGGCCAACCAGATCGCCTGACACGAATCCATTGAAAATTTATGGCACATAACTGAGATGTCAGTTTGTTACAAAATACTGAACAGCACCACTTCCCCAGTTGTGGACAGCTACAGAGATAGCATGGCTCAATACTTCTGGAAGGAACTTCTCAGACGACTTGTGGAGTCCATGCGAAGTCGAGTTGCCGCACTACGACGGGTAAGAGGAGGTCCGACATGATACTAGGATGTGTCCAATGACTTTTGCCACTTCAGTGTATAGCAAACGTGCGGTCATTAAGGAGGAGCTCCGTGATGGTCATCGACTCCACCGATTATCATCTTCTGAGGACCGTGCAAATGGTGACAACCGGTACGTGACTTTTTGGGAGAACCTGTCTTGCCCTCAGAGAACTATGTACACAGGCCGCAAAGTGCCCACTTCGACTCCTAATACGTCCATGAGTCATCGAGCAGTCACAGTGTGTTTGGGAAGTTTGAGGCCGTATCTGTTACGGTGGACTGAGAATGGTTAACTTGATGCTGCGCAGTACATCCGTATTATGAGTAAAAATATGATCCCATCAGTGTGACAACTACACCAGTCTGCAATATATAAGGACGAAAGTAACTTTCTCATGATGCGTCAGTGCCATGTAACATACACTACTGGCCATTAAAATTGCTACACCAAGAAGAAATGCACATAATAAACAGGAATTCATTGGACAAATATATTATACTAGAACTGACATGTGATCACATTTTCACGCAATTTGGGTGCATATATCCTGAGAAATCAGTACCCAGAACAACAACCTCTGCCGTAATAACGGCCTTGATACGCCTGGGCATTGAGTCAAACAGAGCTTGAATGGCGTGTAGACATACAGCTGCCCATGCAGCTTCAACACGATACCACAGTTCATCAAGAGTAGTGACTGGCGTATTGTGACGAGCCAGTTGCTCGGCCACCATTGACCAGACGTTTTCAATTGGTGAGACATCAGGAGAATGTGCTGGCCAGGGCAGCAGTCGAAAATTTTTTGTATCAAGAAAGGCCCTTACAAGACCTGCAACATGCGGTCGTGCATTATCCTGCTGAAATGTAGGGTTTCGCAGGGATCGAATGAAGGGCAGAACCACGGGTCGTAACACATCTGAAATGTCCACTGTTCAAAGTACCGTCAATGCGAACAAGAGGTGACCGAGACGTGTAACCGATGGCACCCCATACCATCACGTCGAGTGATGTGCCAGTACGGCGCTGACGAATAAACACTTCCAATGTGCGTTCATCGCAGTGTCACCAAACACGGATGCGGCCATCATGATACTATAAACAGAACCAGGATTTATCCGAAAAAATGACGTTTTGCCATTCGTGCACCCAGGTTAGTCGTTGAGTACACCATCTCAGGCGCTCCTGTCTGTGTTGCAGCGTCAAGAGCAACCACAGCCGTGGTCTCCGAGCTGATAGTCTATGCTGCTCAAACGTCGTCGAACTATCGTGCAGATGGTTGTTGTCTTGCAAACGTCCCCATCTGTTGACTCAGGGATCGAGACGTGGCTGCACGATCCGTTACAGCCGTGCAGATAAGATGGCTGTCACCTCGACTGCTAGTGATACGAGACCGTTGGGATCCAGCACGCGTTCCGTATTACCCTCCTGAACCCACCGATTCCATATTCTGCTAACAGTCATTGGATCTCGACCAACGCGAGTAGCAATGTCGCGATGCGATAAACCGGAATCGCGATAAGCTTCAATCCGACCTTTATCAAAGTACGAAACGTTATGGTACGCATTTCTCCTCCTTACACGAGGCATCACAACAACGTTTTACCAGGCAACTCCGGTCAACTGCTGTTTGTGTATGAGAAATCATTTGGAAACTTTCCTCATGTCAACACGTTTTAGGGGTTGCCACTGGCGCCAACCTTGTGCGAATGCTTTGAAAAGCTAATCATTTGCATATCACAGCATCTTCTTCTTGTTGGCTAAAGTCCTTGTCTGTAGCACGTCATCTTCGTAGTGTAGTAATTTTAATGGCCAGTAGTGTAGTTCATTGAAAGAATTGCTACTTTATAGAACAGAAGGTAACTGAAACAATTACCCAATAAGGCCGACTACAATGTCATTTTTATTCAACGATCGTCACAAAGATTCATGACGGCCCCCTGGGTGTTGCAAAATGTGTTACGTGTTTCATAATAAGGTGTGTGATCATCACGGGTAGCAACACATGGTTTCCAACAACATGGTGTCACACTGCGCAATGCTGGTATGGAGGTCTTGAGATAGTTCGTTGTGTTCCTGCACCAGTGCGGTTGATAGCAGCTTTGGCCGTTGGTACATGTCGACGAGTGGCAATATGTCTCCCCACCGCAGTTTCACACATGATCTATTTTTAAGCCGGGGGAACTGGCACACCAGTTCATTCTCCGAATATCCTCTCGTTGCAAGAGTTCCTCCACGGTAGCTGTTCGATGCTTTCACGCATTATCACTGAAAAAAGTGAAGTTAGTGCCAAATGCATCTCTGAAAAGGTGTACGTGAGTGTGACATAATAAAGTTTACCGATGATTGCACGATGTGCATAGATTTGGAGGTCGACACGACGATGCAACGTTATGCCTCTAAACACCATTAGACCAGGATCACCAAAACGATCATTTTCGACAATGTTCCTCGGTGCACTACCGTTCCAACCTCTCGCCTTATGAAAGTACTTCGTACAGTCATATTAAAACTGTATGAAGGTGGGACACAGCTGGTATAATTTTTGTTAAAAACGCAACGTCGAAACTAGTAGCCAAATAAATATAAAATCTTGAGTACAACTGGAGGAGATTAATTTTTAACAAAAATTATGAATGTACGTCCCGCTTTGTTGAATATGAATGATTTGATGGTTCCTCGATGTGGGGAGGTTGCATGTTTTTATTCGTCTACAGCTAAGAACTTTTATCTATTCAGTTAACTAACACCAGTGTGCATACTGAGCAAGTACTAACGGAAACTAAAGGAATTTTGATAACAACCAACCAAAAAACAAGAGAAACTTGAAGACATGCTGTACAGATCAGCTAGCCAGTCAAATATTTATTCTTTTTTATTCTTTCTAATTTTAATAATTTCCTGTAATTTTCAGGTATAATTCATGGTGGCCTATCTGTCGAGTGGGACAGTTGCTTCAGCAGGGGTTCTTTCTTCCCGTGGAACATGATCTGCTAACAATAGTCCCACTATGTACACGCTGTACATAGCCAATAGAGAGTGAGGGTAGAAAATGAGAAGTTAAATTCTGGCCAACATACGGAGCATCGCTTCCAGGCTGGACATTCTCTTCGGCAATGGATTTCTGCTAACAAAGACGTGAATCCTCTACTACACCTTTCCTCGGACTTCGTTCTGACACAGAATTAACTACGTCTTTTGATCGGCTCTACTGGCTGACGGCCTCACAAAGAGGGCTGGCCCACAGCATGTGTAACCCCTTTATTGAATATACGCTCCTGGAAATTGAAATAAGAACACCGTGAATTCATTGTCCCAGGAAGGGGAAACTTTATTGACACATTCCTGGGGTCAGATACATCACATGATCACACTGACAGAACCACAGGCACATAGACACAGGCAACAGAGCAGCACAATGTCGGCACTAGTACAGTGTATATCCACCTTTCGCAGCAATGCAGGCTGCTATTCTCCCATGGAGACGATCGTAGAGATGCTGGATGTAGTCCTGTGGAACGGCTTGCCATGCCATTTCCACCTGGCGCCTCAGTTGGACCAGCGTTCGTGCTGGACGTGCAGACCGCGTGAGACGACGCTTCATCCAGTCCCAAACATGCTCAATGGGGGACAGATCCGGAGATCTTGCTGGCCAGGGTAGTTGACTTACACCTTCTAGAGCACGTTGGGTGGCACGGGATACATGCGGACGTGCATTGTCCTGTTGGAACAGCAAGTTCCCTTGCCGGTCTAGGAATGGTAGAACGATGGGTTCGATGACGGTTTGGATGTACCGTGCACTATTCAGTGTCCCCTCGACGATCACCAGTGGTGTACGGCCAGTGTAGGAGATCGCTCCCCACACCATGATGCCGGGTGTTGGCCCTGTGTGCCTCGGTCGTATGCAGTCCTGATTGTGGCGCTCACCTGCACGGCGCCAAACACGCATACGACCATCATTGGCACCAAGGCAGAAGCGACTCTCATCGCTGAAGACGACACGTCCCCATTCGTCCCTCCATTCACGCCTGTCGCGACACCACTGGAGGCGGGCTGCACGATGTTGGGGCTTGAGCGGAAGACGGCCTAACGGTGTGTGGGCCCGTAGCCCAGCTTCATGGAGACGGTTGCGAATGGTCCTCGCTGATACCCCAGGAGCAACAGTGTCCCTAATTTGCTGGGAAGTGGCGGTGCGGTCCCCTACGGCACTGCGTAGGATCCTACGGTCTTGGCGTGAATCCGTGCGTCGCTGCGGTCCGGTCCCAGGTCGACGGGCACGTGCACCTTCCGCCGACCACTGGCGACAACATCGATGTACTGTGGAGACCTCACGCCCCACGTGTTGAGCAATTCGGCGGTACGTCCACCCGGCCTCCCGCATGCCCACTATACGCCCTCGCTCAAAGTCCGTGAACTGCACATACGGTTCACGTCCACGCTGTCGCGGCATGCTACCAGTGTTAAAGACTGCGATGGAGCTCCGTATGCCACGGGAAACTGGCTGACACTGACGGCGGTGGTGCACAAATGCTGCGCAGCTAGCGCCATTCGACGGCCAACACCGCGGTTCCTGGTGTGTCCGCTGTGCCGTGCGTGTGATCATTGCTTGTACAGCCCTCTCGCAGTGTCCGGAGCAAGTATGGTGGTTCTGACACACCGGTGTCAATGTGTTCTTTTTTTCATTTCCAGGAGTGTATATTGACGTTAGTTAATTTTTAACCCAATATTTTCATTTGAGAAAGTCCCGTGAGGTGCATATATCCTCAGCAACATGACTAGGTCCTCTTGATGCCTGTATATTGCTGATGTCTGTGTTATTCTATGTGAGACGATTAAGGACTTTGGAAAGCAGAGCAACGTGCTGGGTAGTACGTTGACGAGAGGGTATAACTGTTGGAAATATTTTCTGGAAGAACGATTAAAGCCTCGATTCTTAGAAGGATCAAACTCTCGTTAAAGAAACAGCTTCAAACGTCTGATTACACTAGTTAACAGATTTAAATACTTTTTTCTGTATCCGGTTTGTAAATGGGTGGATTTGCCTAATTTGGGTTGCTGAATACGCTGGTAATATCAGGTTTTCTCTATGACGTCACATTTCCTACGCAGCAGAATAAAAAATGGTAATAGCTAAAATTGACACAATTAAGTCAAACAAAAATACACATCCAGAACGTTTGAAATCAATAATATTTTGTATGTATATATGGGCATGGTGCCAAAAAAGGTCCAAATAAGTTCAGAAGATTTTTCATTTTAAGCGTCTTTGGTTTTTGAAAAATACGACGATGTAGCTCTTCTTTTGTTTGCCGTTTCATCACTCTCCCCAACACGACCCCAGCAATTGACACCCATCATCGAAGCGTTGCACTGGCCTTGGAAACGGTGATCCATGGTAAGAATGTCTTCATGAAAGCGTTCACCATGCTCATCACTTACGGTTCCCAAATTTCCCATGTTCTTATAGTTGTCCAACAGATCATTTACAATGGTAACACAGTTTTTGTCTTTTTTGTACCCAAAAAGCCCTTCACAATTGCTTTAAAAGAAGACCAAGCAGCTAATTGGATTTCTGTGAGTTTGGTTTCAAAGGTTGGATCATTCAGCAATTTTCTTATTTGTGGTCCAACAAATATACCCTCTTTCAGCTTTGCCTCACTTAATTTGGCAAAGTTTTCTTTTAAGTGATCAAAGGTCTCACCTTCTTTATCCTGAGCTTTTACAGAGTTCTTGATAAGCCACAACTTGATATGAAGGGGAGGCAAAATGATTTTATCGGGCTCAACCAAAGCGGTATTGTTCACATTTACGTTTCCAGGAACATACAATTTCCTTTAGGCCATTCCTTGACTGTATAGTGGTTCGTGGTGTCACAGCTATCCCAATGGCTCAAAAAGCAGTAGTATTTCGTGAATCCAGCCTGTAAACCTGTAAGGGTTGCAACAACTGTTAAATCACAGCAAAGCTGCCATTCATGATCCTTATAATTGTTTGCCTCTAGCAGCAAAGCCAGGGTTTCATAAGTTTCTTTCACGTCTACTGCGTAAGCCAATGGTACCGATGGAAACGCATTGCCATTATGCAGTAGTACTGCTTTCAAACTGGTTTTACTGGAGTCAATAAATAGTAGCCACTCCTGTGGATTATGTTATACACCTAGCTGTATCATCAGACCATTGACATCTCTACATACATACTACCACACCAACCATTTACTGACGATTTGTAAATCTTCTAGCTACCCTCTGAAAGTCAGAAACAAACAATTAAACATCAAAGCAAAAGAACAACAAAAAGTGAAACACTGAATACGAAAAATCTTTAGGAACTCAAAAATGGTACGTGCTAGAACATGTGAAAGGTATATTCGGATTCTACACACCAAAATACATAATTGTTGATGTATCACATCCCAGAAGCAAAAAGGCTGTTGACTAGCGTTATTTTATAAATGATTTAGTGTGTTAAACATTTTATTTTCATCGATAAAGTGAAAAACTTTAGGAAATATCTGAATTTATTCTTGAAGTTCCTTGGATACCACTAAGTGTTATCATTATCACCCTGGTTGAACATAGTCTGAGTAATTCGCGATTCATTTTAATCAAAAGGAAGATTTTCAATCATCACAATATTTATGACGTCATGTTTCCTGAACTCTGTGTCGTTCAGTGACATAATTTCGTAGATACATTCAGTAATATGCGTAGATGCAGTCTCTAAAGTGTATTGAAAATAGACTTGGTAGTGAAGAAGTAAATTTAAACATCACGCCTGATGTTCAAGATTTACTGCGCGACGCTTTAAGGAGAATGTAGTTTTTTATACATCTAAATATTTCTGACTTGTTATCACCTGAACTACGTGTCGTACAATGATATAATTTTGCAGGTACATTAAATGATACATATATGCGCCAACTGACTGTAAACAGTGCTGAAAAGATTCGGTAGTAAAGAAGTAATAAATTAAAACATTGTGTGTGATTCAGTAGTTTTACTGCTTGAGGAGCGAAAATATAGTAAGCAATAACCTTTTTCCCATTCATCATTCTGTGTGGCTGTCAGTGAGAAAACGTTTCATAAACTATGTGAAGTACAGGAGGAATCTATTCCTGGTATTTGCGTGCCTTGGGATGCACTGCCTAGAATAAAAGAAGGAAACACAGAGTTTCTAACTGTAGTATTGACCCTGTTCTGTTAAACTTTTAACACAAGATTATAAGTCCTAATCAGGTAATTATGACAGCATTTTAAAATTTTAAATTTGGTCTGTAATTATATGATCGAACTTTGTACGCTGTCTAACTGGCGTAAAAGTGCTACTCCGACGTGGCGCGTCCCCAGGTGGCGGATATGGGGGTCCTCACTGGCTTTCCAGCGGACTTGAGCGAAATAAAATAGCTCTCGCGGTCCGAACACATGCCCTCTGGATTAACATTCCAGTTGTATCTCGAGCAATCTTCGGAAAGTTCCACCACTTGAACCTTACAAATTATATCTATTATGAGCGGAAGAGAAAACAAATTACCCCAGGAAGTAAAATCTCTCGACCTCAGGTCGTAAGCAGGCAGTTCGGATTCTGGGGAGCAGGCACGTTCTGCTCTTGTTTTATCGAGAGAATCTGAAAAACTCAAATTCAAGAAGAAATATGATATAGGAACACTGAACATTAACTCACTGATCAGAACAGGAAAACATCAAGAACTGACTCAAGCATTTCAGCACCATAATATACAAATTCTGGCACTACAAGAAACTCGCTATACTGATGGAAATTCTTTTCAAACGTGCAATTACAGAATCTACAAGCGAAAACCAGAAGAGTATATCCTTGGAAAACGCCGTCTATTCAGTACGGCATTTATGGTTAGAAAAAATATTACGGCGTCCGTAATAAACTTCAGCTCTACGTCCAACAGTCTCTCAATATTAACGATCAAATGTAGAAACAAAATGTATACGCTAGTGAATGTTCATGCTCCAACAAGTATTGACAGTAAAAAAAAATCAGAACAAAGTGTAAACTTTCTGGGAAGAAGTTGAAGACATGATTCAGAAGATTCCAAAGGAAAATGTCATCATTATGCTCGGCTAGGAGAAGAAATACAAAAACATGATTGGAGAATACTCAGGCCTAAGAGGACAAACCACAATGGAATAAGACTTGTGGAACTGTGCGAAATCTTCAACCTCAAAATTATGACAACACACTTCAAGAAACATCCCAAGAAGATGAAAACTTGGAAAGCACCAAATCAACTCCTTGTATATATCCAAATTGACCACATAGCCATTTCTAGAAGAGATTTTAAGACAATTCAAAATATTAAGGTACAGAAAGGAGCCAAAATTGATACGGATAACTATCTTGTTAGGTCTAAAATTAAATTCATCCGAAATTCAGGTCTCTCAGGAGGCTCCAAAGCCGAAGACCAACAGGAAACTAACTGCTGAATGTCTGGAAAAAATGGCAGCAGGCAGAAGAGCAGCCCGACAGAACAGAAAAAAAAGTGAACATGAAATAGAATTTGCAATGCGGTCCTCAGTTGGCCAATTCGTGTAAATAAATAAATAAATAAATAAATAAATATGTGATACATTAAAGCCGGCCGGGGTGGCCGAGCGGTTCTAGGCGCTACAGTCTGGAACCGCGCGACCTCTACGGTCGCAGGTTCGAATGCTGCCTCGGGCGTGGATGTGTGTGATGTCCTTAGGTTAGTTAGGTGTAAGTAGTTCTAAGTTCTAGGTGGCTGATGACCTCAGAAGTTAAGTCCCATAGTGCTCAGAGCCATTTGAACCATTTGACACATTAAAAATTAAATTTTTATTACCTCTTGAAACCTGCAGCGGCTACCAAGTTCCGGGATAACGGTTTAATAATATAGATTTGTCTGGAATGTACTAACGATGAATCTGAAACTTGGACGATCGACAGTACAAACATTGTGAACTGTCGTGAATGCAGAGGATGAGATGGGTATATCTGGTAAGTAATGAGTAGGTACTGAATGGATTAGGCAGAAAAGAACTTTAGGTTACAACTTTACTTGAAGGAAAAGATTGATAACGACACGCCACGAGCCGTCAAGGAATAGTTAATTTTCTAATAGAGAGACAGTTGAGCAGCCATCGAGTGGCTGCTATGGCTAAGCGGTCATTTTTTGTATGGGATCGCCCCAATGTTACAGTGAAAAGGAGCCGCTTCTCGCGACACTTGCAGTTTAGGTAGCAAGCGTCGGCGACCAAGCTCGCTATACTGCCGTAATGAAGGCGTTTACCATACCAGTTCAGCACTTTTCCGCCCCATGCATCAGAATTACACAGGCAATAAGCTGGATTTCATGCCCATGGACTGTAGTGTGCAGTAGGCAGGTGTCGGCGTAACAACGTGTGAAGAAGACAGTTCTCAGACATTTACTTTGCGTAATTTCGATAATGAATTTCGACTATTTAAACTCAAAAGGAGCGTGTTTACTTCCCCAAACTTAACTGAAGCAATCAGAGCTTGACAACAAACGTCAACACAACATATAATATGAAAACTCCCGCAAATAAATTCGTGAATAATTAAGAAAACCACTATAATTCCGTTTACTTACCTCTGAAAATGGGAAATAACAACGCACTTCCTAATGAGAAAGTCGTAATATCACTTCATGTTGAATTTAAACATAGTTTACATATTTGACAGCTGTCAGATTCAAAGCTCCCTCCTATAGCGTGACTTGCAGCAATAGCAGCCGAGCGGCTTTGCTATGATTGGTCGCTACCCGGAATTTAACGGCTGACGCTGCACCTTACGCGGACTGGCAAATATCACAACCAAAACACCTAAATGAGTCTGATAAAATGCTGTCCACATACATGAAAAAAAAACCTCGTCAAAAGAATACGTGAACAAGTACAACAAAACAAATGCGTAAGACAGAGAAAATAAATAGTAATAACTACACTAAAGGGTTAGCTGAACAATGTCAACATTAACGTACGAACACACTTGTAAAGAAATTATTAACTGAGAAAAGTTGGTTACAAAAGAAATAGAAAATGTAACTGAAACAGTTCGAAATGCTTTGAGTTTCTACAGGAGGAGAGCGCTTAGAGATACAGCTTATCTGTTTGTAGACGTTGCGTCGTGAAGTCAGCTGAAATTTGTTGGTGCTGGCGAGGTTATTAATGCCGCTCCATAAGTCGTGGAAACATCCTCTTTCTTAGCAGATGATTCTCCTGGCGGTAATATTGTCATCCATATAATTCCTTTGGTCGCATTCGCCCAGCGCGAATTCACAGTCCGTCTACATTTAGCATGAGTGCCACGACCGCTAATGTACAGCTCTGGCGGAAACAGCGCCACACGTCAAAATCAGTTTGCAAGTCTCTACGGCGACAGTAAATGTAGCGCACGCGGCAGCTCATAAAGCTGCACACGAGACAATAAGTACAAAGTACATTAGTTCGTGCAGGTCTGTGAGCTGCAAACTGCTCAGTTCTCAAGGCGACAATCGCAGGCCATTCGGGCAAGCATTGTCATTGCTGTTAACAGCACTCCACGAAACTCACGGCACTCTGTCAGTCTTAACGTTCAGTTCCATAACGTTCATGTTGAAATTAATTTTAAGCCGTGACCGATGAATAACAACATGGCCATGAATTTTCGTGTTATTCTGTCTAGCACGATTACACGACGTATACCGCGCGCTTGCCTCCACACTGCACGACTTCTGTCTTCACTGTCCGACCGCAAATAAAGATATCGCTCTCCCATCGCTGTTCACGCAACAGTGCTCCATAATGTATTTGGTTTTACACAGCGCTTTACACGTGAGCATTACAAAGAAAATAAAAGACGCACTGAAACATTTGCATACTCACTTAAAAGGATTTCTTGTAGCAACACAATCAAAATAAAATACACTCCTGGAAATGGAAAAAAGAACACATTGACACCGGTGCGTCAGACCCACCATACTTGCTCCGGACACTGCGAGAGGGCTGTACAAGCAATGATCACACGCGCGGCACAGCGAACACACCAGGAACCGCGGTGTTGGCCGTCGAATAGCGCTAGCTGCGCAGCATTTGTGCACCGCCGCCGTCAGTGTCAGCCAGTTTGCCGTGGCATACGGAGCTCCATCGCAGTCTTTAACACTGGTAGCATGCCGCGACAGCGTGGACGTGAACCGTATGTGCAGTTGACGGACTTTGAGCGAGGGCGTATAGTGGGCATGCGGGAGGCCGGGTGGACGTACCGCCGAATTGGTCAACACGTTGGGCGTGAGGTCTCCACAGTACATCGATGTTGTCGCCAGTGGTCGGCGGAAGGTGCACGTGCCCGTCGACCTGGGACCGGACCGCAGCGACGCACGGATGCACGCCAAGACCGTAGGATCCTACGCAGTGCCGTAGGGGACCGCACCGCCACTTCCCAGCAAATTAGGGACACTGTTGCTCCTGGGGTATCGGCGAGGACCATTCGCAACCGTCTCCATGAAGCTGGGCTACGGTCCCGCACACCGTTAGGCCGTCTTCCGCTCACGCCCCAACATCGTGCAGCCCGCCTCCAGTGGTGTCGCGACAGGCGTGAATGGAGGGACGAATGGAGACGTGTCGTCTTCAGCGATGAGAGTCGCTTCTGCCTTGGTGCCAATGATGGTCGTATGCGTGTTTGGCGCCGTGCAGGTGAGCGCCACAATCAGGACTGCATACGACCGAGGCACACAGGGCCAACACCCGGCATCATGGTGTGGGGAGCGATCTCCTACACTGGCCGTACACCACTGGTGATCGTCGAGGGGACACTGAATAGTGCACGGTACATCCAAACCGTCATCGAACCCATCGTTCTACCATTCCTAGACCGGCAAGGGAACTTGCTGTTCCAACAGGACAATGCACGTCCGCATGTATCCCGTGCCACCCAACGTGCTCTAGAAGGTGTAAGTCAACTACCCTGGCCAGCAAGATTTCCGGATCTGTCCCTCATTGAGCATGTTTGGGACTGGATGAAGCGTCGTCTCACGCGGTCTGCACGTCCAGCACGAACGCTGGTCCAACTGAGGCGCCAGGTGGAAATGGCATGGCAAGCCGTTCCACAGGACTACATCCAGCATCTCCACGATCGTCTCCATGGGAGAATAGCAGCCTGCATTGCTGCGAAAGGTGGATATACACTGTACTAGTGCCGACATTGTGCATGCTCTGTTGCCTTTGTCTATGTGCCTGTGGTTCTGTCAGTGTGATCATGTGATGTATCTGACCCCAGGAATGTGTCAATAAAGTTTCCCCTTCCTGGGACAATGAATTCACGGTGTTCTTATTTCAATTTCCAGGAGTGTATATTAACATTTCATATTACAGAACAAAACAAATGAAAAATACTATAGATCTTCAAAGATAGACGTACAGGGTAAAGGGAAGCAGAAGAAAAGAAATTAAAAATAATAAAAAATTATCTCTAATATAAAGTGTCTCTCATAATTACCAAGATATTCACAAAGGGCAAAACTCCGCGCAAAACACATCACAACTCTTTTCATTAATATTATTTATTTAATTCATCCCAAATTATTCTCTTCCACCTTAATACATTGATTTTGCAGTAGGTACAATTTTTAAAAAAATTCTTGATTAAATTGTTACTAGATACTTTGCATCTCACACACGTGTAGTTTTCAACTTTTTCCTGTAACTTATTGGTAGGCAAACGCATTAGTGAACAGAGCCAAATATTAACAGTGAAGTTCAGAAATTTCTTCTGAGAGCAAGGTTTTATAAACTTAAACCATAAAGGTACATATATTGTTATTAATTTAATGAGAGCACTCGTAAGCTGAGCTTTGCTAACAACTCCCTCAAAGCGATTGAAGGACGTTCACCTCTTCTACCTCATCCATACACACTCGCCTTTTATACGTGTTTCGTCTATGCGTTAATACTCTGGGCATCCAAAGCACTCGACACTACATTTTCTATCACTCCACGACAGTCGCTAAAATTAACAGAATAAATGAACTTCACTTAAGATTTCATGTCTTAGTTAAACTATAGGTAACTGGAACAGAAATTACCACCATACTTAATAACAATATTATATATTGATGAATTTAAATTGTTAGGTATCCGTATAATTAAATCATGACAATACTGAACAACTGTAAAATGTAAAATTTCACCTCCGGAAGTGTCATAAATAATAAAATGTTCGGTCTATTATGTAGTGGTCAAATGGATTTCACATCTAAACCCATCCACATCTGCAAAGGACATTTTTAAGCGAGATCGTAACTTCTTTGATTGTCTGATTCACACAATGGCTAGCTACCAACTGCAGAAAATCCCGTTTATGCTAGCGTCCACGCAGTGTTGTGACGGCATATGTTTTCAATATCCGAGTGTGTTTGGCCGTTGTCGACTGCCGTCGTCCGCTGTTGCTGTAACCCCACGGTGGGAGACTGGTGCACATCTTCTTCAGCATCGGAATCCAGATGTCATTCAATTTCACGCCCTTCTCCTTCCCATTCAAATTACTGGGATGTTTTACAACCTCCATGGCTTCTCGGTATAACCGTTCACGGTTCCGTTGTTACTACCCATACTTGAGTCCAATCAAAATGAATGTGGTCGTTTGCTGGCGGCAAAACATGTCCCGCAAAAGCTAATTCGTCAGTCTCCCCTCTTTTGCCATTGCCGTTGTGTTCTTGTAGTCGTTTTTTGATCGTTTTATTGTAGTACCCGCGTACATCTCCTCATAGCTAAACGAAATCCTATAAATTACAGCTTTTCCCAGCTGTAAGAGGATCCTTGGCTAGTTTTATGTGATCTCGTATGTTGCGACTGGATTTGTAGATTAGTACGATGTTCTGTTTTTTTTTCTAGATTTCTCCTATGGGGTCTGCAATTTCATTAAGACAGGAAAACTTTGGATTTCATAGGCGCTTGTCCACTGCCATGATTTCTGCGCGTATGTCTTAACGCTCTTTTTACCTCAGCGGACTAATAACCATACTTCAACAATTCATTTGTGGGATATTGTAATTCTGCGTCAAGCATCTCTGGTTCGCTGAACTTAATTGCTATATCTGCCAACATTTTTATGATGGCTCTCTGTTGTTGTGGGTGGTGGTTCGAATCCCGATGTGCGTAGTGTTCTGTGTGCGTGGGTTTTCGGTAAACCGTATGGTCTGAGCTACTGTTTTCTTTCTTGACAATCGTAAATCAAGAAAATTTAATTTACATCTGCATCTACATGGATACTCTGCAAATCACATTTAAGTGCCTGGCAGAGAGTTCATCGAACCATCTTCACAATTCTCTATTATTCCCATCTCGTATAGCGCGCTGAAAGAATGAACACTTGTATCTTTCCGTACGAGCTCTGACTTCCCTTATTTTATCGTGGTGATCGTTCCGCCCTATGTAGGTCCTTGTCAACAAAATATTTTCGGATTCGGAGGAGAAAGTTGGTGTTTGGAATTTCGTGAGAAGACTCTGTCGCTACGAGAAACGCCTGTCTTTTAATGATTTCCAGCCCAAATCCTGTATCATTTCTGTAACACTCTCTCACATATTTCGCGATAATACAAAACGTGCTGCCTTTCTTAGAACTTTCTCGATGTACTCCACCAGTCCTATCTGGTAAGGATCCCACACCGCGAAGAAGTATTCTAAAACACGACGGACAAGCGTGGTGTAGGCAGTCTCCTTAGTAGGTCTGTTACACTTCCTAAGTTTCCTGCCAATAAAACGCAGTCTTTGGTTAGCCTTCCCCACAACATTTTCTATGTGTTCCTTCCAATTTAGGTTGTCCGTAATTGTAATATCTACGTATTTAGTTGAATTTACGGCTTTTAGATTAGACTGATTTATCTTGTAACCGAAGTTTAACGCGTTCCTTTTAGCACTCATGTGGATGACCTCACACTTTTCGTTATTTAGGGTAAACAGCCACTTTTTGCACCAGGTATTTTTTCTAAATTGTTTTGCTGTTTGTTTGATCTCCTGATGACTTTATTAGTCGATAAACGACAACGTCATCTGCAAGACGGCCGTTCAGATTGTCTCCCAAATCGTTTATATAAATAAGGAACAGTAAAGGCCGTATACGCTACCTTGGGGAACGCATGAAATCACTTCTGTTTTACTCGATGACTTTAAGTCAATTACTACGAACTGTGACCTCTCTGTCATGAAATCGCAAATCCAGTCACATAACTGAGACGATATTCCATAATCACGGAATTTCACTACGAGGCGCTTGTGTGGTACAGTGTCAAAAGCCTTCCGGAAATCCAGGAATACGGAATCGATCTAAAATCCCTTATCAATAGCACTCAGCATTTCATGTGAATAAAGAGCTAGTTGTGTTTCATAGGAACGATGTTTTCTAAACACATGTTGACTGTGTGTCAATAGAACGTTTTCTTCGAGGTAGTTCATAATGTTCGAACACAATATATGTTCTAAAATCCTGCTGCATATTGACGTTAACGATATGAGCCTGTAATTTAGTAGATTACACCTACTACCTTTGTTGAATATTGGTGTGACCTGTGCAACTTTCCAGTCTTTGTGTACGGATCTTTAATCGAGCGAACGGTTGTGTATGATTGTTAAGTATGGAGCTAATGCATCAGCATACTCGGAAAGGAACGTAATTGGTATACAGTCTGGACCAGAAGACTTGCTTTTATTAAGTGATTTGAGTTATTCACTACTCCGAGGTTATTTACTTCTACGTCACTCTTGTTGGCAACCGTTCTCAATTCGATTTCTGGAATATTTACTTCGTCTTCTTTAGTGAAGGCATTTCGGAAGGCTGTGTTTAGTAACTCTGCTTTGGCATCGCCGTCGTCGATAGTATCTCCATTGCTATCGTGCAGAGAATGCATTGATTGTTTCTTGCCGCTAACGTACTTCACATACGACCAAAATCTCTTTGGATTTACTGCCAGGTTTCGAGACAGTTTCGTTGTGAAAACTGTTATAAGCGTCTCGCATCGAACTCCGAGCTAAATTTCGAGCTTCTGTAAAGGATAGCCAATCTTGGGGATTTTGCGTCTGTTTAAATTTGGCATGTTGTTTCTGCAACAGTGTTCTAACTTGTTTTGTGTACCAAGGAGTGTCAGCTCCATTGTTTGTTAGTTTATTTGGTATAAATCTCTCAACAGTTGCCGATACTATTTCTTTGAATGTAAGCCACATCTGGGCTACACTTACATTATTAATTTGGAATGAGTGGAGATTGTATCTCAGGAAGGCGTCAAGTGAATTTTTATCTGCTTCTTTGAATAGGTATATTTTTCGCTTATTTTTCGAGGATTTAGGGATTACAATATTCAATCTCGCTGCGACAACCCTATGTTCACTACTCCCTATTTCGCTTTTGAAGCTCGTTATTAACTGAGGATTATTTGTTGATAAGACGTCAAGTGTGTTTTCACAACCGTTTAGTATTCGCGTGGGCTAATTCTCCGCCTTCTTACTCCTGCAGGAAAAACTAAATCTTCAGATAAATCCCGTTGAGATGTTTGTGAAAACGACATACTTCCTCTCTGCCTTTGCGAAACACCCCTGGAATTTCAGTGTGAAAGGGCAGGCCGTGAAACTGAATGATATCTGGATTCTGGTGACGACTAAGATGTGTACCAGTCTTCCACCACAGGTGATAGCAACAGCGGACGGCGGCAGTCGAAAACGGCCAACTGTGCTCGAGAATTCAAAACATGTAACGTCATGCCACTGCTTGCTGTCAGGTGGAAACGATATTTTGCTGTAGCCAGTAGCGAGTCAGAGTGTGAATCAGACACTCAGAGAAACTTGAAAATGTCCTCCTCAGATGGGGAGGATACTTTGGTTTTAAATGTACACTCCATTCAACCACGGCATAATAGCCCGGAACATTTTACTAATTGTAATACCGATGAACACCAATGTGAAAAATGGCTCTAAGCTCTATGGGACTTAACTCCTGAGGTCGTCAGTAACCTAGGACTTAGAACTACGTATACCTAACTAACCTAGGGTCATCACACACATCCATGCCCGAGGTAGGGTTCGAACCTGCGACCGCAGCGGTCGCGCGGTTCCAGACTGTAGCGCCTAGAGCCGCTCGGCCACTCCGACTGGCCACCAACGTGAACAACGGCCTTGTATCTTAGAAAGTTTTTGTGAATCAAACTTGTATGTTGTTGATTTTAATTTTAGACGCAATACCGGTACTTACCAATAATACGACTTGTCAGTGGATTCTTCATAAGGCTTACCCTTGACAATTAGCGTTTGAACAAATAAGTAAACCAGAATGGGGCAGGAAATAGGAACGCTAATTTTTTCAACGGATTATATGAATCACGTATACTGTTCATCGTGTTAGAAATCAACGTATCTTCTGCATGTACAAGTTCAGCAAACCATTGTTCGATGCATAGTGGAGGGTACCTTGTACCGCTACTAGTAACTCACTTTACGTTTGAGCTCGCAAATGGAGAGAGGAGAAAACGAGGACCTACAGGGTGGTCCATTGATCGTGACCGGGCCAAATATCTCACGAAATAAGCGCCAAACGAAAAAACTACAAAGAACGAAACTTGTATAGCTTGAAGGGGGAGACCAGATGGCGCTTTGGTTGGCCCGCTCGATGCCGCTGCCATAGGTCAAATGGATATCAACTGCGTTTTTTTAAAAATCGGAACTCACATTTTTTATTACATATTCGTGTAGTACGGAAAGAAATATGATTGTTTTAGTTGGACCACTTTTTTCGCTTTGTGATAGATGGCACTGTAATAGTCACAAACAAATGGCTCACAATTTTAGAGAAACAGTTAGTAACAGGTACGTTTTTTAAATTAAAATACAGAACGTAGGGACGTTTTGAACATTTTATTTCGGTTGTTCCAATGTGATACATGTACCTTTTTGAACTTAACGTTTCTGAGAACGCATGCTGTTACAGCGTGATTACCTGTAAGTACCACATTAATGCAATAAATGCTCAAAATGATGTCCGTCAAACTGAATGCATTTGGCAGTACGTGTAATGGCATTAGTCTCAACAGCGAGTAGTTCGCCTTCCGTAATGTTTGCACATGCATTGACAATGCACTGACGCATGTTGTCAGGCGTTGTCTGTGGATCACGATAGCAAATATCCTTCATGTTTCCCCACAGAAAGAAATCCGGGAACGTCAGATCCGGTGAACGTGCGGGCCATGGTATGGTGCTTCGACGACCAATACACCTGTCATGAAATATGCTACACAATACCGTTTCAACCCCACACAAGCTATGTGCCGGACATCCATCACGTTGGAAGTACATTGCCTTTCTGTCATGCAGTGAAACATATTGTAGTAACATCGCTAGAACATTACGTAGAAAATCAGCATACATAGCACCATTTAGATTGCCATCGATAAAATGGGGGCCAATTATCTTTCCCCCCATAATGCCGCACCATACACGAACCCGCCTAGTTCGCTGATGTTCCACTTGTCGCAGCCATCGTGGATTTTCCGTTGTCCAATACTGCATATTATGCTGGTTTGCGTTACCGCTGTTGATGAATGACGCTTCGCCGCTAAATAGAACGCGTGCAAAAAATTTGTCATCGTCCCGTAATTTCTCTTGTGCAAAACTGTACACGACGTTCAAAGTCGTCGCCATGCAATGCTTAGAAATATAGTACGGGTGTAATCGATCTTGATGTAGCATTCTCAACACCGAAGTTTTTGAGATTCCCGATTCTCGCGCAATTTGTCTGCTACTGATGTGCGGATTAGCCGTTACAGCGGCTAAAACACCTAGTTGGGCATCATCATTTGTTGCAGGTCGTGGCTGACATTTCACATGTGGCTGAACACTTCCTGTTTCCTTAAACAACGTAACTATCCGGCGAACGGTCCGGACACTTGGATGATGTCGTCCAGGACACCGAGAAGCATACATAGCACACGCCAGTTGGGCATTTTCATCACAATAGCCATACATCAACACGATATCGACCTTTCCCGCAATTGTTTAACGGTCCATTTTAACATGGGTAATGTATCACGAAGCAAATACCGTCCGCACGGGGGGCATGTTACGTGATACCACGTACTTATACGTTTGTGACTATTACAGCGCCATCTATCACAATGCGAAAAAAGTGGTCCAACTAAAACATCCATATTTCTTTACATACTACACGAATATGTAATAAAAATTGGGGGTTCCTATTTAAAAAAAACGCAGTTGATATCAGCTTGACCTATGGCAGCGGCATGTAGCGGGCCAACCATAGCGCCATCTCGTTTCCCGCTTCAAGTTAGACAAGTTTCGTTCTTTGTAGTTTTTTCGTTTGACCCTTATTTCGTGAGGTATTTGGCCCGGTCACGATCAATGGACCAGCCAGTATGTATCACGAATACTGTTCCTCATGTTAGAAATCAACGTATCTTCCAATTCTACAAGTTCAGCAAACCAAAGCACGATGCATTGAGGAGGGTACCTTGTTACGCTACTAGTCAGTCCCTTTACCTTTGAGCTCTCAAGTGGAGCGACGTGAAAACGAGGACCTATACGCCATCCCAGTAGCCTCGCTTTCTCCCTTCTTATTTTCGCGGTCGTATCGTGAAATCTACGTGGGCGGCAGTACAATTGTTCTACAGTAAGCTGCAAATGCAAGTTCTTTAAATGTTGTCAATACTGTTTCGTGAAGAGAACGTCTTCTTCACTCCAGGGATTCCCACTTCCGATACGAGTCATTTCCTAATACGAGCGTGTTGATTGAACCCACCGGTAACAGATCTAGCAGGACGCCTGTGAATTGCTTCGACGTCTTCCTTTCGTGCGACGTGATGTGGATGGCCAGTACTCGAGCAGTACTCAAGAGTGGGTCACACAGTATGCGATCCTCTGTATAGATGAGCTACACTTTTCTACAATTTTCCCAATAAACTGAAGTCGACCATTCGTCTTCCCTACTACCGATCTCCACATCTTTCAAAGTCGATCACTTGTGCTGTGAACAAATTTCAGATTTGTTTTGCTCCACGACGTAACGTATTGTGTAACAATTTTGTCTTTTCTGTGACCTTTACTTTTTCTTAACCATCTGACTGTACTTCAGTGAAACTTCCTGGCTGATTAAAACTGTGTGCCGGACCGAGACTCGAACTCGGGACCTTTGTCTTTCGCGGGCAAGTGCTCTACCAACAGTACTTCAGTGGTTTGAACTGCGTGTGCCAAATGGTATCTCGGTATGTAAATATCGACGTGCTTGGAGTATCCCCCGAAAGGATCCTGACAGACGTGGGTGATTCTCGGCAACGCCTGTCACCACGACGGCATGCAGTCGGTCATTCTACGCAGCGGGAACAGTAATTCCTGTCCCCGGTCTGTACTGACAGCTATCTGCCGCTCCGCTGATCCGGTGTCGATGTCATCGCCCTAAGCGCCAATATCGCACCGCTCCTAGTGATCTCTCTGTCGACGTTCGAGTGACGTGCACTAATCGAAGGGTGACAACTGAACGTTTTGACGTCCTGCGTATTTATTGGGACAATACATTCCGGAAATCCTGTGGAACGCGTGTTAGAATGTATGGCTCCTACATTGCAGTGCTGAGTCTGACAGTGGAATCAACCGGTCGACGTGCTTTAGAATTTAAGTAAGGTCTCAGTTCTGCGATATCAGTCGGTATAGATGATTTGTATTACGTGAGGACGTTAAGACAGACCCCTTCATAAGAATAAAAAACCAATAAATAGATCCACGTCCGCTTTTCGCTGCGTCGTAGCCAATAAGGTGTATATACCCAAGTTTATTACACACGTTTACGGCTAACTAATTAACACACCGACTTCTTTTATTAGTGTTGCGTACCTTAGTCATTAGAAACGGAACCGTTGTAGCATGCCTTTGTTGTCCGTCCGTCAACTTTTAAGCCCCTGCCTGTCCCACTTTTAAGACCTCTTTATCTGAACAACGGGTAGACGTACCAAGTTGAAATTTATGTCAGTTACGTGGGAAAGTAACACACAGTAATTCATCTTTTCTTCCCCGCTATTGCAGGTGGAATGCTGTAATCTCACGACGATGTAGCTTGAAGTTTGCGCTACAGAGTGTATTTTGTTTCCATGTGCTGCTCTATCGAGAGAAGCAAATACGGCGCGTGCGTTATTGTAGTCAACTTGTGAGCAGCAGCGAAGTGTAGTTCGATATTTGTTGGCCGAAGGGCATGAACTGAGTGAAATTCACGCGGACATGTGACGCTGGGTCTCCTTAGAGTTGACGCGACTCGGTTGTGATGGTTGTCCCAGTCGGCATGACGTTTAACGGCGTCCGTCCATCACAACCACAGTAACTATATTACTGGCCATTATAAATGATACACCACGAAGATGACGTGCTACAGACGCGAAATTTAACCGACAGGAAGAAGACGCTGTGACATGCAAATGATTAGCTTTTCAGAGCATTCACACAAGCGACACCTACAATGTGCTGACATGAGGAAAGTTTCCAATCGATTTCTCATACACAAGCAGCAGCTGACGGGCGTTGTTTGGTGAAACGTTGTTGTGATGCCTCGTGTAAGGAGGAGAAACGCACACCATCACGTTTCCGACTTTCATAAAGGTCGGATTGTAGCCTATCGCGATCGCGTTTTATCGTATCACGACATTGCTGCTCGTGTTGGTCGAGATCCAATGACAGTTAGCAGAATATGGAGTCGGTGGGTTCAGGAGGGTAATATGGAACGCCGTGCTGGATCCCAACGAACTCGTATCAGTAGCAGTCGAGATGACAGGCATCTTATCCGCATGGCTGTAACGGATCGTGCAGCCACGTCTCGATCCCTGAGTCAACAGATGGCGACGTTTGCAAGACAACAACCATCTGCACGAACAATTCGAAGACGTTTACAGCAGCATGGACTATCAGCTCGGAGACCATGGGTGCGGTTACCCATGACGCTGCATCACAGACAGGAGCGCCTGCGATGGTGTACTCAACAACGAACCTGGGTGCACGAATGGCAAATCGTCACTTTTTCGGATGAATCCAGGTTTTGTTTACAGCATCATGATGGTCGCACCCGTGTTTGGCGTCATTGCGGTGAACGCACGTGGGAAGCGTGTACTCGTCATCGCCGTACTGGCGTATCACCCGGCGTGATGGTATGGAGTGCCATTGGTTACACGTCTCGATCACTTCTTGTTCGCATTGACGACACTTTGAACAGTGGACGTTACATTTAAGGTGTGTTACGACACGTGGCTCTACCCTTCATTCAATCCCTGCGAAACCCTACATTTCAGCAGGATAATGCACGACGGCATGTTGCAGGTCCTGTACGGGCCTTTCTGGATACAGAAAATGTTCGACTGCTGCCCTGGCCAGCACATTCTCCCGATCTCTCACCAATTGAAAACGTCTGGTCAATGGTGGCCGAGCAACTGGCTCGTCACAATACGCTAGTCAATACTCTTGATGAACTGTGGTATCTTGTTGAAACTGCACGGGCAGCTGTACCTGTACATGCCATCCAAGCTCAGTTTGACTCAATAACCAGGCGTATCAAGGTCGTTATTACGGCCAGAGGTGGTTGTTCAGGGTACTGATTTCTCAGGATCTACGCACCCAAACTGCGTGAAAATGTAATCACATGTCAGTTCCAGTATAATATATTTGTCCAATGAATACCCGTTTATCATCTGTATTTCTTCTTGGTTTTGCAATTTTAATGGCCAGTAGTGTAGTAGAAAACACAAGCTCCTCGCGTGATTTGGTCAAATTTCAGATACCGTCTTTCGTGATTAATGTCAATATTTCGATAGAGCAGCGCGTTAGAATGTGTAAGCCGCTCTTGCTTCTTCACTGATAAACGCGGTAATTGCACCACTCGATGACGCGATGATTCCCTTGACCTGAAATGATGACCACCAATTTTCCTTTGTTCTTATTCTGCGACGGACTTTTCAGCTTGAGCAAACTGTAGTTCTACGTGTTTATTCCGCCCGGTTAGATAATAGACGTTGAATATTAATAACATAAAGGCTTGAATCTTCAGCTCATCACCCAAGTCGTAGGCACATAAGGAATTGCGAGGATGTGAAGTTGATGAATTTGTTATTCCGTCGTCAACATGTCGCTACGTCGCGTGTTCAATAACTACACGACGTAATTCCAGAGATAACATATACTTAAGCAATGGTCAGAATGCGTCACAATCTTGGGACAAATCGATGACTATTCACTGTTAAACAATCATGAGTTTACTTTTCACTTCATGATATTCTAATAGTCACTTAATTTTCACTAGTACACATGATAACATCTATTCAATTATATAGGAGACAAGAACAATTAAAGTTTCAGTCAAATTATATTTTTCCTTATAATTAATTGTAGCGAAGCTGAGCACGCACACCTATTTCTCAGATAGGGAATGGCTTCCGTTTGCATCAGTAATCCTGTCGTTGACGGCAACTCGGCGCAATTGTACGTTCTTTGTGTTTGCGTTTGTCTGTTACCTACTCGAGACTAATAACTGTTTTTCTGTCGGCGATGTTTCTTTTTCAATGTCTCTGAATGCTCGTGCTTATTCAGTGTCACGAAGGCTAAGTCCCATCACAGATCTCACACGATTTAATTTCGTCGCGAATCTCCGTATCCTGTTATCTTGCTAACGGTAAAGATGACTTTACTTTAGTATGACTTCCGATTAATACTTCAGTCTATATCGCAAAACTTTCAAACTTCCGATTAGCTTAAAACAATCTATTAGCGCTTACATGCATACCAGTATCGCAATAGTACTAGAGAGCAACTAGATAGCAACCGAAGCTAACACTTCCATTTCCGAGTTACATTGCAGTAACATCGAACTTCCTTTTCGATGCGGCTACAACTCTCTTCTGTGGTAAATGTTATCTTTGGCGAATTTACGTTTTGGCTCTAAACCTCGTTATTACTTATTTTGCAATTCCTTCTTTCATGTTTTTGTTGCGTATCCTATCATATTCTTTCATTCAGTCTCTATTTCATGATAAATACTATTGTTCACATGACATTCGTGTTGATCAAATTATCACAAGTGTAAATTTAGGGTCAGTAGCTGCCGTCACTGTCAGGATGACTAATTTTTCTACTTCTTTTAAAACAAAGGGTTCTTTATTAGGGTTTCTGTAATTCTAGTGCTTGAGGACGACTGCATGGATCGTAGTAATGTCTCGAGGTGGTTTGTGTTCTTACAGGGTGTTTCAAAAATGACCGGTATATTTGAAACGGCAATAAAAACTAAACGAGCAGCGATAGAAATACACCGTTTGTTGCAATATGCTTGGGACAACAGTACATTTTCAGGCGGACAAACTTTCGAAATTACAGTAGTTACAATTTTCAACAACAGATGGCGCTGCAAGTGATGTGAAAGATATAGAAGACAACGCAGTCTGTGGGTGCGCCATTCTGTACGTCGTCTTTCTGCTGTAAGCGTGTGCTGTTCACAACGTGCAAGTGTGCTGTAGACAACATGGTTTATTCCTTAGAACAGAGGATTTTTCTGGTGTTGGAATTCCACCGCCTAGAACACAGTGTTGTTGCAACAAGACGAAGTTTTCAACGGAGGTTTAATGTAACCAAAGGACCGAAACGCGATACAATAAAGGATCTGTTTGAAAAATTTCAACGGACTGGGAACGTGACGGATGAACGTGCTGGAAAGGTAGGGCGACCGCGTACGGCAACCACAGAGGGTAACGCGCAGCTAGTGCAGCAGGTGATCCAACAGCGGCCTCGGGTTTCCGTTCGCCGTGTTGCAGCTGCGGTCCAAATGACGCCAACGTCCACGTATCGTCTCATGCGCCAGAGTTTACACCTCTATCCATACAAAATTCAAACGCGGCAACCCCTCAGCGCCGCTACCATTGCTGCATGAGAAACATTCGCTAACGATATAGTGCACAGGATTGATGACGGCGATATGCATGTGGGCAGCATTTGGTTTACTGACGAAGCTTATTTTTACCTGGACGGCTTCGTCAATAAACAGAACTGGCGCATATGGGGAACCGAAAATCCCCATGTTGCAGTCCCATCGTCCCTGCATCCTCAAAAAGCACTGGTCTGGGCCGCCATTTCTTCCAAAGGAATCATTGGCCCATTTTTCAGATCCGAAACGATTACTGCATCACGCTATCTGGACATTCTTCGTGAATTAGTGCCTTAGACGACACTGCGAACACCTCGTGGTTTATGCAAGATGGTGCCCGGCCACATCGCACGGCCGACGTCTTTAATTTCTTGAATGAATATTTCGATGATCGTGTGATTGCTTTGGGCTATCCGAAACATACAGGAGGCGACGTGGATTGGCTCCCTATTCGCCAGACATGAACCCCTGTGACTTCTTTCTGTGGGGACACTTGAAAGACCAGGTGTACCGCCAGAATCCAGGAACAATTGAACAGCTGAAGCAGTACATCTCATCTGCATGTGAAGCCATTCCGCCAGACACGTTGTCAAAGGTTTCGGGTAATTTCATTCAGAGACTGCGCCATATTATTGCTACGCATGGTGGATATGTGGAAAATATCGTACTATAGAGTTTCCCAGACCGCAGCGCCATCTGTTGTTGAAAATTGTAACTACTGTAATTTCGAAAGTTTGTCTGCCTGAAAATGTACTGTTGTCCCAATCATATCGCAACAAACGGTGTATTTCTATCGCTGCTCGTTTAGTTTTTATTGCCGTTTCAAATATACCGGTCATTTTTGAAACACCCTGTACAAGAGTGCAGTGTGAACGTTAGTGGCTCGCAACGCTCCTAGCGGCCAGTAACATCTGCAGCAACACAGAATGTCGGAGTCATTGGGGCAGCAGTTTTGAACGGTCGGCGTGAACAACTGTGATCGTTATCGCGGTAGTTCAACATTTCCTACGGTGCAGTGTCCGAAATTGTTGATGACACGTTGAAATTTCCTAACGTTAGAGCCCGCTGGGTGCCTAAGCACCTGACAGACAACCACAAGGACGAGGGAATGGTGAGAAGCGTGGATCACTTAACGCCCTACGCCGCAGAAGTTCACGACTTTCTGAAAGGATTCGTCACTGGTGATGAGTCGTAGCGCACCGCCCCAAGCCAGAAACCAAGCGGGCCTCACCTGGAGTGGAGACACGCTGGTTCCTCTGTAAGAAAAGCATTTAAAGTGACTCAGTCTACTAGGAAAGTGCTAGTGCGTTGTTCTGGGATATGTTTCGTGTGTTACTGGTGGACTTTGCTGAATACTCTGAATGCTACAGCCTACATTGCAACTTTGGTTAAGTTGCATCGTGCCGTTCGTGATAAACGCCACAACTTTAATGCTGACGGTGTCAAACTTCTTCATGACAATGCTCGCCCCGATGTTGCTGCTCCTGTTCGTGAGGCAATTGTCTAATTTGGGTGGGAGGCGCTCCAGCATCCACCATACATTCCGGACCTAGCACCGTCGGACTCTCATCTGGCTGGTCCCATGAAGAAATTCCTGACCGGCCAACGCTTTGCGAGAGATGCGGAGCTGAAATCAGCAGTCCGCAGATGGCTCGATTCTAACCAAACGGACTTCTGCGAACAGGGAACATTGAAACTGGTACCACGGTGGAAGAAATGTGTTGAAAACGTTGGTGACTATGTAGAAAAGTTGATAAATGATATAATTTTATTTACGATTTCTTTTGTCTTGTTACCTATTAAACTTCTTGGTAATAAAATTATTGTGCGTCACTTTCCGATCTTCCTTCTTACTAAAGTCTACTGTCCCTTGGCGGTGTGAGAAATGTAAGCCTATAAGTCAAAAGATACGGCCTTATATGTCAATAGAGCACTCATGAAAACCTGTAGATGAACCATCTATATATATGTCGCGCCTGGTGTCCTAGCGTTAAAGGGCATGCCTGGGAATGTAAAGGTCGCGGCATGAAATGTCCGTCGGACCTCGGATTCTTCAATGTTCGTTTTAACCTAGCCTTCACCACTCAGTAATGAGCTGTTTCCAGACACAGCACTTAGTTCGGATTCCACGTTACACTGTTGGTGCTCTTTTCTCGACTGGATGTTTAGAGTAGTTTAGGGACACGCAAGTCGCCGAAGTGGCCTCCAACAGAAAGGCTTCAATTAGGCAATCGAGCCACACGAAATTGTTTTTGTTACTATTATTATTATTATTGTTATTATTATTATTATTATCATTATCTTTATACATAATTCAGTTTGTATGGAACCTTCAGAGCGGGTGTCGTACTCTGTCTTTTTGTCGAGGCTTGTACCTTTTTTCTGTGCAACAGAAAGACCTTTCAAAGAGGACTTCAGTGAAATAACATGTCCTACAAACTTCTGTCCTACTATACGAAACGCAAATCACACAGAGAATTAAAGTGGTTGTCCTGCGAACCTGTATTAAGCATGAAATAAAACAATAATAACAAACTGCAATAAAGATTGTTTGGTTGCGTTTTTAATGTGATACGAGATTCTCCAAATACAAGGTTATTGCAAATGATTGAAGTGATTTCACAGCTCTACAATAACTTTATTATTTGAGATATTTTCAAAATGCTTTGCACACACATACAAAAACTCAAAAAGTTTTTTTAGGCATTCACAAATGTTCGATATGTGCCCCTTTAGTGATTCGGCAGACATCAAGCCGATAATCAAGTTCCTCCCACACTCGGCGCAGCATGTCCCCATCAACGAGTTCGAAAGCATCGTTGATGCGAGCTCGCAGTTCTCGCACGTTTCTTGGTAGAGGAGGTTTAAACACTGAATCTTTCACATAACCCCACAGAAAGAAATCGCATGGGGTTAAGTCGGGAGAGCGTGGAGGCCATGACATGAATTGCTGATCATGATCTCCACCACGACCGATCCATCGGTTTTCCAATCTCCTGTTTAAGAAATGCCGAACATCATGATGGAAGTGCGGTGTAGCACCATCCTGTTGAAAGATGAAGTCGGCGCTGTCGGTCTCCAGGTGTGACATGAGCCAATTTTCCGCGGGCTACGCGTGAAACTTGCCCGCACGCATTCAACCGTTTCTTCGCTCACTGCAGGCCGACCCGTTGATTTCCCCTTACAGAGGCATCCAGAAGCTTTAAACTGCGCATACCATCGCCGAATGGAGTTAGCAGTTGGTGGATCTTTGTTGAACCTCGTCCTGAAGTGTCGTTGCACTGTTATGACTGACTGATGTGAGTGCATTTCAAGCACGACATACGCTTTCTGGGCTCCTGTCGCCATTTTGTCTCACTGCGCTCTCGAGTGCTCTGACGGTAGAAACCTGAAGTGCGGCTTCAGCCGAACAAAACTTCATGAGTTTTTCTACGTATCTGTAGTGTGTCGTGACCATATGTCAATGAATGGAGCTACAGTGAATTTATGAAATCGCTTCAATCATTTGTAATAGCCCTGTAGTAATTAAAAATCAATTATTCATGAAATATAAAATACCATTATCTTGTACTATTCATAAGTTGAAACTTGCTGGGAGATTGAAAGAGTGTGCCGGCCCGAGACTCGAAATCGGGACCTTTGCCTTGGCGGGCAAGTGTTCTATCAGCTGAGCTTGCAAGGTCCACAGGAGAGCTTCCGTGAAGTTCGGAAGGTAGGAGACGAGGTACTGGTGCAATTAAATCTGTGAGGACGGTGTCGTGAGTCGTGCTTGGGTAGCTTAGATGGTAGACCACTTTCCGCGAAAGGCAAAGGTCCCGAGTTCGAGTCTCGGTCTGGCACACAGTTTTAATCTGCCAGGAAGTTTCATATCAGCGCACACGCCGCTGCAGAGTGGAAATCTCATTATATTCATAAGTTATTCGCTAGCTTACAAATAAATGAAGTCCGATATAGAGATGAACATATCAAAGCCTGCAAAGTCACCGGTAGTTTCCACAGGATAATTACTAATAATTCAAAAGTGCTGCCGAAATAAAATCAAAGTGGAAAGCTGCTCAATGCGGGCTATTCAGTGTTGGTATCAACTATTACACTCAAGGTGCCACTTTCAACTGGCAAGTGTCTTTAACATAGGCCAAACTGACATTTAATTAAATGAACAAGAAATCAATAATTGATAGATATCTTTAGATGAATTAAGGTACACACAATGTCGTTGTGCACTACTTTTCTATGTAAGTGTGCACAATACGATGCTCTGACACATTTACACGATTAAAAAGATGTAAAACATGTAACAATCCAATAAATAAAATATATATAGGTGTGTAACTTTCAGATATGATAGCTAGCTGGTGTCCTCCGCTACCAAAAAATACTTTGTTTCTTAACTTCGAGTGAAGCGTTCAGCAGTTATTACTTTTTGAGGAGTTTTCATAAGATTATATTTTACTGTAACGACGTGATTTCTGTACGTTTTGTAATACATTTCATATTAAAATGCAACCATATGCATCTCAGTGCCGCGATTACGCTGATATGATTTGTTTTGCGTTGTGAGGAATTTCTGAAACACTATTTAATTTCAAAGTATTTCATAGTACCCATTGGCTGTCGCATTGATGAAGCCAACAATCTTAGCGCCTTCGCATTCTTCCGCTTGTTGGTTCTCGAGCAGACCGCCTTTACCTCACCCTCCGCCTTTGCCGGACCCTGGTAAAACACAGTCTCCGGTCCCCTATGTTGCCCGCTGCGGTTGCGGCCGCCTAGGCAGTGTCGGGTTAGCACAGCCTCGCCTTGACTCCTCAGCCGAACCAACACGATCAAATCCATGATTCAGAAACTTTACCTACCTGACAGCACTTCATCGTACACGCTCTCTGTTATATGGTTCTATCCACATGCGAATGGTATTTTAAGCATTCCAAAAGTATTTCAAGAAACTGTAACGAGCAAAATACGGCAGCTGAAACGAACATCAACTGTTGAGTGAAATGCAACTAACATTTTATCAGCGGTAACACACAGGCCACATCTAATTATGGTACAGCTTGAGTGTACGAGTGCCGAAAGGATGTATTACGACTACTACATACGAACGTATTACATTCTTTCTACACTTCACCCCATCAATAGCTTTGTGGTAATGACTTTCAAAATTGGTTGCAGTTCTCCAAATGTTGTCTACATGGAGTGATGCGGCGTTCGTATGAACGATTTTGTTTGCGGATTAACTGTAGTCAATGTATAAGGCAGCAATGACACATCGTAGTACACATGATTTGATTTGACACATTTGTGTATTCATAGACGATATGATGAGAACAGTAGGTATTTTCTTTGGATAACAAAAGTATTTCGTTCTGTGGGCCATACAATACACATTCATTTGTTGGAACGTTATTGGTGTATGGAGAAAGCTCAACAGTGGTTGACTTCGTATCCCAAAAGTAGGAAGCATATGGGTTTCGCCACTGTCAATGAACAATCAAAAGGTTTCAATTTGAAGTCATGTAAGGTGGAGAATGGGGGGGGGGGGGGGAGGACAGTGACTGCCATAGCCTCCTATTTTGGGTCCATTGCTTTTCTTGCTATATATCAATGATTTACCTCTTAACATTACGGATGACACAAAAATTGTTCTCCTTGCAGATGATACAAGTGTTTTTGTAAGAGACCTGGAATGTAATACAAGTAATGTAACGAAATGGGTAGATAGTAACAGCAGCAACTGGCTTTCAGAGAAGGCATCACACAAGCGCTAACGTAATTCATATGGTATCAACAAAACCAATATGAAGCCCAACTCCACCCAGAGGATTATAAACGTTGTGAACAGAATATTTGCGGATCGTTAGATCGATCCCTTGGCAAACACAAAATACCCTGGTGCCCATCTGATTGCAATCCTCACGATTTTCACCTGTGAGTAGAAATACAATAAATGGTCTCCAAGGAAACACCGACGGCTCCCGAGGACATGAAACGCCATTTCACACGAGCCAGTGTTGCGAATAATCCAGAGGATATTCAGCATGCAGTAACGTCAATTTGGAATTGCTTTATAGCGTGTACTAGTGATTAAGGTCAACATTGCGAGCATTTCACACAACTTTCATAATAACGAACATACGTACACTACCAGCGTTACATGTTAACTTAATTTTGAGGCAGTAGGAAAGACGCTTCTGTGACCTGTTCTCCTGGTGACGGGACAGTGGTTTGTGGTGTTGTTATATTGTTACTGTTTGATCAAGATACTGACATTTATGTCGGTGAAGTTGTTTTCGAAGGCTTTTTTCAAAGCCAACAGAAACGTATACAGTTCTATAAAGGGAAACGAAAAAATTGTGATAATTCTACAGCCCATAAACATTAAAAATAACACGTTTACTGTTACCAGTCACTGTTTATTTATCTGCAAGACACGTTTCAAAGATTTAAACCTCCATCATTAGGTGGATTTGCATTTGTTAATATGAAACATGTGTGTGTGTGTGTGTGTGTGTGTGTGTGTGTGTGTTGAGTTACGATTTTTTGGAGGAACTTGTGGTACTGTCCCCGGTGGTCACAGGTTCCCTTCACTGTCCTAACACATCACATGTATTTGTTTACAAAATATGACAGTATACAAGTGTTGTGTTACGACAGTGAAAGCAACCTCTGTCCACTGGAGACGGTGTTACAAGTTCCTCCAAAAAATCGTAACACAACACACACACACACACACACACACACACACACACACATGTGTCATATTAACAAATGCAAATCCACCTAACGATGGAGGTTTAAATCTCTGAAACGTGTCGTGGAGATATATAAACAGTGAATGGTAACAGTAAACTTGTGGTTTCACTTAATGTCAATAACAGTCACGGTAAAGCCTAACCTAAAATGTTCACATTTAAAATTTAAAATAAATTGCGAACACCAATAAATGTGACACATCGTCTGCTTCAACATAGAACTTCGATACATTTTCTCGTTCTAAATATGCTGTTGATTACCTGTTTTGCTGCCTGTGCTGTATAAAAATCTGTGACACTCAGAAACGTTCGAATAAACAGTGAATTTCAGAAAAGATGAACCTTATATGATGTGAAAACAGTGTCACTTTTCCCTGTTTGGAGTGTTGAGGGACGGATCTTACATGGCATAGCCTGAGACTCTTTGTGTGTTTGGTCATAAGCCTAATAGTTGGTTTGCTGCAGCTCTCAATTCCTATGACTGCCAGCTATTGCATTCGTTTTAGTATAACTACAGCATCCTACATCATGGACAGTTAACATGGATCTTATAAACATCCATGTTCCAATGACGGTATGAAAACCGATATAGACACTTAGGCGAGGGGAACGTGCAACCGGTAATTGACGGGCTGAAGTAACTTATTCTGTCCCCAAACTTTCATAAACCCATTTACCAAGAAATTCAAAATTTACCGAAAATGACAACATCGAATAAGCAAATTGCACTTTTTAAAAAAACCGGCCTCCCTGAATGGAAATTATTGTCCTATATAAAATTAGCACGAAATTCAAACTTACACACGTATGGAAAATGGGATGCTAGTTCATTTGCTCTAAGCTGAACTCCGTATATCGGAGTCTGATAGTTCTTTCCATTCATTGCACGTGCACCTTATTACATTTACCGACTGGCATTACGTTCCACTTGGTTGAGTGAGTGATACCAGATGTTAGCAATTGTTGCTATTATCATATTTCTTGGAATTACTGTCATTATATCACGAGTGTTACTTACGGCTGTAACCATTTCTAGCCTCCCATTTCCGCATCTTACTGTTCAAGTAGTCTCCTTCCTAAAGCGTCCGCCTCTCATTACCTCGTAGACACTTTTTATATCCTTGATCGTCTTTCTCCAGTGTGGCGCCCATTTCCAGATTCTTTTCTCCCGCCGGTCGTCAACCATCCTTTATAGATGAAAACTTTAACCATTGCTGGTAGGTTGTTAATTTCAACATGGTCACAAGCCTCATGCACGACTTTCTGTCGTACTTAATATAACTGTTTGTCCATACTACATCGATGATCAACTTCCTCACAATCTCTGTTACTGTATTACAGCCTACATGGTCCATCATAGAAATACTACAACTTCTTCATTAATATGTCTTTTACAGCACTAGTAGCCTCTCATTTCATTGGGCTCCAATGTCACTGGACCATATCTAGCATCAATGTCAGTGATGTATTTCTAGATAATTTGGTTCTACCTCTTTCTTACAATGCTATTCCAGATTACAGAAAGACTTGTGTTTTTGCTGTTTTCTCTTGGGCTATTTTGCTGCTTACATCAGCTGTGCCTGTGCTGTTAGATGACAGCGATATTACCAAATAACAGAAAGAGCCACATCCTTTGATTTATGTAGTTCATTGTCTACACGTTCTTCATTTACTTCTCCTACTGCTCACTTGCAACATCGTCGTTCAGCGCACATAAACCTAATCCCTACTGCTAAATATTCTATTTTTTGTCTGCTAGTTATACTTATCTGTAGCTGCTATATTCTGATCTTCAGAGAAGGGAAGGGTACAAAAGATTTTATCTGTTGGAGGTACTCTGATTCTGCAGAAGGTTTTCCTCCAGCTAAGCAGATCTCCTATAATTTTGGTGCGATAGGGCTTTCTTGTCACAGTCTTTCGGAGTATGGGAATGGCTGGAAGACAGTTTGCTAACGCCTCTAGTATGGATTATATACAATTGCTGCATACCTAATCAAATTCATTCGGCCATCTCAATGCAATGCCGTACTCACCACTAGATACCACGAGGTGGGTAGTTGATGATATAAAAGGAGACGAGTTAAATAAAGTGTTTTGGGTACGGCAGAAGAAACATAGAAAATGCTCGGTTAGGAGGCCTTGATATCATATTAAAATGTGTTACAGCTGCAATTCTGTTGTCTAACTACTAGGAAAAGAGAGTACGCTGGAGAGGTGCTAACGTTGCGCTGGAAGAAAGAGTAGAGTAGTTGACAAAAGTCGTGTCGGACCCCCCTTTGCCCGGCATAAAGTAGCATCTTGACGTGGCATGGACTCAAGAAGTTATTAGGAGCCTCCTGCAGAAACACTCTACGTTGGATCTTCTCTGTCTCTTCTATCAACCCAATCTGGTACGGATCCCACACCAGTGAGCAGTATTCAAGCAGTGGGCGAACAAGTGTACTGTAACGTACTTCCCTTCTTTTCGGATTGCATTTCCTTAGGATTCTTCAAATGAAACTCACTCTGGCATCGGTTTACCGACGATTAATTTTAAATGGCATTCCATTTTAAATCACTCCTGATGCCTACTCTCAGATAATTTACGGAATTAAGTGCTTCCAGTTGCTGACCTGCTATAATGCAGCTAAATGATAAGGGATATTTCTTCTATGTATTCGCAGCACATTACGCTTGTCTACATTGAGATTCAATTGCCATTCCCTGCACCATGCGTCTATTCGTTGCAGATCCTCCTACAATTCAGTACAATTTTCCATTGTTACAACCTCTCGACATACTACAGCATCATCCGCAAAAAGCCTCAGCGAACTTCCGATGTTATCACAGGGTTATTTATATATATATTGTGAATAGCAGCGGTCCTACGACACGCCCCTGCGGCACACCTAAAGTCACTCTTAATTCGGAAGACATCTCTCCATTGAGAATGACATGCTGCATTCCGTCATCTAGGAACTATTCAATCACACAATTGGTCTGATAGTCCATATGCTCTTACTTGGTTCATTAAACGACTGTGGGGAACTGTATCAAACGCCTTGCGGAAGTCAAGAAACACTGCATCTACCTGGGAACCAGTGGCTATGGCACTCTGAGTCTCGTGGACGAATAGCGCGAACTGCATTTCACACGATCGTCTTTTTCGAAACCCATGCTGATTCCTACACAGTAGATTTCTAGTCTCCAGAAAAGTCATTATACTCGAACATAATACGTGTTCCAAAATTCTACAACCGATCGACGTTAGAGATGTAGGTCTGTAGTTCTGCAAATCTGTTCGACGTCCCTTCTTGAAAACGGGAATGACCTGTGATCTTTTCCAATCTTTTGGAACGTTAAGCTATTCTAGAGACCTTCGGTACACCGCTGCAAGAAGGGGGGCAAGTTCCTTCGCGTATTCTGTGTAAAATCGAACTGGCATCCCATTAGGTCCAGTGGCCTTTCCTCTTTTGAGCGATTTTAATCGTTTCTCTATCCCTCTCTTATCTATTACGATATCTACCATTTTGTCATCTATGCGACAATCTAGAGAAGGCACTACAGTGCAGACTTCCTCTGTGAAACAGTTTTGGAAAAAGACATTTAGTATTTCCGTGTTTAGTCTATCATCCTCTGTTTCAGTACCATTTTGGTCACAGAGTGTCTGGACATTTTGTTTTGATCCACCTACCGCTTTGACATAAGACCAAAATTTCTTAGGATTTTCTGCCAAATCAGTACATAGAACTTTACTTTCGAATTCATTGAACGCCTCTCGCATTGCCTTCCTCACACTACATTTCGCTTCGTGTAATTTTTGTTTGTCTGCAAGGCTTTGACTAAGTTTATGTTTGCTGTGAAGTTCCCTTTGCTTCCGTAGCAGTTTTCCAACTCGGTCGTTGTACCACGATGGCTCTTTTCCATCTCTTACGATCTTGCTTGGCACATACTTATCTAATGCATATTGTACGGTGGTTTTGAACATTGTCTACTGATCCTCATCACTATCTGTACTTGAGATAAAACTTTTGTGTTGAGCTGTCAAGTACTCTCAAATCTGCTTTTTGTCACTTTTGCTAAACAGAAAAATCTTCCTACCTTTTTTAGTATTTCTATTTATGGCTGAAATGACCGATTCTATAACCGCTTTATGATCGCTGATTCCCTGTCCTGCGTTAACTGTTTCAAAAAGTTCGGGTCTGTTTGTCACGAGAAGGTCTAATATGTTATCGCCACAAGTCGGTTCTCTGTTTAACTGCTCAATGTAGTTTCCAGATAATGCACTTAAAAAAGTTTCACTGCATTCTTTGTCCCTGCCACCTGTTATAAACGTTTGAGTCTCCCAGTCTATATCTGGTAAATTAAAATCTCCATCCAAAACTATAACATGGTCGGGAAATCCACTCGAAATATTTTCGAAATTTTCCTTCGGGTGTTCTGCCAAAACACCGCTGAGCAAGGGGGCCTATAGAGACATCCAATTACGACGTTTGAGCCTGGTTTAACCGTGCCCTTCACCCAAATCATTTCACATTTCGGATCTCTGTCAACATCCTTCGATAGTATTGCACTTTTTATCGCTATAAACACGCCTCCCCCTTCACTCTCAAGCCTGTCTCTGCGGTATACATTCCGATCTGAGTTAAGAATTTCATTACTGTTTACATCTGATTTCACACAAATCACGTTAGTACAAATGACAGATCCGCAAACAGACTGCCGTTTTATACCTGTTGTACGCTCTATTACAGTCATCTGTATAAGTGCATGTCTCTATCCCACGGCTTCCGTCACTTGAGTGTAGATTGCAAAGACATTCTGTACCAAGTGATCTAGAGGTAGTGATTAGTGTATTACAGTATTTGTCTAGTTGAGTAACATATCTGTCAGGAAATACTTTGGATGCTTCGCGTGCTAACACATCACAGGCCTTCACTGGCCGAGTAGCGAATCTGTGGGCCCTGTTGAATAGGTAGACAAAGCATCCTGTATTCTTATCCGTTCGGCATTCTGCTTGCTGGTTTCGTGTCGGACTTTGTTGACACGTCTCGCATTTCCCTTCATTTTGCTTCAAACGACTGGCTTGGTAGCTTGCTCTTAATTAACAAGTTTGTTGTAGTGGCATTTTCGCAGCAGCTGTATATAAATTGCAGTTTTTTCAAAGAAATGCCTCTTGCATGCTGCACATAAAATTTGTATTATAATGTATTCACCCAGACGCGTTTCGCCTTTTTTACAAGACATCTTCAGTGGGTGTCCTGAAATATTACATGATTTGTCCTTTTTACACATAGGTATTGGTTTCACATTTAGGTTATAGATTTAAAATCAGTTCCTTAACGGTTTTTTTTACGAAATGTAAAGGTACTTACAGGTAACTTTTAATTCACTGCATCTAAGCAAACTGCTTGCTTTTTATTATCTAGCAACCAGGTGGACATCTTACAATTCACTTTCAGTTCACTGTTTTCATTACACATCACTGTAACTACCATCTTTTTAATACAGAGATTCATTTGTTTTCTAAGTGTTCCGAGTGTTATCAACTGTTTTGTGAATGTGTGTTTGTGTGTGTGTGTGTGAGTGTGTGTGTGTACTAGAGAGGGAGAGATTTTAAATTTTAATTTTTTTTTATTTTTTAAATTAATAATAATGATTATTATTATTATTTCTTTACTTTCTCAGACGTTAAGTCTGGTTAAAAATGGGAAGTGAGGCGGACCTTGATCAAGCGTCACTTCCTTTTAACTGTACCGTATATGTTATATTGCATTTAGGAACTTTCGGGTAATTGAACATGTATCAATAATTACGGATTTCTGTAATTGTATATATAAGTTTGGATGTAGCTGTATTGTATTGATGTACTGGTTGATATTGTGTGGTATGACTCCTGTAGTTGATAGTATAATTGGTATAATGTCAACTTTACCCTGATGCCACATGTCCTTGACTTCCTCAGCCAGTTGGATGTATTTTTCAATTTTTTCTTCCGCTTTCTTTTGTATATTTGTTGTATTGGGTATGGATATTTCGATTAGTTGTGTTAATTTCTTCTTTTTATTGGTGACTATGATGTCAGATTTGCTATGTGGTGTTGTTTTATCTGTTATAATGGTTCTGTTCCAGTATAATTTGTATTCATCATTCTCCAGTACATTTTGTGGTGCATACTTGTATGTGGGAACGTGTTGTTTTATAAGTTTATGTTGTAAGGCAGGCTGTTGATGTATTATTTTTGCTACATTGTCATGTCTTCTGGGGTATTCTGTATTTGCTAGTATTGTACATCCACTTGTGATGTGATCTACTGTTTCTATTTGTTGTTTGCAAAGTCTGCATTTATCTGTTGTGGTATTGGGATCTTTAATAATATGCTTGCTGTAATATCTGGTGTTTATTGTTTGATCCTGTATTGCAATCATGAATCCTTCCGTCTCACTGTATATATTGCCTTTTCTTAGCCATGTGTTGGATGCGTCTTGATCGATTTGTGGCTGTGTTAGATGATACAGGTGCTTGCCATGTAGTGTTTTCTTTTTCCAATTTACTTTCTTCACATCTGTTGATGTTACGTGATCTAAAGGGTTGTAGAGGTGGTTATGAAATTGCATTGGCGTAGCCAATGTATTTATATGAGTGATTTCTTTCTGTATTTTGCTAGTTTCTGCTCGTTCTATAAAGAATTTTCTTAAATTGTCTACCTGTCCATAATGTAGGTTTTTTATGTCGATGAATCCCCTTCCTCCTTCCTTTCTGCTTAATGTGAATCTTTCTGTTGCTGAATGTATGTGATGTATTCTATATTTGTGGCATTGTGAACATGTAAGTGTATTGAGTGCTTCTAGGTCTGTGTTACTCCATTTCACTACTCCAAATGAGTAGGTCAATATTGGTATAGCATAAGTATTTATAGCTTTTGTCTTGTTTCTTGCTGTCAATTCTGTTTTCAACATTTTTGTTAGTCTTTGTCTATATTTTTCTTTTAGTTCTTCTTTAATATTTGTATTATCTATTCCTATTTTTTGTCTGTATCCTAGATATTTATAGGCATCTGTTTTTTCCATCGCTTCTATGGAGTCACTGTGGTTATTCAATATGTAATCTTCTTGTTTAGTGTGTTTTCCCTTGAGTATGCTATTTTTCTTACATTTGTCTGTTCCAAAAGCCAAATTTATATCATTGCTGAATACTTCTGTTATCTTTAGTAATTGGTTGAGTTGTTGATTGGTTGCTGCCAGTAGTTTTAGATCATCCATGTATAGCAAATGTGTGATTTTGTGTGGGTATGTTCCAGTAATATTATATCCATAATTTGTATTATTTATCATGTTGGATAGTGGGTTCAGAGCAAGACAGAACCAGAAAGGACTTAATGAGTCTCCTTGGTATATTCCACGCTTAATCTGTATTGGCTGTGATGTGATGTTATCTGAATTTGTTTGGGTATTAAGTGTGGTTTTCCAGTTTTTCATTACTATGTTTAGAAACTGTATCAATTTAGGATCTACTTTGTATATTTCCAATATCTGTAGTAACCATGAGTGGGGTACACTATCAAAGGCTTTTTGGTAATCAATCTACGCGTAGTGTAGCAACCTTTGTTTAGTTTTAGTTTGATATGTCACCTCTTTATCTATTATCAGTTGCTCTTTACATCCTCGTGCTCCTTTGCAGCAGCCTTTTTGTTCTTCATTTATAATTTTGTTCTGTGTTGTATGTGTCATTAATTTCTGTGTAATGACTGAAATTAATATTTTGTAGATTGTTGGTAGGCATGTTATGGGGCGATATTTTGCTGGGTTTGCTGTCTCAGCTTGATCTTTAGGTTTCAGATAGGTTATTCCATGTGCAAGTGTATCAGGGAATGTGTATGAGTCTGCAATGTAACTGTTAAATAATTTAGTTGGATGTGAATGTGTTGAGGTGAACTTCTTTAGCCAGTAATTTGCTATTTTATCGTTTCCAGGGGCTTTCCAATTGTGTATAGAAGTAATTGCTCGGGTGACTTCATGTTGCAAAATTATCACTTCAGGCATTTGTGGTATCATCTTGTATGTGTCTGTTTCTGCTTGTATCCACCGTGCATGCCTGTTATGTTGTACCGTGTTTGACCATATGTTGCTCCAGAAGTGTTCCATGTCTGTTATGTTTGGTGGATTGTCTATTTTAATGTATGTGTTATCTATTGTTTGATAAAATCTCTTTTGGTTTGTGTTGAATGTTTGGTTTTGTTTCCTTCTATTTTCACTTTTCTTGTATCTTCTAAGTCGTTTGGCCAATGCTTGTAATTTCTGCTTCTTTTCATCTAATTGCTGTATTGCTTCTTGTTGTGAGATTTTACCTAACCTTTTTCGTTTTTTGTCTGATATTTCATTTCTTATAAATTGTGTTAGCTGTCTGATGTCTTTTCTCAGTTTTTCTATTCTGATCTGTAGCCTGTGTTGCCATGCTGGTTTTGTGGGTTTCTTCTGTGTGTTGGTTTGTTCTGATCTCTGCCTAGTGTGTATATTTAGTGTAGTGAGTGCTCCTATATAAACCGGTAGTTGTAACTATTCCATAGTTGTATTTTCATTTATTTTGTTGTGTTTGATTGTGTTGATAGTTTTTATTGTTGTTTCGACTTGTGGGTTATTTGTCGGTCTATGCAAGAATGGTCTAATGCTTGTATGTGTGTCTTTGTATTCTATATATGTCAGTTGAAATTTCTCTTCTATATCTAACATGTGTGTCTCTTCATGTTCTATTTGTGCTTGTTCTGGTGGCTGTCTTAAGATTTCGTTTTCCTCTGATTGTTCAATTGATGCATGTTGGTCTTTGTTTGTTTGCTCTGGAATGTTTGAGTCCATTACTATATTTTCTTCTTCTTCTGATTGCACATTATTCTGTTCCAGTATTTGTTGTACTTGTTGTTTGATGTTTTCTAATTCTGACTGGGGTATCCTGTTATTTTTTATTATTACACGGATCTGATCAGCTAGTCGTTGTTCTGTTAAAAATTTAAATTCCAGGTACCTGGTAATAAATGTTGTGTATACTTGTGATCTGTATCCAGTTGTGTTCGTTCCTAGGTTTGTTGCTTGGTAATAACGGAACATGAGGTGTCGATTAACTTCATCTGACCATCTCATCCTCTGTCTTTGTTTTCCTTCTAGGGTGTTTGCAGGAAGCATATCCTGCAAAACACCTCTATTTGGATTTAAATCATTTTCCAGTTGGCTAGCAGTGTCATTACTATTGTGGGCGGGCATAGGGTTCAAGCGTCGTCCCCGACCATGACGGCGCATGTCCGAGGCTTCTTTAGTTCTGTCCTGAACCAAGTAATCACACTAAAAGGGGGGTTAGCCCTATTAGTGGTTTGTTTATTTCGTCGCCTTTTACGACTGGCAGAACATACCGGAGGCCTATTCTTTTCCCGGGCCTCCATTATTATCATTATTATTATTGTTATTATTATTATATTTTCCTGTATATACTTATGAGAGGAATCAGATGTGTGATCATTTGTTGGGCTTTCTGTCTATTATATGATCAGTCAGTGTAAACACTGAGTTGTTGGTCATATTTACTTGGTCATTTAGTAGTTGTTTCTTTTCAGCCTTTGTTTTGAATATATGATAATTTTCCTGTACTGTGAGGAGATGTTTTTCATTATTTATTCTAATTATTTTCATATCATTTTCTCTTGTAATAGGTTTGTGGTTGTTTGCTCTGAAATGTTCTGGAAAGTTGAGTGGCTCATTCCATACTTCCATGCTCTGATATGTTCTTTGTGCCGGGTGTCAAATGTTCAGCTAGTTTGTCCTATATACGTTCCATCACAGGTGGTGTACTGTAGTTGGTATTTCCTGCTTTTTGGTAGATATCTGTGTCTTTTGTTTTTTTGGAATGTGCCTTTGGATTGAATTGTTTGTTTCAAATGATATATTTATCCCCTGTCTTTTGAAAATGTTTGTTATTTTATGTGTAAGTTTGTGGTTGTATGTCATTGTGTACCATTTGAATCTTGTTTTTTTTTGTTTTCCTGTATTCTTTGTGTCGTTATTGTTCTGACACTGTTTGTTCCTGTTTGTGTCGTATTTTGTTGTGCTGTTGTTTGCGGATGTTTACGTACTGTGTTCACTGACTGTACTTTTTTAATTTTTATGTTTAATTTTATGTCTAGTTCCCTATTGTACCCATTGTTTGTTGCTATTTGTGTGATGATGTCTAGTTCTTTCCGGTAATTTTTTGTACTAAGTTGCACTGTGTTGAGTCTATGAAGCATGTATCTGAGTGCTGATGGTTTCTGTGAGTGTGGGTGATTAGAAGTCTGATGTAGAATTGTGTCAGTTGTTGTAGGTTTACAGTAGATTTCAAATCTATGCTGATTGTTTTCTTTTTTAATGGTTATATCTCAAAAGTTTATTTGGTTGTTCCGGTTATTCCCATTGTGAATCTTATCTTTCTGTGTATTGTGTTTATATCTGTATGCAACAAGTCATTTTTTGCCTGAGGTTCATCTATTAAACAAAGGATGTCATCCATGTGTCTGACCCAACAAGGTATGTTGTAATTCTTTTTGATAACATTTTTGAAAATTAAGCTTTCTACATGGTTTATGAAAATGTTTGCTAGGGTACCTGATACTGGGGATCCCATTGGTAATCCTTCTTCCTGTAAATAGTATTCATTATTGAAATGAAAGTAGTTCTGTTCAGTTATCAGTTCCAGCAAATTTTGTATTCCTTTGATGTGTTCATCTGGTAGCTGACTGTTGTCCTTCAGGGTTTGTTCTATGATATTTATTGTTTCTGCTATTGGGACGTTATAGTACATTCTTTTGTATGTCAAAAGAGAATAGAGTAGCTGTGTCTGGGATTTTTACTTCTTTTATAACTTGTATTAACTGTGACGTGTTCCTTATAGTTCTGTCATCCTCTTTTTTATAAATTTCTGTTACTAATTTTAACATGTGTCTTGCAAGTTTGTAAGTGGTAGCTTCTTTGAAAATCACAATGAGTCTTACTGGGATATTTGTTTTGTGGATGTTTGGTTGGCATTGGAGGATGGGTGCTGTAGGATTGTTCTGTATTAATTTACCTTTTCCTCTGTCAACCAGTGTGTAGTCTATATTTTTTAACATATTCTCTACCTTGGCCTGAAATCTGTTTGTTGGGTCTGATTTCAATTTTTTAACATTATTTTGTGAAATGAACTCCTGTATTTTCTCATTGTATTGGTGTCTGGGCATAAGAACTACTGTATTTCCTTTGTCTGCTTTAGTAATAATGATGTTTTCATTTTGGAGTTTTTTCTGAGTTTTCTGAGTGTTTCGGATTCTGTGTTTTTACTGTTTCTGTCAGTCTGCTTTTTGTATCTTTTTCTTTGAAAAAACTGCTCTTAATTACTTCATTATCCAATGACTTACAAAACGTATGGCGAGGTTGCAGCATGTATTTAACAGCTCGGCGTAATTTTGCCTGCTGCATGTTCAGGTTTTGCAAATGCTTCTCCACTTATGTTCAGACTTAACTTCTCTTGTTCAGAGAGGGAGATAATGGTGCAGTATCAGTTTCACTCATTCATCTGTTAGGTAGGTGTACTGAATCCATCAATTGACGTGTATTGAAGATTGGATGATATATATATATATATATATATATATATATATATTTGTTCTTTGTTTTTTTTTCCCTACGTATCGTGACCCTGTATGGTCTTGGTCCTTCTCAGGAAAATTATACTCTTTTAGAACTGAGTCGTCATATAATCATGTAAACCAACTACGATTCAGTTTCAATTATGAGTCACTTACAATATCCATACAAAAATGCGACAGCACATGTCGTTTTCTTCAGCAGAGTCTATCCTTAATTTGAACGCGACCACTAGTCTCAATTCTGCATTTTGTAAGAGTATTAATCAGTGTGAAACTGCAGTTAACAGAGGCTATTTCAAAATTGCAGTCAGCAGAAGCCTTTTTTTAATGCTAAGCGTGCATTACAGCTCTGAAGGTAAGTGATGGCCAGGACCCTGAATCTGACTATTGCTTATACGATTATTTTAGAAGATATACACTCCTGGAAATTGAAATAAGAACACCGTGAATTCATTGTCCCAGGAAGGGGAAACTTTATTGACACATTCCTGGGGTCAGATACATCACATGATCACACTGACAGAACCACAGGCACATAGACACAGGCAACAGAGCATGCACAATGTCGGCACTAGTACAGTGTATATCCACCTTTCGCAGCAATGCAGGCTGCTATTCTCCCATGGAGACGATCGTAGAGATGCTGGATGTAGTCCTGTGGAACGGCTTGCCGTGCTATTTCCACCTGGCGCCTCAGTTGGACCAGCGTTCGTGCTGGACGTGCAGACCGCGTGAGACGACGCTTCATCCAGTCCCAAACATGCTCAATGGGGGACAGATGCGGAGATCTTGCTGGCCAGGGTAGTTGACTTACACCTTCTACAGCACGTTGGGTGGCACGGGATACATGCGGACGTGCATTGTCCTGTTGGAACAGCAAGTTCCCTTGCCGGTCTAGGAATGGTAGAACGATGGTTTCGATGACGGTTTGGATGTACCGTGCACTATTCAGTGTCCCCTCGACGATCACCAGTGGTGTACGGCCAGTGTAGGAGATCGCTCCCCACACCATGATGCCGGGTGTTGGCCCTGTGTGCCTCGGTCGTATGCAGTCCTGATTGTGGCGCTCACCTGCACGGCGCCAAACACGCATACGACCATCATTGGCACCAAGGCAGAAGCGACTCTCATCGCTGAAGACGACACGTCTCCATTCGTCCCTCCATTCACGCCTGTCGCGACACCACTGGAGGCGGGCTGCACGATGTTGGGGCGTGAGCGGAAGACGGCCTAACGGTGTGCGGGACCGTAGGCCAACTTCATGGAGACGGTTGCGAATGGTCCTCGCCGATACCCCAGGAGCAACAGTGTCCCTAATTTGCTGGGAAGTGGTGGTGCGGTCCCCTACGGCACTGCGTAGGATCCTACGGTCTTGGCGTGCATCCGTGCGTCGCTGCGGTCCGGTCCCAGGTCGACGGGCACGTGCACCTTCCGCCGACCACTGGCGACAACATCGATGTGCTGTGGAGACCTCACGCCCCACGTGTTGAGCAATTCGGTGGTACGTCCACCCGGCCTCCCGCATGCCCACTATACGCCCTCGCTCAAAGTCCGTCAACTGCACATACGGTTCACGTCCACGCTGTCGCGGCATGCTACCAGTGTTAAAGACTGCGATGGAGCTCCGTATGCCACGGCAAACTGGCTGACACTGACGGCGGCGGTGCACAAATGCTGCGCAGCTAGCGCCATTCGACGGCCAACACCGCGGTTCCTGGTGTGTCCGCTGTGCCGTGCGTGTGATCATTGCTTGTACAGCCCTCTCACAGTGTCCGGAGCAAGTATGGTGGGTCTGACACACCGGTGTCAATGTGTTCTTTTTTCCATTTCCAGGTGTGTATATGTGTATATACTTCAGGTTTTGTGTGAATAGGTATTAGCTTATTGGACTGAGGCATGCATCCTCACAGGACTTGGTTTAACTAAGGGGAAGTTCAATTATTTTCCCCCTGAATCAGTTACTGAAATTCCAAGGAGCAACAGTGATGTTAAATTCACTCAAATATTCATTAATGGCCCCTTTTTCTCCCTACCTCTGAATTCGTTTAAGGTGTCAGAATGCGTTATAAATCATTTCGTAGACCAATAGATTGTCTAAAAGGGGCACATAATCAGGATATTTCACTGAAGTACTCATGTTATCACAAAAAAAGAGTATGAAGTTTGCAAGGGGAGTAACGGTAGGGTCACATAAATGTAATAACTATCGTAAAGATCGTTCGGTGCAGCATTCACCTACAGTTTGAAAGATATGTAGTAAGAATATGAAATACTTTATGATGGCATCAAAACCAATCGAAAACCTGACGAGAACAAGAAAGAAGTCATTGTATAATTATTACAGCACTACACTGTCTATGTTACACTGGGAAGCAAACGGAAGCAATACTATCCAAAAGCGTGTGGCACTGGAGCAAGTAATACCGTATCTGGTCGCAGGTGCCAGAGTCTGCGGGAAGAGGAACGCGTGTTTCCGTTTCGTGCCGCTTTTACTTGTTCGAACGGGTAAAGTCCTCATTTCCCTGGCGGATGTGCAGTCCTAATGGAGCGGCACTGGCGCCAACGCACCTGCGACCAGTCCTACAAAACAGACCGAGATGACGTCGCCAGCAAATGAGACGGGCAGCGCGCAGCGAATTGAACCTGTACGTAACGCCAAGGACTAAAAGAAAATGTACCGCTTCTCTTCACACACCGGTGTAATGGATTAAACGTCATCCTCTCTGTGGATAGTGCACATGTGCGTCACGGCTTAATATCGTCACATTGCGTTATATGACGGTAGAGAGATAGAGTGATTCTTCGGTAAATACCTCGTAAGGACAACATACGCTATTTATAGAACCAATCGACACGAATGGAATGATTTGGAGAAGTTATTTACTCTATAATAACAACTGAAAGGAAAGTTGTTCTATAAGACAGCTGTAACTTAGAGAATGAAGCTATGCTAATTTAAAGAAGTTTGTCGCTTCTTAAGAAGGCGAAATACCCGTTGTTTGTGAGTCAGTTACTGCACATTTTTACTGTCAAAAACGATTATTTTATTACCTTCATACGGTTTGCTCAATAATTGTCTGGGTGTACAAGTACATGAAACGGAAACAGTTATTCTCCATTTTTCCTCTACGTGACAGTGTATCTTCGTGTAAAACTTTTTTTTTAGAAATTCCGCCACAGTGCCACCTTACCCGTACACAAAAGGTAAGTTAATTAAATGAAGCGAATCTTCAAACAAACAGCTGAGCAAATCAAATGCTACAACGTTGAGAACTTATTTTAAATGACGGCATGTTGATTTCACTTCATTCTCCCACTCTTATGTTACAGAGAATAATAACTTCTCACTAATATAGGTCGTTGTAGATAGTTTATGCTTCGCACTTCATTAATTCTCCCCCTCCCACCGCCCCCCCCCACCCCAACAGCAACAGATTTACACCCACAGTATCTTTTCCCACATTGTAGATCATTTCTGTCTAAGTCTGATTAAACGTTCTTCATGATTTCCATAATGTCACTTATGTGACAGCCTCTTAATTGACTTTTCCACACTCCCATCCCTAACAGTGATAGGACGTGACGTGGCCTTTCGGATATTCGTTATCAGACAGTAACGCTTGTTCAGCAGTTTTGGGTTGAACTGAGCCATTACGTACCGCACTTCGCAGTCGTCGCTCGCGTTACTAAAGGTAAAATACCATTAGGCTTGTAACCAATCAGACTATCAATCCAGAAAACTGTGGATCTGACATTAACAACTTTAGGTATTGATTATTCACAAATGTCGCGCAAGTCTCACTTCCGCCACACTCCTATGGGTGCTTCATGTGTCTTGCAGCAACCGTATGCTTTACTAGATAGTAAGTCATATTCACTGTAAGTAAAAATAACGAATTACAACGAAGAAATAATCGGAGTGGGATGGAAATAGATGGATGTGATGTACATTTACAGGCAAATAAACGATAAACAGTTTCAGAAAAATTGGATGACTTAATCAAAGGAAAGAGCTTTTCAAATTGAGCAAGTAAATAACAAGTTGATCCATCTCTGGCCGTTATGTAAGCAGTTATTCGCTTGGCATTGATTGATAGAGTTGTTGGAGGTCCTCCTGAAGGATAACTTGCAAATTCTTTCCAATTGCCGGGTAAGATCTTCAAAATCCAGAACTGGTTTGGGCGCCGTGTTTGTAATGCTCCAAATGTTCCCAAGTGCGGAGAGATGAAGCGAGTTTGGTGAACAAGGTTGCGTTTGGCAAACAGGGTGAAAAACAAGTAGACACTCTCGCTGTGACATTAGAAACAAGATGTTCGGTCGATTATTGAGAGTTGTCCTCATTTTCTGTTACGACCTCCGGCGCTCGCCTGTTGACATCCCGTGGTACGGCACTGTATCGCCGGTTGCATAGCCAGCAGGTGCAGTCGTTCTGAACGGCGCGTAGCTACCCATGCCTCGAGACGACACCCAGGTGACGAAATTACACGGTCAGTCTTCCAAAGATAGCAGTCAGTTGCGAGAGAACATTACGTTTCGTGGAGAGACAATGAGCAAGCTGCCTGTCGTCATGGCCGGTGACAGTCATTCATGTGGATCGAGTGTATTTATCCAGTTGATAGGGCAACCATCAGTCTATACTCAGACCACAGCGAAAAAACTATTGACGGTAGCCCGTGGTTGGAGTCCACACCTGGAAACCAGCCTGCTACGCCCTGCGGCGGTCATCAGTGAACGGTACCGCCGCCAGTACTGTGGTCCTCCAGGTAGCCCTCTCGGAATACAGCGGAGCAGATACAGACTTCTAAGAGGAAAGTGAGACTTTCATTTCACTGCTGAGTTGTGGACTCATGTATTGGAAGTTACCTGTAGTAGGTAGTCATTTGTGTTCACTTACATCAGAGTTCTACATTTCGTTTGAATGTTCTAATATATACTTATGGGTTTTGAATAATTGTTTGTGTAACGGGTTCTGTCACTACACTTGTGTAGTCATATTGAGATTACGTGCTACTGGACAGATAGTCACAATAGTTTTGCATCCTTAGATTAGAATATGTTTGCTTCGTTCCAATAGATCAATAGTGAGGAGATCCTCCAGGATGTAGAATATATAAAAAAAGAATAAACAATAAACGTTTACTTTCCACGTTTCCCAAGTGAAACAGTTCTCATGAATGCGCAATAACTGAAAACACATTTTAAACACACTTTTATTTAAAAGGTGATGAAAACTTATCAGAGAAGACATCAGTGTTCAATCTACTGTTGTTCGTACGATAATTCTTAGCGTATTTTAACCATGCATCATCAAACAGAAAATTCATTTTACAACACTTATTTACAATGACAGCATTACTGCATTGAATTTTTACAGTAATCAGAGAGTACCAATATTTGCATTATTTGATATTATAAGTAATATATACACATCAGTTGAATCTACTAAGAAGTTCATCAATGGACTAGAAGGTGGCCGCCAATAAATCTTTTATCGTCATCTTAAACTGTACTTTATTAGTTGTTAAATTTTTCATGCCTGCTGGTAAGTTACTGAAAATGTGTATTCCTGAAAAATGGGCACCTTTCTGTTAGACCGAAGTTAGTGTTTTTAAATCTTTTCGAAGGTTATCTTCATGTCTAGTGTTGATTCCACCTGAACTGAACTTTTGGTTTGAAAATTATGTATATATTTGATGACAAATTTCAGTTAGCAGGTACGATTAATAGAAGAACCAGAGAAGACTAAAATAAGAGCCGCTTGTTCCGTCAAAAGTTTCTTTAACAAGAGAGTTGCTGACATATTCGAATGGCGGACGTTAGAAGAGAGACTTTATTCGTTTTGGGAAAGTCGTTAAAATTCAGTGAGAGTAGGTTGGAACAAACGTCAGGCGACATTATTTCCTTTTATTTTTATGTTACGAAACGTCTATAGCTGGAAGGTAAGAGAAATTAGAGCCCAAACGTAATCTTCCAGGCAGTTATTTTTCCCCGAGCACGATTCGTGACTGTACTAGGGAAAGGATGTAAAAAACCATAGTGGAAATAGAAGTACCCTTCACCACAACGCGGGAGTAGGCTTGCGGAGGATAGTGAGTCAAATGAAAAATTACATTGCGATGTCTCTATTGCAAGAAAGAGTAACATGATACATGCTAATGTAGATTCATAGTTAAAGAACTGTAAAAAGCGAAACGCCATGTAGAAAGCCAAAACTTACCGTTGGACAAACATATTTACATTTTTTATTCATTTTTTTTAAGCCGGCCGGAGTGGCCGTGCGGTTATAGGCGCTTCAGTCTGGAATCGCGTGACCGCTGCTGTCGCTGGTTCATATCCTGTCTCGGGCATGGATGTGTGTGCTGTCGTTAGGTTTAAGTAGTTCTAAGTTCTAGGGGACTGATGACCTCAGATGTTAAGTCCCATAGTGCTCAGAGCAATTTGAACCATTTTTTTGTTTTTCCTCACATTTTCAGTGAAAGTTGTGAAGCGTCATTTCTCGGAGGAATTGGAGAGCGAGGCATGAACTAACAAATGTAAGGAGTGATTGAGGGGTGAATGCGGTAGAAATCACTTATTTTAATACTTTGATTAAATGTGTAATAATCAATTCTTATGAATTGAATTGATAGTGTAATTTCGCAACTGTTGCAGGGGTTAAAACGTCGTCAAATCATATCAGTAAGCTCCTTAGGAAGCGTAGAACTTTCTTAATGGCTTGCGTGCAGTTGTCATCTCACTATCAAGTTTTCAGAGTTAAACTGCGATGATGGCATTTCTTATAAAAAGCTTCGTCTGTCTTGGCATTGCGAGGGGGTGCCAAAACGACCCTCAAGATGGGGGAGCTTCTGGCAGTTTTCCATTAAAAGAAAGTGGTGAGAGGCCCCATAACGAATACGGCACAGCAGCCGCCCGCCCTTTTTCGTTGTGCCTATCAGCTTTAGAAAGTGGATTCGTGATTCGCTGAGCACTGCTCAAAAGTGTGTGCACGAGACTGACTAGCACGTACCATTCATTATGAGGTAATTTGATCTTCTTTTATCCGTTATCATTTACTCATTATAGTGTCTGCACAGGCTTGATGCAAATATAATTCTCTTCTCAGATTGAGTACGCGATGATTATTCTGATATTTGATTCAATTGATTAGGATATGAGCTTATTCCTCTGTGCTTATGCCTAATCATCACTCAGTACTGATATTTGCTACAATATCTATAACTGTCAGTTACTAATTCCTTAGCAACCTATGATGTTGAAATGCAAGACATTGGAAAGTACTCTACCTTGGGAAACTTTTTCTACTTAGGTCTCCATCCAGCCCTGTAATTGAACTTTAATGTATTTGGTTGTCTCATAAATTCCTTCGCTTGTCGTTAACAGTTCAGCCACAAAGAGCGCCTGAGAACAAAGCACATCGCACCACAGCTGCGACAGAATGGTTGTCAGCCAGTCTGCTTACACACTTCGTGCACAATACCGTACGCGATATAAATAAATAAGACGGATCGGCTTCTTGCAGCATACACCATTATTGTGGACAATATATTAGCGTTCGTCTAGAAGCTTATAAATGCCATTCTCCCAAAATGTGGGAGTGCTCAGGTTGATGAACTCTTCGACGTCCCGTCTGCAGTCCTCTAAGGACGTGAGGTGTTTGCTGTTCAGGATATTGTACACGGAACCGAATAGATGAAAATCGGAAGGGACAATGTCTGGCGAATACGGTGGTTGGGTAACACGTCCCACTCTAAAGACCGCAGATTTTGATGGGTCACCATAGAGGCATTTGGTCTGGCGTTGTCTTGGTGAAAGACGATATCGTGTCCCAAATCCGGTCGTTTTTCTTCAGTGGCTGCCTTGAGACGCTACAACTGCGAACAATATCTCTCGGAAGAGATAGTACGAATCGGAAGAAGTTCATAATACAGGACACCTTTAAAATCCCGTCGGACGCATAGCAGAACTTTCTCGGATGCAGCTCTAATTCAGGAACCGAGATTGGTGGCTGGCTTCTCCTGTGCTGCGATTCAGTCTTCCGGACGTTGATGTACACCATCCACTTCTCGCGTCCAGTTACCAGTCGTTCCAGAAAAGGAGCACTCTGATTGCGTCTCAGTAATGAGTCACTGATGGACACGTATTGAATCAAATTCGCTTCACTCAGTTCATGAAGAACCAATACATCAGGATTATTTCCGGAAGGCAGTTTCTCAAGTTCCTGACTACAGTAGCACGTGCGACATTGAGCTCCAATACCAACACCCACATTGTCATTCGTGGATTGATGACTATCATGTCATTAAGCCGTTCCAAGCCGTAACCATTGCCCAAAGAAATCGAGGTTTCACGAAATTTCCTGCTTGTCATCGATTAAACAACTTTGACATACTCGACCCTTTCCTGCGTCATCCCCGTGTCCAGCACAAGTTTTATGCCGGCACTGTGGCACGTTTTTCTCCTTACGACAGTAAAACAGCGTAAAATGTCAGAAATGTTCCCTTTTGTATTCCATATCTTATAAATACACGTTCACGCTATTCCATCTGATACCAGGATCAAACACACACTGGCATATCTAATGGCGGGTCGCGTTTTCGGCCACTACGTCTTACAGACGGTTAGGCAACTATGATACCTTGGAGGACACGCGGGTGCAGGGTTTTGAGGCGCTAAATGGAACGTGCGAGCAAAACGAACGAAGTTCCGAAACAACCCAATATTTCCTTTTTTTCACCTCCATCCAGCCCAGCAACAGAAGTTTAACATTTCTTCTCATTCAGTTATTTTAACTCTAGCATCGAATATTTGTGTGCTGCAAACTTTTTCTGAAGTAACAAAAACTACTCCTGACACAAAGATTTACCAAACTTGGAAAAATATTTCAAACTATAGCATGGTCATGTAGCTAGGAACAAGTACTCCATTGAAATTTAAAGTTGTTGAGTTGAGAAAATCTTGTATGTGTCATATTTAGTTGATTAACTCTCACAATACAACTCTTCCAGACACCAATAATCAGTTGCACAATGAAATAAAGTAGAATTGTTATCAAAAACCAATTTCAAGATAAAAATAATTAGAAACAGGTATTGCGTACATTAGCCTTTTATGAAGGTTTGAGAGGAGCGAAGATTACAATTAACTTTCTAATTTACTTATCTTTTCACGTAGAGATGGTTCCAGTTCTTCTTGTCTATGGATCTGATACTTGAAGCTGAAATTCTCACATTTTACGTCCACATGGTTGAACTGATCTAAATAATTGCAGAGTTTTTGTCTTCACTTTAATATATTTTTTCACATTTTAGTATATCATAAAATAGGTTTTTGATTTTTCACATTAACAAAGCCGAAATTACATTGTTCGAGCAAATACAAAAATACGTCCGATCACATCAGAGGCATGCTTACCACTGACTCACTCAACGGAAGTAACGATATTCGGAAGGGTTTACAACTTTTCTTGAAAAATGAATTGCTAATAGTTTCGATTATTATTTCGTCAATGAATCCAGAAATAAACATAGTAAATACTAGTATATTGCGTAATTAATAATAGATATTTAAGTGTGCCAAATAATTAATACTTTCAAATGTTTCTAAAACAAATTTTAACTGTACGTTCTGAACGAAATTCGTTTCCGTAAATTTTAGCTTGAAATGTGACATACTGTCTATAAATTTATATGAAAGGTTTCAGAAAACCAGCTGATATAATACTGACCTGTCCAAAATTCGAAAAACAATACTGATATCGACAACTACTGTTGAAGAAATGTAATGCTAGAGGAGGATGTCCCGTTGTAAGCTATTGCGAACTAAAACGAATTTCCGTTATCTAGACAGGTTAAACTGCTACTACTGCAAATATATCAAAGTCATTCACTTCATCTGCAAATATCACATGGTCTGTTTCAAGGTACAAATTGGTGTACGACAGCATATGTACGGCTTAACTATCGACACGTTACATAACTTGGTTTAAAAATATACAGAATTTTACTCACTATAGAAGTCTGTAACTGAAGAATTGACAACGTCTACCAAGTGACGGTAATATATTCTACAACACTTAAATTCGTGAAACTGAAAACAGTTACAAGCACTGCACCAAACATAACCTCATGGCTCATACGAACAAACACAATATAAATTGGAGAAACCTACTGGAGGCGGCCTCTAGTGTGCATTCCTTCATGTTACTCTAAAATCTGTCACTAGATTCCCTAGGTACGCTGTCCTCCGGGTACAACACTCTCTCTCCCCAACCATCTGATACACATCTACATCTACATCCATATTCAGCAAGCCACCTGAAGGTGTGTGTCGGAGGGTACCTTGAGTACCTCTATCGGTTCTCCCTTCTATTCCAGTCTCGTATTGTTCGTGGAATGAAGGATTGTCGGTATGCCTCTGTGTGGTCTGTAATCTCTCTGATTTTATCCCCGTGTTCTGTACGCGAGATATACGTAGGAGGGACCAATATACTACTTGATTCCTCGGTGAAGGTATGTTCTCGAAACTTCAACAAAAGCCCATGCCGAGCCACTGAGCGTCTCTCTTTCAGGGTCTTCCACTGGAGTTTATATATCATCTCCGCAAAGCTTTCGCGATTACTAAATGATCCTGTAACGAAGTGCGCTGCTCTCCGTTGGCTCTTCTCTATCTCTTCTATTAACCCTATCTGGTACGGATCCCACACCGGTGAGCAGTATTCAAGCAGTGGGCGAACAGGTGTACTGTAACCTACTTCCTTTCTTTTCGGACTGCATTTCCTTGGGATTCTTCCTATGAATCTCAGTCTGGCATCTGCTTTATCGACGATTAATTTTATATGGTCATTCCATTTTAAATCACTCCTAATGCCTACTTCCAGTTGTTGACCAGCTATATTGCAGCTAAATGGTAATGGATCTTTCTTTATATGTATTCGCAGCACATTACACTTGTCTACATTGAGATTCAATTGCCGTTCCCTGCACCATGCATCAATTTGTTGCAGATCCTCATGCATTTCAGTACAATTGTCCATTGTTACAAACTCTCGATATAGTACAGTATCACCCGCAAAAAGCCTCAGTTAACTTCCGATGTTATCCACAAGGTCAGTTATATATATTGTGAATAGCGGCGATCATACGACACTCCCCTGCGGCACACCTGAAATTAATCCTACTTCGGAAGACTTCTCCCCATTGAGAATGACATGCTGCGTTCTGTAATCTAGGAACTCTTCAATCCAAGCACACAAATGGTCTGATAGTCCATGTGCTCTTACTTTGTTCATTAAGCGACTGTGGGAACTGTATCAAACGCCTTGCGAAAGTCAAGAAACACGGCATCTACCTGGGAACCCGTGTCTGTGGCCCTCTGAGTCTCGTGTACGAATAGCGCGAGCTGGGTTCCACAGAATCGTCTTTTTCGGAACCCATGCTGATTCCTACAGAGTAGAATTCTAGTCTCCAGAACAGTCATTGTACTCGAACATAATACGTGTTCCAATATTCTGCAACTGATCGACGTTATGGGTCTATAGTTCTGCACATCTTTTCGACGTCCCGTATTGAAACGGGGATGACCTGTGCCCTTTTCCAATCATTTGGAACGCTACGCTCTTCTAGAGACCTATGGAACACCATTGCAAGAAGGGGGGCAAGTATGTAAAATCGAACTGATATCCCATCAGGTCCTGCGGCCTTTCCAATTTTGAGGGATTTTAATTGTCTTTCTATCCCTCTGTAATCCATTTAGAAATCTACCATTTTGTCATCTGTGCGACAGTCAAGAGAAGGAATTACAGTGCAGATCTTCGTCGTTTCCCAAACTTATGTAAACTGTACAGGAATAAAACTATTGCATTCGAAGCAACAAATGGTTAGACATGAGGCGTGTTTTTAAAGGAAGTACCGTTTTGAAATTAAAAAAAGACGTGCTAAGATATTTCAATAATTTAATTTTTACTTGAAAGCCTGTGTCTTAATCCACGCACTGACGCCATTACATTCTGATTCGTGGCCGAGCGGTTCTAGGCGCTGCAGTCTGGAACCGCGCAACCGCTACGTCCGCAGGTTCCAATCTTACCACGGGCATGGATGTGGGTGATGTCCTTAGGTTAGTTACGTTTAAGTAGTTCTAAGTCCTAGCGGACTGATGACAGATGTTATGTCCCATAGTCCTCAGAGCCATTTGAACCATTTTGAACAGTCTGATTCTTCCTTGTTTACTTTGTGTACTGAGTGTTTAAGATGCCTCCGATAATCGCGAGTCCCGCCGACTGTGAAGTACTGGCTGTTATAAGATTTCTTAGTGTTAAATGCCTAAAAGCGATCGATGTTCATCGTGAGATTGGTGCAGTTTTCGGAGAAAACGTTATGAGTATTGGAATGGTAAGAAAGTGTGTGAGAGCATTTAAATATGGCCGCACAAATGTGCATGATGAACAACGGAGAGGGTGTCCTTCGGTGGGTAAAAAAAGTTTGGTGCAGGAAGTGGACATCAGGTGAGAGAAAACAGACGCTTTACGATTTCCTTCTTGCGGGATGACTTTCCTGATGATTCTCGTAGTGGTTTGTATGGCACTGAGACCGAACACTTTGATTACCGTTAATTGTGCGCACGTTGGGTACCGAAAATGTTACCGATGTGCACAAAACCAAACCTTTTGAAAGTGCATTGACTTGGAAGTTGAGCAAGGGCATCGTTTTACTGCGAGACAATACCCGTCCGAATGTTGCGAATCAGACCAAAGATCTTCTCACATCTTTTCGATGGGAAACTCTAGATCATCCTCCGTACACCCTCGATCTTGCGCCCAGTGTCTACCATCTGTTCCTGCACTTGACGAAACACCTGGACGGCCGGCTGGAGTGACCGAGCGGTTCTAGGCGCTACAGTCTGGAATCGCGCGACCGCTACGGTCGCAGGTTCGAATCCTGCCTCTGGCATGGATGTGTGAGATGCCCTTAGGTTAGTTAGGTTTAAGTAGTTCTAAGTTCTAGGGGACTGATGACCTCAGAAGTTAAGTCCCATAGTGCTCAGAGCCAATTGAACTCCTGGACGGTCAGCGTCTTCAAGACGATGCCGAAGTCAAAACAGTGGTAATGAAGTGGTTAACAAGTCAGGCGGCAGACCTCCATAAGGAGGGTATTCAAAAACCTGTACAACGTTATGACAAGTGCCTCAATATTGACGGAAATGATGTAGAAAAGTAGATTAAGGTACGGGCTTTCATGTAAAAATAAAATTATTGAGATATCTTAGCACGTCGTTTCTTAATTTCAAAACGGTACTTACTGAAAAAACACGCCTCGTATCATTATTTGTGCAAAGGCGTAATATTTCCTACTTGTGGCTGTTGGAGGTACACTGGTTAGCCAAAACGTTGTGATCACTGCCCACCGCGAGCTTGTATGCTGCCTGGTGGCGCTGAGGGCACGCGACAGAGTAAGATAAGTATTTGAGCGGAGCAGAGAATAGTAGTGAAAATGTGAAAATCCGCCGACCTATGTGGCTCACACAAAAGCAAGACTGCTGTGTCCCAGTACCTGGGAGCGAGCGTCTCGGAAACGGTGAAGCATGTCGCCTGTTCGCATGCTACTGTCATGAACATCTATGGAACATGGTTGAAGATTGCTTAAACCACGCGAAGACGACGATAAGTTGGACGTCCATACCTCATCACAGAACATACGGATCGGGTGCTTTCCCGCTGTCTGAAGCAGGATAGGCGGCAATTGTAGTGTAACGACGTAAGTTGTTTATAAATGGTTTTCTTTTGATATATGACCATGTGCAGACTTCGTCACCTACGTCAGTTACAACTCACTTCAAAATTATTTATATTCTTTTTAAATTGGCTCAGAATGGTTCTTGAACGAAACTGTAAAACATCATTTGAGTCGTATGCACAGAATTACGTCACTCGGGTCAATTGGTTTGCGTAAACTTTTTCAATTTTAGATGTCGTTTTTTTTTCCTCAGAAATTATATTGATACACGTTATCTGATTTAATCGATATTAGAACCACATTGAATTAACTTTTTGAGATTCAAAGTTGCGATGAACGCTGTCAAAATTCAATAATCTTGTCAACTATATTATTAATCCATTCACATAATTCTTCATAACTAAATCCTCAGAACACGTATTTCAACTTTAGTAACATCCACTAGTTTATTATCTTCCTACATACAGACGTGAACCTGAGCCTTGACGAGACAAAACTAAACATTTTCAATAAGATTTAACTTCCTATGATATCATTGTTGTACAAAACATTACAAATTCTCATTTATCAATTTTTAGAAGCACGACGCTACAACTCGGTTTCAGGATCTTCTGTTGCTCTTTGGCTGTCGACCCACGACGTATAGTGGCCAGCAATTTTCTCTCTGGTCCCGGCAGCGAAGATGCTGTCTCCGTTCGTTGCGCCGCCCTCTCCGTACATGAAACATAAAAAAAATACAAAAACTTTAGAAAATTCACAACCATTACAAATATTACAAAAATACATAAACAAAGCTAAATTAAACTTATATTTATCTGCAAACTGGGCTGACACTGGTGGATGGGTGACGCTTCAATTTCGCGTCCCACTACATACCCCACCCACAAGCTTAGTTTGTCAGGTTTTAGCCGAAAATAAAATCTTTTCTACATACAATATTTAACTGTTAATACATTTTCCTCACATTTTACGTAATCTAGAGTCCTTGCTCTTAGATAGATTTAATCCTTTTACTGCGATATTGTTGTGACTATTTGTCATTTACTCTTAACTGTGCTATTATGGTAATTCATAACCGAATATATGGAGATTACTCCTTTTCATTTAATAGTTGCTAATAAGTAATAATTTAGTACGATCTTTAACGTTGTTACATTAGGACAGAGTGTTCAAATTGTGACAAATTAGTTTCAGTTTTATTCATTTGCTAGAGTTATTCTTTCCAAAAATGTATATTACTAATAAGTTTCTCACTATAACTAATAGTACTATTTACTTTACGTCATTCTTTTCCCTAATGCCTTATTTATGCCTGAGGTCCAGAAGAAATCAAGCAAAACTTTCTTTAGAATCTCGGCACGGCTTTCTTTACCTTCGGACACCTTGTTGGGTAATGGCAATTTATTTAGGAGAAACAAGCGAGAGAGCCCCGTTTGGTGTGTTCTATATTAACACAATTACAAACCTCTATTAAAGGCACTCTGCTATGTTCTCGTGAGCCATATACCTCTGGACGCCCATGGCCCCTAAAATTATTAACCATTCCCTTTGGTTCCTACTATCCGAGTAAATATAAAATATACAAAATTCCTTTTGACCTAATAACAAATTTCTTCCATATAAATCCCCCTTTGGTTATCTTTCTCTTTTTGAAGTAGATTATTGTAGAACACTTGTTTAAACTTTCTGTTATTTCTTTAAAATAACACGTAGCTATCACGAAAAACTTCACATGAATAAACTATGAACGCTCTTCCGTATGTAACATCTACTAAATATTAACTAATTTAGGGATGTAGGGTTTCATTTGATCAACACTATATAATCCATTAATTACCCCTCACGAAGGTTCCATAAGAAGTAACGCTTTGGGGTGTACAATATTATGTACAACATGTGGACTTTCAAAGATAAAGAAGAATTTTCTACATTCCTTATTGATCTTCGAACTTTTAGGATGAGATCGTACTAATACAAGATCTCCTACCTGAAATGAGGGTTCTATAGCATGTTGATTATAACTTTTAATTCTCCGTTCAGCATTTTTAACAGTCTGTTCGCAAACTTTTTCGTCTGGGATGCACTGTTGGATCTCATTTACTGGTGGCCAAGGTAGAGCAGCTAGTGAAGGCTCATCTATAATTCGTTTGCCTAAAATTTCTATAGGTGATAATCCTGTCGTTAGGTGAGGCAATTCATTTCATATCTTTTCGAATTCAGGCATTAGTTTGGCCCACCGAGTATGTTTATGTGCACAATAGGTTCTACATAATCGTCAATTCTTTCATGACTCTTTCTACTAAATTACTTTGAGGGTGATATTTCGAAATTAAGACAGGTTTGATTCCATATTGTTTTATCATATCTTGAAACTTTTGACTAATAAAGGCACTACCGTTGTCAGACATAAGTCGTTTAGGTATGCCCCAGTTAACAAAGTAATTTCGGGTGAGGCAGCGTATCACGCTTGCTGTATTCGCTCGTTTTAAAATATATAGCTTCACATGTTTGGACCAACATTCCATTACAACAAACACATAAGCAAATCCTCCTGAACTACGAGGCAGAGGGCCGAAAAAATCTAATGACAGTAGATCCCACAGACCTCGACGAATTACAGCATATAATTTATAACGCTTAGATTTGTTATTAACTTTAACCTTTTGACAGGTTTCACAAGCCCTAGTAATACTTCTCACAATACGGGACATATTTTTGTAATAATAATACTTCATTAGATGTTTAATACATTTATGAATTCCAAAATGCCTGTAACCTTCATGAATATAAGTAATTAACTCGTACACAACAGTTTTCGGAATGCAGATTTTCCATCTCTGGTGTTCCCTCTGTGCTTTCCAATACAACAAGTCGTTGAAATATAACCACACACCCCGGGTGTTAACTGTTTCGTCCCCATTATTAAGGTTTTGTATAAGGTCCCTATATTGATCATCATTTCTTTGATTGCATCTAATAGCAGTTACTATCCGTTTAATCTTACGTTCGCTCTCCTGAGTTAAAAGGAAATAAACATGGTAATTTGTTCCTCGTTCTTCTGCAATGTTAATATTCTCCATTCCTACTGGAAGTCTCGACAAAGCATCCGAAACTACATTCTGAGATCTTTTTATATACCTAATTTCGTACTAAAATTCTTGCAAGCATAATACCTAACGTAATAGTCTACGGTGACGTAACCGACAATTGTTCAAAAAGATTAAAGCCTGATGATCAGTATATACAATCGCTTTTCTTCCCATGAATAATCCTCTAAATCGTTGAAAACCCCATACCACTGCGAGAGCTTCATTCTCGGTTACAAAATAATTTCTTTCATGTTTATTTAAAGTTTTACTAGCGAATCCAATAGGCCGATATAATCCCTTTTCATTGGTCACATCACCTTAGAATATTACGCAAGACATACCATAATCAGAGGCATCCGTACACCTACTAAAGTCCTGATTGAAATCTGGATGGTATAACATTTTGGCTTCTGTTAACGCTCTTTTTATCTTATTAAAAACTTCCTCTTCCTCTTTTCCCCAGAGCCATACTGACTTCTCTTTTAATAAATACAGTAATTTAGGATTTACAATATCCTGCCCTGGAAGAAATCTTCTCAGAAATCCTACCATTCCTAAGAATGATTACAGTAGTTTCCGATTTCTAGGACTCGGGCATCGAGCAATAGCTTCAATACGTGCTGGGTCTGGCCTAATACCTTGACTGTCCACTATATGCCCCAAAAATCTCACTTCCTCCTTTCCGAAGTAAGACTTAGATAATTTTAACGCAATTCATCTGTCAATTAAACGGTCAAACAATTCCCGTAATATCGTGACGTGTTCTTCCCACGTTTTAGTGGCTACCAAAATATCATCCACATATAAAATAATCTTTTGTAACAATTGCTGACCCAAAGTAGAATCTAATGCCCTAATGAAAGATGACACTGATATATTAAGTCCAAAAGGTAAAACTTGGAACTGATATGATCTGCCTTCAAAAAGAAAAGCCGTATATTGCCGTGAATCCGGGTGTAACATTACTTGATGGTAGCCAGCAGTTAAATCCATTGTACTCATATAACGAGAACCAGCAATCTTAAGAAGTACGTCCTCAATAGGAATAGGTCTGTCTCTTTCCATCTCTATAATTTTATTTAATTCACGGGCATCAAGAACCAGTCGTACCCCACCAGTAACTTTCTTAACTACCCACAAAGGACTGTTAAAAGCGCTACATGATCGTTCGATAATGTTTTGTTCTAGCATCTTACTTATTTCTCTACTAGCCGGTTCTTTGAATTGTACTGGAATATGATAAGGTTTCTTAAAGAATGGTTTTTGATCTTTAATCTTAAGTTTACAAACGTAATCTTTAATTCTCCCCGGTTCATCTGAGAAGACGGCTCTAAATTCTAACAACAAAGATTCCAACCCTTCCTTTTCTCGTTCCGATAGACAATTCGTAGAATAACGTTTTTCTTTCACTTCGGTTCCGATACTATTACTAGCCTCACAATGGTATACTTCATATTCAAGATCACTAAAATCTGCTAATAGGTTCATGGTCTGTGCGTACTTAATCTGTAAGGATTTGTAGCAATTTTCAGGTACTTGATTACTAGAAAACCTCACTTTAAAAGCACTTCCTTCTTTATGGGTGGTTAAGAAAAAGTCTTTAAAATCTAATATAGCTTTATATTTACATAGCCAATCTATACCTAAAATTATGGCCACATTTAAGTTTGCTACGACAAGTACAGAGTGAGCAATTAATTGTTTAGCAATTTCAAAAGTCAAATAAACTTCATCAGTAATACTTTGACTTCTTTTACCAGTAACTCATCAAATTTTCACCCCAGTTACAGGTAAGGTTGGGAAATTCCAATATTTTCTTTTGAGCTGAAATAATTCTTTAGATAAAATACTTACTTCGCTACCTGAATCGATTATAATATTTACTTCTGTATCTTTAATATAACCTTTAATAACGGGTTTATAAGTTATATTCTCCCTTATTTGATTGTCTTCCTGAAGTAAATATTGTTGCCAATCACCTTCCTTTTGGCAGCTTAATGATAAATTGCAATTTGGTCTTGTATAATCTTGACTAACAGTTCCCTTTAGTTGACCTGTACTAAAGGACTTTACTAGTTTTCCGAACTTTCTATGATAACATCACCTACAACTTGACCTTCATTAATTACTTGAGGATGATTTATCTCATTATCGTTATTGTGTAATTTCCGCATTTTAGAGTTATTACCACGATTTTGTTGGCCCTCTTTATCTTTAGATTGACGTTTTATATAACAAAACCGGCTATGATTGTTATTGTTAAATTTTCGTGGTTCTGAATTATTATTATTTCGAGGATTGTCATTTCTACCAAATCTAAATTTCTCGTCTTCCCTTTCTCTGTTAAGTATATCTAACTGTTCTAAATATCCTAATAATTCGCAGCGTTGTGACCATTCTCTTTCTATCATTCTTTCCTTTACGTAATATGGTAACCTACTAATTAGGACTCGTATTAGGTGACTTTCAATAATTGGTTCTTCAATTAATTTAGCACGGTTTAAATTCCATTCGAAATAATTCCTATAACCGCCCCACCGTTTAGAATATGGAGGAGGGTCTAACAACTCTAAAGTTAAGTGTTGTTGTTTTCCTATTGACCAATAATTTTGTTTAAACTGCTTAACAAAATCATCCCAGTCCTTAAATTCAGTTCTATGCAGTACTGCCCATTCCGCAGCTTCTGCTTCTAAATGTCCTATTACAAATTGAATCCGTTTTTCATTACTTCATTTAGGAGATAATGAAGTTTCAAAAGCTTTTATAAAGATTATAGGGTGAAGTTCGCCTCCTGGTTTGAATACAGGAAATCGACTTGCTACATTTGAATTTGTCGTTATATCATCCCAACATTCTGCGAGAGACAACATAGTTGGATTTTGTTTAGATTGCAGAGACGGAGTTGCATCGGATTGGCTTGCCGTGATTTCTTTATTCGTATTGTTGTCGTCCGAGCTAGCAAACTCGATGCGACTGTTGTCTCTGATTACTTCATTGCTTCTACTACTTGAAATGTTTTCATTATTATCTAATTCCGATAACCGTTTAGTAATTTCCTGTATTCGCATTTCTGTATTGGACACACGATTAGCTAATATCGATTCTTCACTGTGTTCACGATGTGAACGCTCTGTACCTTCATCAGTGTTATTATCTTTGGAAGACTCAAGGTTACCGCATATTTCGGTAATTAAGTATTTCATGTTTTCTATTTCAGTATGATCTTTTTCTACTCGATGAGTTAGTATCTCTAATTCTACATTATCTATTGAAGAAATCTCTACAGGTTTGTTAGAAACCTCTTTAATAGATTCTAATAATTCTCTACGAACAGTTTCTGTTTGCATAGAAAATTCATCCCGTAACTTATCGTTATTTTTCTCTATTTAATTTACAACTAAGACATTGACATTATGTAGTCTCTTGGTTAAGTCAGTAATATCATTTCGCATATGAACTTTTTCCTCACGCGATTCCTGGATATGTTCTTCTAACCTTTTACAATTATCCGCAATCTTATTACTAAGTCCTACTAGTTTTTCCTGCATTTCAACTTTAGAAGCCTCTATTTTATCACTTAATTCTCGACTGGTTTCATTAAGATATTCCTGTAACCTGTCTGTAGATTTTGTTAGCTCCCCTTTTAATCTAGCAGTAGATTCCTCGTTAGACTGTTTTAATTCCTGTTTTAGTTCCTCTTTTAATCTAGCAGTAGATTCTTCGTTAGACTGTTTTAATTCCTGTTTTAGTTCCTCTTTTAATCTAGCATCAGATTCTTCGTTAGACTGTTTTAATTCCTGTTTTAGTTCCTCTCTTAATGTAGCAGCAGATTCTTCATTAGATTGTTTCAATTTAGCGATCGCCCTAAAAAGGGATCTCATGCTCCTATCGTACATAGATTGCTCTTCGTCTGACATTTCACTTCCCGACATTATTGTAAGATATTAACTAGTTACACACGCAGACTTGTAATCAACAATCCTGTAAAAGCACACTCCCTATGTACAACACTCCACTTCCAACTTGAAACAGACTCACCGTACACTAATATTGTAATTTTTAGTTCTCGATGATCAGTGTGCTGCTATGGGCTGCAGATACAACAGCCGTCGATGCAGCCGCTGAGATGCTGCGACCCCGCTTCCGCAACCGGCAGGACGCTGAGTCGAACACCGGAGACGTCACTGGCTGCAACCACGCCCGGCCCCACCGTAGATACGCGAAGCCCTCAGCAACACCTCTTATACCAGCCGGAGGAACGCCCCCCAACTGACGTACTGGGCCTGTTAGTTTAGGAGAAAAAGGCTGTCGGGGTTTGCAGCGTTCAGCTGCTGCCCAACACATGCGCCTTCTCGTAGAATAACTGCGTGACCGTACTGCTTGGCTGCGCTCCGTCAGCTGCCCACACCCGCGCAGTCGCCGCTGGCTGGTGAAGGTTCCACGAAGACTCGCGTTGACTTCCGAAGGACTCTTGATGTTTTAATTGTTTCGTACCTGTGTGTCTTAGTTGCACACATGTAGTACTTTTAAGGTCGCCACGGTGTAGTGTAACGACGTAAGTTGTTTAAAAATGGTTTTCTTTTGATATATGACCATGTGCAGACTTCGTCACCTACGTCGGTTACAACTCACTTCAAAATTATTTATATATTTTTTTAAATTGGCTCAGAATGGTTCTTGAACGAAACTGTAATACATCATTTGAGTCGTATGCACAGAATTACGTCACTCGGGTCAATTGGTTTGCGTAAACTTTTTCAATTTTAGATGTCGTTTGTTTCTCCTCAGAAAATATATTGATACACGTTATCTGATTTACTCGATATTAGAACCACATTGAATTAACTTTTTGAGATTGAAAGTTGCAATGAACGCTGTCAAAAATCAATAATCTTGTCAAATATATTATTAATCCATTCACATAATTCTTCATAAATAAATCCTCAGAACACGTATTTCAACTTTAGTGGCATCCACTAGTTTATTATCTTCCTACATACAGACGTGAACCTGAGCCTTGACGAGACAAAACTAAACATTTTCAATAAGATTTAACTTCCTATGATATCATTGTTGTACAAAACATTACAAATTCTCATTTATCAATTTTTAGAAGCACGACGCACCAACTCGGTTTCAGGATCTTCTGTTGCTCTTTGGCTGTCGACCCGCGACGTATAGTGGCCAGCAATTTTCTCTCTGGTCCCGGCAGCGAAGATGCTGTCTCCGTTCGTTGCGCCGCCCTCTCCGTACATGAAACATAAAAAAATACAAAAACTTTATACAATTCACAACCATTACAAATATTACAAAAATACATAATCAAAGCTAAATTAAACTTATATTCATCTGCAAACTGGGCTGACACTGGTGAATGGGTGACGCTTCAATTTCGCGTCCCACTACACAATCTGTGGCAGACGTGACGACAGCGCTCTCGCAAGCACAAGTGTCTTGTAGCACACTGTGCAGCGCGCAGTGTTGAACATGGTATTCCGCAGCAGAGGACCCCCTATGTGTTCCCTTGTTGACCCAACAACCTCGTCAGTTTTAGTTACAATGGGCACGGGATCGTCAAGACGGCACCACGGATCAGTGGAATCCTGCGGCCTGCTCAAATGAATCACTGTTATTGTTCAACCAGATCGGGTGTCGTGTCCAGGTACGCAATCATCCAGGCGAACGGATGCTCGAGATATGGAGCGCGCCAGGCACACAGGCCGGTGGTAGCAGTATCATGTTATGGTGGACATTCACCTGGGCCTCCATGGCAGCTGCGGTGATAATGGAAGGCACCTTGACAGTTGTGGACTAGGTGAAAATTATTACGGACACGTGTAACCCCTTACGCTTGATGTCTTTCCCAACAGCGTTGGCATTTTTCAGCAGGATAACTGTACTTGTCACAAGGGCAAGAATCGTGCTGCAGTGGTTTGAGGAGCACCATAGGGAACTCACGTTGATATTTTGGCCATCAGTTTGGGCTTATCTGACTCCTATGAAACCCAAATAGGGTGCTGTCGGGCGCCAGCTCCACACCAACAAACCAACCGCCCGTAAATTACGGGAAGAGTGTGACCTGTTCGCAGGGATCTGGTGCCACAAACCTCTGGAAATCTGCTGGCTGTAGGCTAGGGTGTGGCGAAAAATTATGAAGGCTACACTACCCACAGTAGAATCTCCAAGTATCTTGCTGTACGGGCTTAATTTCTCTTCTTGGCGTTGTTTAATTTTACATACAGTTTAATTTTACATACGTTAGCCCTACAACTCGCTGCTATGCCGTAAGCCGTTTGCAGTCTCCATCCGAGGCATTATTGTGCAAATTTGCAAGCAAAGCTTCTCTTGCTCCACAAAGATGTTGCCTCAATCACTGCTGCCTACAGACTGTGTGACTTACTTCCCGCGCTTGCTCTAGGTAGCGCGCCAATACGCCCTTGCCACCTTTCCCACTCCTCAGAGCCACTTACGTATCAAACAAAGGAATATTGGCTTTTACATAACACCTACTCCTTACATTGTTCCCGAGCGTGACCATTTCTTACAATTGTCAAATTTATATGAACATGAACAGTTTATACATATCAATATTTTTAAATACAAAATGTTGTCAGAAAATTATTCAACGTAACAAACAATTTACGTAGTATTGGATATAGTACGAATATGCGAAAACTTTACAGCTAAAATTCATAGAAAATTGTTGTTGTTGTTGTTGTTGTTGTTGTGGTCTTCAGTCCTGAGACTGGTTTGATGCAGCTCTCCATGCTACTCTATCCTGTGCAAGCTTCTTCATCTCCCAGTACTTACTGCAAACTACATCCTTTTTAATGTACTTAGTGTATTCATCTCTTGGTCTCCCTCTACGATTTTTACCCTCCACGCTGCCCTCCAATGCTAAATATGTGATCCCTTGATGCCTCAGAACATGCCCGACAAACCGGTGCCTTCCTGTTGTTAAGTTGTGGCACAAACTCCTCTTCTCCCCTATTCTATTCAATACCTCCTCATTAGTTACGTGATCTACCCATCTAGTTGTAGCGGGGCTTTAAATTTTGCCGCGCTACACTCGTTCCCTCAGATAAAAATATCCCGTCGCAGCGGCATGAGCGCTCGACGGCAGAGAAAATACCAAAATTGTAACCTTTTTTGTTTTCTATCCGTTTTCAATTGTCTCTTGTTAGCGGTAGCTTAAGGCAGACGTGATCGGATGCTGATGTAAAAACTTAATGGCTAATCTTGATTTGATTGTAATGTGTAGACATTGTGGAAGTTATTAAGAAATTCGGTGGATGGAAGTAGCAAAGTGAATTAAATTGCATACAGTATCAAGATGATTTTAATTGGTATAGATTAGTGATCCCTGGACTATTGCAAGATTTCGGAGCAGATTTTTTCACGCTGAAATGGAGATTTTTGAAGACGTGGACGCCGCCCGAAAGAAGATAAGTTAATCTGGTAAAGGATGATCTCTCTTCTACGCCACTTTCCCCTGTCAGTTACATTCTGTTATTCTCTGTTTCTTTTCAATACTTTTTGTAGTGGAAATTGGTTTAACTTTTGCTCAAAAACGCCACAAGGACCACCCCAACTATAGCTTTTCTGAAATACGAAGTCCGATCTGCATTTCTTTCATTCTTTCCCTTTTTTCACGGTCTCTCTTCTCCCATTTTTCATCATTTTTTTTTATTAACCACTACAACTGGCGACCGTGACAGGACGCAATTTTCGGATGTGTCGTTTTTGAGCAAATTTGAAACTTTAATTTGTATTTTTCCCAACAGAGAATAAAATCCTGAAGTTTAAAGGGTAACGAAAACACCAACTTTATTGTAACTAAGCAAATGATACCACAATATTTTAAAGAATTTTTGTAACTAATTCAATCTGTTTTTCTTTTCATGGCATACATTGATGCAAAACTGTTATTTTGAGACCTTTTGGTGATTATCCGATGGAGATGTATTAAGAAAATCCATATTTTAACGAATACGATTTATGCAGAAGTGATTGACCAGCCGCTGCAGGACAGCAAATTTAATGGTGAGTCACACAATTATGTTTCATTCAAACATTCAATAGCCAACTGCAGAATCCATTTTTCCCTTTCCACACATCCTGTAGTTCTCTTCTAGATTTTTCCAAAATTATCTATTTCTATTGTAGTTTGTGGTAATTATAGTATTGTTGTAGCTGCATATGAAGATCGTGAATTTGACCGCGAAACAGTCATTTGTTACGAAAAATTTTGTCCGCCCTGCTGCATCTTTCTCAACCATTGTTTGCAATAGAGCAATCATTTACATTGACGAGAAAATATTTCAGCCTAAATTTGAGTCAAATCTTTATTAATCAGACTTATATTATTCCCTTTTTGACTTACTATTATACATCCTATTACAATGGAACGTGGTAAGGTAGAGATAGTTTCGGCAGATGAGTTAAGTGAAGTAGATTCATCTTTCAACAAACAAGAAAGTCCGCGTTTCCCTCCATGGACGAGTTCACAGATCAATGCAATGATTTTGCCTCAAACTCGCGACATTTGTGATAATACACAGATGACGACTTTAAATGACGAAATGTGGAATGGACGCGAGACTAGACCGTCAGCGCCATTGCTAACATCAATGTCAGAACCGAATATGAGACAAATTCAGCAATGTGACACAAATCGGACACAGGAAACTGACAAACTGGACCGACTATTAGAGTTATTTGCAGACATGAAACGAGACGTTAGTCAGAAAATTGACATATTAAACCATACTATGACCGAAAATTTTGAACGGACGACAAAACAGATGACAGAATTAAATAACACCACTCAACAGCTCAGCCAGCGATTTGAGACATTGTCCGATCGAGTCACTAAACAGGAAGAAACTTTAGTTACATTCACACACGAAACAAAAAACAATATCAACCGATGTGAGAGTCAGTTAACTCAAATAGTTAATGTGCAGCAGGAAGTGAACACTCGTGTGGAAGAGTTAGCTCAAGCCCACATTTCAGCTAGCTCCACTCAAGAAAAGCTGACCGAAGAAGTGGGAAATATTACCCAACAACTCACAATAGTAGTTCTTGAACAGACCCACCTCAAAGAAAAGATAGGAAAATTAGAAGACCGAGCGGACCTCGCGTCACTAAACAACGACACCAACATGGCCGAAAGAATTGTACATGAATGTAAATTGTGTGACGACTATCTGGACAAAAAACTTGAAACAATTACACAGGACATACTTTCAAAAGCAAAGACACATGTTAAAGACGAGACAAAACACACAGAAGACGAAGTGACAAAATTACGAGACAATGTTGTGCCGTGTTTGGCGATTGGTGCAAACGCATCGCTAGGAAACGACAAAACAGCTAAAACCATGGCTAACGACACAGACAGAACACCTATTGTGGAATCACCTATTTCGAATCAAAATTACAATGTGCCGCCTTCTTTTCCACCAAACGAGCAATATTACGATACGGCACCTAGAGTAGCAAGTGACACAAACTACTTCAATACAGTTATGCCAACCGGCATGGCCGATGACACGTTTGTAAGACATGGGCATTTCCAGACATTTTCCAGTGAGGACAAGCACAAAGTCCACCCTATTGTGTTTATTACATCATTTGACGGTGTATTTCCACGTAGTTGGTCAGAAGTCGATAAAATCAGATACGTCACCAATCTCATGAGAGGACGAGCAGCTAAGTGGGGTGCCGCTATGAAGCGGCGGTGCCTTACGTTTGAACAGTTCGAACAAGCCTTCTTGGACGAATTCTGGTCCGAGAATGAGCAACAGAGTCTAAGGAGAGAAGTGTGCAACCCCGAGACCTATGACCCTAAAAAAGAGACGTTAAGACAATACTTTGAGAGGTACCTAGACAAGACACTGTACTGGTCCAAACCAGCCGACTTGACAGCGATAATTGACACTTTAAAGAGCCACTTACCCTTTCCATACCGAGACAGATTAATAGGAGTACCGGAGAATGACGTTAAGACTTTCTTAAACTTCTTAGATCAAATGGACGTAGTTTACAGAGGCGATTCACGCCATTCAAATTATATTCATATTAGTAACCAAAACCAGCACCCACCCCAAAGGAACCGTAGTGACGGTGTTTGGTGGAACCATCCGTCCGCGCCGCGACACAATACGATGCCTGCGCGCGAAACATATTCAAATGGAAACGTGTATGACAGTAGGAACAACCGCAGAAATTCGTGGAATAATAATAATAACAATAATTATCACCCATATCAAAATGGTAACTACAAGCAAAATGAAAATTACAGACAGTACAACAACAACAACAATAGGAGACGTGAGAATAACCGGTACAACCCGGGCTACTTTGACAGGAACATGACATATAACAGACATAATTACCACCAAAACAATACCAATCCTAACAATCACCGACAGAATATGTGGAACACACAAAATTCACGCATGACAAATCATAACCCTCCACGGAATCCGCCCCCGTTCCCCAGTACAGTTTTGCGCTCCCCGCCACGAAGTAGCAATAACAATTGCGGCGCGCCATCAGCTGACGCGTGGGCGCCAACCGGCCGGAATGTAAACATAGTGGAGCTGGTCAATGAACCCGGCCAAACACAGCAGACGACGGAAAACAGTCGACGACCGAGCTAAGCGCTCGTGCTACGGTCGTGAGGTGTTGTAAGAGCGCAACGGCTGAGACGGTTTGTTTCCTCAGGTACGATGACAAAATGACAGCAGAACAGGAATTAACCGACGAGATAAACATTAAATCAGACAGTTGTGTTAAAGAATTCATACAAGCTACGGCATGGGTTAAGTTTAACGATTATGATGTACAAATTTTATTCGATGCTGGTGCCGCTGCAAGTGTGATGTCAACCGCATTCTATAATGAATTGAAACAAATTATAAACATACCCACATTACCTGTACAGAATTGCCACGTGGTTAGTGCCACAGGTACTAAATCTAAGAACATACGCATGCAAGCTCTTGTTAACTTCACATTTTCCAATACACAGTTCAAGTGTAATTTTCTGATTGTAGACAAGCTTATCGTACACTGCATCCTAGGGATGGATTTTTTGAATGAACACAAAGCAATCATAGATTTAAGTAATGGCATATGTCAATTATCCGTAGGAGAACAACTAATTAATGTTGAACTTAACAAGACGATTGAACCACGACAAAAACATTACGAAGTAAGTCAATTTCAATTGGTATATCCTACCATAGTTAGTGTATGTAATTTAACACCTGAAGATTCCGACTATCAGGAGATTGAGCAGGATTTATTGTATCAGAAGTGTGTCGAATCTGACTACTTAACGAAACCACAGCAAGAAGAATTGTACAAATTATTGTGTGATTATGCACAAGTTTTCAGTGAGAGGCCTGGTGTAATCAGAGGTTATAGCTACAAAATGGATGTTAAGCCACATAAGACTTATTGTAGGACACATTATAATATTCCATGGGCGAAGAAACCTGCAGTTTTACGTGAAATCGAGCGTATGTTGACCTGGGGTGTCATAGAAAAATCATATTCCCCTTATTGCAGTCCTATCCTGGCGGTAGGCAAGCAAGATGGCAATGTCAGATTGGTGCTAGACGCACGTGAAATCAACAAAATTATTATACCAGTTAACACAAGACCCGTCAACTTGGATGAACAGTTGCTAAAATTTTATAATGTACAATACCTAACTAATATTGACCTCCGCTTATCGTACTGGCAGGTGTCCCTTCACAATGACAGTCGTAAATACACTGCTTTCCTTTGTGAAGGACGCAGTTATCAGTTTTGTGTGTTGCCTTTTGGTTTGCGCGTAAGCGCGGGCGTGTTCATCGAGGCGCTTGACGCCGTTCTCGGCCCGTGTTTGTTGTCACGCGTCACGGCGTACGTCGATGATATTGTCGTGGCAACAAATACGTGGGAGGAACATATTGATCTGTTACAGCAAATTTTATTTAAATTTTCACAAGCTGGAGTCACAGTAAATCTTTCGAAGTCCAAAGTAGGAAGGCGTGAAATCAAGTTTTTAGGCCATATTGTCTCGCCGGAAGGTATTCGTCCCGATTCTAAGAAGATTGATGCTATTCGTAATTTCCCTCCTCCACAAAACCGCAAACAGTTGAAAGCATTCTTAGGTTTATCTTCTTTCTTTCGGAAGTTTTGTTTCAAAACAGCTTCTGAACAGCTCTCACCTGCTAACTTTACTGAAAAAGAACGCAATTTGGAGATGGACAGAGTTTTGCCAAGCTGATTTTCAGGCTATTAAAGATGCATTGGTGAACGCACCCCTCCTCTGCCACCCTGACATGACGTCAGATTTTTGCCTAGCCACGGATTCGTCATCATACGGCCTTGGAGCTTTTCTATTTCAAATTCAATCCGAATCAAGACAATCTGTCATCAAACCGATAAGTTTTGCGAGCCGCACGCTCACTGAGTGCGAGAGGTCGTACTCGGTGACGGAACGGGAGGCTCTTGCCATTATTTGGGCATTCCGTAAGTTTCGCTACTTTCTTTGGGGTAAACATACTCGCATATACACAGACCACCAAGCCCTTTCTTTCTTGCTATCATGCAAATTGCTTCATTCACGGCTCACCCGGTGGTGCCTTTCACTGCAAGAATACAGCTTCGAAATTATTTACATTAAAGGTGAATCAAACGTAGTAGCCGATGCCCTGTCCCGTTTGCCCCAAGGCATACAGGAGTTTTCGGAACTTTCCGAGCAAACATCAGACTTTAACATCTTACTTATGTATGATGGTACATACGCTCCATACTACCGCAATATGTGCAAGAACTTTACTTCACTTCAGGACAGCGACCCCAGGTGGTCAAATATCAAAAAGAAATTACGTACAGATCCTTCTTCACATTTACAAAAATATTACACAATACACAAAAATGTACTTTATCACAGGCGTACCCCAGACTCGCACCATTGGTGTGTCTGTCTACCCGACGCGCATGTTGATAATTTTATTCTGTTCACACACAAAACTTGGGGACACTACGGAGTCACCAAATGCACTGATAAAATAGTACAGTACTGTTATCTTCCCAATCTGCGTCGGAGAGTGTTGCAAATTGTTCGTAAATGTATCATCTGCCAAAAAGCAAAATTTTCCAACCGATCATCTTTGAATGAATTACATCCTATTATACCAACCCGACCTTTGGAGTTAGTATCGTTGGATATCGCAGGACCTTATCCCAGAGCTCGTGGAGGTGTGAAATACATCGTTGCTGTACTTGATGTCTTCTCAAAATACTTAAAATTGTATGCTATCCGCACTGCCAACGCATCTGCTATTGCTAGACGTTTGACTAACAGTTACTTTACAAGGTTTGGCAAGCCCCATTGCATTATCACGGATAACGCACCCTATTTTACGGGAAGAAAATGGAAATCTTTTGTTGTCACACATAACATCAAACATATTCTTACATCAGCATTTCACCCAGAAGGGAACCCCGTAGAAAGGATTTTTAGAGAATTTGGTCAATTCATGAGAATACATTCACCTCGCAAACACACCAAGTGGATCGAATTTTTAGCACCCTTTGAGCAGATAGTAAACAACTTGCCTCATGCCTCAACAGGATACCCACCACAGGAATTATTATTAAACAAACCTGAACAGAACAAGTGGGCTATGCCCATTCCAAAGCTAACCCCATCCACAACTCATATACCTTTGGAAGAGAAAGTAAGACAGGCATACACTACGTTGTGCAATAAAGCCAAGATCAGGAAAGAGAAGTATGACAAACGTGTTACAAATACACAAATCTATCAGGTTGATGACCTTGTTCTGTTGCGTTCACATCCCAAGTCTACAAAGTTAAAACAACTGAACAGAAAATGGCAGCTATTATATTCAGGTCCATTTAGAATAGCAAGCATACCTCACCCAGGTTGTTACTCCCTAGAATACCCGTTATCTCACAAGCCGAGGGGGCTGCATCCCCACAGACATTTGAAACCCTTTGTGGACTAAAACAACATAATATAATGATAACTAAGTTGAACATGAGCAAGTTGCTGTGAAACGAGATCATAAATATTTGTATTGAATACACGAACATTAAGTTATACAGCCTAAGAACACAAACATTTATTTATGGAAATTATATACTGAAGTTACACTTGTACACATAATTATGAAGAGAAGGTAAACCCAGGTGAGTACACTTACTGAATGAGAAAATATGTTCCTATAGGAATGGGACCTACGCAGGTTACATTTGTTGTTAATTGTAAATTATAAGGTGAATCAACAATTAGTTATTTCAAGGCACTCTAATGACAGGAGATAATAGCTGTTGAAATCAGTAATGACATAGGTATGTAGCAGAATGAATGAGGATGTAAAGATGAATGATCAGTATGAATGAGTTAATATTTAAGTTAATATAAGAAGATAAGTTACTGTGAAGTAGTTGATGGAGAGAGATTATTTGAGGAAAATATTATTGGAAGTTTATGAGAATGGAAGTGCCCCACGTATGTGATATATTAATGTTTGATGAGGAATCTGTTTAAGGTATAAGGATATATATATATTATGATGAATATGTGAGTAAGGAATGAGTGAGAATGTTTGGTAATATTGTGCTACATAGAGAAGTGAGTAAACAGTCTACATCTTTAAGATTACATAAGAATTTCAGTTTGACAGAAAACATTTGTGATGAGTTAGAACACGTGAGTACAAGACGTTAAAAGTGAATCTGTTTACAGTGCCCTTGAAAATGAATGAATGCAAGAAAAGCAGAGTGAACACAATGGTGATTACAGCTGTTGAAAGAAGTGTAATAAGAATGTAACTTGGAAACACATAAGCTTTAATTTATTTCAGAAGTGTAACATAGTAACCCTTCGTTAAGTTTTGTTAAGCCACTGTGTGGAAGAGAACATTTATAGTTCGTGTTCAGACAGGAGAATGATATTTTAAGGAACTTAAGTTGGAAGAAATAGTTTTTTTTTTACACAGCCCTCATGTGAATACATTTGTATAAATTTTTTTTTTTTTTTACGAAAGTGAAATTAGTGCCATGTTAGCCTTTATTATACTTACACACCACAGAAAACCATGAGGAAACAAAAGATAGGAGAGTTATTAAGGCCGTTTTGCGACTCGTACAACACCTCCACTTAAGCGAACAGATGACAAAATTACATCTACGTTGAAGACATTTGACTTTTTAGGCTATGCAAGGTAAGTGCAAAGGAGCAGTGACCATTCGTGCAGCCGACGTCGAGCAACGGACAGTGAGAAAGAGACATTTTACTGTCAATTATAATAATATGTTCTTTATTTATAATTTATAGATAGAAATGATATATATATATATACTACATACATGATGTTTAACCTTCACTAAAGTAGAAGAAAGTTCATGGTTGAACTCTTGAGAGGAAATTTGATATGTTATCATATAATACACATTATGAGAGAGAGAATCTCTGAGATACATTTTCCATTTGTATTGACGGTATCCACAAGAAGTGGAGATATTGAGGATGTACTGAGCAGATATGTGATTTACTCATGCAAGGATTTGTTAAGGTATAATACACTAAGTCATATGAACAGTCAGAACACAAACAGAGAATCTGTCATGATGTTACACTACACAGACGTGACGTAAGGACACTTACATTTACCCATGATTTGGTAAACTGTAAGCACCTCCTTTCACACACCCCTTGAAGGTGATGCAAACGTTATAATGTATTATGTTCTCTTTCTTTTTTGTATTAGCAGTAGGATTTGGCAGTTTTTTAGGTAGTGAATAGTTTCTTCCAGTCTATCTTTCTTTCTCCATTATCCTACCACATACTGCAGCTGGGTATTGTTTGTTTATAGAATGTAAGAATATAATGTGTGACAGTAAACTTTCAGGTATGAATAAAAATACATGAATATTAATGGCATTACAAGCCTGGTTAACCACTAGCCAGCCAAGATATAGAATCAAAAGAAAGAAAGAAATAATAAATGAAGGAAAGCCTGTGCTTTAAACATTAAGTCTTATATCCCTTGGCACGTCAAAACCTTAATAAAGAAAATCAAAATGACCATAAACCCCAATAAAAGAAAGCCAATGGGACTTAGTATAATTTTTTTTTTGTAAATATTTCACATGCATATTCTTGTAAATTTATATGTATTTGTATATGTATAAAAACTTTGCATATTGTCAATATATTTTGAAATGTGACCACGAAATGTAAGCTTTCAGAATTAACGATGTAAACATGCTTGGACAAAGTGAACTTTGTTAAAATGTAAATGTGGCAAAATGTGTTGCAAACTGTGTTAAACTGTGAACGTTATAAACGACGAATTTTGTGTTGTTTGTGAAACTTATGGCGCAAAAACTGAATAACTGTTTGTAAATCAATATAAACTGCAATTTACTTCGACGATAATGAGGATTTTCACACTGCAAATGAACGTTTGTTGGCAAGTGTAAACAATGTGGTGAAACACCTACCTTTGCGAACATCGACGCCGTTGTTCCTGGCCGGCCTTCAGATGCTTGGAGACTATAAACTCAGCACCTGTCGTAGGCGATGTGGAGGCTAAAAACTACATCGACCATATATGCCCCGGGAACAATAGTCATGAAAACGCACAAGGACCTGGAGTGTTGTGTCGTAACAGAAGACATGGACGTTGCATCAGATCACGCACACGCTCAATCTTATGGTGTCACCGGACTTAACACGCCATTTATACTGGAATAACAACTTGTAATGAACACTATGTGAGAGCGAATACTGTTGAAGACTCTTATAACGCAGCGATTTTGAAACTGCCGCACGCGAAATTCAGTGATGCTACTGCGCGTGCGCAAAGACTACGTGCTGCCAGAGATGCATTGGGAAACCAACGCTGGGAGTACACAACATTAACTGCGCTGGTGAGCAGCTTGCTCAAACACACACTATGTAAACATATATATATTAATTGTCTAAAAAGGATCAAAACTGTAACAAGTGTATGTAGTATATAGATTTAGAAACCAAGTATTGGCAAAGATAATCCTCTAAGTATGCACGTGGCGTTTTCCTGGGAAAATATGTATAATAGACATTTAGGTATATCTATTCTATTGTTTGCTAGCCTGCCACGCTAAATGTTTTAGCGTGACAGTCGAGGGGGCGATGTAGCGGGGCTTTAAATTTTGCCGCGCTACACTCGTTCCCTCAGATAAAAATATCCCGTCGCAGCGGCATGAGCGCTCGACGGCAGAGAAAATACCAAAATTGTAACCTTTTTTGTTTTCTATCCGTTTTCAATTGTCTCTTGTTAGCGGTAGCTTAAGGCAGACGTGATCGGATGCTGATGTAAAAACTTAATGGCTAATCTTGATTTGATTGTAATGTGTAGACATTGTGGAAGTTATTAAGAAATTCGGTGGATGGAAGTAGCAAAGTGAATTAAATTGCATACAGTATCAAGATGATTTTAATTGGTATAGATTAGTGATCCCTGGACTATTGCAAGATTTCGGAGCAGATTTTTTCACGCTGAAATGGAGATTTTTGAAGACGTGGACGCCGCCCGAAAGAAGATAAGTTAATCTGGTAAAGGATGATCTCTCTTCTACGCCACTTTCCCCTGTCAGTTACATTCTGTTATTCTCTGTTTCTTTTCAATACTTTTTGTAGTGGAAATTGGTTTAACTTTTGCTCAAAAACGCCACAAGGACCACCCCAACTATAGCTTTTCTGAAATACGAAGTCCGATCTGCATTTCTTTCATTCTTTCCCTTTTTTCACGGTCTCTCTTCTCCCATTTTTCATCATTTTTTTTTATTAACCACTACATAGTCTTGAGCATTCTTCTGTAGCACCACATTTCGAAAGCTTCTATTCTCTTCATGTCCAAACTATTTATCGTCCATGTTTCACTTCCACACATGGCTACACTCCATACAAATACTTTCAGAAACGACTTCCTGGCACTTAAATCTATACTGGATGTTAACAAATTCCTCTTCTTCAGAAACGCTTTCCTTGCCATTGCCAGTCTACATTTTATATTTTCTCTACTTCGACCATGATCAGTTATTTTGCTCCCCAAACAGCAAAACTCCTTTACTACTTTAAGTGTCTCATTTCCTAATCTAATTCCCTCAGCATCACCCGACTTCATTCGACTACATTCCATGATCCTCGTTTTGCTTTTGTTGATGTTCATCTTATATCCTCCTTTCAAGACACTGTCCATACCGTTCAACTGCTCTTCGAAGTCCTTTGCTGTCTCTGACAGAATTACAATGTCATCGGCGAACCTCAAAGTTTTTATTTCTACTCCATGGATTTTAATACCTACTCCGAATCTTTCTTTTGTTTCCTTTACTGCTTGCTCAATATACAGATTGAATAACATCGGGGAGAGGCTACAACTCCGTCTCACTCCCTTCCCAACCACTGCTTCCCTTTCATGCCCCTAGACCCTTATAACCACCATCTGGTTCCTGTACAAATTGTAAATAGCCTTTCGCTCCCTGTATTTTCCCCCTGCCACCTTCAGAATTTGAAAGAGTGTATTCCAGTCAACATTGTCAAAAGCTTTCTATAAGTCTACAAATGCTAGAGACGTAGGTTTGCCATTCCTTAATCTTTCTTCTAAGATAAGGTGTAAGGTCAGTATTGCCTCACGTGTTCCAATATTTCTACGAGATCCAAATTGATCTTCCCTGAGCTCGGCTTCCACTAGTTTTTCCATTCGTCTGTAAAGAATTCGCGTTAGTATTTTGCAGCTGTGACTTATTAAACTGAGAGTTCGGTAATTTTCACATCTGTCAACACTTGCTATCTGCGGGATTGGAATTATTATGTTCTTCTTGAAGTCTGAGGGTATTTCGCCTGTCAGGACTGGCTCTCCCAAGGCCATCAGTAGTTCTAATGGAATGTTGTCTACTCCCGGGGCCTTGTTTTGTCTCAGATCTTTCAGTGCTCTGTTAAACTCTTCATGCAGTATCATATCTCCCATTTCATCTTCATCTACATCCTCTTCCGTTTCCATAAAATTGTCCTCAAGTACTATATACTCCTTCCACTGTTCTGCTTTCCCTTCTTTGCTTAGAACTGGGTTTCCATCTGAGCTCTTTATATTCATACAAGTGGTTCTCTTTTCTCCAAAGGTCTCTTTAATTTTCCTGTAGGCATACCCCTAGTGAGATAAGCCTCTACATCCTTACATTTGTCCTCTAGCCATCCCTGCTTAGCCATTTTGTCCTTCCTGTCGATCTCATTTTTGAGACGTCTGTCTTCCTTTTTGCCTGCTTCATTTACTGCATTTTTATATTTTCTCCTTTCGTCAATTAAGTTCAATATTTCTTCTGTTACCCAAGGAGTTCCACTAGCCCTCGTCGTTTTACCCACTTGATCCCTTGCTGCCCTCACTACGTCATCCCTCAGAGCTACCCATTCTTCTTCTACTGTACTTCTTTGCCACATTCCTGTCAATTGTTCCCTTATGATCTCCCTGAATCTCAGTACAACCTCTGGTTTAGTCATTTTATCCAGGTCCCATCTCCTTAAATTCCCACCTTTTTGCAGTTTCTTCAATTTTTATCTACAGTTCATAACCAATAGGTTGTGGTCAAAGTCCACATCTGCCCCTGGGAATGTCTTACAATTTAAAACCTGGTTCTTAGATCTCTGCCTTACCATTATATAATCTATCTGATATCTTTTAGTATCTCCAGGATTCTTCCATGTATACAACCTTCTTTCATGATTCTTGAACCAAGTGCTAGCTATGATTAAGTTATGCTCTGTGCAAAACTCTACCAGGCGGCTGCCTCTTTTATAACTTAGCTCCAATCCATATTCACCTACTATGTTTCCTTCTCTCCCTTTTCTTACTCTCGAATTCCAGTCACCCATGACTATTAAATTTTCGTCTCCCTGCACTACCTGAAAAATTTCTTTTATCCCATCATACATTTCTTCAATTTCTTCATCATCTGCAGAGCTAGTTGGCATAATAAACTTGTACTGCTGTAGCAGGCGTGGGCTTCGTGTCTATCTTGGTTACAATAATGCGTTCACTATGCTGTTTGTGGTAGCTTACCCTCATTCCTATTGTTTTATTCGTTATTGAACCTACTCCTACATTACCTCTATTTCATTTTGTATTTATAACCCTGTATTCACCTGAGCCAAAGTCTTGTTCCTCCTACTACCGAACTTCACTAATTCCCACTATATCTAACTTTAACCTATCCATTTCCCTTTTTAAACTTTCTAACCTACCTGCCCGGTTAAGGGATCTGACATTCCACGCTCCGATCCGTCGAACGCCAGTTTTCTTTTTCCTGATAACGACTTCCTCCTGAGTAGTCCCCGCCCGGAGATCCGAATGGGGGACTATTTTACCTCCGGAATATTTTACCCAACAGGACGCCATCATCATTTAACCATACAGTAAAGCTGCATGCCCTCGGGAAAAATTACGGCCGTAGTTTCCCCTTGCTTTCAGCCGTTCGCAGTACCAGCACAGCAAGGTCGTTTTGGTTAATGTTGCAAGGCCAGGTCAGTCAAACAACCAGACTGTTGTCCCTGCAACTACTGAAAAGGCTGCTGCCCCTTTTCAGGAACCACACGTTTGTCTGGCCTCTCAACAGATACCCCTCCGTTGTGGTTGCACCTACGGTACGACCATCTGTATCGCTGAGGCACGCAAGCCTCCCCACCAACGGCAAGGTCCATGGTTCATGGGGAAGGTAAAAAACCCGACCTGCTGCAAACTGTTGGTCTAAAATTGGAACCATATGTTTGTGACTATTAGATCGCCATCGGTCACAATGCGAAAACAGTAGTCCAACTAAAACACTCATATTTCCTTAGGTACTACACGAATATGTAATAAAAACTTGGGGTTCCTATTTAAAAAAAACGCAGTTGACATCCGTTTGACCTATGGCAGCACCATTTAGCGGGCCAACCATAGGGCCATCTGGTTTCCCCCTACAAGCTAGACAAGTTTCGTTCTTTGTAGTTTTTACGTTTGACGCTTATTTCGTGAGAAATTTGGTCCCGTCACTATCAATGGACCACCCTGTATAACTGACGTACGTCACGTCAAGTGTTTTAGGGTACTGTTTCCTAATCCATGAACATTTTTGAGTGTTCACAAAAGTGTTGAAAGTGTTGACAGCTGTTTAAATTGTTAGTTACATTAATTGCTAAAGTATTTGAGGTCTCTAGTGAAATTACGTTTGTGAAGTTAGTTTTGATGTCTCAGAGATAATGCGGTGTACCACTATTCTAAGTGCTCTGAAATCTAAATAACTATATAAAACTTTGGTTATACTTACTTGATTTTGGTTGAACAGGTGTTACAAAGCACGTTATACGGATTGGGTATGATAAATGATTTAAAAAGTGTGTTGCATGCCGTGAAAGCTTAAGGAATCCCCACCCCATTTTCTGGATTCTGTGTAGGCAGAAATTAATCAACGTCCGTTCAAGAGTACTATGTTCGTATCCTATACGTTTGGGTACAACAAAAGTTATTCTTAAAGTATCACGGGTCTACATAACAGTTTTAGGATTCACACATACTAGACAATGTGGTTGTCAGCAGTCGATTCGTATTAAAGGGCATGGTGGTTATCACACTGTTCTGCTAGCACGCGTTAGTTTGTGACAGTTCGTTACCTTATACATGTTGAGTGACAGGTAACTTCATGGCGTTAGTATGTGATTGAAGTTGCTCGTACGTACTTGCCGGTTTGCATTCTCAAACTAAAGCTAAAAGCCTGGATTGCACTTTAAAGTTTGAAATTTGTTTTCCTTATTCTCACATTTTCTGTCTGGTTTGGGCTGGCGCCAATTTCCGTTCAATTTTATTCCGTACTTTTAGTTTTTATTGAGGAACTTACGTTTGAATCCCGTAACTGGTTTATCCTATCCTTTTAATATGAGGCTGCGTCAGAAAACAAAGTTAATAACCCGAATGCTTCAACCCTTTGGACTCACGACCACGGTCAGCTAATCCATTAAAAAGGAGTAACATGTGTTTGTTTTGCGTGTAGTAAGCAACAGCAGTGAATATTATACAGAGGTCCTGTGTGTTTGTATACTGGAATAGAAGCCACAGTGTCGTAAGCTTTCTGTAGTAAAACATGAGAGCACACTTTCGCTTTTGCTAGCCAGAGCTAGGAAACTGGATCTACGAGGTCGTTGCAGCTCCGCCTGTGAAATTACCAGAGGACACGGCAGAGGGAGAGAGTATCTCAAAAGGCCTGTCACTGTTGATGGAATATGTGCTTGCCGATTCACAGAGCGAGTGCACTCAGCGCTCCAATACCAGAGACGAACGGTAGCGAAATCTGAAAGGCGAAAGGGAAGAGCGAAAGCCTGGAGTTGCAGAGAGCGCCGTCTGGTTCCTGTGCTCTGTAATCGATTCTCTTCGTGGACGCCCACGGCCATACGCCTTTTATAGCGTCTTCTTTCCTTTCATGGAGAAGTATTACAGTAGGTTTTATCTCCTTTCAAATATTACGGTAGACGGTATAGTGCAGTATATTGGCACCAAATTTAATTTCACCAATGGGAAGCTTTTACACACCGTTATTCACGTAGGGAGTGAATTTACACTGCTCGGCATCAAAACTGCAACTCCACGGACGATATCAAATAACGAAATTCTATACAGGGTGGTCCACTGATCGTCACCGGGCCAAATATCTCACGAAATAAGCGTCAAACGAAAACACTACAAAAGACGAAACTTGTCTAGCTTGAAGGGGGAAACCGGATGGCGCTATGGTTGGCCAGCTAGATGGCGCTGTCATAGGTCAAACGGATATCAACTGCGTTTTTTTTTAAATAGGAACTCCAATTTTTTATTACGTATTCGCGTAGTACGTAAAGCGAAAAAAGTGGTCCAACTAAAACATTCATATTTCTTTACGTACTATACGAATATGTAATAAAAATGTGGGTTCCTATTTAAAAATCGCAGTTGATATTCGTTTGACCTATGGCAGCGTCATCTAGCGGATCAACCGTAGCGCCATCTGGTTTCCCCCTTCAAGCTAGACGAGTTTCGTTCTTTGTAGTTTTTACGTTTGACGCTTATTTCGTGAGATATTTGGCCCGGTCACTATCAATGGACAACCCTGTATATCTATCGGGCACACAAAAGGGAAAAAAGTAAGTAACCCGTTTGTAATTTCAAAAGTGCCTGCCATCACTGTTGAGACGTTTATCCCACATTAGAAAAGACGATAAATCTCTTCATGGAAAAATTTTTGCAGTTGCCTAAGGAACAATGCTTGAACCCAGACATGCATCTCTTCGCTTGAAGCAAATCGACCATAAAGTCTTTCTTCAGGTCTCCAATAATGGGTAAATTACTTTGGGAGAGGTCGAGACAGTACGCAGGGCTCGTAAGGGCTTCATAACGAAACTGCTACAGAATAGTCAAAACAAGCAGCAAACAATACGTCCGCCCAAATGTTGGCTAGGATATTATGAGTATGCTGCAGAAGTTTCACTTGGAAGCTTTTACACAAAGTCTATACTGTTCATATATCCCCATGTGATTTCCATATTTCTGGAGCCCTAAGGAAAGAGTGGCAGTCGATTTGCTTCAGACGAAGAGGCACACGCCTGGGTAAAATCATGGTTGCATAGTGTCACAACCCAAGGGTAATTTTCTTTCGTCAAATTTACTCTATCCATCGCGATCTCACTGTTAGTAAATCTCGATACCACTTTTGTCGATATTTCCGTAATCGTTGACTTTTGCTGTGGAGTTATTTTCTGTCGCAGTTCTACATTATTTGTATTGTCATACTCTTTGGAAAGTTATGACCCCTCGTGCCGGAGGTTCGAGTCCTCACTCGTGCACGCGTGTGTGTCTTGTTCTTAGTATAAGTTAGTTTAAGTAGTGTGTAAGTCTAGGGACCGATGACACCAGTAGTTTGGTCCCATAGAAATTCACACACATTTTAACATTTTAAATTTATGAAAATTTCCGTGATGCCTCTTATACAAAAATTAACGTAAAAAACCAGTCATTCGCGTATTTCTCGCATTTATCTTTACCAAAATTTGGATAAAAATAATTATTGATGTTAATACAAACAATATTTTACAATAACACATGCATTTGTATTTTTCCGTTGTACAAAATTAATGTCACAGTAGCGATCAATGTCACTTCTTTGAAAACTATGTCTGGTGTATTACAGTCCTAGGCCCTAGGTTGATACCATATGTAGCTTCTGTGTTCCACTATGATTATGGCTCCACTCAGTTACGTTTGGCCCCTGTTTTGTGAAGTTCGTTTTGTATCAAAGATGTGAGTCTACTTTGAAAAACCTTCTGATGAAAATTGTAACAAGCATTATATTTCTAGAGAAGAAAAACGGCAAAATATGTCAGAAACAGTAAAAAAAAAGTAATTTTGAGTCGTTTACAAAAAAATGGTTCAAATGGCTCTGAGCACTATGGGACTCAACTTCTGAGGTCATCAGTCCCCTAGAACTTAAGAGCTAGTTAAACCTAACTAACCTAAGGACATCACACAAATCCATTCCCGAGGCAGGATTCGAACCTGCCACCGTAGCAGTCGTGCGGTTCGAGGCTGAAGCGCTTAGAACCGCTCGGCCACCTACCGCCGAAGCCCGAACAAATACTTAAAATGTTTTGATAAATGATTTACAGCCTCTGGACTAATGACGGCATATAACAAATATATGAGTAGAGATCGGTGTCTCGTATAACTTCTTTTGATTGGACTATTTTTATCTTGGAAAAATGCGATGATTCGCTAATATGTAAGATGCTTTTTTTACGATTGTTGTTACTGAATGTTAATGAATCATTGTGGGAAAATATAGTAGTCAACCACAAACATGAAGGCATTGACCGTGTTGTGTCATAGCGGGATAATGTATTAACAGCTAAGGCGATTATTTTTTAAATAATAAACACTTTAGATACTGTTTTTCGTTTGTCACGATTTCAATTGCCTGTCCCTTATATTACGCGTACACAAAACAGCAGGCAAAGTACGTGTTTTAATTTTAAATTAAGTCGATCATACACAGGTGTCAAACTTTAGGAAAAAGAGCTGCCTTCTCTAGCATCAACAATGGCTCCAAACCGTCTGGGCATTGAGTCTAATTTAGCTTCGATGACAAATGCTGATTAAAGCTACGCCGAAGCTCATCAATCGTACTAGCTGCCGGTAGAAGGCTTTCCAGTCTCTCCGCAATTCATGACCTTACGTTTCCCATGGCCGAAAATTTTCTAGAATGATCTGTCGTTGGTAAAAGTCAAACAGCTTCTATATCGAGGCAAGTCAGCCCAGCACAGGCGCTGAACAGCCTCGCGTAATCTTGTTGATAGGTAATAAATTGATAGGATACAGTCATCGACACAAATATCTACATCTACTTCGACATCTACAGCTATTACAAACTCAGCAAGTCACCGCATGGTGTACCACAATCAGTTATTTCCTTTCCTCTTCCACTTGCAAATGGAACGAGGGGAAAACGACTATCTATATACCTCCGTACCAGCCATATTCTCACTCGAAATGTGCATTGGTGGCAGTAGAATCTTTGTGTAGGTGGCATCAAATGCCTGATCTCTAAATTTCCGCAATAGCGCCTCGCGAAAGAATTTCGTCTTACCTCCAGAGATTTACATTTGAACTTGTAATACTTCCTTACTGGTGAAACCTGCCGGTAAGAAACACAGCAGGACGCCTCTGAACAGCTTCAATCTGACCTGTCGGGGATCCCAAACGACAGAGCAGTACTCAAGAATGGGTCACATTATTCTTCAATAAGCTGTCTCCATTACGAATGAGCTACACTTCCCCAAAATTCTCCCAATAGACCGAAGCCGACCATTCCTCGTTCGTATCGGTTTGCTAAATTAGATCTAGATGTTAATTGGACGTGACTGTGTCAAGCAGGACACCGCTAATGCAGCATTTTAATTTTAGAGTATGCTTTTTCCTCTACATTAACCTACATTTTTCTACATTTAGAGTAACCTGCCATTCGTCACACCAACTAAAAACGATGTGTAAGTAAACTTGTATCCTCATACAGTCCCTTAACGACGACACCTGGCCGTACATCACAGCATCATGAGCAAGCAGCCTCAGATTACTGATCAACCTGTCCGCCAAATCATTTACGTGTATAAAGAACAACAGCGGTGCTATCACACTTTCCTGGGGTACCCCTGACGCTGACCCTGTCTCCGAGAGCTCTCACCGTCCACGAAAACGTGCTGGGTTCAGTTACTTTAAAAGCTTTGGAGCCACTCATGAATGTGGAAACCTATTCCTTAAGTTTAGACCTTCGTTATCAATCTGTATTGGGGGCTCTGTGTCATGCACTTTCCGGATATCTAGGAATACGAAATCTACCTGTTGTCTTCCGCCGTCCGGAGTGGCCGTGCGGTTCTAGGCGCTACAATCTGGAACCGCGAGACCGCTACGGTCGCAGGTTCGAATCCTGCCTCGGGCATGAATGTGTGTGATGTCCTTAGGTTAGTTAGGTTTAAGTAGTTCTAAGTTCTAGGGGACTGATGACCTCAGAAGTTGAGTCCCATAGTGCTCAGAACCATTTGAACCATTTTTTTGTTGTCATCCGTCCATGGTTTTCAGGATGTCATGCGAGAAAAGGGCAAGCAAAATTTCACAGGAGCAATGCTTTGTAAATCCATGCTGATTTGTTGACAGAAGCTTTTTCTGTCTCAGGAAATTTATTATACTGGAACTGAGATATGTTCAAGAGCTCTGCAGCATCACCGTCACAGCTATATGGTCTTCCGCTAAAACACAAACCGGAAATTCCACTACAGCCAATAGCGTGTGCCATTAACAAACCATTGGTACATCTGGTAAAACCACTTGTGGGTCACTGAGTCGAGAGATACTCGTATATCTCTGTACAAGGGCGATCTCCTAGTAAACTTCGATGTCATGTATTTCTTCGATTGAGTCTCAGTAAAAGATTCCGTAGAGCTACTGAAGAGTCATTTCGACAACGACATGATGGAACCCACCACATGCAACATGTACTCACCACCACCTGCTACCAGCGTCGTAGAAAATTAGCAAAGAGAAGGAGTCGCCATAGGATCTCCTCTAGCGTCAGGCACCACTAACCTGTGTATGGAACAGTTCGAGGAAACAGCTTTCGAAACCGCGTGCCTGACACCAAAAGCATTTTACAGAAATGTAGACTACACATTTGTGGTTAGGCCATATGGTGGAGAAAACCTAGATGAATTCTCGAACCGCCTTATGAGTATACATGTTAATGTCAGGTTCACCATGATGTTAGAATAAAACGGATGTCTGCTGTTCCTAGATATTCCCATAAAGAAGAACCCTGGTATTACACTGGAATATTTCGTCTACAGGAAGAAGACACATAGGGACTTACAGCAAGCCAGTAGGTACCGCCATCGAGTGCAGTTCAAATCTGTGCACACCACCCTGGTATATAGCGCTCGAGCATTATGCTGTAAGGATTGTTTGACAACCGAGCTGCAGCATGTTCACCTTTCACGAGATCTGCTACTATCAGACACAAATAAGTTATTGTGGGTGTCGCATGCAATTAATGAAAGGATATACCCGTGAAGCAAAAGAACACTGTAACTTTTTTAATACATTTGAAGCAAGTTCCACATCAAGGAACTTCAGAATAAAAGAACTATCGAATCGTCGAATTTTGATACGAGAGGTACACCATACACACTAACAATTTCCTAGAAAGTATGAACAGAATAGTTTATGCTACCTGACAAGGTGAGGAGCAGGGAACAAGCCTCCTAGAGTTGAGTCACTATTTGAGGATGCAGTAGAAAAATTAGTTTTATTTGCAAAAATGGGTTGCAAACACTAGTAATAAAAGAGTTACAGAATAAATGTACCACATGTGATGACATTATGGGCATTCACTGGAAAAACTGGTCGAATCAACATCATCTTTAATACTCTAGTAGTGTACATTCCGTCACGATGTATATTAAACAGGACTCACGGTCACATCTTCAGATAGGTGTTTATTGGATCCAAGTTGCTTATCGTGGACAGATGGGGACATGCTTCTTACATAATGAGAGGGGTTACTAATGTCTCAGTTGTCCGAACACGATTTATGTTCTCAAACTTCCTCTTGGACTACGACACAAATTGATGGTAACTGATCTCGTTACACTTTGTGCTAATTTTAATGGCAGTCCATAGCCACATTTGGGATTATCCACTGTTCAAACTGAAGACCGACTTGGCACCATCTGGTCCCTGTGCCAATGGTCAGATGCTGCAGCATAAGACGCATTGAAAGTATTGGGACAAAGCCTTTTTCTACCCCACTCACCATTTCGCCAGATGTATCCAAGATGGGGGCGATCGTCATCCAAGATGGGGGCGTGTAGACTTGGCGACAGCGCATGATGTCATCCAAGATGCCGGCTATGACGTCATTCAAGATGGTGGATTTTAGTGGGAAGTTTGAATTTTGGCATGGAGATACATCAGTTGGACTACCTCCATTAACTTAACACCTCCCACAGAATATGGTGGGAAGTTCAAATTCCATCAGGACAATACAACACACTTCTACTAACCTAACAAAATGGCAGGAAGATAGATCACTTGGACCATCTCTACTAACCTAAGAAAATGGCCAGAGAAAGGGCATTTTGACTACTGCCACCTAAATTAAGTCATCCAACCACCACCTCTTCCTAGGGATTGGCTGGGAGAGGACTCAGGCTGTGCTGGACATAAGTCTTGATTTTGATACCACTATTTATTTTAACAATTTGATGCAGTACAGCCATCCAGTGTATTCACCACAAGGTCCAGAGACCAACTGACGTAGTACACAGTATGGCCACCAGAGGGTACTGTCGTCTGCTCTGTGACGTAATCCTAGATGGCGAGGTAAAATGATGGGAAACTGCTTGGTCACCATGAGATCTGGACTCCAACAGGCCTAGTACACAGTACTGCCACCAGAAGGCGCTGTCGTCCTTTCGCGACGTAATCCAAGAAGGCGGTCTGATGGTGGTGGAGAGGAAGGGCCTCAGTAGAGGAAATTCAGGGGGTATATTGTTTAATTATACAAAAATCCGTTTTTTGGGTTTGGATTTCTCTTGCTCATCATACTCCGCTGTTTGGAAACATTTAGGTCTTGTAAGAAGTAATTACACGGAGCACACATGTTGCATAAGGCAATGTTTGGCATTGTACTCTGGGTGTCTTAACCTTATGTCTGGCGATTTGTCAGCACTTACCCTATTGTTCTGTTAAGTAGTTTTCCATGTTGCCCCCATTTCCTTAAACTATTCTACCACCCTTGACACCAAGTTAAGTAATTAGTTATGACCTCCCGCCATTTTCTGTTACACTTTTCGAATTTCACGTATCTGGGGCATTCTTCTTTGTCAGCCATCGCCTTAAACTATTGTACTATGTTTTACATAAAAATTATGCAAATTAACCTAGCGATCTACCTAACCTGCTGTTCTGCTCCATGTCGCTAACTCACGCACACCCTCCCTTTAAGTACTGTACCGCTAACAACGAATTTACCCTCTGAATTAGTGATGTCACTGGTGTGGAAGCACCATCCACCTTTTTTTTCCTTCCTGCAGACCAGACTTTCAGCGGTTTTTTACACAGATAGCCATATTGCACCGGCAATTAAACCTTACGAACTACCCTACATATCATCAAATACGGAAAGACTCTTACTCAATTATACTGCTCCCCCACCGAGGATAGGAGCATGAAAATTAGAACATGAAACTGACCTGGGACCCATCAATATATCACCGTGTACACTACATATCATCAAATACGGAAATACCCCTACTCAATTACACTGCTGTCCCTCCAAGGACAGGAACTTGAATATTATAATGCGAAACCAATCTCTGATCCATCAATACATCACCGCACACTGTATCGATCAAGTAAACATGCAATTCGTATCCTGCAACATACAAAGTCAGCCCTTCTACATGATTCGTACATATAACACGCAGACAACGCAGTACGTTTACTCGTGGAACTAGATATTTACCTCGAGGTCGGGCGATCATCCACCTCTGACAGGTGACCAGAGCGCCCTCAGCAGACCGAAGTCACTCTCAGAAATGTTCTAGCAATTCGGGCTCGTCCTCCCTAGACACAAATGCGTTACTGTTTCTGGTTCAGACCTACTTGCTTGCTTGCTCTTCTACACCCATCTCCAGACTCTAGGATTGTAATCCTAGTAACACATGTATCACGGTATTGTTTGCCATAATATTATACCATTTTAGCGTTACTTCTCGATATAAAGCACATAGCAGTATCCAACCGATCACTTGGGCAACATAATTCAGAAGATATAGAGTGGAAATTAATTCTTAAGAAATCCGAAACCTTAGATAGCTAGGAGCTGTCAGATTGGCCTGTTGCAGTTTACGAATGTAGATGAATTAACAGTGCTGTCATCTGGACAACCGAATAGCGAACTAATACTTAGTATGTGATAGATAGCTTTCATGATCATGTAGATATTTGAGACGATTAAGTGTGGAGGTGCGTTTGCGCTGGACTGTTATTGGCTCCCATGTAAACTGTTTGGTTGATTGCCTGTGCACATTTCGCGCCTTTATTTAGTTGAGAGAAGATCGATTGTTGAGTGTGCACCTAGCATGTGGAAGATACGTTTGCCGGTTCTCTAGACATGAGAAACACCTTAGCTGACCTTGTAAATTATAGGGATGATTTGGAATCTGCTACATCACCGACATCGGTATTTGCGAATAGAAAAATCCGTTTTCTCTATTTTTTCTAGTTTCCTAGTAAATGTCTCCACAGAAGTGACAAGTTACTAGTTTGTGGTTTACAGCACGCCCAACCTAGCTAATGTTTTGGGTTTCTAGAGAAATAATTTCCACTCTATATCTTCCGAATTACGTTGTGCAAGTGATCGGTAGGATACTGCTGTGTGCTTGATATCGAGAAGTACCGCGTAAATTGTGTAACATTATGGCAAACCATGCGAAAATACATGTGGTCTTGTAATCCCAGAGTCTGGAGATGGGTGTAGACAAGCAAGCAAGCAAGCAGGTCTGGACCAGAAAGAGTAACGCGTTTTTGCCTAGGGAGAACGAGCCCGAATCGGTAGAACAGTTTTGAGAGTGACTGTGTTCCACTCAGGGAGCTCTGGTCACCTGTCAGAGATGGATCATCGCCAGACCACAAGGTAAATATCTCGAGCCGCCAGTATACGTATTGCACTGTCAGTTTTCGCGGTATGTCTATGAATCATGTAAAAGGGCTGACTTCGTGTGGCGCATGATACGAATTGCATGTTTACTAGATCGATATGGTATGCGGTGAAATACAGGGTGTTACAACAAGGTATGGCCAACTTTTCAGGAAACATTCCTCGCACACAAAGAAAGAAAATATGTTATGTGGGGATGTGTCCGGAAACACTTACTTTCCATGTTAGAGCTCATTTTATTACTTCTCTTCAAATCACATTAATCATGGAATGGAAAAACACAGCAACATAACGTACCAGCGTGACTTCTAACACTTTGTTACAGGAAATGTTCAAAATGTCCTCCGTTAGCGAGGATGCATGCATCCACCCTTCGTCGCATGGAATCCCTGATGAGCTGATGCAGTCCTAGAGAATGTCGTATTGTATCACAGCTGTCCACAATACGAGCACGAAGAGTCCCTACATTTGCTACCGGGGTAGCGTAGACAAGAGCTTTCAAATGCCCCCATAAATGAAAGTCAAGAGGTTTGAGGTCAGGAGAGCGTGGAGGCCTTGGAATTGGTCCGCTTCAACCAATCCATTGGTCTCCGAATCTGTTGTTGAGAAGCATACGAACACTTCGACTGAAATGTGCAGGAGCTCGATTGTGCATGAACCACATGTTGTGCCGTACTTGTAAAGGCACATGTTCTAGCAGCACAGGTAGAGTATCCCATATGAAATCATGATAACGTGCTCCATTGAGCGTAGGTGGACGAAACTAAAATGAGCTCTAACATGGATATTAAGCATTTCTGGACACATGTCCCCATAACGTCTTTTCTTTATTTGTGTGTGAGGAATGTTTCCTGAAAGTTTGGCCGTACCTTTTTGTAACACCCTGTAGAGATTGGTTTCACATTCTAATATTCAAGCTCCTGTCCTCAGTGGGAGAGCAGTGTAATTGAGTAAAAGTCTCTCCATAGTTGACAATATGTAGGGTAGTTTGTAAGGTTTAATCGCCAGTGCAATATGGCGATCTGTGTAAAGTATCTGCTGAATTTCTGGTCCGCAGAAAGAAATAAAGGTGGACGGTGCTTCCACGCCAGCAGCATCAGTAATTCAGAGGGTAAATTCGATAAGAGCTAATCATACTGCTTCATTCATTTCACAAGACATCGTTTGTGCTGGGATATAAGAGACTCTCCATAGAGGTTACAACGTTTGTATGTGTTGGAAGCAGGATTGGTAAGACGTGGTGGATGAGGTACCATGTTATGTCCATCAGGAGGAATGCATTCGGCGCTATTCCGCGCTATTTTCGCGAAAAGGTTCTGTTAGGACAAGAATTTCTGTGCGGACAAGATGAAACATCATAAAACGTCTGAGAAACTATACAATTTCCGAGATGTCGTCTTGGCTCTTATTTTACATAGCCATGTGACGTCAGAATAACATTGAGAACCCTTTAGATGGTGAGTCATCACGTGGACATAAGCACGGCTGGATGCAGCTCATATATTCCGATAGGATCGCTAGGGAGAAAGCAGCCTCTGCTATTCTAAAACAGATTTCTATAGCGCAATCTGTGACATCAGTAGCCATAGGTATAGCGTCAGCAATGGTAAACACTCGTGCTCCCAGAGACGTTTCGTGTATGGGATCGGTGTGAGTGTGCTCGGAGTTCTGTGGCAAGGTGGACAAGGGTGTGTGCTGTACCTCATGTGCTCAGTGAGGACGTGGCGGCAGAAGAGGACTTACTGCAGAATCGGGCCGCTGCATGCAGCCTTGTTGCTGCAGCCCTAACCTGCTAGCCTGAGGGAGGGCGGTTCATGGACGCCAGAGTGATGCTGTGTCAGCGACAGTTGGGTTCGAGGTCGGGGCCGTGGACAGCTCCGGCGGCGGCGGCGGCTGCGGCGTGGGCGGCGGTGGTGTCGGGTGTCAAGTGTTGGTATGTGCGTTTTATTAGCGATCTTTTGTTTAAAGTGTATTCCATCGATTTCACCGACCAATAGCATTCTGAGAATTAAATAAAACTACCCCACACATCTTAAAAATGTCTCTTTAATAAATTTGCATAAATTTTTTATATCAGTGTGATGTTAGTGGTACAATAGTTAAGGGGAGGTTGTGTGTCAGTGGATTACATGGATCAGAACAGCAGGTTAAGTGCAGAACACAAGGTTAATTTGCATTATTTTTATGTAAAACATAGTACAATAGTTTAAGGCAGTGGCTGACAAAGAAGAATGCGCCAGAAATGACGTTCAAAACCATGCAAAATTCGATTAGTGTACCAGAAAATGGTGTGAGGTCATAACTAATTTCTTAATTTGATATCAAAACTGTTAGAATAGTTTAAGGAAATTTTGGTGACATAGAAAACCACTTAACAGAACATCAGGTAATGTGCTGACAAAGGGCCAAACATTATGTTACGACACCTAGAGTACAGTGCTGAACATTGTCTTTTGCAACATGTTTTCTCCATGTCATTACTTCTAACAAGACCTACATGTTTCCAAACAGCAGATAATGGTGATCAAGAGAAATTCAACCCCCACACACAGATTTTTTAAATAAACAATATATCCCTTGAAATTCCTGTTATGATGCCCTTCCTCTCCACCATCATACAACCATCTTGGATTACATCACAGAAGGGACAACAGTGCCCTCTGGTGGCAGTACTGTGTACTAGGCCATCTGGAATCTGGACGTCATGGTGACCACATTGTTTCCCGCCATTCTCCCAAGCAGCCTTGTTGCTGCAGCCCAAACCCACTACCCTGAGGGAGGGCGGTTCATGGAAGCAAGAGTGATGCTGTGGCAGCGGCAGCTGGCGTGTGGTCGGGCCGTGGGCACAGAGCAGACAACAGTGTCCTCTGGTGGCTGTACTGTGTACTAGTTCAGTTGCACTCTGTAGCTCTTCGTGAACACATTAGTTGGCTGTACTGCATCAAACTGTGTAAATGAATAGTGCATGCAAAATAAACACTTATGCGCAGCACAGGTTGAGTCCTCTCCCAGCCTATCTCTAGGAAGAGGTGGTGCTCAGATGACTTAGGTTAGTGGACGTAGTCCAAATGCACTTTCTTTCATGTCATTTCCTTAGGTTAGTAGAGATAGCCCAGGTGACCTATATTCCCACCATTTTCTTAGGTTAGTAGAGGTGTGTTGCATTTTCCTGATGGAATTTGAACTTTGTACCAATCCCTAGGAAGAGGTCACTGTCAGATGACTTGGGTTAGCGGAGAGACCTCCACCTGCACTTTCTTTCCCACCATTTTTCTTATGTTAGTAGAAGTTGCTTTATCATGATGGAATATGAACTTCCCACCATTTTCTGGGGGAGCGGGTTAGGTTTTTGGAGGTAGCCCTACTGACCTATCTTCCTGCCAAAATCCGCCATCTTGAATGACGTCATAGCCGCCAACTTGGGTGACATCATGCGCTATTGCCAAGTCTACACGCTGCCATCTGGGATGACATCATCGCCGACATCTTGGATACATCTGGCAACAATGGAGAGTTGGGTAGAGATGGCTTTGTTCCAATACTATTGTATCCAGCAAGCAGATGTTTACAATATGTATTCGCCCGTGTTACCCCCTCTTGAGTCAAGGGTCTCTCTAAATGACACAAACTGTGCAGTATTCTCCTGTCCTCCAGTCGAGATTGTGTGGCTGCAGTTTCAGGGTTCGTTCGCCCTTTGACGGGGATCTTAAGGAATCGCTCAGTAATCGGGTGTGTCTGATCCGTTCCTCCTCCAGATATCGCAGCCTGGTGAACAGCGATGCCTCCCTGTCACTGTATCGCCCACAGTCGATGCCAAGCCTCGAAACTTCCGCCACTGATTCTTAATGTGTAGGAGTCGCCAATAGTTGTTTGTCTTATCATCTGCTAAGCCTGTTGTTCCATCCCTGTATGTCAAGCTGGATGACCTGAATGCGAAGTAGATTACTTTTCGTGGTCCAGCGTGGGCAGATTCAGATCTCGTGCTCGATTCCCTCATTCTTCCGGCTTCTGACACGATTTTGCCTCAAAGCCAGTGTAACTGTTTCCAACTGGATCGCGCTGTCTCGCGAAAAAAACCACAGCGCAAGTGTTCAGCAGGGTTGTGGGAAAAGTCCTCCTCTTTCGCACTCGTCTATGAACACAGAAATGGATTGATGGTCGGAATGTGGCATAAATGAACTTTACTTTTAGTGCCAGTTTGGTAGATGACTCAGGTATACACCTCATTTAGTTTTAATGACAATCGCACTGTATCCGATTTATGTCTCGCTGCTCTACGTCAGTTCATTTATGATTCTAGTGGAGATATTGTACTTGCAGATATAGTATTCTAGCAGGAAGTATTGTTTGCAACTTTTTCTAACCTCAGGGCTTCATTTTAATGTTGCGCGTCAATATACGATGGGTGATGTCCTATTTCATCGTTAAGGTTTTCCCGTCACTGATATTGAAGTTCTCGATTCTGGCCACGGCATTGTTCGTCTGTTTGTGCTTACCCTGGTTTTACTTTATGCACCGTCTGTCACGGGTCAAACGGTGGTGCACTCGAAATTTTACGTAACGGAATTCCCTTATCTTTTGCATAAGTATCCTCGGAACCTTCTGCTGGGTTGTGACTAAAACTACGTGTTGCTTCCTATTGGCCAGTCCCCATATTTTAATTTTAGTCGTGATCTCCTTGAACTATTTCGTACGATGCGTGTGATGGATGTTTGGGAACATAAATTTCCCGTATTGGTGAAATTCATGTTTCTGCCTGCAACGTCTAGCATCAAACATGAGACGTTTTACCTCTTCACCCGACAACCAGTGAAATATTGTCGTGTTCAGTGTAGGTTTAACGTTTCCCATCTAGCTGACGGGTCCGTTGATGCGCGATTGAAGCTGAGTTGGAATTTTGCCTCCACTCGATAGAGCGTTCTCCATCTGTATTGGGATGGTGGTCCGAGTAGGTACAGTTGCAAATCCGTAAAATCATATATCTTTTTGTTCAACAAGGGCGAGAGACTTCCGCAACACGTATGAATTATACGCACGGGCAAGTCATGCCCGTCTGGGGCTCGCTGACATTCGGTGGATCAAGGCTAAGTTGCTGCTGATTAAGATGAAAGGGTGGGGGATGAAGTCCGAGCCACGTTCTCTCGTTAACAAGGAACAGACGTCATTGTACCATCTTCTCCGCCATCATGTCATCGTCGCTCTCGTATCACCTTCCTCATCGCACATGATGACCGTCAGTTGGCCACTCAGTGTGAGGTGACTCAAACCTTACATCGACACTATGCACAGCTTTATGCAGCAGATTACGCCGAGGGCTTCCCTTCCGACGCTGATTTTGCGGCCCTCAAAGCGATGACTAGAATGTTGAATTTTCAGTGGATGGGGATGAAGTGTTTCATTTTATTGCTTGTTCCCCCACCGATAAGTAATCTGCTCAGACGGCCTTCCAAAGGAATTTTATTTACACTTCTGGTAACTCCTTCGTTCTCCTTTTATTTCCCTTCTGGAAGAGATTTTGTGGGGGAGAACTGTGCCAACGGGCTTTAAGGTGGGGAAATCTGTTCTCATTCGTGGTCGTTTAACATCGGCTGATTTTCGTCTCCTCATGCTACTCTGTTTGGTCTACAACACTGTTGCTCGAGATGTGAACCGCAGATTGTCCTTATTGCTTGGTTGTGTAATTAGTAAACATGAATGTTGCCCCTCTGGTCTTACAATTTTGACTCTTGTGGCAGAATACAGGGATGTGTTTTCGGTGGCTGCTGTTACATCTGTTCACTGTGATTTTGCCTTCTTAGATTTTTTCTAACGCTTTTGATAGCGTTAGTCACGTGGGTCTCGATATCGATCGCCTATTGAAGACTATAGGCTTTACCATTCCCGCATGTCTGGCTGTCTCTAACTTGTACAAGAACATTGGAGCGTCAGTGTTAGTCAACGGACGGCTGACACTTCCAGTTGTTCTCAGTTGGAGAGTGCCTCAGGGCAGTCCGCTCTCTGCGTCACTGTCTGTCCTGTCTCTTAAGCCGTTGTTGCAGCCACTTGCTGATAATAGGCTAAATCTCCCGTGGGGGGGGGGGGGGGGGATCTCACAGTTAGGAGTTAGGGCGAATGCCGATGACGAGGCCGCCTTTTTAAGATAGTCAATGGTTCGATCGTACTTCAGGTGCGTACTAATGAAGGCAAATGCATATTCCTCAACCTACACGATTTCGAGGAACATGTCCTTCCTTGGTCACGAGCGGGCCGCTGTGGCCGAGCGGTTGTAGGCGCTTCAGTCCGGAACCGCGGTGCTGCTACAGTCACAGGATCTAATCCTGCCTCGGGCATGAATGCGTGAGATGTCCTTCGGTTAGTTAGGTTTAAGTAGTTCTAAGTCTAGGGGACTGATGACCTCAGATGTTAAGTCCCATAGTGCTTAGAGCCATTTGAACCTTGGTCACGTTTTGTGGTTCGACATACATCTTTGGAGGTTCTCGTTTCCCACTGAATATGGCGGCTTTGAATCGGAAATCCGTTACCGATAAAATTCGGGGTGCCGTATTGGAACATGAACGACGCTTTGTTACCATTTCCCAGAAAGTACAAATACTCCAGACCTTTATTTTGTGTAAGGCATATTATATCACGCAGGTCTTTCCTATTCACAAAATGGTAGTGAAAAAATTGCGGCATGTGTCTAACCGATTTATGTGGAAAGGACATATACACTCTCGCAAAAAAATCGCAACATCAAGAAACTTAGGCAACATATTGAAGTTCAAAATGTTCAAATGTCTGTGAATTCTTAAGAGACCAAACTGCTGAGGTCATCGGTCCCTTGACGTACACACTGCTTGAACTAACTTACACTAAGAACAACACACCCATACCCGAGGGAGGACTCGAATCTCCGGCGGGAAGAGCCGCACAATCCGTGACATGGCTCCTCTAACCGCGCTGCCTCTCCGCTTGGCCATATGTAAGTGATTAACATTGTAAGATCACAGGTTAATGCTAGCGCTAGATAAGCCAATGCAAATTTGTAATGCTAGTATATTAATAACAGGTGTAACCACTACAACTTTGAATGCAAGTGTGCGAACCTGCATGCGTTGTGTTGTTCAGGTGCCGGAATCAGGTTGTGGGATGGAATTCCATGCCTATTGCACTCGGTCGGACAATACGGGAACGGTTAATGCTGTCAGTGGATGACGCTGCAGTTGTCGTCAGATGATGTCACATATGTGCTCCATTGGGGAAAGATGTGGTGATCGAGCAGGCAAAGACAATGTAGCGACACTCCGTAGAGCTTGTCATGTTACAACAGCGGTACGTGGGCGAGCGTTATCCTGCTGGAAAACACCCCCAAATTGCTGCTAATGAATGGCAGCATAACAGATCTAATTAAGAGACTAACGATCTAATTTGCTGTCAGGGAACTTCAGATAACCACGAGAGTGCTCCTACTGCCATACGAAATCGCATGCCAGTGCATAACTGCAGTTGTAGGTCCAGTGTGTCTCGAACGCAGACAGCCTGGTTGCAGGACTTCCTTCTAATCGACACACGGCCACCACTGGAGCCGAGGCAGACACAGATTTTTCAGAAAACACTAGACACCCCCCCACACTCTCTTCCAATTAGTTCCCCATTGACGCCAGTGATATAGTAAAGGGCGGTGGCTTGAGATCGTGGAATTTACACTACAGGGTGTCTGGTTCGGTGCTGTCTTTGAAGTTACCGGTCTTTAACTGAGAGTCATACGCTGAGTACGATGAAGTTCGCTCTCGACAGTGCCACACGGCCGCAAAGATCCCGGTCACCTTGCGACCGTATGTTCCCATGACGACTGGTTCCATCCATCATGTACACGCCTACCAACTTTCGCTTATGTCGCACAACTCCTTCTCGCCTTTTTTCCGTCAGTGTATTTAAACTACGTTATGCCATTCTAACTAAGACGCTGACTTGAGGATGCCTGTCTCTGTCAGATATCAAGCGTAAGGTCGTCTTTATTTCATGTCAGTCGCATGCCGCTGTTTTCTACCCGTGAACTGCATACTAGCACGGCACGGTTCTTCAGCCTCGTGAAACCAGTGAGAGAGTCTTGGTTCTCCTCATGACGTATATCCTATCCATTTCAAATGGCGTCACGTTGTAGAATTTTATATCGGGGTGAGCTATCGGGACGACGACGTCATGAGACGGCAAACGGTAAAGACACTATTCCTGCTTTCTCGTGGGGATGGGGTGGTCTGTCCCAATCTCACTGAACTGTTGTCACCCTTCATTTGCCGGGCGATTGTATGGACCACTGTCACTCTCCCGATTCACACGATGGAAGTGGCTTTCTCTTGGTACAGAGTCGTTAATAACTTATTACCAACGAATTGAACTTGTTTCTGCACAGAGATTCACCTGCAGTGGTCACTGACGAACTGGCTCTGGCTGCGGAATCAACTTGCTTTCCTGAGCACTATTCTTCCACTGCTACAGACGTTATCTTGTGGCCGGATCCCTACTTGTTTCCCAAGTCGATGACTAATTCCGTTGTTAATTGCTCATTTTGGGCATTTTATTGTTCCTGGTGTAGCGTAGGGAGGATGACATTTTGACGTTTCAGCAGTAAATGCTTACTGCGTATTGGGACGCCTTGCAATAGCTCCGTTATTCGGACGATTTTGCTAACATGCTGAATCTCACGTTCACGAGAAAGGGTTTTGGTTAATGCAGTCAGCGGGTGTCGCCCTTAGCTGAAAGAGATGTCGAGGCGGCCTATTGGGGTATACTCGTTTAACCCTTATCATTTTTCGTTTTCTGTGTGTAGTAAGTTGTTTCGCCAATTCCGCTCTCTGCTGCAGACAGGGGATAAGACACATTTGGGGACGTATTTTGTCCTTTAGCTGCTTCTTGCTGCAGTTTCGATTTAACATAAGGAAAAAGTAGTCATAGCGGGTGACTGCAATGTGCGGGACCTGGGTATGATTCCTGGTTATACTAACGATTTTTCCTTGTGGGATAACTGCAATGGGGCGCACTCAGTTCGCAAAAAAGTGGGTGGAGCGGTATACTTTGGCTCTGGAGGTTCCATGTTCAATCCTGGGTAGAAGTGGGGATGTTCCCTCGTTGCAGTCACTCCAGAATGGCCCAAGATCGACTCAATATGCTATCAAATGATTATCGATACCATTTCCTGAGAGTAAAACCCTGCAGGGGCGATGGGTCTCCCTCCTAGTGCCGCTCCGAAAATAGGCTGTGGTCTATTTTGAGTCAGACCAATAGCCCCACCACGGACTTCACCTTTTTAAGTGAATGGGAACATTTTATTGTGAAATATATTGCAATTCTCCCTGACAGTGTTCCTCTTTCGATGTAATGATTGTGGTATGGCCATTTCTGTTCTCCAATATCCCAGCGATTAACTTTGATCGGTGATTTAAATTTACGAGAGTCAGTATGGTTTGTTTTTCACACATTTAACAAATTTAGATAATTTCTCTTATTTCTTTTTTTTTTTTTTTTTTTTTTCTATGAAATCTTTTTTAAATCTGTCTTCACTATTAACTGAAGTGATGACGAGTGACGATAACAGGGTTTTAGACGTTTTTGCTGGTGTGGTATACCCGACAAAATACAGGCACGTACAATGCCAAGAGACATTGGAAATTGGAAATTTGTGGTAAGATCTTATGGGACGAAACTGCTGAGGTCATCGGTCCCCAAGCCTACACACTACTTAATCTAACTTAGACTAACTTACGCTATGGACAACTCACACACCCATGCCAGATGGAGCACTCGAACCTCCGACGGGGGGAGCTACACAGCCGACCGAGGGTGGCCGAGCGGTTCTAGGCGCTACAGTCTGGAAACGCGCGACCGCTACGGTCGCAGGTTCGATTCGTGCCTCGGGCATGGGTGTGTGTGATGTTTTTAGGTTAGTTAGATTTAAGTAGTTCTAAGTTTTAAGGGACTGATGACCTCAGAAGTTAAGTCCTATATGCTCAGAGCCATTTGAACAATTTGGAGCCACACGGTCCGTGACAAGGCACCCCTGACCGCACGGCTACCCCGCGCGGCACGATACATTCTTCACACGTATGTTGTCTATCACTTTTCTTCCTCCTTGCTCTCCCCATTACACAATTTATGGTGGGTGTTTTCTTGATGGAATTGAGGGGGATAAACAAAAACTGAAATTGATTCCTTGTAACAAGCAAAATATCGATATAAATCGAGTGTGTTGTACACCACTAGTTAGATCCATTTCTCAGTTTTCCAATGGTGTTTAACATTAGTTAAAAGAGAAAAAGAAAGACCTTAGAAGGAACTATAGCTGCTCGGCACTGCCTCAAAGCCGGCAGTGTAACAATGAACTTGAAACGTACGGCTGGCTCTGAGCTAGTTGTATAAGCCAATGGGTTAATGCCTGCCAACAGACTAGAGTTTCATGCGTTCGAGGGTTCACCGAACTAATTCTCTAACACTGGGCATCACTAGCCAGCGGAGATGTTCACATGGTACGTGTAACATCTAAGATCTGATGTCCTGTTGATCAGGGCAAATTCCTAACTTAAGTTGTTCTCCTTAAAGGAGGCTGGACGAAGGTTAAAGCGCCACCTAGCTTCCATGTTCTGAGGACAAAGCATAATGATGGTGGAACTGATGACGCAGGTGACTATTGTGAATGAACCATTCAAGACAGCTTGACATATTAAGTTGCTTCCCACTAAGAACTTCTCCACTGTTTAACTGCAACGTTAGCTCACCAAATGTTTTTAAATTATAACGCACAGCTACGTTATTTACTGTTTCCTGTACAGCTGCTAGCTCCACAACTGCCAAGAAATTTTTTGCCCAGTATTAGAAAAGAGAGAGAGAGGGAGAGAGAGAGGGACAGAATGTTGAGATAAATGATCCCAGAAAATACACTGCCTGTAATTAAGCGGGCTCTACGCCCCATCCACTAAAAAATTAAAACATTTTGTCCGGCGACTTTGTACAAAGCAGCATTCTGCGCACCTGACTGTGGCTGAGTAACTGCGGAAAGCTCCGAGGACAGCGCGTTTGCTTCCCCTACCGCCATTAATCTTGCTTACCGCGGCGGGTCAACAGATGAGTGCATAAGTGGAAAATTGCGCACTACACGGATATAATTCTTCGTTTTGCGTAGATTAGTAACGCTGTACTACCGAGAGCAGTCGTGTAAAAATGTGTTAAATCCTCTCATACACAAGGGACCTTTACCGTTATGAGGCACTTGAATCGCATCAGAAATGCGCATTCGTAAAATTATTGTATCGGTACAATTTAAAAGTAAAGAAGGATAACGAATTAATTTTGCTAGACTTAAAAAGCTACACGAAAATGCAAATAAATATTACATTCTTATCATGTACGTAATACTCTGCAAACCGTATAAAGGTGTGTGGCGGAGGATACTTCTGGTACACTAACGTATCTCCCCTTCTATGTTTCACTCGCGAATGGCACATAGGAAGAGTTATTGTCGGTAAGGCTCTCATTCTGCTCATTTTGCGAGACGGATTTGAGATGAAGTAAAGTGTTGCCAGCCGCGCGGGGTAGCCGTGCTGTCTGAGTCGCCTTGCTACGGTTCCTGTGGCACCTACCGTCGGAGTTTCGAGTCCTCCCGAGGGCATAGGCGTGTGTGTTTTCCTTAGCGTAACTTACTTTAAGTTAGGTTAAGCAGTGTGTAACCCAAGGGACCGATGGCCTCAGCAGTTTAGTTCCATGGGAACTTACCACAAATTTCCAAAAAATATTTGCTCGGCTCTTCCCGCAAAGGGCTCGTTGGAAATTTCAGTAGTAAACCTCACTGTGATGCACAACGCTTCTCTTTCATCATCTGCCATCTCTGTAGCGGTCTCGCGTCGACTAAACGATCCCGTGATGAAACGCGCCAATCTTCATTGGATCTTCTCTATCCCTTCTATCAGTCCTACTTGGTAAGGATCCCAGACTGATGAACAATACTCAAGAATCGGTCTACCAAGCGCCTTGTAAGTCACTTCCTTCGTTGATAAGATCCTTCCCAAGAATATCACTCTCACATCTGCTATTCCTACTGTTTGTCTTATGTGGCCATTCCAGTTTCCGTCGGTTTGGATAGTTACTCGTAGATATTGTACAGCAGATACTGTTTCCAGTAATTTGTCACCAATAGTGCAGTTGTAGAGTAGTGGATATCTTTTCCTATGTATGCGCAATAGGTTGCATTTATTTACGTTCAGGGCCATCTGCCAGGGCCTGCACCGTTCATCAATACACTGCAAGTCATTCTGCAACTGTGCAGGCGTTGCTACTTTCTTATAGACAGCCGCATCATACGAGATAAGTCTTAAAGAACTTCCGACGCTTTCTTGTAGATCATTCAAACACGCTGTAAACTGCAACGTTACTTTCAAGCCTCTCTTGGGACACTCCGGAACTACCTTTAAATCTGTCGAATTTTTCGCGTCAAGCGCAACGTGTTGAGTTTTATCTGCAAGAAATTGTTCGGTTCAGTCGCAAATCTGGTCCGATAATAGGTAGGCTAATACCTTTTTTACCTCTAAACGGCACTGAGGGTCGGTATTAGATGCCTTCCTGGAGTCGAGGAATACTGTATTAATCTGGACGATGATGCCTACAGCGCTATGGATCTCGTGGAGGAAGGGAGTGAGCTGAGTTTCAAAATATCTTTGCGGAATCCATGTTGATTTTTATAGCGAAGATTTTTGTTCTCCAAGAACGTCACAAATCTTGAGCATAAAAGAAATTCCATAATTGTACAGCAGACTGACGTCAACGATATTGGTCTGTAATTATGTACAACTGTCTTACGACCCATTTTCGAAAGTGAATGAGTCTCCCTTTCTTTCCGTCCCTTCGTTGCTTCAGCGGCCTACAATTAACTGCTGTTAGAAGGGGAGCAAATTCTATCTCATAATATTTGTAGAACGTTATAGGTATCTCATCTGGTCCTGATGCCTTTCCACTACCAAGTAAGTGTAATTACTTTCCTTGTCCGCCATCGGGTATCTCAATATCTGTCGTATCGACGTTCGTACGGTGATTGAAAGGAGCGACTATTTACGATCATTGACTATGATACATTTTCGGAAGATCGAAGGCAGTATTCCTTACCGGTGCCAGTATGGGTCCTGACTGAATCAGTAGTGGATTTCGGATAACTTGCTGATCTTACATAAGACCAAAAGAGAGGTTAAAAAAATTTTTGCTTAAAAAGTCATAGATCGCCTGTCTCATTGCTCTCCTTACGCTTATTTTCGCTTTGTTCAGTTTTCGTTTGTGAGCTAGATTTTCACTTTTCTTGAATCAGTGCTGTTGCTCTGTTTACGTAGCAGTTTTCTAATGGTTGTTAAACCACAGTGGGTCTTTCCCATACCTTAGGACCTTGCTTGGTACATATTATTCTGTCATACTGAAAAACGATTTTGAATTTTTTCCATTTGTGCTCCACGTATTTATACTCAGTACTGAATATTTGATGTTGGCCAGTCACATACTCTGCAGTTTGTATCATATCACTCTTACTAAGCTGAAATATTTTCCTGACTTTCTCAATATTCCTTGTAAAACCTGTAGTATAGTTGCTATCACAGCCTTATGATTGCTGACAACTTCCTGTATGTTAATTTTAATACAATATCCGTTACCTATCGTTAAAACACAGTTGTTACAAAGCATACATATTTGGCAGAGACATCTCCGTACTGAGTCTTACAATTTTACCTGAGAAATCTCCGATCTGGTAGTCTAGTACTAACGTGAAAGAATGGTATCCAATCCCGGCCAACACACTGAAATTTTCAACCTGCCTTTAATCTAGAATTCACCTCCCAACAATGTGGAGAGCCGCTAGGAAAAACCAGGGTTTCGGATTCCACCTTAAACCTTTGGTTCCCAACCCCTGATTCGATAAGCGGGGCAAGGACACGCACGTTGCCGAAGCGGCATCCAACTGAAACCGTTTTTTTTTCTTTTTTTTTGACACCACGATTCATTGTATTATAACAGACATTGCAACATATATATCTTTATTTTCTGTACAGACAAATCAAATTCTGAGATTACCATTAATGAATCCATAATCGAAAAGATATACAGAAAAATTTTAAGGAGTGTATTTCGAATAACATATCATGTTGTTATTACGTCAATAACTAATTATAATACCAAGACATCTGACTATTTTAGCCTCATTAAAATGGTACACATTAAATAAAGTTCGCACCTGAACCTCGTAAATAACGCAAAGCATACTGAAAAAGTGGGAACATTTTTAACTGTGCGAGAAATGAAATATATATTGCACTGAAAAATCTACAAGTATTTATACTTAACGATAACTGTAACATTTAAGAAGCTGACATTCCAATTCTGGCAACAGAGATTCTACAAAAGGACCTGCCGCTACGTCATCAGTGTTTTGTCGTGAGTGCTGAACGAAGTGTGCTCGTAATTGTGTGTTACTTATTGTGGTTTTGCGACTACGCCAATGTCAGAAAGAGATTTCACAGCGGTTAAACGTGTTGTGTTCCTCACTGTAAGGGAATTTATCGAAATGTATCTAAGGTCCACGTGTTTTACTTTCCTAAAGACGAAAACGTTCGTCGTAATTAGATTGCCGCCATTCATGAGTTTGCGTTTTCATCAAACAAGTATTCCAAAGCAAGTAAACGCGATACTGCTGCTTAATTTAACAGTTTCTCATAGGTATTCGTGGTTTATTTATTCCTCTTGCAGTTCTGTACGACATTGTAACCAGGCACCAGTACTGATTTTGTGTCGTTAGTCACACTTTTCATTGAGTTATCTTCTGACTGTTCTGATTGTAAGCTATGTTTCCAATTATGTGCTGGATTTATTCCAGTCTCAGCCTTCCTTTAAACTTTTTACCCTTTATACTACCCTAAACGTTGTCCGCTGATGTCTTAGCAGATGTCCAATCATCCTGTCCCTTCTTCTTGTCAATGTTTTCCATATCTTCCTTTCCTTGCCAGTCCTGTGGAGAACCTCCCCATTCCTTATGTTACCAGTCCAACTTATTCTCAAACTTCTTCTGTAGCACACACCTCAAATGCGTCGATTTTCTTCTTTTCTAACTTCCCCACGGTCCATGTCCCACAATCATACACTGCTGCGCTACGAACGTACATTCTCAAAAATTTCTTCCTCAAATTAAAGCCTTTTAGATACTAGTAGACTTCTCTAGGCCAGGAATGTCCTTTTCGTCAGTGCTAGTATGATTTTGATGCCCTCCTTCCTCCGTCCGTCATGGGTTATTTTACTGCCTCGGTAGCAGAATTCCTAAACTTCACCTAATTCGTGATCAAGAATTCTTACATACATTTCTCACTGGTCTCATTTCTGCTATTTCTCAGAGGAGTACAAGGGAGGGCCTCCACGTAGATAACTTGTCTGGTAATATAACATCGCAGACTATTGGGTGTACTCTGAGCAACGCCAGCAGTTACCTACCAGCAGAGACTTCCATCACCAGGACAACAACAATAATGAGACAAAACGCTTTATCGAAGACAGCTCTAACGGCAACTTACAGTAATGTTCAGGAGATATCATACCAGAAAGAAGCGGTTCTATCAGACGTCTGTAAACAGACAAACTGTGACTTCCTTAAGGTACAAAAGATACATAGAGACCCCAATGCTCGGAGGCCAAAGGTAAACGTCAAGAAACTGATCACTAAAAGACCAAACGCTCGGTATGGAAGAGCAATATTTGCCAAACCTGACGTTATTATTCTATCCGCGCACCTAACGGCAGAAGAAGACATAGATATCATGACTCTTGAAGTTAACTCATGCACAGTAATCTCTGTGAATAAACGACAAAAGACTGACGTGAGTTTCAAGGAACCAATAACTTCTGCTTCAAACCAACGAAACTAGTGAGTGAGTGAGCTCAGTTCCCACAGCTCTTTATGGGGGTACAGGAAAACGGACGAAAATGGAGAAGACCGGGAAGATTGGGCCTAAAGTATGGAACAGAAACGCATACACGACCTGAAGAAACTACCCTCTTTCAACAGTGGGAGGTGGCGCTCTGGATAAGAGCCTGATATCATCTTTGTAAGTAAACTATAGCACAACAGTCGGAAAAAGGTGTTTTGGAACCAGTCCCACACTCTCAGCGCCGACCGACCGATCATCTGTGTCGTAGAAGCAGCTGCGGTGACAAAGGAAGTCTCATTCCGCCGAAGACCTGGATAGGAAAGTGGGAAATGTAGAACGTGTCCCAGGAAAACCTATTGAAAACTATTACACAGGAACATACTTCTCGAGGATTTGACAAAGTGTCAAAAACACTGGTGGAGAAATACGAAAGAGTTTTCAGTGAAGACTCTTTTTCTGAAGAACCAATTCAAGCAGGTAAACAACTGATGTCTAGAATATCTGCCTCTAGAAGGAATATGTAACACCTGATCAAACAGCTCATTAAAATGCAAAACAAATGACGATCTGAGAGGACAAAGTTGCAAGGATATGCTGAAGTCAATGACTTGGGTGCTTGCCCTTTTGCTTTAGAACAACTAGAGGACGCCTAACGTTGCGTGGAGAATAAAAAGGCTCCAAGCACAGATGACCTACGAGTGGAACAAATAAGGACCAGGCAATAAAAAGTGGACTTTAAATTTCATTAACAACTCCATCTCGAAGTTACAGGTACTCAAAATCTGACGTAAAGCTAAAGTGGTAGCCAAATTGACATCTGGGACGATCCGACGGACTCCAAGAATTTTCGACAGCCGGCTGGGGTGGCCGAGCGGTTCTAGGCGCTACGGTCTGGAACCGCGCGACTGCTAGGGTCACAGGTTCCAATCCTGCCTCGGGCATGGGTGTGTGATGTCCTTAGGTTAGTTAGGCTTAACTAGTTCTCAGTTCTAGGGGACTGATGACCTCAGATGTTAAGTCCCATAGTGCACAGAACCCAATCAATTTTCGACCAAAAATCAAATTCAAATGGCTCTGAGCACTGTGTGACTTAACGTCTGAGGTCATCACACACATCAATGCCCGAGACGGGATTCGAAACTGCGACCGTAGCAGTAGCGTGGTCCCGGACTGAAGTGCCTAGAACCGCTCGGTCACCACGGCCGGCGACTGAAGAGTAAATTCACAACATTGCTCTATGTTATGAACTTTCAGTTGCTGCAGCGTCTGGATCTTGTACTGGTACCAATGTAATACAGACCACAAAACTTTCCATAACGTTGACCATGGTTCTAACAATTATCACGGCAATGTACGAACACTAATAGAAGCACTAACTGGAGCAAGTGCTGCACGGTCAGCTGCAGGAACAGAATCTTCGTTAATTACTTCCATCGGGATGGGACGCCTTCCTCTTCCAGGTGCCACACGAAGCTCTCCCGACTCTCCCAATTTTGTTATCATCTTCTTTAAACCACTTAATATCTTCGGACATCTCCTCAGTCGACGATACTGCCTCAGTGCAGCACTGTAATTGCTGCAGTTCACGTAAAACAGTTTCACTAACGACACACCGCCTCTCTTCTGAATAGCCATACTGTTCACTCACGTTCGACCCTTGTAAAATGACTGTGAGGTTGTCAAACCGTCGTGCAGACAACGTACAACGCCAGATTCGCTTCTAGTGGTCCAATTGTAAAACCGGTTCCGTGTTAACGCATTAACATATGTACCAAGTTTGACTACCATGCGACAATTACAGTTCACACTGGACCTCCGCGAGTAGCTTCACATTAATTACAACCACACGTATTTGGCTGTGCGTTTGAAGCATTGCAGTCTGTGTTCTACTTTTTTAGCAATGAGTTAACTTTCTTGTAAAGCTTTTTGAGTCATTAAAATGTATACGACAGTCGAAAAAGTAAAAATTGTTTGTGCCAAATGTCGCCAAACTGTTAGACCAGCTACGCTATCGTATCCGAAGAGTATCCAGATGCTGCTTAGCATTCACGGTCTGTCTTTGGCAATATTGTAAAGAAAAATTGTTGAAACTGGAAGTGTGGAGAGTGAAACTATGCCAAGGAGAAAGAAGATCAACAGATGAAAGAACATATAATGCAAAAATCTCTAAGAGGCGTCTATCGATCAATGAAACAAGTGTTCTGCGAACACTACATTCCGTCGCATTTAATCCACTTCAAATTTCGCCGCATGAACAACTTCATGGGAATGACTTCCAGAATTCTTTAATTCACTCCGAATGTTATCTACAGAAAGTAGAAAGTGATGCGACATATCTGTGCCAAATTTTGGTTAAGGAAGAAGTGTTGTTTACAAATCACGGGCAAGTCAGTATTTGCAATACTCTTTAACCCAGAATTCAAAATCCACGCTGGCTCAAAGAAGTGGATAAAAAGAAATCTCTTGGTCTATCAACGTTTGATCGTGTTTTTCAAGACTTATTGTACTGAAGTATCTCGAATTCCATGGTGCTGCTCCAGTTATTGGAAGACATCCAACTCGACATAAGAAGCCAGTGTGGTACCAAAAAGACGGATGTGCTCCCATTCCGCACATTGAATGTCAGGCCCTCTTAAGAGAATTTCTGGAGAGAACTGGAACGGTTTTTGGGAAAACGCAAAACGTCTGTACATTCTACAAACTTAACACATACATACTTTCATCTCTGGTGAAACTTAAAACATGAGCACTATTAGGAAACATCGACATGTTCTGAAGGCATGAAATTCCTCGTAGCACGGGCCTGTGCTGCCGTTAACTCCATATGAAATTCAAAGTGCAGTATTATTTCTTCAGAATCACTTTATAGCGCGAAGCAATGCTGAATATAAACATGAATGACAGCCGTAATTACAAACACCAGAAACTTACATTTGGTACAATACCGCAGACGTTTGTGGAACCTGTTCTCCTGACGGCATGACAGTGGTTTGCGACGCTGTTATCTGAAAATATTTAATTATGTTCCATAGTTATTATGTCGCTGAAGTTCTCTTAGAAGCTCCTTTCAAATACCACAGAAAAATTATATAGTTCCATCAGCAGTAAACAAAGTTGGTGCCATATTTCGGTGACCATAAACGATAAAGATCACTTGCGAAGGTCAATAAATTCGTCATACTGTCCGCTATAACTTGGCGAAAACTGCACCTTTTTATATTCATTCGTTCTGGATATATTTGGGGTGGCCTGTCACCTTGTGTAATTCTGTCCATCCCATCTTTCACCCTTTTGTGAACGGGAGTGATCTGCGCTTCTTTTCTAGTCACACAGCGCTATTCACTGTGCAAGTATGTAACTATCGATTAATACGAGGTAGGAAAAGAACTAAATGATCAGAGCTTTCATTGTAAAATGTAACTGCAATTTCGTCAGTCAGACGTCTCGTTCACTTTGAGTAGCGCTAACCGTCTTTCTACACCGGATGTGCTAATTCAGTATCTCTCACTTGTGCTGCCGTCAGACATAAGCACGGTAGTATCCTCCCGTCTGAAAAAAATTTTATATGTGGAACTTAAAAATTTTGCCTCCTGTCTGTTGTCTTCAGTTTCGGTCCCAGATGGATCCAGAAAGGACAGAATGAAGGTTTTGGATACGGTTTTTTATTTATATTTAATTCTACGCGTCTAGTTTCGTAGGGCCAAATTGAGGAGGAAATCTCAGTGGCCATGGAACTTGTCAGTATACTAAATTACAACAAAAAGTAATAACAGATAAAATAAAATGTTTATGAACCCAAGAAAAGACAGGCCGATCGGTGTGGCCGAGTGGCTCTAGGCGCTTCAATGTGGAGCTGCGCGACCGCTATGGTAGTAGGTTCGAATCCTGCCTCGGGCATGGATGTGTGTAATGTCCTTAGGTTAGTTAGGTTTAAGTAGTTCTAAGTTCTAGGGCACTTATGACCTCCGATGTTAAGTCCCATAGTGCTCAGAGCCACTTGAGCTATTTGAACAAAAAAAAAAATGGTTCAAATGGCTCTGAGCACAATGGGACTTAACATCGGAAGTCATCAGTCCCCTAGAACTTAGAACTACTTAAACCTAACTAACCTAAGGACATCACACACATCAATGCCCGAGGCAGGATTCGAACTTGCGACCATAATGATCGCGCGGTGCCAGACTGAAGTGCCTAAAACCGCTCGGCCACGCCGGCCGGCTCAGTGTTGATTTCATTCACTTTACATATGACCAGAACCTTCTACGATTTTCTGATAGATACTTCTCCAGGATACGACTGTGGAAATTATTGTAGGCTTCACGACTGGCCCTTTACAGATAGGCAAGATTTTACCATCTTTTCTGCAACAGCTTCATTGCCATGTCTTACTTAGCTAGAATTTCGCTGTGCCTGTTCTAGCAACGTTCTACACATACCAGTATTACCACTGATCCATTGAAGATGCTACTCGTCTTTAATTGGCTACTTGGAAAGTACTTATTCAGATTATGATTTATAACCTTAGCTACAACAGTTTTGCTATTACCAGAGATGAATCAAAAGGTCTGAGTCCGCTCTTTAATTAAGTTTGTAAAGACTTTCAGATCTACGTTCGCAGAACACTTCTTCACTGGTGACTCTCTCTTAGAGAGATTTACATTATAGATCTACATTATATCTTTCCCGTGTAGACTGTCGCACTTCTGCTCAATACGCTACTGTTATTTACATTCTGCGTCGATATCCAGTCCATGTACCGAACGTCGATCTCCTGCAGGTGTCCGTGCGTTCTGTTGCAGCTGCCTGGAGTTTCAGCCTCCACATTAACTACAGCATCATCCACGTACAGTTTCACGGAACTTCCCACGTTATCCACTAAATCCTTCAGTTACTTGTTCACAAGTACCTTGAAGACTAAAGGATGTATAACACTCACTACGCGCATTCCAAAAAAGTAGATAGTTACTGAACTACAAAAGAAAAACTAAATGACTGAAGTTCGATGTAATTAAAAGTAGAGAACTGTAAGATGATAAATATTTCTGATCGGTTGAATGCATGAATGAAAAAACAAAATCAAATGGAGTAATATAGGTGTAATAAGAAAATGTAATAAGTGACTGTGAGTGACTATGAACATTATAGCGAACAGATTGTCATACCCAAGACAAAGGTAAATCTTTGACCCAACGCAGCCAAACAGGTTATGGCCTTTATTAGCTCTTAAAATAAAGAAGAGAGAGAAAATAAGATATTGATGCAACAGCATCGCGAGCATCTTGGTAACTAATTACAAAAGATCAATAAGAGACTGTAGTAGAACAAAGTGAAGTGATGCCGTGGTTGCAAATTAGGAAATCACTCGCTTAGTGTAGTAGACTAAGTACAGTAGACAAATTTTACTATTTTGGAAACTAAGTAAACAATGATGCGTGAATTAAATATGAGAAAGTGCAAATTGGCAGTAGCAAGGACTGATTTTCTGATACAGTAAAGATCTCAGATGTCAATGTAACTTCCTACTCGTACACACCATCGTCGGGTATTTAAATTACAACAACTGCAATTTTCTGTAAGAAGGAGAACAGCCACCACAATGCCATAGTGTTTATTTTATTTTACTTACACGTCAAGTTCCGTAGGACCAAATTGAAGAGCAAATCTCCAAGGTCATGGAACATGTCAGTACATGAAATTACAACATAAAACTAATAACAGATAAAAATAACATGCGAAGGTACGAGCCAATCCGTAAGTTTAAGTAAACGCAATGAACAATACAACAAGAATCAGCTTAATTTTTCAAGGAACTCCTCGACAGAATATAACGAGTGAACCATGAGGAATCTCTTCAGTTTCGATCTGAAAGCGCGTCGATTACTTCTATGATTTTTGAATTCGAGTAATAGCCTATTGAAAATGGATGCAGCAGTATACAGCACACCTATCTGCACAAGAGACAAGGAAGTCCGATCCAAATGCAGGTTTGATTTCTACCGATTATTAACGGAGTGAAAGCTGCTTATTCTGGGAATAACCTAATATGGTAAATTAGAAATGACAGTAAGTTATATATATATTGGGAAGCGAATGTCAAAATACCCAGACTCGTGAACAGATGTCGACAAGAGATTCGTGAACTTACACCACTTATTGCACGAACCGCCCATTTATGAGCCAAAAATATCCTTTTAGAATGGGAAGAGTTACCCCAAAATATAATACCATACGACGTAAGTGAATCAAAATAAGCAAAGAAGACTAATTTTCGTGTCAGTTCAGATACCGTTCGAATAGTAAAAATGGCACCATTAAGTCTCTGAACAAGATCCTGAACGTGGGCTTTCCACGACAGTTTACTATCTATCTGAACACCTAGAAAATTGAAATGTTCAGTTTCACTGATCATATGCCCATTCTGTGAAATTAAAACGTCAGGTTTTGTTGTGTGTTAGAAACTGTAAAATCTGAGACTTACTATGATTTAACGTTGGTTTATTTTCAACAGGTCATGACCTTAGCTCATGAACTGCACTATTTGAAACTGGGCCAATGTTGCACACAACATCCTTTACTATCAAGCTACTGTCGTCAGCAAACAGAAATATTTTAGATTTACTAATAATACTAGAGGACCTATCACTTATATAAATAAGGAACAGGAGTAGCCCCAACAGTGATACCTCGGGCACCCCTCCCCCACTCCCCCACTTGACTGTACCAGACTCAGACCGCACACGACAGTCCTCCTACCAGGCCAAGTAGCGGATAAGGAGTTGCAGACAGTGTCGGATGTTAGGTTATCAAACATAGACACAGATGCCGCATCCTCATGTAAAACAGTGTTATGAGCCCCTGACAGAGTCTTAAGGGGCCTTATTGTGGGTCACAATTTGGCTGGCTGGCAGAATCGTGCAGTATCCAGATTTGTGGTACATACGTATATGACAGTAGCCTAATGACGGTCTACAGGTTAAGACCCGATGTCGGTCTACACGGCAGAAATATCGTCCTTAAGATTTCTGTCTACCACGTCTGACCAACACATCTGACGACCCCAATGCCGTGCACCAAGCGCATTCTAACCTGTTCGCATCTGCACCTGCCGACCGAGATGAAGTAATGGATTATGTAGATCGTTCAGTCATTTCCTCACCACTGGCCGTAGACTATCAGAAACCGCACCAGGGGATTACCGCCCCGGCGTAGGTTGCTGTTAACATCACAACACTTACAGCTGCGTTTGAAATGGTCTCGTGACAGGGGAAGCATGGCCAGACAATGAATGGTGTCACAGTATGTTCAGCATGAAGCGTGGTTCTTGCACCATCACGGCTGTCCACCGTCTGCGACTATGGCGATGATCTGGAAAGAAGTTTTGTTCTTGTAATGTTTTGGACAGATATAACAGTGTTACTTACAGCGTCATGGTATGGGAAGCCATCGGATATCATTTCAGGTCACAGCTGGTGGTGACAGAGATAACTCTGTTGCTTCAACGGCACATCACGGACATCCTGCGACATCATGTATTATTTCTCATTACAGTTATGTGGTGCTATTTTTCATCAGGACAATGCTATTTCGCATTTGACAATTGTCTGTGCGAGCAATCTGCTTGACGTTAAAGTAAGCCCTTAGCCAACAGGAATCGAAGACAGAACACCAGCTCAGATGCCACTATCCAGGATATGAAGGACGAGTTACAACAATTGTGAGCCTCCTTACCTCAATGAATGATACAGAAGCTTTATAAACATCTCCCAAACAAACCCAACACATTCATCCAGGCCAGAGAGAATGTACAACACACTGATAAATTATTCTTACAGCCAAATTCTTATTAAATCTGAACTGATTCTGCAATCAGTAAAATAACATGGCATACCCTCTCACCACATGTAATTTCACTTCGTTTACTACTCTCCATTTGCGTGCCTCATATTTTGTCTAGCAGCGTACATCAATATTTAAATTCAGTTTCCGTGTTAGGAAGTCTTTCCTGAAAGTATTTTTCTGGTGTTTACCTTCATATGAAAGCGAAAAAGCATGATAAAGATTATAAATAATATTTTGTGGTAAAAAGGGGAATGAAAATTAGATAGGTAAATAACCAATGAAAACATAATAGAATCGCAGGGGCAAGAGGTTGAAAGGTGTAATTCTACCATTTTTGCTAACACTGATACTTATTTTGCTTTAATCTGTGAGATCTCACTGTAACCAGTTTCAATCCATATTGTCCAGAAATGTTGCCACTAGCTTCGAGGGATTTTAGTGGCTGTGTTAAGGAACAAATCGAGAGTAGGAATCCTTATCCAGACCCTACACAACGTGGAAGTAAGATGTGCTGGGTCCTGCTAATAGGCAAGGCAACACCTTCAGCAACAAACGTGACTTTGCACGCTGACTGACAGTCGGCGGAACGCCTCGCATTGTTCTTTGTCATTCAGTGATCTCGACTGATCGCCAGTGGAGAAGTGGAGCCAGCTGCTGCGTAGAGAGGCATTGTTTTGTACGAACGCGATGCTCAGTTTCCCCAGTGTATGACGGTTTGGAAAGCCTCTACAGTCTCCAATGTTCTTCGGTATACGGAAGAAAAATAAACTGCAAATGAAAGCCAGTATCTCAAACCGTTGTCCAACAATGCAACTACGCGTCGCATTCATAGCGGACAAGACCTGTCTGCGCAGCAGTTGGCTCCATCTTCACCACTCGCGATCGCTGAATAAATAATGACGTTGCGGGACGTTCCGGCTACGGTCGGCCAGCGTACAAAGCCGCGTATGCTGCAGAACGGGTGGCCTATTGGCAGGCGCCAGTGCATGTCACTACAGAAGTCTTTTAGCGTCGTTAAATCACAAGTCCGGCTACAGCTTTCAGATCATCGATTTCTACATCAAAACATCCTCTACAACCCCGCAAAGTTTGTCTCCACATTTCTGGGACACTCTCTCTATCGTGTCATACTCTTTTCGCAACCACTTTACTTAGCCACTGTGTCAGTATTTAATCTCTGGCGAGCAGGTTTGCTCTCGTCTAACGGCAAATCGTTCGTGGTTGGGAAAGCATTTGGATTCTTTGTTTGAAAAGAGTTACTTCGAGGGTTCTATATGAGGCTACGCAGTGTTGAAAAGGTAGTCACCGTTGTGTGGCAGAGATCCATGCTGCTGAACTGACATTGCAATGTATAAGCAATCTGGTAAGATCAATCCAATTTGTTTTCAATGACGAAGGCAGTCAAATGAAAACGAGACTGACGGGAAAAAGAACGTAAACTATTTATTACTTCGTAAGTAATCTACATTTGCATCATACGCCGCAAACCAGCTTCCTGTTCTTGTTGCGGGTGCTGCAAGCGAAGAATGATTACCTGTAAGCCTCTGTACTAGCTCTAATTTCTCTATCACTGTCACTTTATTAAATTTGCACTACTATGATATAAGACGGTGAATGCTTTCGTGGGAAAATGTTTGTGTTTTCCTACGTAACAGCGATTGCACCCGGGCATGCACTTGTTTGAGTTTGAGACACATTGCTAATGTAACATGTAATATACACTACTGGCCATTAAAACTGCTACACCACGATGATGACGTGCTACAGATGCGAGATTTAACCGACAGGAAGGAGATGCTGTGGTATGCAAATGAATAGCTTTTCAGAGCATTCACACAAGGTTGGCGCCGGTGGCGACACCTACAACGTGCTGACATGAGGAAAGTTTACAACCGATTTCTTATACACAAACAGCAGTTGAACGGCGTTGCCTGGTGAAATGTTGTTGGGATGCCTCGTGTAAGGAGAAGAAATGCGTACCATCACGTTTCCGAATATGATAACGGTCGGATTGTAACCTATCGCGATTGCGGTTTATCGTATCGCGACATTGGTGCCCGCGTTGGTCGAAATCCAATGACTGTTAGCAGAAATTGGAATCGGTGGATTCAGGAAGGTAACACGGAACGCCGTGCTGGATCCCAACGGCCTCGTATCACTAGCAGGCATCTTATCCGCGTGGCTGTAACGGATCGTGCAGCCACGTCTCGATCCCTGAGACAACAGATGGGGACGTTTCAAGACAACAATCATCTGCAACAACTGTTCGACGACGTTTGCAGCAGTATGGGCTATCAGCTCGGAGACCCTGGCTGCGGTTACCCTTGACGCTGCATCACAGACAAGAGCGCCTGCGATGGTGTACACAACCACAAACATGCGTGCACGAATGGCAGAACGTCATTTTTTTCGGATTAATCCAGGTTATGTATGCAGCATCATGATGGTCGCATCCGTGTTTGGTGACACCGCGGTGAACACACATTGGAAGCGTGTATTCGTCATCGCCATACTGGCATATCACCGGGCGTGATGGTATGGGTGCCACTGGTTACACGTCTCGGTCACCTCTTGTTCGCACTGACGGCACTTTGAACAGTGGACGTTACTTTTCAGATGTGTTACGACCCGTGGCTCTACCCTTCATTCGATCCTACATTTCAGAAGGATTATGCACGACCGCATGTTGCAGGTCCTGTACGGGCCTGTTCGACTGCTGCCCTGGCCAGCACATTCTCCAGATCTCTCGCCAATTGAAAACGTCTGGTCAATGGTGGCCGAGCAACTGGCCCGTCACAATACGCCAGTCACTACTCTTGATGAACTGTAGTAATGTGTTGAAGCTGCATGGGCAGCTGTACCTGTATACGCCATCCAAGCTCTGTTTGACTCAATGCCCAGGCGTATCAAGGCCGTTATTACGGCCAGAGGTGGCTCTACTGGATACTGATTTCTCAGGATCTACGCACCCAAATTGCGTGAAAATCTAATCACATGTCAGTTCTAGTATAATATATTTGTCCAGTGAATACCCGTTTATCATCTGCATTTCTTCTTGGTGTAGCAATTTTAATGGCCAGTAGTGCAGTTTCATCCGAGAGCGTATTAGTCTCACTCTTAAATGAACAGACAGCTCGCTTAGGAGATCTGTAAATGGTCTAGAGCTGGTACCATGAGGTAATGGGGTCCTCCACAACTGACCTAAGTCTGCCAGTAAAGAGGGGAGTATGACTGACGGTTTATGCAATCAATGCAGCAAGATGAGTGGAGACATGTCAGAATGGCAGAAAATACCTACCGCGTTTGGATATATCGATAGTAACCTATTAATTAGGCTTAGTCTGTACACGGGCCAGGATTTTTAGTCCAGCATTCCATCATTGCCCTTTCTTCTACATGTTGGAGGCGAGACTTTCGACGCATTTACAGGATTGACATCTCCAAATTTCACGATCACTTACACCAACCTATTTACCTCGACTGATCCGATAAATCACCGGATCTTGACTTTAAAAAAAATATCTGGACCGCTGTTTAACAGTAGGTGGGACGTAACAATCAACTTCCACACAATTCGGTTCGTTTATGGGATATGTGTATCAGTGAGATGCTTCAACTGGATGGGACGCTCCTGAGCAAACCTGTGGATTCTTTTCTTCGCCCAGTTGTTAGAGGTGTTTTATACTTGGATGTGACTGATTTTCCGATGCTCTTAGCTACTACATTAATATTCAACGGCGTCCAACGCATATAGAACGACTCTTAACCGAATAAGAGATCCTATGTGAGACAAAATTTAAGCAACTGATGATCAGATATTGCAAAGTTGATTCCAACACTTTGCAATAGACTATTTGACAATAACTAGCCTAACATGATATTATGTACATTCTATTACTTAACGCATGTTTTTAACATCAGCATAAGATTTCTATTGTTTGCTGGTTACATAAATACCAAATAAACCTTCTGAAATTGTATTTTCTAATCCAATTTCAGAAATCAATATTTCTATTGCTGGAAACAGATAATTCAATCACCCCATATTTAGTTACCATAAAGTAGGGACTTTGATAACTAAAGATGACGATAGCATTGAAGCCTCATGGGGGACCTACGCCTTTGGCTAATTACAAGATCGTGCCCTGTACTGACACAGGAATCTTCTGTACAATATCGGAATTCAATTAAACTATGTTTTCAATAGGAAAGTTCATCCAACTAATGTTAAATAACAATATATAATGTTTCATGGTTCTAAGCAAAGAAGGGAAAGCAGAAAGGTGGAAGGAGTATATAGAGGGTCTATACAAGGGCGATGTACTTGAGGACAATATTATGGAAATGGAAGAGGATGTAGATGAAGATGAAATGGGAGATACGATACTGCGTTAAGAGTTTGACAGAGCACAGAAAGACCTGAGTCGAAACAAGGCCCCCGGAGTAGACAACATTCCATTGGAACTACTGACGGCCTTGGAAAAGACAGTCCTGACAAAACTCTACCATCTGGTGAGCAAGATGTATGAAACAGGCGAAATACCCTCAGACTTCATAAGAATATAATAATTAAAATCCCAAAGAAAGCAGGTGTTGACAGATGTGAAAATTAGCGAACAATCAGTTTAATAAGCCACAGCTGCAAAATACTAACACAAATTCCTTACAGACGATTGGAAAAACTAGTAGAAGCCAACCTCGGGGAAGATCAGTTTGGATTCCGTAGAAATACTGGAACACGTGAGGCAATACTGACCTTACGACTTATCTTAGAAGAAAGATTAAGGAAAGGCAAACCTACGTTTCTAGCATTTGTAGACTTAGAGAATGCTTTTGACAATGTTGACTGGAATACTCTCTTTCAAATTCTAAAGGTGGCAGGTGTAAAATACAGGGAGCGAAAGGCTATTTACAATTTGTACAGAAACCAGATGGCAGTTATAAGAGTCGAGGGACATGAAAGGGAATCAGTGGTTGGGAAGGGAGTGAGACAGGGTTGTAGCCTCTCCCCGATGTTATTCAATCTGTATATTGTTGGAAAAAGCCAAAAGTCACTAGGAGCCAGCTCAGGTGAGTAGGGAGCATGAGGAATCACTTCAAAGTTGTTATCACGAAGAAACTGTTGCGTAACGTTAGCTCGATGTGCGGGTGCGTTGTCTTGTTGAAACAGCACACGCGCAGCCTTTCCCGGACGTTTTTGTTGCAGTGCAGGAAGGAATTTGTTCTTCAAAACATTTTCGTAGGATGCACCTGTTACTGTAGTGCCCTTTGGAACGCAATGGGTAAGTATTACGCCCTCGCTGTCCCAGAACATGGACACCATCATTTTTTCAGCACTGGCGGTTACCCGAAATTATTTTGGTGGCTTCCATTGAGCTGACTGGCGCTTTGTTCCTGGATTGAAAAATGGCATCCACGTCTCATCCATTGTCACAACCGACGCAAAGAAAGTACCATTCATGCTGTCGTTGTGCGTCAACATTGCTTGGCAACATGCCAAACGGGCAACCATGTGGTCGTCCGTCAGCATTCGTGGCACCCACCTGGATGACACTTTTCGCATTTTCAGGTCGTCATGCAGGATTGTGTGCACAGAACCCACAGAAATGCCAGCTCTGGAGGCGATCTGTTCAACAGTCATTCGGCGATCCCCCAAAACAATTCTCTCCACTTTCTCGATCATGTCGTCAGACCGGCTTGTGCGAGTCCGAGGTTGTTTCGGTTTGTTGTCACACAATGTTCTGCCTTCATTAAACTGTCGCACCCACTAACGCACTTTCGACACATCCATAACTCCATCACCATATGTCTCCTTCAACTGTCGATGAATTTCAATTGGTTTCACACCACGCAAATTCAGAAAACGAATGATTGTACGCTGTTCAAGTAAGGAAAACGTCGCCATTTTAAGTATTTAAAACAGTTCTCATTCGCGCCGTTGGCGATAAAATTCCATCTGCCGTACGGTGCTGCCATCTCTGCGACGTATTGACAATGAACGCGGCCTCATTTTAAAACAATGTGCATGTTTCTATCTCTTTCCAGTCCGGAGAAAAAAATCGGAAGCCTTAGAACTTCAATGCACCTCGTAGTGTTTTCGACCAGGTAGATTACTTCTGTTATGAAGTACATACTTTTACTTTGTTTCTGTGACCGCATATCCCCTAAAGTGGTTGCGAGAGGCATGTTTATTTATAGATTTTAAAGGATGTCACGGGCAGTTCTAACAGAGACTTTGACAGGTTATGTATTTTTCTGATTACGTGTATTTTTGTGTATTACGTGTATTTTTATGATTGCCCACTAATGTAATGATTGCAACAGTGAAAAAAACATGGCCGAAGTTTGTTACTGTTGATATGATAATTATGATTTCTGTGGACTGTGTTTACTAATAAACCACCTACTTTGAATGATTTGACTTATTTGTCGATAGCCGGCTGGAGTGGCCGAGCGGTTCTCGGCGCTACAGTCTGGAACCGCGCGACCGCTACGGTCACAGGTTCGAATCCTGCCTCGGGCATTGATGTGTGTGATGTCCTTAGGTTAGTTAGGTTTAAGTAGCTCTAAGTTCTAGGGGACTGATGATCTCAGATGTTAAGTCCCATGGTGCTCAGAGCCAGCCATTTGTCGATATGCGGAATATAGTGAATATAGTGAACTCAGGGATCATTCTCCTGGAATTGACTGCAGCCATTTCATTTTGTGATTGTTATAGAGATAATACGTTTTATGTACATGTGCCGTAATTTATTTCATGGGGCAGCTGAATATTATTGCTTATACACATCAAGTGACAAGAACCGACAAAATATCGTGGCATCTAATTCACTGTAAACCATAAACATAATACAGAAACAATTTACAGTAAACAGCATAAATGCAATGGACTTAAGTTCACCTCTGCAGTGATTTTTTTAAAAATAATGTGCGCACAGCGTGTTCGCAGATGACTTTGTCAGATCGAAACTACTCCTCGAAATAGTCTCAGATATTAGCTGTGAACTGTCTGAATTATTGATGGATATAGCTCTGTCTACAGGTGAAGAATGACCTGTGTTCAGTGCGAGGCACTTTCTGAAATAGCCCGTAATTGTCCTCGGGGGCCTCAGGGCAGAATCGCGGTCAGCGGGAGGGGTGCAGTCATTTGTCTTCGTCAGCTGGGCCACCTCTCCCACCTCCTGCGATCCTGGAACCGACAGCACGCCTTAAACACTCTAATAGAGGAATGAGAGTCCACCGAAACACAACGCGCAAAAGACGGGATGGGATAATGGGAGAACCAGACGTCAAAAAAGAATGGTATATGATTTTAATCAGTTCTTTATGCTAGTGTTGAGGGGAACGTACGTCAAAGTGATCAAAATTGTGATATTTTTTATTGGATCTTCATTTACTACATGCTAATGAAATTTTAACTTCTCAACATATCGTTTCAATTCCACTCATAAGTGTGATAAAACTAATAAGTAACAAAAGTTTGCACAAGGTCACGTCCCTTTGTTGTGCTGCGTTTCCTCATATTATTCATTCTCACGGCGTTGTCTTCCAGTTTTATGTAGTCACAATGAGGAGAATATTTCGCTGTTTAGCAGATCCAGAAATTCTACTGAAGTGTGTGCGTGTAAAAATTAAAAATTCTAATGAAAGTTATAACACTCTGATCGGAAAACTGTGCTCCAAGGCAACACTGGTCTCCACAACTACAACTGAAGTACCAGCGTATGATGCTTGTTCAGTTTTTAACAGTGCTAATCTTCGGAAACTACGGACTCTTCAGAGACTAGGATTTGATCTAGGAGTTTTAAAATTGTCGATATTGAAGTAAATCCATGACAGAATTAGTGCATCTGACAATACTGTTCCTCAATTTTAAAATCACTTTAACCTAAGAGGACAAGGAAAGAAAAGAGTGCTAGGGGATGAAGAGGAGAATGCTTATGGTTTCCACAAGTTCACACAGGTAAGGTAAGGTCTCATGTAAGCACTGTCATATCTTTGGTTCAGGTTTTCCATACCTTATATTTTCGTAAAGTTACGTACCTTTCCCTCCCAAATAGCTGACTTTATAGCAATTAAATTTGGCAGCAATTAATCAATACTGTAGTGAAATATTCCATGGAATGAATTTTCGTTTAGTCCTGAAGTTTTCTTTTAAATATTGCAACTTCCCATTAGCCCCCATTAACTTTCGTTTCTCCACAAGTTCACTATAGTATGTTACTTACTATATATTAGTGTTAATGAAACCAGGTGGTAGTCAATGGAAGGCAGGATTCGATTAGATTGCGGACGGGGCCGTAATCAGTTACTATTGGTTGCCTTTTACAGTTACACGCAATTTATTTTAAACCAGTAATTCCAGACTCAACAATAAATAAAAAATACCACACCTTATTAATGAAGGAATAAACAACAGTGTAAATAATAGTGTTTTCAGTGAGTTACAATTTACCAATCACTATTAAATACAGATACAACAGATAATGTTTTAAAAGCAAGCCACTGTGATCTGGGCAGAAGGCCTTACACGCCAGGAATGGCAATGAATTAAGAATGGTTCAAAACTCGCTGCAACTTACAAATTACAGGTATTGAAATGTTACAGTAAAGTCGCCACAAACACAGCAGACGGCATTAGACGCCGGGAATTGAGTCAATAAGGTTTTAAAGGCTTATTGCGTAAATACAAAAACAAAATTAGGATTTAGAGGCAAATTACCACAATCACGACTGAAGGCCTTACACGACAGGAACGACAATAATATAAAAAAAAATGGAAACCTGCTGTAAAACAGCATTTACAATACCAAAAGTTAATTAGAAAAACAAGCAACTGATCCAGACGGCGCTCCAGGAATCGACCTCTGAGAAAGTCCGGCAACAAACACTTCACGAGCGATGAGATAGGAAGCCAAAGTAGCATTCACTTCGCAAGATGGTAACTCAGACTAGTGGCAGTCTAACGAATGACTAATGATAATCTTGCTGAAGCTACCTGACGTCTGATAAACCAAATGCAACGATGGAACAATACGCCAAAGCTGGAATGGCGATCTGCACTACTTCCAGAGTACTGTGTTTCTAAGTCCCCAGAACGAGAAAGGAATCATTACCACCAGAGTAACCGGCCCCCAGTGCAGGTAACTGGGGTGTTAGCGGCCACTAGGCAAGAAAACTTACCGTTGGTTGAACTTGACAAATTGTAACAAGTTGAACGCAGTAAATAGTAGTAAGAAGTTGCGGAAAGCCAATCAGATCCGCCTTCCCCAAGCACTCCACTCGCTGCTATTCGCCTCGGCGTCACTACGAGCAGCAACACGAACCCAAGTCACTGGAGAATCGCGGAATACCATAATGGTGGAGGTTTCTCTGCTAGGATTGAAATGCACTCATCTAAAAGCTTGCTGGATTCGGTTTACGACGAGGTCGTGCACCTTCGTGACCACAGCCCTTCCATCCGACAGTCCATGCATGGCGCCAGCGATCCCTGCGTGTCCGCGCACTGCGCGGACCTGGCTTCTCCTCAGTCTCCAACCAAACTCGCCATTCACACGACTCGGAAAAAACAACGACGTCGCCCCAAAGATAGGGCAACAGTTACTACACATCGGTAACCGCCGCTGCAGCCACTAGCGGACAGGCAACGCTTGCGAAACCGAGTGACACCAGTCAACACGAGAAGAGGACAAACAACCGCAACCATGCCAACTATGCAATACCATCTGGCCTCCAACAGAGGGCGGAAACCTACAAACAGCACCAACGCGAGCCGCAGCACGGATCAATTAATTCCTCTTTAGCTCTCTTAAAGTACTTATATCGTCTATGGTCTAGAAGAACAAATATCTCGAAGGGAGGAAGATGAAGGCGCACCTGTACAGACAGAACCTGGCAACCACTTTGACAGCTTCCCATTTTGGATGGCCTACTATCAGGCGCAAGAGCAGCTTTGTAGTGGTGAAAGACCAGCCGAAAATTCTGTCTGCAGGCGCCTGTAACTCTCGTCACAGTTTCTGTCTGCAGAGGTGCATTTTTGAAATTCTCAGTAAAGGTGAGCATGAATCACCGAGACTTTTGTCGAAATGCGGAGTCTCAGAGCGACCCTTTGCCGTTTTATTCGCAAATTTCTCTGTCGGGTCTCTCCTTGATCACGCCACAGAAGGACACAGCTGTGTAATAGCATAAACATCATTAGGTGCTTCGAGTCACGTTCAGGATGGTTTTGAACGGTCCCTAGTGCTTCCAACCAGTACAGGAGAGAAAAAATAGAGATTGCACAGCTCTCCCAACGGATGACATCACATTTGGTGGCCAGTATTCTTAGAGAAGGGATGTAGCGCCTCAGGGTGTCAGCAGTTGGTTCAAATGGCACTGAACACTATGCGACATAACTTCTGAGGTCATCAGTCGCCTAGAACTTAGAACTAATTAAACGTAGCTAACCTAAAGACATCACACACATCCATGACCGAGTCAGGATTCGAACCTGCGACCGTAGCGGTCGCACGATTTCTGACTGTAGCGCCTAGAACCGCTCGGCCACTCCGGCCGGCAGCGTCAGCAGTGTTAAAGGTAGTGAAGAGTGTGTTCCTATCATTCATCGCACTGCGAACTGTCGGTTTCGTTCGCAGAATGTGTGGGAATCAACTTCTCAGGGCCTGCAGCCTTTCAGTGCGGGTTCTGAGCGACAGTCCGTCTGAAATGTTCTCCTAGGCCACAAATAAGAAAAAGACTCATTTCAACGCTGGACTACAAGTTTCTGGCCTACATCGCAGAGGCGTCAAAAGAAGGGGTGAAACAGGGCTAAGAAGAGTGACGACCTTCCGATCTCGTGACACGTCCACGATGTCATTGGGCAGGGCTGTGATGACGTTTAGTGCCAACGAGATATCATTAACCTACCTCACACGTGACGTGAACTTCTCAGTTCTGACCTTTTTTCGCAAGTGTCGTAACCTCGCTGCTAGAAGTGTCGTCCAGCCCAAGGGTGACGTCATAAGGTGCTAGGCTTTCTCATCATTACAGGAGGTTGTAGGCACCTATTACCTAAACATCTCGCAATGGCTGGAAACTACGGGGTTCCGAAGAAGTGATCATTTAACTGTTTTACGCAGTTTATCTTAACTGGCATATACAAGTGAGAACGTATCACACTACTCCTTCCCCCCTTCCTCCCTCCTTTCCGAAACCTCCAGATACAAAGAGCTAAGCTCCCTCGTTGGTTACAAGGAGATTTACTGAAGACAAATCATCTGCCGGAACTGAGTTTATATAATTCACAATGAAATGAAATATCACTGTGTACGTTGAGCCATGTATATACCGAAAATGACCCCGTGACAAAGAAATGCTTATACTCCTCCTCTCACTAACAAGGAAAGAGTAAGTTAATCGGTGTTCCAGGTGCTTACCGGGGAGAGAAATACTGGAAAACAGAGCTGTCAGCTTTCCATTGTCACAGTTTCTGACTTACGCAAACAGCTTCGAATGTGATTACATATTATTTTAACTCACGTTGAAAAGTAAAACGCATTTTATTATAAACTTACGAGGTTAAGACCTGCCACGCGGGATTAGCCGAGCGGTCTAAGGCGCTGCAGACAGGGACTGTGCGGCTGGTCCCGGCGGAGGTTCGAGTCCTCCCTCGGGTATGGGTGTGTGTGTTTGTCCTTAGGATAATTTAGGTTAAGTAGTGTGTAAGCTTAGGGACTGATGACCTTAGCAGTTAAGTTCACACACATTTGAAAATTTTTTGGTTAAAACCTATGGTTTGAAGAAAATATGGCGTCACAGTTCAGAGTTATGTGTCGGCCAACAAAACGCCGTTGCTCAATGTCTGGGGTGCCTTGCCTTCGTTCAGCTTTGTTTTGGAAGCTGGAACCCTGCACGGCAATATTCGGCGGATAGTAGTGAGTACGCTACCGCTTCTGAATTGGCTAATGCTCGATAATGCATGAAAACCTTACTCAAATGCAGTAAATGCTCTTAAACAAACGTACTATTAAAACAGGTTATTACTAAACGTAATTCAAACAAAAAGCTGTGAGATTTTGTGAGTTATTACTGTTGACGGATATATTCAGAGGTGTACGAATTTTGATACGAGTTTCCATAAACAAACTATTTTACGGCGAGCTTTACTAACAACGTAGAGTAAATAATTTTTATCATCACTTTTCTGGCGGAAGTTTGTTAATATGCACAGGAGCCCATAATGCAAGAGAATATGCAAATAAAAGATCTGTATCATTTATCATACGTTAACTGTGGTTTAATAAAACGGAGTTTTGTCGAACGGCCTCTTCAAACCTAAAGTACACATAATTTTATGTCAAAGACGTGTTACTTTACAGTACTTTAAACAGCACGGATCCGTAATCCTGAACAGTTTTATAACAGCGAACTCAAATCTGCTACATGTGGGGTGTCGATGAAGCCCGTGGCAGCCACCGTTTCGTTATGACTCGCTCAAGGATGAGCTTAATACGTATTAACAGAAAACATTATATGAACAAAATCCCATAGTAAAACATGAACCCTTTAGCTATCACTGACACCTGAAATGGATTTGATTGACAGTGAAACGCAACAAGGCTGGCCACCTACATTCGTTACACTACTTCCTGTCTACTATTAAGGCTTTGACCTTTATTTTTGTGGACAATGGAACAAGTATTGCCATTTGTTAGTGTCGTTTTTACAGAAATTTTAATAACTTTCTTAAAACCAGCTCTCTCACTCAGCTATTGCTCCGTCTAAGGTAACATCTGTAACTGTTGCATGGCGTTAACTCTGTAGTTATGACAATGAAAAGTTCATTTTTTGTTTTTACATCCTGGAAATTATTATCGCTAAGGGTAACTGAATTTACATGGATTGTATCTGCAGTGAATGTTACGTTCAATATTAGTTTTAACTATGTGATCCACCTAGAATCAAAAACCGTTGATGGTAAAACAATCACACATCTATAAATCTGTAGAATTATCTAAATTGTAAATTGAGCATTCTACCAACCAGTAGCAACTGAATACTACTATGGTAAGATTTTGTATCAGTTTTTTATTCATATCTGAAGGAATGAGCCACTATTTTATAAATATTCGTATGAACTTAAGCTGTATGGTTATAATAGGTAACATGATGTGAAACACAAACTCTATGAAAAACGGTACTGTGAACAGTTTTGCAATATTGCCTTCCTGCGTTAACATATGCAGCTCATTTTACTTCAGAGGTGAAAAAAGCTCTTGCGTTTCGAGCGTTGAAAGGTAAAGACACTTCGACAGTTGCCAGACTCATGATTTGATTTTGCCAGAATATGATGGATATACCATACACCTGTAGGCCGCAGTATTTCATCTCAGCCGCCCACCTGGAAATAAAATGTCGGAAGTATGTTGTACGTTTTACCATTAAACTGTCTGTGGCGCTAGAGATGGTTCACCATTTTACGGCACCGCTGAAGTTATTACTAGCCATAATAATGTCCACAAACATTGTTTGCGTAGCTACATTGTGTATGCGAACACAAAGCTAAGCGCTCCCAAGCTAATGCACAGTGTTTTACAGGGCTCTGGGAAATAAAATCTAGGGAAAAGCCTGTTATCCTGTATGACGCAGCCACTTACTGTGAACAATCATAGTCCTACACATAAGCTGCGACAATTGACAGTAACGGATGTGTTAAACGCACGGTCTGAAACAGCTCAATGCAGTACATCTCTACCCATACCTGTTGCTGTACTCTTTTCGTGCACAGTAGGTTAACTTGAGAGAATTAGGTAAGGAAATCAGCCACTTAAAGTAGTAGATGAGTTTTGATATCTGGGGAACAAAACAACTGATGATGATGGAAATACGAAGTACAGCGGGTATAAAATGTACACTGGCGATGGCAAGGAAAGTGTTTCTGAAGTATAGAAATTTGTTGACATTGAGTGTAGACTGAAGTGTCAGGAAGTCTTTTCTGAAAGTATTTGCATGGAGTGTAGCCATGTATGGAAGTGAAACATGGACGATAAATAGTTTAGAGAAGAAGAGAATAGAAGCATTCGAAATGTGGTGCTACAGAAGAATGCTGAAGATTAGATGGGTAGATCAGATAACTAATGAGGATATATTGAATAGAATTGGGGAGAAGAGAAATTTGTGGCACAACTTGTCTAGAAGAAGGGGTCGGTTGGCAGGACATGTTCTGAGGCATCAAGGGATAACCAGTTTAGTATTGGAGGGCGGCGTGGAGGGTAAAACCCGTAGAGGCAGACCAAGAGATGAATACACTAAGCAGATTCAGAAGGATGTAATTTGCAGTAGGTACTGGGATATGAAGCTTGCACAGCATAGAGTAGCATCGAGAGCTGCATCAAACCAGTATTTGGACTCAAGACTACAACAACAAGTTAATCGCAACAGATTCTTTCCTCATTCTTTCTCTCTATCGGTATTCTTTCACATTAGATTTGTAAACAAAGCTTCTGACATCTGAGTCCATTTCGCCACAATCAAAGAAGGTTGGGTGCACCTACATATGAAATATTGTGTTGCAGAAGATATCTTTGAAACCAATATCATTACAGAGGTACCCCACCCTCCGTCTCCGTCAATATTTTATAGTTCAGTTCGCGAATAACACGCTGTAGGAACAACGGCCGGTAATCCATACGAGATCAAATTTCTTCGAAGTTTCCTATCATGACCTTTTCGCACGATATAGGTACTGTGAAGTAACTCGCGGCTTAGATAGTTCTGAACAGCATGCTGATTAATAAATCACTCCATATGGCACAGAATCATGTTTATACTCTCTGCCACTTCATTTGATGAGTATCTCCAAAGTATTATCAGTCTACTGATGATTATTACCAAGATTAAGTCTTTGGATATCTCTCTGTCTTCCGTTGGTCCTATCTGGTAAGAAACCGAGACTGATGTACAGTAATCGCCAGTCGAGCGAAAGCTATGAAAGCTACTTCTTTTTCGGAAGAATTAAATGTCTTTTGCATCCTACTAATGAACATCAGCCGGGTATCCGCGTACCCTGAACCTACTTTCATGGAGTCGTTGCAGTATAGGTTGCTACAGGCACGTCCTCCGAGATATTGTGTAATTCGTTTTGCTTTCAGCTGATTGATTGACAATCATATTTTAGTGGAAGAATACAGAAGGTAGAAATTGACAGTACAGATAGTCTTCCCACATCATCAGATTTGTCTAACAAGGGAGGTATCAAGAATGGTGTCCCTCAGAGTTCAATCATGCGTCCCTTATTGTTCTTAATATATATTGAAGACTTACCACTCTGTATTCATGAACATGGGAAAGTACTAGTTTTTCCTGATGGTACAAGAGTATTAATCACACGTAACAGACAAGAATTAGCTGAAGAAATTCTAAATAATGTCTTTCAGGAAATTATTAATAGTTCTCAAGAAATGGAAACTTACTTTATTTTGAGAAAACGCAATATGTACCATTCTGTACAGTAAATGGCATAACACTATTGATAAATATATTTCAACACAAGTCTGTTGCTAAGGCAGAATATTGAAAATTTCTGGGTGTAGGCATCGATGAGATATTGAATTGATGATCTGCTGAAACGGTTAGATTCAGCTAGTTATGCTGTAAGGTATACTGCAAATTTTGGTGTTAAAAATGTTAGTAAATTAGCCAACTATTCCTATTTTCATTCGCTGCTTTCACATGGTATCATATTTTGAAGTAATTGATGATTAAGAGAAAATGTATTCATTGCACAAAAGTGTTTAGTCATAATAATAGCTGGAGCCCACCCAAGATCACCTTGCAGACGATTATTTAAGAAACGCGGGATACTCACAGTACCTTCGCAAGATGTATTCACTTATGAAATTTGTTATTAATAACCCACCTCAATTGAAAAATAAAAGCGAAGTGCATAGCTACAGCACTAGAAGGAAAGATGATCTTCGCTATTCTGGGGTAAATCTGACTTTGGCACAGAAAGGGGTGATTTATGTGCCACAGAAGTCTTTGGTCATTTGCCAAATAGCGCTAAAAGTCTGAGAGGATAGCAACCAGGATTTAAAAATAAGTTAAAAGAATTTCTGAATGACTGCTACTTCCATTCAATAGACGAATTCTTAGGTCTGAGGTAGTAACTGTATATATCTTGTGTAATGAAAACTTATGTTAAACTGAAATATTCCACGTCTTTACAAAATGTCGGGTTCATGATCTATGGAACAGGTATTAATGTAATGTTGTTGTTGTTGTGGTCTTCAGTCCTGAGACTGGTTTGATGCAGCTCTCCATGCTACTCTATCCTGTGCAAGCTACTTCATCTTCCAATACGTACTGCAGCTTACATCCTTCTGAATCTGTTTAGTGTAATCACCTCTTGGTCACCCTCTACGATTTTTACCCTCCACTCTGCCCTCCAATGCTAAATTGGTGATCCCTTGATGCCTCAGAACATGTCCTACCAAGCAATCCCTTCTTCTTCTCAAGTAGTGCCACAAACTCCCCTCCTCCCCAATCCTATTCAATACTTCCTCATTAGTTACGTGATCTACCCATCTAATCTTCAGCATCCTTCTGTAGCACCACATTTCAAAGGCTTCAATTATCTTCTTCTCGAAACTAATTATCGTCCATGATTCACTTCCATACATGGCTACACTCGAAACAAATCCTTTCAGAAACGACTTCCTGACATTTAAATCTATACTGGATGTTAACAAATTCCTCTTCTTCAGAAACGCTTTTATTGTCATTGCCAGTCTACATTTTATATTCTATCTACTTCGACCATCATCAGTTACTTTGCTACCCAAATACCTTTACTACCTTAAGTGTCTCATTTCCTAATCTAATTCCCTCAGCATCACCCGACTTAATTGGACTACATTCCATTATCCTCGTTTTGCTTTTGTTGATGTTCATCTTACATCCTCCCTTCAAGACACTGTCCATTCCGTTCAACTGCTCTTCCAAGTCCTTTGCTGTCTCTGACAGAAGTACAATGTAATCGGCGAACGTTTAAGTTTTTATTTATTCTCCATGGATTTTAATACCTACTCCGAATTTTTCTTTTGTTTCCTTTACTGCTTGCTCCATATACAGATTGAATAACATCGGGGAGAGGCTACAACCCTGTCGCACTCCCTTCCCAACCACTGCTTCCCTTTCATGTCCCTCGACTCTTATAACTGCCAACTGGTTTCTGTACAAATTGTAAATAGCCTTTCGCTCCCTGTACTTTACCCCTGCCACCTTCAGAATTTGAAAGAGATTATTCCAGTCAACATTGTCAAAAGCGTTCTCCAAGTCAACAAATGTTATAAACGTAGTTTTGTCTTTTCTTAATCTAGCTTCTAAGATAAGTCGTAGGGTCAGTATTGCCTCACGTGTTCCCATATTTCTACGGAATCCCAACTGATCTTCCCCGAGGTCGGCTTCTACCAGATTTTCCATCCGCCTGTACAGAATTCGCGTTAGTATTTTGCAGCTGTGACTTATTAAACTGTTTGTTCGGTAATTTTCACATCTGTCAACGCCTGCTTTCTTTGGGATTGGAATTATTATATTCTTCTTGAAGTCTGAGGGTATTTCGCGTGTCTCATACATTCTGCTCACCAGATGGTAGGGTTTTGTCAGGACTGCCTCTCCCGAGGCTATCAGTAGTTCTAATGGAATGTTCTCTACTCCCGGGGGCTTGTTTCGACTTAGGTCTTTCAGTGCTCTATCTTTCAGTATCATAACTCCCATTTCATCTTCATCTACATCCTCTTCCATTTCCATAATATTGTCCTCAAGAACATCGCCCTTGTATAGTCCCTCTATATACTCCTTGGAACGTCCCTCGTTCGAAATTACTTATCTTATACGTGGAGTCAATCTATGTCGGGCTGATTGGCTTTCCTGGGGTCGTTGAAAGTAAGAGAGTGTTCGTACGTATTTCGTATTTAGCAGAAGAAGCCAATGGCGCTTCTGTACCCAGAGTCACTAAGTGATTGTGGACTGCAGTGACTTTTATGTACGTTTAGAGGTCGCCTCTACGTTAGGAACGGCCTATGTTACCTCCAAGCGAAGTCTGTTATGTGTGCGTTACCCGGGAAAACGATGTCTTCACGTCTTGCGAAATAGCTAGACTTCGACATGGAGTATCACTGATTGGAGTAGAATTACCAAATAAGCAGTGACCAGTCGCAAACTCATGTTTTCTTTATTTACTTTTGCAAATCGATTTCAACTGATTAACAGCCATCATCGGTGCTACAAATACAAGAATAAAAATAAAAATATTTACAGTGACCAAATGAATAAATGTATATAAAGCAACGTAAAACCAATTAAATGTATATAGACACATAAAACCATTCAAAATGCACATACAAATTTACCCATCAACGTATATGGTCCCTGAGTAGTAACACTGTCTAAAGTACATGTCAAACATAACGTGATACATTGTGAATTGACTATGACAAGGAGAAACCATAAGTGGGCACTGCACAGCAAACCCGCCCTCTATGCGGAAAGATGCAGCTAAAATAAAAATGAGGTGAAGAAATGACATACGAAGTGCAGTAAAATATAATGATAAAATACTAAAAATTAAAAAAAAAATGGATACATTGACAATGATTTTGTCAACCACATGGCACAGTTACATACGCCAAAAGGCGATTCTACAAATTAGTAAAAAAGTAACAAATTTATGTGATACACACACCAAGATAAAAATTTTAAAAAACTTTTCTTAAAAATTTTAAAAGTATTTATCATACACTCCTGGAAATGGAAAAAAGAACACCTTGACACCGGTGTGTCAGACCCACCATACTTGCTCCGGACACTGCGAGAGGGCTGTACAAGCAATGATCACACGCACGGGGCACAGCGGACACACCAGGAACCGCGGTGTTGGCCGTCGAATGGCGATAGCTGCGCAGCATTTGTGCACCGCCGCCGTCAGTGTCAGCCAGTTTGCCGTGGCATACGGAGCTCCAACGCAGTCTTTAACACTGGTAGCATGCCACGACAGCGTGGACGTGAACCGTATGTGCAGTTGACGGACTTTGAGCGAGGGCGTATAGTGGGCATGCGGGAGGCCGGGTGGACGTACCGCCGAATTGCTCAACACGTGGGGCGTGAGGTCTCCACAGTACATCGATGTTGTTGCCAGTGGTCGGCGGAAGGTGCACGTGCCCATCGACCTGGGACCGGACCGCAGCGACGCACGGATGCACGCCAAGACCGTAGGAACCTACGCAGTGCCGTAGGGGACCGCACCGCCACATCCCAGCAAATTAGGGACACTGTTGCTCCTGGGGTATCGGCGAGGACCATTCGCAACCGTCTCCATGAAGCTGGGCTACGGTCCAGCACACCGTTAGGCCGTCTTCCGCTCACGCCCCAACATCGTGCAGCCAGCCTCCAGTTGTGTCGCGACAGGCGTGAATGGAGGGACGAATGGAGACGTGTCGTCTTCAGCGATGAGAGTCGCTTCTGCCTTGGTGCCAATGATGGTCGTATGCGTGTTTGGCGCCGTGCAGGTGAGCGCCACAATCAGGACTGCATACGACCGAGGCACACAGGGCCAACACCCGGCATCATGGTGTGGGGAGCGATCTCCTACACTGGCCGTACACCACTGGTGATCGTCGAGGGGACACTGAATAGTGCACGGTACATCCAAACCGTCATCGAACCCATCGTTCTACCATTCCTAGACCGGCAAGGGAACTTGCGGTTCCAACAGGACAATGCACGTCCGCATGTATCCCGTGCCACCTAACGTGCTCTAGAAGGTGTAAGTCAACTACCCTGGCCAGCAAGATCTCCGGATCTGTCCCCCATTGAGCATGTTTGGGACTGGATGAAGCGTCGTCTCACGCGGTCTGCACGTCCAGCACGAACGCTGGTCCAACTGAGGCGCCAGGTGGAAATGGCATGGCAAGCCGTTCCACAGGACTACATCCAGCATCTCTACGATCGTCTCCATGGGAGAATAGCAGCCTGCATTGCTGCGAAAGGTGGATATACACTGTACTAGTGCCGACATTGTGCACGCTCTGTTGCCTGTGTCTATGTGCCTGTGATTCTGTCAGTGTGATCATGTGATGTATCTGACCCCAGGAATGTGTCAATAAAGTTTCCCCTTCCTGGGACAATGAATTCACGGTGTTCTTATTTCAATTTCCAGGAGTGTATTATCGAAGAGCAAAAAAAAAAAAATTGGTTCAAATGGCGCTGAGCACTATGGGACTTAACTGCTGAGGTCATCAGTTCCCTAGAACTTAGAACTACTTAAACCTAACTAACCTAAGGACATCACACACATCCATGCCCGAGGCAGGATTCAAACCTGCGACCATAGCTGTCGCGCGGTTCCAGACTGTAGAGCCTAGGACCGCTCGGCCACTTCGGCCGACCGAAGAGCAACAGATAACCATAACGCCAAAACGTAAAATCGGCGTTGGCACCCATCTAGTGTACAGTAATGAAATTCAGGAAGATCGGATTTTATCGGCAGATGGCGTCACATTGCTAAATGCACATGTAAAGTTAAACTAAGTTGAGATAAGAAAATTATGAAAACGAACGAAACAAACGTATTAAACAAACAAGACCAAATGCACTTCATACATGGGAAAATTAAAACAGGCCCGATAGGATGAATTGAGAGCTCGTAGGGGCTCTTACGGTTTGCTCGTATATCATGAGACGTAAATCCACACCATATATCTGTTGGTGGAGCCGACAAAGTCGGCAGAAGTCCAATTAAAGGGCGTTAACGCAAACGTAGTCACAATAACATAACTCATATCACCAATATATTTATCTCCCCCCCACCCGCCTTTCACTCTTCCCTCCTCCACCCCCCTCTCGTTTTTCCTTGTCCTATCATTTCCATTCCCATCAACCAAATGCTCGGTGAAGAGCTTATTTCTCCATTTGGTCTTGTTTCTTTAATACGTTTGTTTCGCTCGTGTTCGTAATTTTCTTATCTCAACTTAGTTTAACTTTACATGTGCATTCAGCAATGTGGCGCCATCTGTCGAGAAAAATCCGATCCTCCTGAATTTCATTACTGTACACTAGATGGATGCCAACGCAGATTTTACGTTTTGGCATTTTGGTTATCTTTTGCTCTTCGATAATATGATAAATATTTTTAAAAATTTTAAAAAAAGTTTTTTAAAATTTTTTCTTGGTGTGTGTCTCACCTATGTTTGTTCCTTCTTTACTAATTTGCACAATCGTCTTTTGGCGTATATAACTGTGCTATGTGGTTGGTAAAATCTTTGTCAATGTATCCATTTTTTTTTAATTTTTCAGTATTTTATCATAATATTTTACTGCCCTTCGTATGTCATTTCTCCATCTCATTGTTATTTTAGTTGCATCTTTCCGCATAGAGGGTGGGTTTGCTGTGAAGCACCCACTTATGGTTTCTCCTTGTTATAGTCAATTCTCTATGTATCACGTGTATCACGTTATGTTTGACCTGTACTTTATACAGTGTTACTACTCAGGGACCATATACGTTGAAGGGTAAATTAGTATGTGCATTTTAAGGGGAGCCGGAAGTGGTCATATCCAAAAAATTACGATTTTTTTAGCTACCGAAAATTAATTGGAACATTCCTCTTTAATGTAAACTTTCAATTATAGTTCTACTCGCCCTAGAAATTACCATTTTCTCCCACGCCTGCAGAGGAAATGGGCGGCCGCTGAATGCATCTAACACCCTCTCGTGACTTCCTGGTGAACTGCTTGGGATTTTCTCAGCCTGTTACGCGTACGGCGCCTTATGTTACGCATACAGCGAGTGTGCAAGGGTTGGCTACATTGTTTTCTGTGACAAATGAAGTGCTAAGAGCGCGGAACATCGTCTCTTTGCTGTTTACCGTTTCGAATTAGTTCAGTGTTGAGCCAGTTGTTGGTAGTATTATACTTCTTGTGTAAAGCGTTGTTCTGGTTACGATGCCACGTTGTAGTAACCGTGTATATAAGAAGAGGAAGAACGTAGGGAAAAGAAAATTAACACTACTACCAAGTTGCGATACTACAATTACTGAAACAGTGCGTTCTTCTGCTAAGCAACACATCGCCGGCCATAGCCCTGTGACATCTTGTAGCAAATACTACCTCGGGGATGGTGACTCCATAGGTTTCAAGACTATAGAGGAACCATATGGAAATGAATTTGTAGTTGAAAAGTTGGAATGCACTTGGCATGTGCAAAAGCGTATGGGTGCACGGCTACGAAGGCTCAAACAAACTTTGGGTTCAAGTAAGCCCAGTGATGGAAAGACAATAGTAGGGAAAGGCAGGCTTACTGATAAGGTGATTGAACGTCTACAGAGATACTATGGGTATGCTATAAGGCAAAATACTTGTAATGCTAGTGACATGCGAAAAGCAGTGTGGGCATTGTTCCTCCATACTGTCTCTTCCAATGAATACCCTCAACACAGCCTGTGCCCAAAAGATTCCTGGTGCAAATATAATGCAAAAAAGGACTATGATCACAAACATGGTTTGCCAGCAGCTGTGATAAATCCAATAAAACCAATTTTTCATGACTAAGCACAGCCAGAATTGTTACACTAATGTCTACACGGAAAGACGCAGAATCCTAATGAGAGTGTAAACAATTTCATTTGTAAAGTGATTCCTAAAAGGGTGTTTGTAAGCATAAAAACACTGCACTTTCGCATTTATGATGCAATAGCAACCTAAAACCAAGGGAACAGTGTGAAGTGTGAAGTTCTGAAGGCATTAGGATTTACAGCTGGGGTGAACAGTGTATGAGCACTAAGAAATATTGACTGAGAAAGGATAAGAGGAGCAGAAAGAAGAGAAAGGCATATGAAGTATGATGGAACAACAGGCCAGAAAAGAAGACAGAAGACGAAGCTTTTGGAGGATGAAGAAGAAGACCCTGATAATCCATCCTATAGTGCAGGAATGTATAGAGAAACTTTGATAGCCATTTCCCGTAAATTAGGATTTTGTCGAATATAAGGAACATTTTCTCAAAATCCACTCAAACTAGAGAGATGAAATTTTTATACAGCACTCCTAGTGGTCAAACTTACATTGTAACACAGTCATTTGGCAATATGTTCAGTAGTTTCATTTCAGTTTAATTATAAATCAATTATTTGTAAAAAAATTTGGGTCATTAATAAAAAAAAATAATGGGAAGGAAACTAGAAAAGATACTCCAAAATCCCTCTGTCATAGCTGCAATACTAAACCACTCTATACGTAAAAAAAAAATTCAAATCTTTCTATTTGGTACTTTATTCATAATTGTTCCTCAAACTTAGTGATTTTAACATGGGTAGCATAGGCACCTCCGGTTCCCCTTAAATGGTTTAATGCGTCTATATTCATTTAATTGGTTTTACGTTGCTTTATGTACATTTACTCATTTGGTCACTGTTATTAATTATTTTTATTTTTGTATTTGTAGCACCGATTATGGCTGTTAATCAGTTGAAATCGATTTGCAAAAGTAAATAAAGAAAACATGATTTTGCGACTGGTTGCTGCTTATTTCGTAATTTTATGGTTTACGTTCGCTGCACAATTTGGGAACCATATGGAGCCTACCACTCTGGAGTAGAATTGTCGTCAGTGATAAATCCCGCCTCCAACTGAGCACCGATGACCACTGATGATACGTCTGCAGACGTCCCCAGCAGCCGTAGGATACCAACCTGACTGTCGGCCGCGATACGGCCAGAGAACCAGGAATGATGTCAGAACACCTTTGGTTCTCATCCGAGACACCCTTCCAGCACAGCGGTACGCCGACATTACACTACGCTCCATTTTGTTGCTCTTCGTGGCATGCCATTCTGGGCTTACGTTTCAACAACATTACTCCAGCCCCCACACGACGAGAGTTCCTACTTCTCTTCTCCCTTATGAAACACTACCTTAACCAGCAAGGTGGCCTGATCTCTCTCATATCAACAACGTCTGGAGCATTATAAGCAGGGCCATCCAACCATCTCTGGATTTTGACTACCTGCAGCCCCAATTGGCCAGAATTGTCTATAATACAACATACAGTCACGAACTACTTTTATTTTACAATTTCCATGGTCTACTTTGGCCCAAACAAACATGTACTCGTCAGCGATCAACTTCTTCTCCCTCCTTGTTGACAATACAAAGGGTTAATCTGGAATCAAAGTACCATACGGCACCTTAGCAAGTATACCTGAAGGCTCTGTTATACTCCATGTCTTTCATGCTAGAATATTTGTATCAGGGAAAACTTCAAGGCCACAGTAGTCTGCATGTTTACCCTACCATGTACTACTTCCAAACACAGCAGAAGCTTCACACGTAAACTGCAGTCTCAGTCCTCAAAACGCCTTTGGACCAGGAACACACCGAGCAACTCTATCGATCAATGCCAAGCTGAATAACTGCTTGGATATGGACCAGACGTGGACCAACGTTCAATTTGTGAAGCTCTTTCTCTTGAATAAATCATCCAGTTTTTCTGAAACTGCAATCTTTTGTTTGTTCGTACATCTACATCACATCTACCGATTTCCGTCCCATTCGGATAATTCCTCCTTGGTATGTCCTTTTTTTCTAAGAGCACATTATATTTTATTGATATTTATTCATAATTGGTGAACATAAATATTTTATGAGTGAACCAAACGATATGGAATACACGTGCCTAAAATTTCCTTGTAGGAAAATTAATTTAAGGCCTAGGAGGAACGGGAAACATCTGTTTAAACAAAAAGATCGTAGATGGCAACCTAGGACCTAGGCAAAAATGTAAGGTGGAAAAGCGCTGAACATGTAGAAGAGCTATAAAAATGCTATTTGACGACAATATTGTGAAAAGAGAGTAGCAATTAACTGAGTAGGAGATGGATAATGCAGTAATCCAACATTTCCGAAGAAATATTAAGAGCTCCTAGAGAATCAACAATGAAGAAAGTAAATCCAAATGGCGTAAAAACGCACTCAGACAGGTATAATACCCTCGAGCTTGAAGAAGAACGTAGTGTCTTAATAGCAACGACGGCACGTCCTGAAAGATCTGAATACTACTGAATCTTTGGTTTAGTATGTATTTCTTATAGAACACAAGCACGAATTATCCACCGGATTGTGGATGGAATGCTAGAAACCAATCTGGAAGAAGGTCCTCTTGGGTTGGAGAGAAATGTAGAACACACGAGCTACTATTGGCCATACATCTTAGCGTTGTTGTTGTGGTCTTCAGTTCTGAGACTGGTCAGATGCAGCTCTGCTTGCTACTCTATCTTGCGCAAGTTTCTTCATCTCCCAGTACTTACTGCAACCTACGTCCTTCTGAATCTGCTTAGTGTATTCATCTCTTGGTCTCCCTCTATGATTTTTACCCTCCACGCTGCCCTCCAATGCTAAATTTGTGATCCCTTGATTCCTCAGAACATGTCCTAACAACCGGTCCCTTCTTCTTGTCAAGTTGTGCCACAAACGCCTCTTCCCCCCCGCCCCCCCCCAATTCTATTCAATACCTCCTCATTAGTTATGTGATCTACCCGTCTAATCTTCAGCATTATTCTGTAGCACCACATTTCGAAAGCTTCTATTCTCTTCTTGTCCAAACTATTTATCGTCCATGTTTCACTTCCATACATGGCTACACTCCATACAAATACTTTCAGAAACGACTTCCTGACACTTAAATCTATACTCAATGTTAACAAATTTCTCTTCTTCAGAAACGCTTTTCTTGCCATTGCCAGTCTACATTTTATATCCTCTCTACTTCGACCATCATCAGTTATTTTGCTCCCCTAATAGCAAAACTCCTTTACTACTTTAAGTGTCTCATTTCCTAATCTAATTCCCTCAGCATCACCTGACCTGATTCGACTACATTCCATTATCCTCGTTTTGCTTTTGTTGATGTTCATCTTATATCCTCCTTTCAAGACACTGTCCATTCCATTCAACTGCTCTTCCATACATCTTAGTAGACAAGTTGAACTTGGACTTTATAGGACTTTTAGCTACAGATAAAGTTAGTTATTGTCTAAGCTGACTAGAATACACGATTTGGAACTCTGAAATAAAATACAGGGAGAGATATGTTTTCTAAAACTTGTACAAAACTAGACACAGTTTTGATAGAAGAAGAACATACAAGAGAGGCATTAACTGAAAAGAGGATGAGATACGTCGTAGCCATCTCCCATATTACCGAACGCGGAAAGAGAAATGAATTTAAGGAAAGAAAATGAAAAACTTTAAGGTTTGATGATGACGTCACAATTCTGGCTAGGACGACAGAGCGAGATGACATTCGTAAGGAAAAAGTTCAAACTCGCGCCCGGCCATCCTGATTTAGGTTTTCCGTGATTTCCCTAATTCGCTACAAGCAAATACCGGGATCATTCCTTTGAAAGGGCACTACCGACATCCCTCCCCATCCTTCACTAACCCTATGGGACCGATGACCTCGCTGTGTGTGGTCCCCTCCCCCAAATCAAGCAGCCAACCCACCAACAAGCCGAAGAAGAAGGAAAGTGACGTGTAAGATAAGTTTAATGTGTGAAGTTTTGAAATACGTTGCTAAGAGGAACAAAAATACAAATAAAACGTCGGTAATAGAGTGTAATAGATACTTGGGGAATTAAATAAGGAAACGTGATACTTAACGTTGTAGACAGTCGTTACTACTGACCAGCAAACTAAATGACATCGACACAAATATCGTAAAAGAAGGTGAATCGTATTTCACACTGTGACGGAACAAAAATTTTTCGGTGCCATGGCAGGCTTTGATCCGCTTCACCATATTAAATTTTCTGTTGGTAGTATTAAAAACTTAATGAATAGTTATAAATGTATGTGTGTTCTGTAACTGAGGTCCCTACGTGTGCAACTGTTGCAGAAAAGGGAGCTTCCGACCGGGTTTGAGAAACCGAGTAAGTTGCGGCAAAGAGTCCCATCGCGCCGGCAACAGCAGATATCAGCTGTCCGAGCCAGCTGGCCGCTATTCAACGAGACGAAGCCTACCGAATAACTTACATTTCATTCTTAAAACCATTGGAATCCTGAGGTGATTGTTTAAATTGGTTTCGCAATAGTTTTTGCGATTTAGAATTTCAGTTCTGAGTCTTGCTAGACAAGCCTACGCTAGAGGTGGTAGGTTCGAGCTTTAATTCAAAAATGTTCAAATGTGTGTGATATCTTATGGGACTTAACTGCTAAGGTCATCAGCCCCTAAGCTTATACACTATTTAACCTAAATTATCCTAAGGACAAACACACACACACCCATTCTCGAGGGAGGACTCGAACCTCCGCCGGGACAAGCCGCACAGTCCATGACTGCAGCGCCCTAGACCTCTCGGCTAATACCGTGCGGCAATCTCTAATTAATCATCGTGTTTAGTCAATGGGAATAGAGGTGGGATCGCGACTAATAAATCTTGTGAGAATATCGTCAAGAATTTCTATTGAATTACTGGGTTAGAATTCGATCGGTGCAATAGATCAGAACATAGTGTGACCGAGGTATTAGACCTGTTTAACTGTATATCTGTTTCAATTTATATTGTTCCGCGAGAGAAAGTAGGGTACGTTAAAGTAATTGATTTGAGTCTATTAGGGGTCGTAGCACTGGAGAGATTTTTGCTACTAACCTATGTTGTTGTTGTTGTGGTCTTCTGTCCTGAGACTGGTTTGATGCAGCTCTCCATGCTACTCTATCCTGTGCAAGCTTCTTCATCTCCCAGTACCTACTGCACCCTACATCCTTCTGAATCTGCTTAGTGTATTCATCTCTTGGTCTCCCCCTAGGATTTTTACCCTCCACGCTGCCCTCCAATACTAAATTGGTGATCCCTTGATGCCGCAGAACATGTCCTACCAAACGATCCCTTCTTCTGGTCAAATTGTGCCACAAACTCCTCTTCTCCCCAATCCTATTCAGTACCTCCTCATTAGTTACGTCATCTACCCATCTAATCTTCAGCATTCTTCTGTAGCACCACATTTCGAAAGCTTCTATTCTCTTCTTGTCCAAACTATTTATCGTCCATGTTTCACTTCCATACATGGCTACACTCCATACAAATACTTTCAGAAACGACTTCCTGACACTTAAATCTATACTCGATGTTAACAAATTTCTCTTCTTCAGAAACGCTTTCCTTGCCGTTGCCAGTCTACATTTTATATCCTCTCTACTTCGACCATCATCAGTTACTTTGCTACCCAAATACCTTTACTACCTTAAGTGTCTCATTTCCTAATCTAATTCCCTCAGCATCACCCGACTTAATTGGACTACATTCCATTATCCTCGTTTTGCTTTTGTTGATGTTCATCTTACATCCTCCCTTCAAGACACTGTCCATTCCGTTCAACTGCTCTTCCAAGTCCTTTGCTGTCTCTGACCGAATTACAATGTCATCGGCGAACCTCAAAGTTTTTATTTCTTCTCCATGGGTTTTAATACCTACTCCGAATTTTTCTTTTGTTTCCTTTACTGCTTGCTCAATATACAGATTGAATAACATCGGGGAGAGGCTACAACCCTGTCTTATTCCCTTCCCAACCACTGCTTCCCTTTCATGTCCCTCGACTCTTATAACTGCCATCTGCTTTCTGTACAAATTGTAAATAGCCTTTCGCTCCCTGTATTTTACCCCTGTCACCTTTAGAATTTGAAAGAGAGTATTCCACACCTATATGTGGAGGAATATGTTAAATGATGCTGCAGTAGTGTGAATAAAGTTTATTAATGATCATGTTGTGTAGAAAGTAACGGGCTGGCGCGCTGGTGCAAGGTTACGCTCTGGTTACGGTGAAACCGTGTTCCATATTTGAATTAGTTTATGTTTGAAAGCGACAATCAGTCACCGGACTGGACTTGGAGTGCGATTAGTGGTATTCCTGGTGCTCGCAAGACTCTATAAATCGTTGTGGTTTAAGTTCGTGGATGCTGTATTCACGTACGCTCTAAGGTAACTGAGCGGTTGCGGCGTTTGTGTGATTTTGGAAATTTGTAAATTTATGGTAAGTTCCTATGGGACAAAACTGCTCAGGTCATCGGTCCCTAGGCTTACACACTACTTAATCTAGCTTAAACTAAATTACGCTAAGGATAACACACACACCCATGCCCGAGGGACGACTCGAACCTCCGACGGGCAGAGCCGCGCGAACCGTGGCAATGCGCCTGAGACTACGCGGCTAACCCGCGCAGCTGTGATTTAGCACGCACAGTCTAAGGTAGATGAGTGCTGAGCGGTTTATATTGGTGTATATTCTGAGTACTCACTACATGGTTAGTGACGTAATAATTGTGTACCACTGAGATTGCAAATGGTGTTTTATAAAGCTACGAACCCGGAGCTGCACGACTTATTTAAAGAGGATACAGTTACTGTTGCCCGTAAATTTTGTGATAACAACCTCTGAAGACAGGCTTCGTATCCTAGCAGATTCAATTAATATTATTCGCCAATATTTAGTTCCAGTCTTTGGTACGGTGACGAGTGACAGACTTAACTTATGGACTGTTAGAGGGAACACTATTGCCAACACGAAGTGGATGTCCCTTGATTGCTACATTATCGTTTTTACAAAAGTGGTTGTGGTATGTAGGATTTTTTTTCTTGCGTTTTTGTTTGTCTGTCCTGTCCGGATTTGTGTGCGGCTTAAATTTTATGAATGTTACTCGTTCACATCTAAGTTGTGAGTTACTAATTTGATTGCAGTAAAGAAAAGTCGAACTTAATGCTGAGTTCGGGGTCTAATTTTCAAATGGAAAGGATTGCATCCTCACTGAAAGATATGCAAGTGCCGTAAATAATATAGAGCTGCATTGATGCAGAGTAATTGAAAGTAAGTCTCGCATAGACAAGTCAGTTATTCCAGGTTTCAAAGAGATAGACTCAAACGATCAATGTCTTACTGAGATTTTATGACGACTTAAGATCAATAACTAGAGAAAAAATATTTAATTAGAAGTCATGTAAGAAAATGGAGAAGGTATTAACTTCTTTATTCACTTAGTGGTTATTTCAAGGATGTAAAGAGAAAGAAAAAAAGAAAAGGGACAATAAGGAATGACGTTTACGGATCGTAAGAGAGTTCATAGTATCGCAGACATAGCTACCGCTACACGCTGGTTTGTAGTGAAATCATAACTTTTGTTGCTACGTTCGAACTAACGTAATAACAAACGAACGGTCTTTTAAGTTGAGATGACCAAAGATGTACGAAACTGAGATTTACCATAAGTAAATGAAACTTTGGTCACGGTAAATATTTATTAAGCGTATTTAGGTGATTTTGTTTTACAGTGGTTTTTGAAAGATTGTCGCGTAGTAAACTACCTATCTTTAGCGTGAATAACGAGAATAACCAGCGAGAGTTACACTTATTTCGGGTTATAAAATTGTTTGCTGTCATTAGGAGGTTTCAGTCACTTAAATTGTGAATATTAACGCCGTAGATGGCGGAAGTTACGGGTTATAACGTACGCGATTTTACCGAGAGTTGTTAAACTGTTGTTGCCAATAGCAACCCTTGTTACGGCTCACTAGACGACCGTATTTATATTTCAGCTAACGTGCAATGTGCACAAAATTTAATTAAACCCTAATTAATATAATGTGGCGTACCAACACTAAAATTTGTTTACCATTAACCACTTCAACGCAAGACAATAGTATTGACGACTGCAGTATTGACAAAGTGTTTACGGTGTAATAGGGCCATGTAACCTGCGTACTTCTGGGATACGCATTTTTTGTAAAGTTCCTATTACATTCATGCAGTTAAACATCTTGGATTAAGATTTAACGATTTATATAAATACTGCAACGAGAAGTGTCTAGTCTTGAAGACAGGACTGTTATCAATATATGGATTAGATTCCGTTCTCGCCACGCTGCTCCACATAGATCAAACAGCCAACACAGTACAACACACGTTCGGTTTCGCACTTGCGTCTATTTTCACGTGGTTAGACATTCATTTCCATAGCATGCGGGAGTTCACTGTTTAAATAAAAAGAAAATAATGCGACAACGACTAAATAACTTAAATCAAGCAACTGGAAATGGCTAAGCGGCGTGTTGAAAATGCTGTATTAATGAAACTACATATAGCTGGAGTACCCATATCGTAATTCCAAATTGTATTTGCCATATTTTCTACAAACATACTGCAATTTTACTTTTGTAAAAAAAATGCTCAGTGGTTAACAAATATATTTCGTCTTTAATCTTGTAAGAAATATGGTAAATATAAGGATATTCCATCTATGAGTAAGTACATTCATATTTTCAACACATGTCACTTATTCACTTCCAGTTGTTTCAGCTGCGTCTATTTAGTCATCACCACTTTATTTGCTTTTTATTTAAACGGTGAACTCTAACATTCAGTGTTAGGTAACATCAAATTGTATTATGATTGGAAGCGAGTATTTTTCAGCACCTAATAAAGGAGCAGTCACAACGTTCAACTGCATGAATTATGGTTAAATCAACATAGATGAGTATTTACAATTAATAATTGAAGGAGGAACTGCGTATATCTGACTGAGAAAATATATGTACAGTTACAATCGCTTCTGTGTTAAGAGAGCCCGTGAATCAGAAGCATAAATAATTTGCATGCCAGTCGCAACGCCGCGAGCAAAGCTTCAGTTGCGTACGCTGAATGAATGATTAATCAAGGTGCTATGTTGATAAAATTACACACTGCCTATCGACAGCTGATGCGAACAGCACAACCGGGCGGCGTAGCTTTTGCATTCTCGAATCGGAACTTCCCTGTCAGCCATAATTTTCTCCCCGCACGCGAACGTAAATGTAATTTTGTATTATTTCACAAACTAAAATACCGCTACTCTTCCAGGGAAAATATTCGTCCCCGGAGCAGCAGAGAATGCGCAAGTGATTCGATGACATTTATTGCTATTTCGATAGAGTTATGGGAAAATGAGGGTATGTAGCTGAATACTAATGTGTGTGAGGTGTTATTTAAGTCACGTCCACGAAGTATCAGACGCGCAGTTAGCTCGTGTTACAAGCCAGGACCGTTCGGTCTAGTGACAGGAAGCAAGATAAAAGTTAATCCATTACCAAATATAGATGTAAATAAATGTAGTTGTACAATCGTAATGGAGTTCTGTTTTGGAACTATCATTCTCTATAGATATCTTTTAGTGTAATAAAAAAATGTTAAGGAGGTAAAATCATCAGATCACACCAGTAAACCCTCGATTGTTAAACAAATCGTACTCTCATTTACAAAACAGCTTCAAATGTCTGAACACTGGAAATGATTTAACGCGTTAAGTGTTTAATTTTATGCGAGCAAGTTAGAAAATATTTAGGAAAGGTTTGAACAAATGCTAAAAGCTTTTTGAAAGTCATTAAGTGCTCTCACTGTATGTGAAACGTCCCCTTAGATAAATTTATGAATGACTGTGCTGATAAACCTCTTACGTTATTTGATTTTCTAACAGCTGAGCAAAACTGAACGTACTCAGACATTTCTCTCTTTACTTATTCTGATCAACACTTAAGTTGCACACAATATTTTTAGCACAACGCAATCTGACTTTCAATAATCCCTACAAAAGAATGGCCCTGACTAACAATAACCTATACCTTTCATGAATCACTTACCTCACAAAAATCTTCGTTACTCGAACTACTGCAATACAGCGAGCGCCAATACTGCCAGCTAAATAAAAGTTTCTAAGTACTGAAGTCAATAACTACTGATAGGCATAGTTAGCGAATGAAAGGTTTTGATAGAGAACAAACAATGTATTTACCTTAACAATATATAACAATGGAGCTACAGTGAATTTATGAAATCGCTTCAATCATTTGTAATAGCCCTGTATATATATATATATATATATATATATATATATATATATATATATATATATATATATATATATATACAGGGCTATTACAAATGATTGAAGCGATTTCATAAATTCACTGTAGCTCCATTCATTGACATATGGTCACGACACACTACAGATACGTAGAAAAACTCATAAAGTTTTGTTCGGCTGAAGCCGCACTGCAGGTTTCTGCCGTCAGAGCGCTCGAGAGCGCAGTGAGACAAAATGGCGACAGGAGCCGAGAAAGCGTATGTCGTGCCTGAAATGCACTCACATCAGTCAGTCATAACAGTGCAACGACACTTCAGGACGAAGTTCAACAAAGATCCACCAACTGCTAACTCCATTCGGCGATGGTATGCGCAGTTTAAAGCTTCTGGATGCCTCTGTAAGGGGAAATCAACGGGTCGGCCTGCAGTGAGCGCAGAAACGGTTGAACGCGTGCGGGCAAGTTTTACGCGTAGCCCGCGGAAAATTGGCTCATGCCACAACTGGAGACCGACAGCGCCGACTTCATCTTTCAACAGGATGGTGTCCCACCGCACTTCCATCATGATGTTCGGCATTTCTTAAACAGGAGAATGGAAAACCGATGGATCGGTCGTGGTGGAGATCATGATCACCAATTCATGTCATGGTCTCCACGCTCTCCCTACTTAACCCCATGCAATTTCTTTCTGTGGGGTTATGTGAAAGATTCAGTGTTTAAACCTCCTCTACCAAGAAACGTGCCAGAACTGCGAGTTCGCATCAACGATGCTTTCGAACTCATTGATGGGGACATGCTGCGCCAGGTGTGGGAGGAACTTGATTATCGGCTTGATGTCTGCCGAATCACTAAAGGTACACATATCGAAAATTTGTGAATGCCTAAAAAAACTTTTTGAGTTTTTGTATGTGTGTGCAAAGCATTGTGAAAATATCTCAAATAATAAAGTTATTGTAGAGCTGTGAAATAGCTTCAATCATTTGTAATAACCCTGTATATATATATATATATATATATATATATATATATATATATATACGTCCAGATCATCTGCTCTGAAAACTCCGCCCTCTCTTTCCCCACATCCACCACTGCTGGCGGCTGACATCGAACTGCGCAACGCTATGCGCTGTTCACATCCAACCGTCCAACACTACAATAGCGAATATTCCAACAATGCCAACCAGCAACAGACTGCACACAGCACAGCCAATGATTTTCATACAGAGCGCTACGTGGCGTTACCAACATAAAAACCTAAACAGCCTACTTACATATGATGAAACACTGTATTTATGTGGTGCTGGTGATTTGCGCTCCATTTTAGGCGAAAGCTAGTTCTTCACGCACGTCAATGTTTATATCTTCATATCTCTTGAACTCTGTTCCGGACAATGCTGCAATTTTGCAGCTACATTCAACAACATACGCGAATAATGTCTGCAAACTGTGGCGAGAACAGAGTCAGTAGTACAGAAGTAATTAATCAAAACGTAACGTCTGTTGTTATTGTTTGATTTCATGAACATCGATAATGTACGAAGCGATAAAGTTTTTACCTTTCATCCTTTCGTTGGGACTGTCAGCGATCAACTATTTTGTATAAGTTTGAAACTATGTGGAAAGTTTATTGGAAACCCCTAACTGCCATCATCCTCAAATACTGGATGAATAAATTCTGGTTATTATGGAGCCATCAGTTACGCAGACTAAGAAAAAACAAATAATTTCTGATTATAAGACTTGTGTTACGGTGTTAAACTTTTAACATAAGATGATCCCTCTTAATTACTAGATTACTGCAGCAGTTTAAATTTTTACATTATGTCAGTAACTTCGCAAAATACCGAAAATGCAATTGTTGTTGGCCCTGGAGGGTGTTAGATACGTGTCAATGGTACTGTGCCCCCGGTAATATTCATTTCTACACTTCTCATCGTCTTTCGGTATACGAGGAATTTAAACAAGGACTCCGGATGAAAGATTATTGACACCCCGGTAGACATCAAGATAATACCGTATATACAGCCCTCAGCCTTCATAATATCTCCATTTTGGCGAGGAAGAGATTTAACAAGGTCCTTCAGGTATGTCACATCCTTGAGAATTCAATCACTGATGATTGGATGCAGATAGGTTTATTGCTAACTATCGTCCACTGTTGCAGATAGTTGATAGGATGCCTGAATGTTTGTCAAATCGTGAACGTATGCTTGCGGCCCTGTTGATACCTTGGAAGACAGATCCACAGTACACTCATCACGAATATGTCGAAGGAAAGATCATACTCGTTCACCGATAACGTTGAAATAAATGTGTCGATTCTCTTTCACAGTTACCTCAATGGGTGGACCGCAGTCATGGAAGACAAACATCGCAGGTCCATCTCAGCCCTGATCAACTGCCATGACATACGGCGGCTTAAAAACGTCAGGAATCGATGGTTTACATTAGCTGAAATAGGTCCCAAATAGTGACACGCCGAACCAGACTACACCATTCCAGTTACCGACTGTCCAGTTTCTAAGTTATTTGTCACAGTGGAGACAAAAAAAAAATGGTTCAAATGGCTTTGAGCACTATGGGACTCAACATCTTAGGTCATAAGTCCCCTAGAACTTAGAACTACTGAAACATAACTAACCTAAGGACACCACACACACCCATGCCCGAGGCAGGATTCGAACCTGCGACCGTAGCAGTCCCGCGGTTCCGGACTGCAGCGCCAGAACCGCACGGCCACCGCGGCCGGCAGTGGAGACAGGCAGATTCATCTGTCACTGTGAGAAATGATATTTTCTTTTTGAAGTTCGAGGCTCCAAAATTCCACTACATTCAGTTCTCTTCACAATGCTGGCTCGGAGACTTGTTGATGTGGATCTGCTTTCACTGACAGCAGCAATTACTTTCGTATTTTTATGACTTTTCGTCTTGCTCCGTGTTAAATGCTGCGAGGGTTGCACTAGTCCTTGCAAACCTGTAGGGCAGACCGAGGTGGTACACCAACCACTTGGGCCACTTCATTCACGTTGTGGACGTTGGAACGTTGGAACACAATAGCTGTGGTCAGATATCCTGTCAGATCTCAATATCGATCCATCCTACTGTGCTGATCCCATACAGTCGACGGTCACATCGTCAGTTCTATTGCAGCGTTCCAATGCAACCAGTATTATCTTGTAAGAGGGTGACGGATATTTTGTTTGAGGAATTTATTGACAATGTGACAGTATCTCGCAAATGTGTAGTGTGCCATGACAAGCAAAGCACGCTTTTAGAAGTACCACAGTGTCTAGGAAAGCAGTCCATGATTTGAAAATTAAATATCTCGAAAACTAAAATCCTTAGACGAGTGCATCAAACAGCATGTTTATTGTGAAGGCTGTAAGTAGCCGTAGCTCAGAGCGATCAGTTCCACCCTTGAAATGTGAAAGGATGTTAGGATACCGAAAGAAGATGTAGTAATCATGTATTTCATTGAAAAACTCGTTTATGTGCTACTGCAATACCACACGTTAGAACAAAGTTCTAAGACAACAAAGCGCAGTGTTCAAGTAGGACTTGATGTTCCAAGCTCGGTTTTGAAAGGAATTCGATTTTCCGAAAGGTCGCGACGCGAAAATCATCTGGAGGCTCTTCAACAAATTCCAACAGACAGACAGCACGGGTAAAGATCTAACGGGGAATGTTGGCCCCTGATATGTTACACCTGTCTGAAAATGTCGACCCAGTTTCTGGAATTATTCAACAAAATTGACGGAAATCCGTCCAATGAGTTGCAGCACTGCCAGGATTTAACCATTCCAACACGAAGAAAATACTGAGGGAGACCCTACAAATGTTTCCATTCAAAATCCAGAGCCATCAAGCCGTAATAGCATAAACTGTGCTCACTTTACGAACCACATCCTCTCAATGATTGCTAATGAAGAATTTGTTGTTGGTTGCTTCGTGTTCACAGATGATCTACCTGAAAGGAGAAATGAGAAGTAAAATTAGTGATTCTGTTGTTCCGAAAGTGAATCTCTAGAATTTTAGATTAAAATGAAAGAGATGACGCACAAAAAATTAAACGTTTAAAAGACAAACACAGGTTTTAAATTGGGAAAATGCAGATGACGGTAGCAATGTCATCCCGACATTTCTCTGTGTAGTGTGGATCTTAGGGGTGAACGATGTGAAAGTTATTCTAATCAGTAACCACTATTTTATTAAACTATACGCATTGCTCGGTAGTGGGGCTGTGCTAGCTCACACGTTACTCTGTTTGGACCTTGTGAAATGTTATATAGTTTGTGAGATGCTGAATCATACGAGATGTTGGACTGTAAACTGTTGTAATAACGCCTGGTCAGCAAAAAATTAAGGAAGGGAAAAATGTTGGCGTTTTGTGACCAGTTTTCGACTAGTCACTAGTTTTTCCTTAACATTTATTGTACTAAGCTTATACATTTACTCATTTGAGTCCCTATAAATAATCTTTTGCGCCTGTTGTAGAAACTATGACATAATAGTAGAATGTGTAAGTAGTGCGCTAGGTTTTCTTCCAATCTATTGGCTTTCAGGCTGTACTCATTCAGTCATCTGAACAGTGTAAAGTCCATTATGAGGATAGGAGGGTAAGGACAGCACGGACTCGGTCCACGAGCGGAAATAATCTCCCCGGGCCTCTTCCCTTAGCGATCTGAGCAATCTGCGTCTCTCCCCCCCGCCTGACCGTGCAGCCACCAGATAGACGTGTTAGTTTGACGGAGGTGAACCAGACATCGATACGTCGATCGTAGCCATGCAGCGGGTTAATGACCATGGGTTCAATTCACCGGTCAGTCTGAGTGTCGTTTTAAGTGGTTTTCCAAGCTTATTTGTTAAGAAAATGTTTAAATGAATCAAAAAAGTCACGGGTTTTCAGAAGCGTCAAGTGGTTACAATATTAGCTTGAGAACATTTTATTCACTATTACAGCAGCGAGACTCTGGATTCTTAGAAATGTTGGACTGGTTGTCAGTCTTTGCCTCGTACAAAAAGATACACAAACAGACAGAATACGATAACTCAGAATTAAGTTCACACGACCCAGATAGGCAGGGCAGATTACTCAAAGACTCCGTTAGACTGACGAACAACTGACAAGAGAGGCACCCGAACACGAATAAAAACAAATTTGCTAAGTTATGAAAACAGTGGACTCTGGTACTGTGGAATAAATTGTAAGAAAGAGAGAAGCAGACACTATGCGCAGTATTACGTCATTAGTAAATCTGAAGATTATAAGAAATTTGTGAAGGGTCATCCAGAGCGCGTTTTGTGTTTTCAGAGTGGACTGATGCAGCTCTCCAAGCTAGTCAACCCTGTGGAAGCCTCATTATCTTTACAGAAGTACTGCAACTTACATCCTTCTCAACCTGCTCACTGTACACTAGCTGAGGTCCTTATGTTCAATTTTAACCTCCAAACGTCGGTCCATTAACAACTCGACAATTCCTTGACAATCTGTTATGTATCTTATCAACGTATCAATTCATTTTGCTAAGTTGCCCTTTAATACTTATTTCTTTCCAACATGACTCGGTTTCTCTTCTGCTAAGGTCATTGCCCTCATCAGATCTTTAGTTAACTTTGAAGTAAATAAAGTCACAAAAAATGATATTTTTAGCCAAATACGTTTTGAAGTTGTGAAACGATGTAAGCTTCAGTAGCAGTAAATCTACAACTAAGTTGGCCATCAACTGCGAACTTGGCTCAAAAGTTTTCAGATGTAGAAGAAATGATGCTAGTGGGGAATACATTACCTTCGTTTTTCAGGTCACATGTATAGAGAAACGACAGATCCTTTAAAACTAAGTTAAATTATTAAACATAATTTACATAGATATAATTTCATAGTCATAAAATTAAGAGTTAAGGTGACAGCAATAATCACTTGTGGAGATTACATAAGTATGAAAACAACTATACATTATAATCGCTTTACAATTATATGTACATCAACTCCGTAAAACTATGATGTTAGAAATATTGTACCTTAAAATACTGCTGTGACAAAATAAACTTTTTTTATCAGTTTTAACTACGAATACAAAATGTATAAAAACTGTATCCTTGGCGCTGAAACTTGATAAAGCAATGTACGTACTAAATCACTGGACTTGTGAAACAGTATCTCTTCATTTGTTATTCAATCTACTCATTTGAAAATAACTATTTCTCCTGCCCCCACATCCGATAAGATTATGTTTTCCTTGTATGTGCTACTTATCACCAACGTTTCAATTACGTATGAAGCTGCAGTCCACATAGTTTACTTGAAGTACTCCCAAAGTATTTATTTATTTGTTTATTTTATATGTTAACGTATTTCACTTTCTCAGAACAACTTGTCTGCTGTTTCAGGCACTATGTGTCGTGATGGGAGCTGCTGAGAGGCGGCTCTGTATGCAAATGTGTCCTGACTGTGCGATGCAATGTTCGATCCCAAACATTGACATTGTTACACATTTAAAATAAACAAATAAATAAACACTTGTTACATACTTTTATGCAGCATGATCACAAGAAAATTTTTACTAGGAAAACTTTTTGTTCAGTTCATCCATATCATCAGTGTCATGACCGCCATCAGCCTCATCAATAACATCGTAAATATCATCGACATCACGATCGATAGCAACATCATCAACATCATAATCAACACCAACATCATCGGCATTATCATCATCATCAAGAACAGTAACCTTTTCAGTGACATACCAGTCAGTCAGTACCAGTCGCACATGGATAACTCTGTAGAATATCCTAAGATTCCTCTTGTAAAATTGACCTTTCACTGTAGGGTTGCGATAGGAAAGTGTTCTCTTTCATTGTTATGGAACAGGTCTGAAAATGGGGCTCAGATGTTTAACTCAGGCTCACTCTTCTCATGGTTTTAGAGAAGGACATATGTAATGAAAATAACTTTGTTGTCGGTGTTGACCACAATTGACCTCGTGTTAGGCGGTACATTTATGAAAGGCATGGGGTGAAAGAACACGCAGAGTCACAGTAGGTGAGTGGCGTTTGCCGTTCGAGAGGAGTATTAGTGATGACCGCAGTCGTAGGACGAATCGACAGCCAGCAATATGTAACTCCAAGTTGAGACGCTCCTGCCGCTTGCAGGCTGAATTTCCCGCCCTCCCTATTAACTGACACAGCTGGAATTTCTCTTACTCGCTTCTCTCAGACCTAAAGTAACTGGTAGTACTCGCTTTCTGGCGTTTTAGGGATTATGTCTCCATTCACCTGAACGACCGCTAGTGGTCCATTCTTTTCCTCCGGTTTGATTTCAAAATACACTTATGAGTCATAAGATTATTACCACCTGCTTAATAGAGTTTTGCTCCTCAGGGGATTTTGCATGGTATCGATTCGACAAGTATCTGCAGTTAGGTGGCATGAGAAATCTTCAAATCCGTAATGCAATTGCCGTATATTATGGGTCTACGGTTTGCACACGCAGAGCAGGTATCAGTTGTCCCAGATATGTTCCGTATAGGCAGATTATGGGACGTGAGCAAGTTGACACAACAACAAAGAACACGTTTAGGGAAAGCAATTTACTCGCAACAAAAGAAGGCTGGTGTTGCCTACAGTTTTTCCATGGTGAAAATGATTCCACTCACAATGACGGAAAAAAGTCGTTTCGGTACGATTGATAAACGAGGTACAGTTAGTTACCTGACAGACCAGCACTTCCTCCGGCAGGAGCACCCACCAGACTGCACAGTTTATGTCGTACCAGCGACGGTGCGGCATATTACAATTAACAACATTTTATATTCTGGCAACGGGTAGCACTTGTTCTTGACAACTGTTTATTGACTGCTTTAAATAAAAGTAGGGTGAATTTGGCGGAGGATCTGAGTTATTTTCCGTAAGCCATTCAAAATTACTGAGCAACGCATTTTAATGTATCTTACAATGGCTGCTTCCCAATCCAATAGGGAATGGTAGGGAAAAAAGACTGACGGTACTCCAGTGCATTTGCCCTAATTTTCTTCAATCCATGCGTCGCAGTTACAACGCAGGATGTATCTTGCAGTATGTAGTATCGGTAGTAAGTTTATCCATGGATTATGGAACGTGACTTCTCGGAACGTTGCGAGTAATGTTCTCAGCAAAGCACATCGCCTTTTTTATAGTTCCTACCGTGATAGCTGACCACACCTGCGACACTTTCACGCTGACTAATGGAATCTGTAATTACTCGTTTAGCATTTCTTTTAATCATTCCTATTTCTGTCATTAATAGAATTTGGCCAAACTACCAAGACTGATGAAGAATACTCAATAAATCACAGTATCTCTCACGTACATAAATTAAACTTTATGAGACTTGTTGGAATAATTAACTCTCTCCAGTCTGTCTTCTCGGAGGGTACACTTTTATGATTGCCTCATACTTGTCTTGTGATATGGGCAGTGAGCCTGCTGGAAGGTACCATCGCCGTTGTGGAAAATCTCTAGGATGAAGGGATGCTGGCGTTCCGCAATAACCACAAATACATGGGTCCACGACTGCTACTACAGGAAGTACCAATGAAAATCCTCCACTTCATAACACTGACCCCTTCAGACTGGGTCTGGGATGTCGTGCATATCTTTAGGAGCCATTGGCTTTGGATGGACGCCGTATCTGGACTCAGGCAATCGACCTCACGTAACAAGAAACGTGATTCATTCTACCACGCGACATGTTTATATTTATCCATGGTCTAATTGCAATAATCCCTTTTGTAAGTAGGCTGTTTAGATTTTTATATTGGTAATGCCACGTAGCGCTCTATATGAAAATCACTGGCTGTGCTGTGTGCAGTCTGTGGCTAGTTTGCATTGTTGTCTGCCATTGTAGTGTTGGGCAGCGGCAGCTGGATGTGAACAGCGCGTAGTGTTGCGCAGTTAGAGGTGAGCCGCCAGCAGTGGTGGATGTGAGGAGAGAGACGGCGGAGTTTTCTTTTACTAATGAGACTTTATGAAAAAAAAACTGTAATTACTATTATGATGAATGATCAGGACTGTCTTTATGGACTGTGAGAAAATTTTAGCTTTTGACCAACATTGTATAAATAAGTGTGTGCATTTGATTTCTTTGTTATTGTAATAATGAAAAATTTTATCAAATCATTATTGGCCACTGCCCAAAACAATTTGTAAAACTTTTTGTGGGGAGCATGGGGGCTATGTAAGTAGGCTGTTTAGATTTTTATATAGGTAATGCCACGTAGCGCTCTATATGAAAATCACTGGCTGTGCTGTGTGCAGTCTGTGGCTAGTTTGCATTGTTGTCTGCCATTGTAGTGTTGGGCAGCGGCAGCTGGATGTGAACAGCGCGTAGCATTGCGCAGTTGGAGGTGAGCCACCAGCAGTGGTGGATGTGAGGAGAGAGATGGCGGAGTTTTGAAATTACATATATTATGACTTGTGATGATATTAAGGTAAATACATTGTTTGTTCTCCATTAAAATCATTCATTTGCTAACTATCCCTATCAGTAGTTAGTGCCTTCCGTAGTTTGAATCTTTTATTTAGCTGGCAGTAGTGGCGCTCGCTGTATTGCAGTAGTTCGAGTAAGGAAGATTTTTGGGAGGTAAGTGATTTGTGAAACGTATAGGTTAATGTTAGTCAGGGCCATTCTTTTGTAGGGATTTTTGAAAGTCAGATTGCGTTGCGCTAAAAATATTGTGTCAGTTTAAGCACAGTCAAAAAAATGGTTCAAATGGCTCTGAGCACTATTGGACTTAACATCTATGGTCATCAGTCCCCTAGAACTTAGAACTACTTAAACATAACTAACCTAAGGACAGCACACAACACCCAGCCATCACGAGGCAGTGAAAATTCCTGACCCCGCCGGGAATCGAACCCAGGAACCCGGGCGTGGGAAGCGAGAACGCTACCGCACGACCACGAGATTAAGCACAGTCTCGTATACAATTCTTCTAAGGGGACGTTACACTTTTCCACTGGAATCGTAACTGACGATGTCGTTGGGTCAGCAAGGGACACATGGGGGTCGTTCGCTTCAGTGCCAATGATAAACAGTGTATGCCGAAATGTGGGATCCGAATCAGTTTTTCTTGCACCAGCAGAGTAATCTGTAGACAGATTTGCCACAGGTCGCAACCTATTGTGCTTTATATAGCTGGCAGGCCTCCGACCAACACGTTCTGTTGTGAGGCATGAACGTCCAACACCTTGCAGCCTGTTGGCATATACCCCGTGCTTCAGACACTTCACATCGATACTCACGACAGCAGCATTAGAAGAATATAACAGTTTCGCCGTTTCCAAGATTCTCAATTCTAGGTTCTGTGCTATAGCAATCCACCCTTTGTGGAAGTTCAAAGAAAGGCTTTACTAACCATTAGCACTGCAATTAAATCTTTGTTCTTCGCCGATTTCGATGTCTCACGCCATCATCGCAGGAAGAAAAGCCAAAACATCATATGGAAAAGCAGTTCATCTTTCTGTTAGGTGGTACGAAACCTACAAGTGTGGAAGTAGCGGATTTCAGTGGATATCTTCATTTGTGGACGGTATTGTCACCATCATGAATCTCCTTTCGTCTCTGCTGCACTTATACACGATGTTAGAAAAGTCCTGATAAAAATCTCTAGGACAACAAAAATAAAAAGTCTGTCGTGAGCTGCCCACGAAAACCTTTTATTTCCTTCACTTTACCAGTTACAACAGTTTATACTGTCATTTTTAGAAGTGAAATAGGCTCAATTCATCGGTAAACCAACGTCAAAATAGGAATCGGACGGTAGCGTCCTTTGTTACTGAGCCAGTATAGCAAAGTGACGCCTCAAAAAAAGTTATATATCTATTTTTTGAGGCGTCATATATATATATACTTTTTTTTGAGGCGTCATTTTGCTTTACTGGCTCAGTAGCAAAGGACACTACCGTCCGATTCCTATTTTGACGTTGGCTTACCGATGACTTGAGCCTATTTCACTTCTAAAGATGACAGTATAAACTGTTATATATATATATATATACGTGCAATAAGTGGCAAACAATTATCTGTCAAATTTCAAATTTCACATCGTACATAGCATATATATACTTTCTTGTTCACCGGCTTCGGTCTCTTACATCATCGTCACAGGCAGAGAAGGCAAACACATCAGATGAAAAACAAACCACTGAAAAAGGGGACGAAATCACGAGAATAGTCGAACAATGTCACTAAATTATCCGCCATGAAGTCTGTAAGGCACTGAACATTACCACAGACAATTAGAAACGTTTAGATAACGCACTGAAGTTACAGCTCGAGTCCGAGTGATCAGTAAATTTCATCTGCGAGAAATAGTTAAATCCGAACGATTTTTCACTTCATACGTGTACTTTTCATTACGTACGACAACATTTAGCGAGGTGCGACATTGATTATGAGGGAGGTGGTCGTCGAAGTAAGGACAAGGTCTGTCGAACGAGGTGTAGCGAGAAATGCGGCAAGAAGCGTGCCGCTGCTGCAGGTGTTGAGGAGTTATTCTGAAACGTATTTGCGAGTACGAAAAAACACACGTAATCACAGGTAATTTCGTTCCATGTATCGTGACTAAAATAATGACTCAGAGGGCCACACGCGATCTTCCCTTGGCGTGCGGCCGATCACGGAGTTAGATACTACCGCTGCGGTCGCATTATGGCTGCCTATAGCACTGAACACTGCAACGAAGGAATTCCATTTGTAAGTGGATTGGACGACATTGAATACATCTGAAGATTTAGGATATTATATACTGATAGTAATCTTGTTGTGGCGCAGTTGGTATTCCCAACACACACACACGAAACAATTAAAAATTTATCCCTTCCATATAGGTAGATTATGGGAAGTGAGCGAGTTGGCATAGGCACACGTGTAGGGAAAGCAATTTACTCGTAACAAAAGAACGCCGGTGTAGCTTACAGTTTTTCCGTAGTGAAAATCATTCCACTCACACAGATGGAAAAATGTTTCAGTACGACTGAGAAACGATGCAGTTATCTGACAGATCAGCAGTTCCTTGGGCACGAAGACCCACCAGAGTGCACAGTTTGTGGTGTATCAGCGTCGGTACGACATCTTGTGATTTTTAACAACATTTTATATTCTGACAAGAGGTACCACTTTTTCTTGACAACTACACTCCTGGAAATGGAAAAAAGAACACATTGACACCGGTGTGTCAGACCCACCATACTTGCTCCGGACACTGCGAGAGGGCTGTACAAGCAATGATCACGCGCACGGCACAGCGGACACACCAGGAACCGCAGTGTTGGCCGTCGAATGGCGCTAGCTGCGCAGCATTTGTGCACCGCCGCCGTCAGTGTCAGCCAGTTTGCCGTGGCATACGGAGCTCCATCGCAGTCTTTAACACTGGTAGCATGCCGCGACAGCGTGGACGTGAACCGTATGTGCAGTTGACGGACTTTGAGCGGGGGCGTATAGTGGGCATGCGGGAGGCCGGGTGGACGTACCGCCGAATTGCTCAACACGTGGGGCGTGAGGTCTCCACAGTACATCGATGTTGTCGCCAGTGGTCGGCGGAAGGTGCACGTGCCCGTCGACCTGGGACCGGACCGCAGCGACGCACGGATGCACGCCAAGACCGTAGGATCCTACGCAGTGCCGTAGGGGACCGCACCGCCACTTCCCAGCAAATTAGGGACACTGTTGCTCCTGGGGTATCGGCGAGGACCATTCGCAACCGTCTCCATGAAGCTGGCCTACGGTCCCGCACACCGTTAGGCCGTCTTCCGCTCACTCTCCAACATCGTGCAGCCCGCCTCCAGTGGTGTCGCGACAGGCGTGAATGGAGGGACGAATGGAGACGTGTCGTCTTCAGCGATGAGAGTCGCTTCTGCCTTGGTGCCAATGATGGTCGTATGCGTGTTTGGCGCCGTGCAGGTGAGCGCCACAATCAGGACTGCATACGACCGAGGCACACAGGGCCAACACCCGGCATCATGGTGTGGGGAGCGATCTCCTACACTGGCCGTACACCACTGGTGATCGTCGAGGGGACACTGAATAGTGCACAGTACATCCAAACCGTCATCGAACCCATCGTTCTACCATTCTTAGACCGGCAAGGGAACTTGCTGTTCCAACAGGACAATGCACGTCCGCATGTATCCCGTGCCACCCAACGTGCTCTAGAACGTGTAGGTCAACTACCCTGGCCAGCAAGATCTCCGGATCTGTCCCCCATTGAGCATGTTTGGGACTGGATGAAGCGTCGTCTCACGCGGTCTGCACGTCCAGCACGAACGCTGGTCCAACTGAGGCGCCAGGTGGAAATGGCATGGCAAGCCGTTCCACAGGACTACATCCAGCATCTCTACGATCGTCTCCATGGGAGAATAGCAGCCTGCATTGCTGCGAAAGGTGGATATACACTGTACTAGTGCCGACATTGTGCATGCTCTGTTGCCTGTGGCTATGTGCCTGTGGTTCTGTCAGTGTGATCATGTGATGTATCTGACCCCAGGAATGTGTCAATAAAGTTTCCCCTTCCTGGGACAATGAATTCACGGTGTTCTTATTTCAATTTCCAGGAGTGTATTTAAATGAAAGTGGGAGGAGTCTGGAGGAGGATCTGAGTGGTTTTCCGTCAACCAACCGAAATTATTGGGCAACGCAGTCCAACGTATCTCACAGTGCCTGGTTCACAATCCGTTCGTGATTGTTACGAGCGAAGAAAGACTGACGGTAATCCACTGCATTGTCCCGATTTTTTTCGATCCTAGCATCGTAGTTATAACGCGGCATGAATCTTGAAATACTTAGCTTTTTTTAATAATACGTTTATCCACGGGTTTGCAGCGTGACTTCTAGGACCTTACCAGTAATGTTCTCAGCAATGCACACTTCCTGTCTTAGCTTCTCTTGTAGCAGTTGACCACAGCTGCGGCTCTTTCACGCTGACTAAAGGCATCTGCAATTACTTGTGCAGTTATTCCTTGAATCATCCGTATTTCTGTTATTAATATAATTTGTATGAGGATAGTAACTGTTATCGAAAGAACTGATACCATTGATGACCGTGCTGCTTCTCTAGAACAAACGATAATTAATTGAAACCCCCAGCAACCAACAGGTGTTGTTGATATACCTCGATGGTGACAGCTGAAAATATGTGCCCCGACGGGGACTCGAACCTGGGACCTCCTGCTTGCAGGTCAGACGCTGTATCCATCTTTTTTTTTCTTTTTGTTAATATCGTTTTTGTTCGCTTTCGTTAGTTGCTTCTGCTCGGGGCGGATGTCGTAAAACACCCATTTATGTTCGTCGTTGATCGGTTAACTCAGTTTCTTTATTACAGACGGCAGTGACCGGACACGCTGAGCTACCGTGCCGGCAGAAAATGAAATTAATCCATTTGAGCCACCGAGGACACAAATAAATAACGCGACTGCCGGGACTTATCCCTTGCACGCTTCCCGTGAGACCCACATTCCCAACTGTCCACAATCCACATACGTAATGTACCTAATAGATATTTGCCCATCCACTCATTACTCGCGCACACTAAGGTGACGATTCCCGTCAGAGTTCGGGCAACCTGTGCACATTCGCACAGACGAAGGTCAATGGCTGGGTAACCTTTAACTATATATATGAAGATAGTCCCCATCGAGATATATCAGCAACACCTGTCGGCAGCTGAGGGTTTCAATTAATTATCATTTATTCCAGAGAAGCTGCACGGTCATCAATGGTAACAGTTCTTTAGAGAACAGTTATTGTCTTCAAATGTGTAGTTAAAGGTTACCCAGCCATTGACCTTCGTCTGTGCGAACGTGCAAAGGTTGCCAGAATTCTTACGGGAATCGTCACCTTAGTGTGCGCGAGTAATGAGTGGATGGGCAAATACCTATTAGGTACATTACGTTGGGAATATGGGCCTCACGGGAAGCGTGCAAGGGGTAAGTACCTGCAGTCGCGCCATTCATCTGTGTCCTCGGTGGCTCAGATGGATAGAGCATCTGCTATGTAAGTAGGAGATCCCGGGTTCGATTCCCGTCGGTGCACACATTTTCAGCTGTCCCCATCGAGGTATGTCAACAACACCTGTCGGCAGCTGAGGGTTTCAGTTAATTATCATTTATTAATAGAATTTGCCAGACTACCAAGACTGATGAAGAATACTACATAGAGCATAGTATCTCTTTCGTACACAAATTATGCTTTCGGAGACTTGTTCCAATAATTAACTCTATCCCATCTGCCTTCTCGAAGGTTTAAATTTTTGTGAGGATCTCATACTACATCTTTTAAGACTGAAACTAGGAGATCTTTACTGTGACTGGCCGCAGTGCGCCATCACTGATTGCTGTAGGGCACCTTTACGTTTAATTACGGTTCTTGCAATACCTTCATTTATGAGCGGAGTCACCTGACAATTTCTTGCACCAGGACTAATCGTCTGTAAAGTATCTGCCGATATCGCCTCCCTCCACAAAATTTAAACTGCTAGCAACTACAGGCGTTATTCACAAGTCACATACCAGCAGCCAACCCACCTTACGTATAAAGGACTCTGCCTTGGCATCTCACGACGTCTCCTACTAAAAACGACATAATAATTTGTTTTTGCTAGAAGGTTTTCAACTTAATCGCGTATCTGTTCGAATGTTCCGTAGCCACACACTTTGTATACTGTGCGACTGTATGAAACTACATCGAAAGCTTTCAGTAAGCCAAGAAAAATATTCCCGTTTCCACTTAAAACTGAGGTAATGCTCACTGCCGGACAACGGATGCCAACGCAACGGAGTGCTCGCCACCAAACCCAGCAAACAGAAAACGTCATCGAACTGGCGCCGCGAACATGTGCGCTACTGTTAGATACATTGACAAGCCAAAACATTGTGACCATTGCCCTGCTAGATGTTGGATGCTGCCTGGTGTCACGTCACGAGGTCACAAATGAATGTAAGCGGAGCAGACACTGACGAGGGATCAGCCTAGCGAAGCTATGGGCTGCAAACGTGAAAACCCGTTGAGATGAGCACTTTTGACAAAGGACACACTATTATTAGTCAGAGCTTGTGTACGTGTATCTCGTGAATGGTGAAGCTGGACGAATGATCACGTGCTGCTGATGAGAGCATCTACAGAAAGAGGTGGGAGGACAGTGAAACTGTCACCTGGCACTAAATGGTTGGACGTCTACGACTTTTCGCAGAACGTGGGCTTCGGAGGCTGGCCTGCCCTGTAAAGTAGGATAAACGGTGATTTTTGCCGAAAGAGCACACTGCTCGAGCACGGATATATGTTTCTAGGCACGCCGTTCATCGTACATTGTTGAACATGGAAGTCAGCAGCAGACCACTCCTAGGTGTTCACGTGTTGACCCAACGACATCGTCAGTTACAATTGCAGTGGGCACGAGACCGTCGGAATTCGAACGACAATCAACGGAAACGTGTCGTCTCTTCGGCTGAATCACATTTTTTGGTACACTAGGTCGTCTACAAAATGCCGTCATTGAATTGAACGGTGGCTCGTAACATGGAGCGCGCCAGGATCGCAGGCTGATGGGAGTAGTATTATGCTATGGGGGACACTCTCGTGTGCTTGCTTGGGTGCTGTGGTAGTAATCTAAGACACGTTGACAGCTGCGAACCACCTACATCCCTTCGTACTTGATGCGTTCTCCGATGGTGATGTCATCTTTCAGCAGTATAACTGTCCGTGTCTCGGAGCCATAACTGTGATACAATGTTTCTAGGAGTATGATAGTGAATACAGATTGATGCATCGGTAACCAAATTCGTCTGATGTAAATCCTATAGATTATGGGTCGCTATCGTGTGCCGCCATCACCGGGTACGCAAGCCTCCAGTCCTTTATTCACGCGAATTACATGACCTGTGCGTAGACATCTAATGCATATGTCCTCCACAAACCTACCAGCGAACTGTCGTATCCCTTATGCCCACAGTCAGTGATGTATTTCGTTCAAAAGACGGACAGACAAGCTATTAAGCAGGTGGTCCTAATGTTATGGCTCATCAGACTAAGTATCCTGCCGTCGTGTGTTATTTCCAGTTGATTTCACTCACTCTGCACGACATTTTGACGACTGCCTCAGATGGATTCTTCGAATGTTAAAAGCTGAGTTGTTATACATACTGGTTACATCGACTACAAACAGACTGTGAAATGTTGTTGGTGTTGCGACAGTTTATCTCTCGTGGCACTCTACGACAGTTCGCATGGCGGTTTGTGAGTGTATTTCGGGGCCTGCAGCATGTCCAAAACATCATAACTGGTTTCTGTCACAGTTAACTGCATTTATACTGTTATGAGATCAGTGGCCATGTATCTTTACAACATGCTTTTATGCCATTATAACCTCATTCCCTCTCATGTTTCCCCCTTCAGATACGCGATTGTGCCCACTGTCTGACGCCGAATGTCGCAGTAATGCGTTTCTAGCTTCCACCGCCAAGCTCAATGTGAAATACTGACCATTAATATTGCTTCACCAAGACGAAATGCTGATGATAAATGGGTATTCATCGGACAAATATATTATACTAGAACTGACATGTGATTATATTTTCACGCAATTAGGGTGCATAGATCCTGAGTAATCAGTACCCAGAACAACAACATCTGGCCGTAATAACGGCCTTCAAACGCCTGGGCATTGAGTCAAACAGAGCTTGGATGTCGTGTTCAGGTACAGGTGTCCATGCAGTTTCAACACGATACCACAGTTCATCAAGAGTAGTGACTGGCATATTGTGACGAGCCAGTTGCTCGGCTACCACTGACCAGACGTTTTCAATGGTTGAGAGATCTGGAGAATGTGCTGGCCAGGACAGCAGTAGAACATTTTCTGTATCCAGAAATTCATGTACATGACTCGCAACATACGGTCGTGCATTATCCTGCTGAAATGTAGGGTTTCGCAGGGATCGAACGAAGGGTAGAGCCACGGGTCGTACCACATCTGAAATGTAACGTCCACTGTTCAAAGTGCCGCCAATGCGAACAAGAGGTGACTGAGACGTAGAACCAATGGCACCCCATACCATCACGCCGGGTGATACGCCAGTATAGCGATGACGAATACACGCTTGCAATGTGCGTTTACCACGAAGTCGCCAAACACGGATGCGACCAGCATGATGCTGTAAACAGAAGCTAGATTCATCCGAAAAAATGACGTTTTGCCATTCGTGCACCCAGGTTCGTCGTTGAGTACACCATCGCAGGCTCACCCGTCTTTGACGCAGCAAGGGTAACCGCAGCCAGGGTCTCCGAGCTGATAGCCCATACTGCTGCAAACGTCGTCGAACTGTTCGTGCAGATGGTTGTTGTCTTGCAAACGTCCCCATCTGTTGATTCAGGGATCGAGACGTGGCTGCACGATCCGTTACAGCCATGCGGATAATATGCCTGTCATCTCGACTGCTAGTGATACGAGGCCGTTGGGATCCAGCACGGCGTTCCGTATTACCCTCCTAAGACCCTCCAATTCCATATTCTGCAAACAGTCATTGGATCTCGACCAGCGCGAGCAGCAATGTCGCGATACGATAAACCGCAATCGCGATAGGCTACAATCCGACCTTCATCAAATTCGGAAACGTGATGGTACGCATTTCTACTCCTTACACGAGGCATCACAACAACGTTCCACCAGGCAACGCCGGTCAACTGCTGTTGATGTATGAGAAATTGTTTGGAAACTCTCCTCATGTCAGCACCTTGTAGGTGTCGCCACCGGCGTCAACCTTGTGTGAATGCTCTGAAACGCTAATCTTTTGCATATCACAGCATCTTCTTCCTGTCGGTTAAATTTCACGTCTGTAGCACGTCATATTCGTGGTGTAGTAATTTTAATGGCCAGTAATGTAGTTTAGTCTTTCGCTAACGCGATGTTTTACTAAGAGCAGTTTTGCTCTGGCGTAAATCACGAATCTTTGTTCTACGCAGAGGTCAGAAATTACAAATGGTTCAAATGGCTCTGAGCACTATGGGACATAACTTCTGAGGTCATCAGTCCCCTAGAACTTAGAACTACTTAAACCTAACTAACCTAAGGACACTACACACATCCATGCTCGAGGCAGGATTCGAACCTGCGACCGTAGCGGTCGCGCGGTTCCAGACTGAAGCGCCTAGAACCGCTTGGCCACACCAGCCGGCCAGAAATTACAAGTTCATAATACAATACCGTTTGCTTAATAACGTAGTCTATAAAAATTTATAATCAGTTTCGAGGCAGCGTGTCAATTGCGGTGATCTGTGAATTCTCATTATCAGCAATTTGAACAACAATAAAAGTCTGGAAAACTTGCTACCTTACTCCTCCCAAGTAGAGAGAACGTTCTCGCCACTTGATTGTAGGCGATGGTCTCAAAAATCTGCTTCAGTTTGACAGTGGAAACTGTTATTATGCTTAAAATGAAGTTCTTCCTTGCTATGTTAACTGAGCTAATGACAATAATGCTGAACGATAATTTTAGCGTGTTGAGTAATCCTTGCTATTCCTGTCAGAAAATGGTTGCAAACTAAAAATATACGACCTGTTCTTGTCCTTACGTTAGCGAAGCAAAATATTACTAGCTTTTGCGTAGCATGTTTATGGAAGGAGAACAGCGTGTCTAAAAGTACACTTTGCTGAACTGGACCCGCACCCTGATGCAGGGCCCGCATGTCCTTACATCGGCCCAGAGGGCCAAGACCAGCAAATCGCTGTGCCATTTAAACCAGCACTCACGTCAGATTGAGAAGAATTTTACCATACTCTCCTACACCGTGGTGGTCTAACAAGATACAGCGCACTTTTAGGAGCGTCAAAACGTCTGGTAAGCGTCACAAGTACAGCTGTGACCATCTGCACATAAGCACAATATACTTATCTTCGTACTCAACTGCGTAGGCCAGAGCTGAATCTCTGCTCACTGTCTGCACACTATCTGAAAATTACTGGTTCCTTAGATTATAACAAATTAATATAACAACTGATTACTTGTTACGTGTTTATTTCGTAAGTAGACAAACACTACAAGTTAACTTACAGCTAGTATAATGACACACGAAAATTACCAAGAAAAGTCCTCTGAAAGATGGCAATATCATAGAATGTCTGATTTGCAAGAGAACTCACACTCAGGACCAATTTTTTTGTTCTGTCTGAGGCGATTCCATTTTTAAAACAACATTATCTTTGTCATTATCTACGAGGCAAAAGACATTTTAAGTAACGTAATTGCTAGCTGAGAACCAGACTCAAACATAAATAAAGAGACGAAAATTTTAAAGATTTTCAATGCTTTTTGTATGAAGTCATCATTTCTTACCAACTAGCTGAAGTGTATTCCAACAAGAATATAAGAAGAGCTACTTTAAAGATTGGAGATAATTCTTTTCCACAATCTGAAATTGTGAAAATCTTTCGCCGAAGCAGTGTGAATCACTTCGATGTGCATACCGATGTTGCTTCCTGCGCCAAATTTTTTTCCGTGATGTAAGATCGTGAATTGGTTGAGGTTGTAATATGCTTAAATTAAGTAATACTGTATTAAAATGTAGCTTTTAACTTGCATTCTATTGTCTGTTCTGAGATAGTTTAACACATTACTCTGTAAGCAATAGCACTCTTTTTCACGGATGTCATACATTCAAAATAATTCTTTGACATCATCAGATACCGGGAGTGATAGTCAGATTAATGTAGCAGCACCATGCACAGTGTATCATGTTATAACGAACTATGTCTATTGCTGGCCTCCTGCTTACGTTGGCACAATGTGACACATTGACAGAAAGGAGAACTTGCCGTGATTACTTGATTTACTCACACCTATACACAACAGTAAATGCACTTAGTTTGCCTGGAATCATAAAAGTCAGAAAAATGGCAGAAAAATTTTGGTTTTGACTGAATAATAAGGTGTGTGCAATAGTACTTTCACTAGACCCCTTTCTCGTGCACCACTGTTGCCTTATTTTCAATCGGGTTTCTTCCTCTCACCGGGATAGTTTGACAAGCACATATTTTGTTTGATAAAGTTGGAATATACAAGTGAGAAGATGATTATTTATTGTCCCTGGATAGTTTACAGTAAATTCATCACAAGCGACAGTCTGCTATGTGCCACGACTACCGACCGTATTCTCACACTGAAAATTTAAGTTATTCACGGTAGCCATAAGTACTTCCTTACATTTCACCCACGTATTTAACCTTATAGACGTTTATTCTCCAACGCGAGCATCAGAAAAACTGTTAACAGTCATCATCCAGACTATTATTAATAATAGGTCCATGCTCTTCGAACGCTATCCAACGACGACGTTCGCAAGCAGAGTAAATAGCACGCAGTTTAACTGCTGCAACAATGACTATGTTGCCGTGCGCCAGAGAAATTTACCCTTTCCTCCAGTGACGTAGAGGCGCGATATTGACTAGCACTGAAGTGAAAGAGTAAGTGATCAAAAATTTAGAATATAAACATATGGATAATAATTGTATCCCTTCTGAGATGCTGTCTGCTCACACAGTCTATAGGAATCAGTAATTTTTTGACATTGTAGGTGCCATGGATCTACTACCCTTGAAACACAGAGAATAATATCAATTATATCCCATGATACTGAAGCGATGCATATGAGAAAACTCGCTTTTCAACTTAGCCTGATGGAAAAATACTTTTATACAATCTCTGAGGAAATGAATTATTGTGTTTTGTGTTAAATATGACTTTAAAACCGTTGAAAAGGAAAGACTTCGTATTCGTTTAGTTTTATTATATCAGCTCTTAATGTTATCTGATCCTTCTCTGTTTTTAGTTTTAGCTCTAGCAGGAAACAAATGACTACTTGGTGTCTCCATAACAATGTATTAATGAATTTTCATGCAAAAATAATGCACTGTTCTAGTAGTTTAAATTGGTTCTGAGTTTCTTCACGTAAATAGTCAGACTTACGCTTCAGTAGATAAAGATAATTATGGCAAAACCTGTGAGCTGCAGAGCATGGGGTGGCGAATAACTGTGTACTCGGCGTTTACAAGAGCCAGAAAACTTCTTTTGCAGTCAGCCATAAAATAATGGAGAACATTCTGAAAATACCATCCAGTCTGCAAGGCCCCATTAGTCATTGTATTCACTGAAAGAAAATGTTCCTATTTACCATTTATTCAGCAGCATCAGGAACTATGACTGTAAAAACAAGTTTTGAGTTTTAACTAATTGATATATTCAGTAGAAGTTCACAGGTACGAAGCATAATAATATTCCTGACAATAATAAACGATCCGCCTATCGGAAACAGCAACATCAACAGTTCAGAGGTGATCTCTAGTGGAAGTTCCAATTGAAATGGTCTGTCACCCTGACTTCTAATCATCAAAGTTAATTGCTCGCCTTGTAAGTGGAAGCGGTTTTGTCAACGTTAGGATCGGCACACAAACAGTTACTTCTGTGAGAACTGAGCGATCCAGAATTGTGTATAGTTTTCGCGAGTTCGCTTCCGACTTTTATCGAAAACGAATTTGCTAGCTGCCTGTCTGTGACGTCATCAAAGGCACACCATGTGGAAGCGTTTGACCGACGCGGACAAGTTGATATCTCCGTGCGAAGCGCCTTCATTTACTGCTGCTCGGGCTGTATTTATACATGGGCGCAACGCTTCGCTAAATGGAACATCTGTTATCAATCGCTCTAGACACAGGTAGCACCATATAAATGGCCCCTTTCTCTGACACATGTTAATTACTATCTCTGTCGTTTAACAATTTAAAATCCTTTTAATTTTTAAAAGAATTGAGTTAAATTTTCTATAGTTACTAAAAACGTTTTAGCTCGACTGTATTCAAATTTTGCCGGCTAGAGTTTTTAGAATGGAACCGACAGTAGAACATGACTTCTGAACTACCTCTTTAAGAGCCCTTGTAATGACTGTTGTTTCCTTTAGAGTGTTAAAAGAGTACAGCTATATTATTTAATCAATGGAACCAAGTGCTGTAATTATAACTTCCTATAACAAATAAAAATGATACTTAAGCTATTAGGAATAAACATGTTTCCGTTCTAATTCTGTTTTTAATGCATAACTTGATAAGTAATAGAAGCAGCTTAATGGAGTCACATGGTTAATGTTTTCATATCAAACTGAGGAAACATACAGATTTCGAACTTTCTGAGTCTAATACTTTGCGCCTTCACATTTTCGTAAAAATTGCCGATTTTGAGCAAAATATTGCCCCAATCGTGTTGAGACTTGTAATTTTTGATTATGACATACATTTGCATATTGTGAACAACTTGTCGCTTTCTGACTGGGGTAAGCCCGGCACACTCGCTCGCCTCTGTATCTCTCTCAGTGAAACAGCGCTTGTTTCGCCACAAGTGCTGGTGATTGTTTAATGTACGTGGAAATTTGGGATTCTAAATAATTTACAATACGTGATAGAAAAGTGTGTTATAATAAGATTGAAAGAAAAGTTTGAGTCCGTGGATGCTGATACTATAAAGTTTGCCGCAGTTATGACAAATTCGTACAAAAACAGGCTACTTAAATAAATAACTTTTCTCATTTGAAGAGAGTTGATCATTAATTTCGTAGCCTGATTTCTAGCAGCATCATAAATATTAAATCCGGATAGCTGTGGTCGTCCAAGCTTTGATAAATTAAAGTGGCACACAGGGGACCTTCTATCTGTTGCTGAAATTTCTGAATGTAAATTTACTATTCATTGGCCTACTTTTTTTTTTTCATTTCAGTGTTGCTACCCCGGTTCAACGTACGCCAAGAACTGTCTTCACGTAATGCTCCATCTGAATACTTGACCTGGTCTTTTTTTCCTTTTTTTAGCTGTATGTTACCTATACTGCTCCGCTAGGGTGTGGGCTAGTAGTGAATTTATTACCGCAATAGTAGTATATCCACGGTGACTCGAGCGTACTTTGCGCGTAATGTGGTACTCAACCTTGCAGTGCCATTGGTTTGAAGAACAAGTCCTAGTGTGGTTTTAATACATACATGGGCATTGACATCATAGTCCAAGATGGCGCTCACCTTACCAGTGATGGCATTATCACTATGTCATAAGCCATGCCCTCCACCTCACCTTCCCCTTCAGCCAACCTCAGTGTAGTATTAAAATGGGGCAACCGATCATAGTGTAATGTTTTAGAGGGTATTGAAGGGAGCAATCTATCAGAAAATGGATGTGATATTGCGTAGGCTTCGTCTGAACTACATAAAGATGGTGTCAAGTGCTCAGATAAGCAGAATTTTCAAGAAAATTGCGTGTGATTATGAGCACAAATGTGACTATGGAGTATCGGAAGAAACATTGTTGCACACTTTGCGCGACTGACCCAAAGAAAAATTCATGGAAAGACATAGTAGACGCAACGATTGCTGCAACTAACTGCCTGTAGTCTTTGGGTATGTAACTATGACAGAAGTACTGATTCGTATCGTTTGATCTTATCTTATATGAACTTACTTGTTTGTATTTGTGTAAGCCATTCGCTACATAAATAAATTAAAGTTCATGTTGCTTATGTGTGCATATAATATTTCCACATCTGTTTGTTCGTCACATCTCTGTTTATACCCGTCTGTAAATTCCTTTCCTCTCCCTCTCTCTCTCTCTCTCTCTCTCTCTCTCTCTCTCTCTCTCTCTCTCTCTCACACACACACACACACACACACACACACACACACACACACACGATGGTGACATGTTATGGACTCCAACGCTGCCTTTTGCTGAAGAAAGAGACCCTGTGAAAGTCAGCCTGACAGAAAGAGTTACCTCTTTACGTTTCAGTGGCAGAGGTGTCTGACACACAGCCAGCTGGATGCTAAGAGAGAGGTGATACACATCAAATGCTATGTACATTTTTTGCATAAAATACAAACAATGTGTTACAGAGGGAATGAGCGGGAAAAACTACTGCAGAATACAAAAATTATATTCTCATACAATGTTCTTACAGTCAGTGTTTTCACATACAAAGATATGACAGTCAATGTCTTCACATTTCAACATACCCTATTACATATAAATTAGCTTCGATAAGGAATATTCATAGTTTAAATAGTACAATATTTTTACATTTTCGTTATCTGAGGAATTATGATGAATAATTCTTAATCATAGACAAACCAAATTACACAAATTTTCAACAAAAAGTTTTCATCATTCAAGTATTCGATATAGAACGAAATCACGAGAAGAGGAAGTATTTTCCCGGAATTTAATCCAGTCAGTCAGAAAAGAGTATTTAAATTCACATGAGTTACGTAGATGGTGCCCACCCGAAGTTTCAGTCTACAATTTAAATTTTTTACACACATACACTCACACAAACACACACACACACACACACACACACACACACATATATATATATATATATATATATATATATATATATATATCACATTTTCCAGTTATTTGCGTTTTCTTCTCTTATTGCAATAAAATCAATCACCATGACAGCTTTGTTTTTAATGGGACCAAGACAATACATTCACCTTATATGTAAGTGTATAACATTTACCGTCCTGTGTAGATGCGCAATTATTTTTTCTATAAAAAGGAAATTATATCCTGCTTTGACTGAATTACATACAGTACTGTCGTTTTAACTTCTGAATTCTGCACACATTGCCTGTATCGTCAATGGCTAACCTACTAGCTAAAGTTTGTTGTGCGAAGTTTACATTGCACTTCATGCAGGTTTTCAGTGCATCTATTTTGACTCGTAGACCAAGTAATGCTGTAATAGATTCGCCACTCAGTTCATATTCAATTAATCGAACTTTTTATTTATTTACTAGCGGAATCTTTATCTGTTATTTCGAGGGAAACCTGAAGTATCAAGCCTTGTTTACACAGCATTCCTCGTAGGCATTTGCAGTTGTTATGTGACATACTAGTGCCGGTGAAGCACAGTTTTACATCATTTGCCAGAAACTTGTTTCATATGTGTCGATAACAAAAGTGTATAAGAAGGGAATGCCATTCTCTCTGCAATGGGTTTACGAAAGACAACATCAAGAACCTTAATTCAATGTCGCCTGAATTTTCTTAACAATTCAATCATTTAAAAATTTGGTTTGGCAGTTAATGCTGCTGCTTCATATATATCTTTCCGAGATGGCGCCAGTCTTATGTTCCGCATCCTTCTCTATTTTGCATACTTTTTCCACACATACACTGGGAGGTTTCTAGTTTAATTTTGCTAATTAGGGAACGTGATGTAAGCTCCATATTTTCATTTCATGTATCATTCTTCATATTTGTGCACTGGATATTATAAAGAGCAGTTTCAATAACCCATATGATACACCACAGAGGTTCTGAGTACAAGCCATGTAACCTTTGGTTGTTGGCAGCGCTTCTGTTGCCCGTAGCATTGCGTGAGAAGTGAGTGAGCGAGTCGAGGCTTGGTCACACTGCTGAGCGTTCTGGAAATAACTTGCAGGGCATAGAGATAAAGATACAGATTATGTTGAATTTTGGGAATATTGTTTGGTAAAGATTGATTTGCGAAGTGAAGATTTTCGTGTAATGTTGCTCCCATATTACACTCCTGGAAATGGAAAAAAGAACACATTGACACCGGTGTGTCAGACCCACCATACTTGCTCCGGACACTGCGAGAGGGCTGTACAAGCAATGATCACACGCACGGCACAGCGGACACACCAGGAACCGCGGTGTTGGCCGTCGAATGGCGCTAGCTGCGCAGCATTTGTGCACCGCCGCCGTCAGTGTCAGCCAGTTTGCCGTGGCATACGGAGCTCCATCGCAGTCTTTAACACTGGTAGCATGCCGCGACAGCGTGGACGTGAACCGTATGTGCAGTTGACGGACTTTGAGCGAGGGCGTATAGTGGGCATGCGGGAGGCCGGGTGGACGTACCGCCGAATTGCTCAACACGTGGGGCGTGAGGTCTCCACAGTACATCGATGTTGTCGCCAGTGGTCGGCGGAAGGTGCACGTGGTCGTCGACCTGGGACCGGACCGCAGCGACGCACGGATGCACGCCAAGACCGTAGGATCCTACGCAGAGCCGTAGGGGACCGCACCGCCACTTCCCAGCAAATTAGGGACACTGTTGCTGCTGGGGTATCGGCGAGGACCATTCGCAACCGTCTCCATGAAGCTGGGCTACGGTCCCGCACACCGTTAGGCCGTCTTCCGCTCACGCCCCAACATCGTGCAGCCCGCCTCCAGTGGTGTCGCGACAGGCGTGAATGGAGGGACGAATGGAGACGTGTCGTCTTCAGCGATGAGAGTCGCTTCTGCCTTGGTGCCAATGATGGTCGTATGCGTGTTTGGCGCCGTGCAGGTGAGCGCCACAATCAGGACTGCATACGACCGAGGCACACAGGGCCAACACCCGGCATCATGGTGTGGGGAGCGATCTCCTACACTGGCCGTACACCACTGGTGATCGTTGAGGGTACACTGAATAGTGCACGGTACATCCAAACCGTCATCGAACCCATCGTTCTACCATTCCTAGACCGGCAAGGGAACTTGCTGTTCCAACAGGACAATGCACGTCCGCATGTATCCCGTGCCACCCAACGTGCTCTAGAAGGTGTAAGTTAACTACCCTGGCCAGCAAGATCTCCGGATCTGTCCCCCATTGAGCATGTTTGGGACTGGATGAAGCGTCGTCTCACGCGGTCTGCACGTCCAGCACGAACGCTGGTCCAACTGAGGCGCCAGGTGGAAATGGCATGGCAAGCCGTTCCACAGGACTACATCCAGCATCTCTACGATCGTCTCCATGGGAGAATAGCATCCTGCATTGCTGCGAAAGGTGGATATACACTGTACTAGTGCCGACATTGTGCATGCTCTGTTGCCTGTGTCTATGTGCCTGTGGTTCTGTCAGTGTGATCATGTGATGTATCTGACCCCAGGAATGTGTCAATAAAGTTTCCCCTTCCTGGGACAATGAATTCACGGTGTTCTCATTTCAATTTCCAGGAGTGTATTTGTCTGTGCATAATTTACGATGATTTTGAAAAACACAAAGTTTTAGAATTATTTCTCTTTATTGATCGGAATCAGTTAGTTTGATGATTGAGACGTCATTAAGTAAAGTTATCTATTCACGTGGCTTGCGCTGATAAGTTAAGGAACTGTCAATCCTTTGCCATTTCAGTTATTAATTACATGGGCGAGTCATATTTCTGATAAGAAGAAGTTTTGTGAGGATGGATTTAATTGGTGCAGAACGTATCAGTATTTCAATATAGTTTTTCAATGCTAGTCTCTTTACATTATTCAGTAAATGCAATATCGACCACCGTCTCCTCACGAATTTTATTTTTTTTTTTTATTGTGTGTTCGCACATTTCACTGAGTGGAACATAGTTGCATAAAAGTAGAGCTGAAATTTAATGCGCTGTACGTAGCTGCATGTCGTAGTATTGCGCGGTTCAAGAATTTTCTTTTATATAACTGAGTTCCTGCCGCGCTGTATTTTTTTGTACATCAGTTTCGAGCATCGAGCTCTACCAAGCTTTCGGTGTCACAGGTAGCCACATAATTTTATTATGGCCAGTTTAAAATTTCAGTCATTAAACAGACAAATCATTCACAGCCGTGCGCTGCATTTCAAAATTAATATCAGGTTCAGTTCAGGTGAAGTTCAGTTGAGATTACATTTATGATACAGAAATTCTCATTGTCACAGTGAAGTGTTGCATTTTCGTACGTATTACGCAGCGTTTGAAATTTTATTTAGTCGTTTGGTTATGTAGAATCATAGAGCACTTTGCGGAAAACATTATGGTTATTTATCCTTTCGAAATTCGTTTCGTAGTTTCACGAAGCAATTTGTATTCTGCTTGTTTTGTGTGTCGGAATTGCAGGTCATGCATTATGATGCCACACTCTCTAACACTGTTCACTGCACTGATCAGTATATACAGTTTCACAGTACAGTTTATTTTACATACAGTTTTGTGTTTTCTAATTAATATAGTATAAATGTAAATTCAGCTACAGTCGTACAGTTTGAGGTAGTTCTGGCGAATCAGTCTTATCAGACAGCATTTCCGAAGTTACACCACTTGCATTGTTCAGGATTACAACGCAGAAACACAAGACGTTTAAGATAGGAAACCAGATCAGTCCAGTAAAGTTGCAGTTCACAATATTCGGCTTATTATTTATTTTTATTCAAGAAAATTACAACACTATTATTCATCGGTTTAAAGAAGTTCTTCTTGAAATCAATGCTTGCAGTGGTCGAATCATGTGCATTTGTCTCTATGTATGGTTTCATACATGGAGCTTGACCAAATGATAAAATCTGATGAATCTTTTTTAAAACTAATGTGTTTTGTGAACATTGTTTCAATTTTGTGCGGTGAATAACACAATTCTCCTTATTGTACAATTCGAAGAAAAATTGTTTTGCTTTGTTATTATCAGACGTTGATCACTTTTTTTCCAGCCATAAAGGTAAATCCTAATGAAAATCATGACTACTCTAGGGATATTCGAGATTCTTTGCTAAAATGTTCTCTTCGTCCGAATCATCCGAAACGATTTCCACACAAAACGTCTCATTACTAACTGGTGAAAGCCGTGCCGAATTCAACAATGGAAGATATTGGAACTTCAGTCAATGGTAAAGGCTATTCACTGCAAACTGTGTGATGTAACATTTGTCAATTTCGTCATGAGTCTATTATTGGCAACTGTATTTCTGCATGGACAGTGGACAACGCTGCCTCTAATGACTTTTTAAACAAACAGGAGTTGTTCGGTACCCGTAATAAGCTGCAATTTCGCTTTCGTAATTTCAAACAGAGCATCCCGCACCGAGATAGGCAAAGTAATGTATTGCGCAAGGTCCAATTCAAATGTTTTAAGGCACAGATTCAGAAAGTTTACTGACTCATCAACAAGGATCATTACGTCTATTTAGAAATATAAACTGCAATAATCTCGAAGTGTTTTACACCCCAATACGTTTCACACATTGAATGCTCTTCAGGTTCACGGTTTCTGTTATTTTTTCACCTGTCAGTAAACTTTTATACCTATTAATTGAGGGTAAGTGGCCATCCAGTAAAATCAATCATAATGATAATGTGTCCCTATTACCTTTAATTCGTCTATTTTCAGATATGATGCAATCATTTCGAGTGAGCATTTGAAGAAAAATAGTTACTCGATAAGCCGGAAATGTGTATCACAATACTGTTCTGGGTGCAACAAAGCAATGCATTTGAAAAAAGATTTCCATTTTTTTACACACATCAAATATAGATTTGCATCACCTCGGTTCCTAGAGTTCCGGGACCTGTACAAAAAAATTGGAATAGAGATAAACATAAACATCATTTATACCTTTTAATTCCTCATGGAAACCACACATTGCATGTGGTACCACCATACAGCCAGATCTTCAGAGGTGGTGGTCCAGATTGCTGTACACACCGGTACCTCTAATACCCAGCAGCATATCCTCTTGCATTGATGCATTGATGCATGACTATATTCGTCGTGGCATACTATCCACAAGTTCATCAAGGCACTGTTGGTCCAGATTGTCCCACACTTCAACGGAGATTCGGCGAAGATCCCTCAGAGTGGTTGGTGGGTCACGTCGCCCATAAACAGACCTTTTCAATCTGTCCCAGGCATATCCGATAGGGTTCATGTCTGCAGAACTTGCAGGCCACTCTAGTCGGGCGATGTTCTTATCCTGAAGGAAGTCATTCACAAGATGTACACGATGGGGGAGGGGGGAGGAGTGAGCGGTGGCGAATTGTCGTCCATGAAGACGAATGCCTCGCCAATATGCAGCCGATATGGTTGGACTATCAGTCGGAGGATGGCATTCACGTATAGTTCAGCCGTTACGGCGCCTTCCATGACCACCAGCGGTGTACGTCGGCCCCACATAATGCCACCTCGAAACATCAGGGAACCTGACCCTTGCTGCACTCGCTGGACAGTGTGTCTAAGGCAAGCAGCCTGACCAGGTTGCCTCCAAACACGTCTCAGACGACTGTTTGGTTTAATGCTTATTCGACACTCATCGGTGAAGAGAACGTGATGCCAATCCTGAGAGGTGCATTCGGCATGCTGTTTGGCCCTTCTGTACTGCGCTGCATGGTGCCTTTGTTGCGAAGATGGATCTTGCCATGGACGTCGCGAGTGAAGTGGCGCATCATGCAGTCAATTTCGCACAGTTTGAGGCGCAACGTCCTGTGGCTGCACAAAAACCATAATTCAACATGGTGGCGTTACTGTCACGGTTTCTCCGAGCCAGAATCCGTATGTAGCGGTCATCCACTGCAGTAGTAGCCCTCGGGCGGCCTGAGAGAGGCATATCATTGACAGTTGCTGCCTCTCTGTGTCTCCTCCATGTCAGAACAACATCGTTTTGAAACTTCCTGGCAGATTAAAACTGTGTGCCCGACCGAGACTCGAACTCGGGACCTTTGCCTTTCGCGGGCAAGTGCTCTACAAACTGAGCTACCGAAGCACGACTCACGCCCGGTACTAAAAGCTGTGAGTAGCGGGCGTGAGTCGTGCTTCGGTAGCTCAGTTTGTAGAGCACTTGCCCGCGAAAGGCAAAGGTCCCGAGTTCGAGTCTCGGTCGGGCACACAGTTTTAATCTGCCAGGAAGTTTCATATCAGCGCACACTCCGCTGCAGAGTGAAAATCTCATTCTGGAAACATCGTTTTGGTTCACTTCGAGACACCTGGACAGTTTCCCTTGTTGAGTGCCCTTCCTGGCACAAAGTAACAATGCGGTTGCGATCAAACCGCGGTAATGACCGTCTAGGCATGGTTGAACTGTAGATAACACGAGCCACGTACCTGGAACTAATTGGCTGTCGGACCCGCTCCGTCTAACAGGCGCTGCTCATTCATGGTTGTTTATATCTTTGGGCGTGTTAAGTGACATCTGTAAACAGTCAAACGGACTGTGTCTGTGACACAATATCTGGGTACCGGTGTGATGAAAAACTTTTTTGATGTGTGTATATTACATGAAATGAGATCGGGTTTTAGTTTAATTTATTTGTCGCTATCTGCTTTCGTTTGTTCATAAATATTTGTGATCAATGCCATCTATAATTACTCTGATTATGGAATATCATGGGTGCTGGATAGTAATTCCTTTAGCTCAATTTCCACGCCTCAGTACATGCTGGAGAAATGGCAGTTGTCTCTGTGCGTCATATCGTCTTCCCCAAATGGATCTCAGATAATATGGCAGACTTATACCCAGAACAACACAATTAAGAGGTTATATTCTTCTTTTTTCTTTGCAATAGGAAGTCATTCATGTTGTCAGCGATTTCACACAGCTGCTCAGTGAATCATTGCCTCCGTACTATTACACTACTGGCCATTAAAATTGCTACACCAAGAAGAAATGCAGATGATAAACAGGTAGTCATTGGACAAATATATTATTCTAGAAGTGACATGTGATTACATTTTCCCGCAATTAGGGTGCAAAGATCCTGAGAAATCAGTACCTAGAACAACCACCTCTGGCCGTAATAACGGCCTTAATACGCCTGGGCATTGAGTCAAACAGAGCTTGGATGGCGTGTACAGGTACAGCTGCCCATGCAGCTTCAACACGATACCACAGTTCATCAAGAGTTGTGACTGGCGTATTGTGACGAGCCAGTTGCTCGGCCACCATTGACCAGACGTTTTCAATTGGTGAGAGATCTGGAGAATGTGCTGATAAGGGCAGCAGTCGAACATTTTCTCTCTCCAGAACGGCCCGTACAGGACCTGCAACATGCTATAGCGCATTATCCTGCTGAAATGTAGGGTTTCGCAGGGTCGAATGAAGGGTAGAGCCACGGGTCGTAACACATCTGAAATGTAACGTCCACTGTTCAAAGTGCCGCCAATCCTAACAAGAGGTGACAGACACGTGTAGCCAATGGCACCCCATACCATCACGCCAGACGATACGCCAATATGGCGATGACGAATACACGCTTCCAATGTGCGTTCACCGCGATGTTGCCAAAAACGGATGCGATCATCATGATGCTTTAAACAGAGTGTAGATTCATCCGAAAAAATGACGTTTCCCCATTCGTGCACCCAGGTTCGTCGTTGAGTACACAATCGCAGGCGCTCCTGTCTGTGATGCAGCGTTAAGGGCAACCGTAGCCATTGTCTCCAAGCTGATAGTCCATGCTGCTGCATAGTCGTCGAACTGTTGGTGCAGATGGTTGTTGTCTTGCAAACGTTCCCATCTGTTGACTCAGGGATCGAGACGTGGCTGCACGGTCCGTTACAGCCATGCGGATTAGATGCCTGTCATCTCGACTGCTAATGACACGAGGCCGTTGGGATCCAGCAAGGCGTAGCGTATTACACTCCTCAACCCACAAATTCCCTATTCTACTAACAGTCATTCGATCTCTACCAACGCGAGCAACAATCGCGATAGGCTGCAATCCGACCTTTATCAAAGTCGGAAACGTGATGGTAGTGTGACACCATATCTCTAATACTCTACTGATTTATTTTGCTTTTGTTTTATTTAATGTTACATCGTTGAACTTCTGTAAGTGTTGTTTGACTGAATCGATAATACTAAACTGTATACCCCTTTCTTTGTAAAAACTTTGATGTCAGGAATTGATTCTATGCAATGTGGTGTATCTGTCATTTAAATTTGTTGTCTCAATTTGAGGGAACAAAACTTACTGTATATAATTGTAATATCTCTGTGAATAATTTTTTTGTAGAAATACTAATATGTGCAAATGCTCCGTTTTATTTAAATTGTTTGTTTGCTGTTATGTAAACTACTGATCCTCACTTAGGGTTCTTAGTTATTCTGTATGTAAAAGTTGTTGTGGCTCCCCTCGGGAACGGAACTGTGTACCGCGCGCTAATTGTGGTTGGCTTAAGTAGAAAAGTTGGAATTGAGAGTCAGTCGGGGGCGAGCTACCAAACCGTGCACTGCCCATGTAAGAGTTGTATATTGTGCTTTTTCCGAGAGAGGCTTACCAATGCCTCGGATGGATGGATAAATAGCTGGAACGATTCTGGAATTGGAATCCATCATCGCCACCAAGAAGGGACAGAGTCCAGCAATTCTGCCTGCAAATCCACCTACCAACATGCAATTGCCACCACACTGCGCAATCACTGTAACGGAATACTATAATAATGTACAGTGAAGGATCAGCATATTGGATGTGTTAGTGTGCTCAAGTATAAGGTAACGTATAATTGAATTCATGTACCTACCTTGATTTTCTTTTTTCTATCACAACACCTCTTAGATTCCTCTCCATTTGAACTATGATTACTGAGTGTCCTAGTTTGTGAAAAAAAGATGAAACCCTCAAAGCCAAATAGAACGTTGTTTGATCTTTGGTAAGAAGGGAATAGTCAGATTTACTGTGAATTTTATGAAATTGTGGGAGGTAGTAAATGTAGTTTTGTGAAGTTTCAAAGTCACCTATTTAATCATTTACTTGAAAGTAGAAGACTGTGTTAATAAAGACAATTTGCTGTTCCTTTTAAAAATTTAAAACTTCTTAAAACTGAGGCATATAAAGTTTTGCTTAGTTAATGATCATAGTGCTGCCTGTAGTAAATTTTAAAAGGTGAGTAAGTTTCTTGTAAATTTGTCAACATTGTGTATCACTGCAGTAAAAGACATGAATTGCAGTTGTGGAAAGTTTGATGCTTGCTAAGCACTTGTTTCTTTTGGGTATTGAAAGTGCATATTAATAGTGTAATAAGATCCACAGGTTATCCTTTACCACTATTTATGAAAACAATAATTTCATATTCAAAAGACAGTGAGAAGTAACTTGTTAGTGAATTCCATTTGACTTTCATCCTAAATAGAATAGTATTTAGTTGAGAGATATTTAACCTGTGACCAGTTCATAATTTTGCAGTGAACTACATTCATAATTTTATGTCAGTTAGGAAAATGTTTGAACAATAATACTGAACCTATGTCCAATTAATGATTCTGCAGTGAAGATTAATAGTAATGTTATAAAGACCATTCAGTTTGAATAAGCCCTGAAAGTAATAGTGTGTTTCTTTATCTGTTATATTTATGCAAATAGTCTTTCCTGCTCTGTCAGCTTCAAATCTTAACCGTGAACATATGCAGATGTCAGAGTTCATTGCACTCGTGTGTGGTAAAATAGGTTGTGTTTGTCTGTTAGAGATACTAATAACTGTTTTCATAAACAAGAATGTTAATCACTCTCTTGTCTAATTAGGCTGGCGACCGTTTCCTTTATTCTTTAAACAGTGTAGCTAGGTAAAACATTATTTGTTACTATCTGAATAATTACGTAATTCTGACTTTCATTTCCGATAAGCCACCTCCGTTAGGTATAACGCGGTCAATATAACAAAATTCCTCTTAGAGGCTAACACTGCTCTGTTGCTTTATACCATAATTCCTTTAACAGATAGTTTTATTTCATGACCAGCCTCCGCCTTTAAGGTTATGGTATAGCAGTAGCGGACGGTAGTGTTATAGTAGGCATTTCTCCTCCTTACACGAGGCATCACATCGTTTCACCAGGTAACGGCGCTCAACTGCTGTTTGTCTATGAGAAATCGGCTGGAAACTTTCCTCATGTCAGCACGTTGTAGGTGTCGCCACCGGCGCCAACCTTGTGTGAATGCTCTGAAAAGGTAATCATTTGCATATCACAGCATCTTCTCACTGTCGACTAAATTTCGCGTCTGTAGCACGTCATCGTCGTGATGTAGCAATTTTAGTGGCCAGTAGTGTAATACTTGGAATATTCCGCACTGTAGCCTCAGTGCACGGTATGTAGTATGCAATACTTAATGGTGTAAGCAAGTGTACCTGATCGGCATGTGAACCAATCGCTGCTAGGACTGCAAGTAGCATAAATTACAATTGGCAGCTTAAGCTTGTTCTTGTTATTTGGTATAATAATGCTGACTGGTTTAAGTCAACTACGGTACGTGTGCATCAGTTCGTTTTCTTGGAATGAAAAAACCACTGGCAGCTTTCACATACCTTAACTTTATACTGATAAATAGTAGAAATGACATGTATCTGTATTTGCAGCTTGAAACAGCAACAGGTATACGTGTTTCTAGCGATGATGCTCTCTGAGACGTGGCGGTATAATTCGGAATCCTTTCTCATCTCTTTTGTCATGTACGACCGTCCATTCTTAATCAGCTCATTTAATGCCGTAAACTTTTACAGAGATGTTGTTGTTCTGCGCTTCGAACACGTGAACATGCCTCAGCTTTGTAGGGAACTGTATTTTGCCAGAGTTTAATTACTTTGTATATAGAATTTATTTACAAAAACAGTCTGCACGCCTATTTACTGGATACCTTCCAGCTATAATTGACCGTTCAAAACATGTATTGTCTTTTGATTGGATGTTTGTTCTGCAGTTTTAATTGCTATCCCGGTCAGCAGTTGTGCATACAGTCCTGCATAAAATCGCTTATTTTCATTTAAATTAACATGTAGGTAAACTATTCCTTTCGATACAAAGTAGCAGTATCTCTTTCGGAAAGTCTCAAGTTTCTTTAACAACTTATCGATAACATTAGTCGGGCAACAACCATTATTAATTTTGGAGAGCATTAAATCACATTATTGGCATTGAGATACCTTTGTTTTTCAGATTTCTTGGAAAGGAGAAACATGCAGATTGACGAAATACTGATGTTAAGAAGTATGATGATTAGACATACTTTGTTTTTGAAAATGCAAATTCGGGCATTTAAGAAATGTATATTTTCTTTAAACCAAACACTTTTATCTATCACACTTGTAAATATTCGCCTCCAAGTGCAGACTCAAGAGCAACCCGTTCAAGATCATTCGTTTCATCTAATTTAATGCGTTTGCTTGACAGTTCATTTTTTCTAATGCAATAATATTACCGGGATAGACTCAAAGTTGGGATCAATGACGTTGATGAATTTCTACCTGTTGAGAGACTTCTACCTTCTTGTCCTTCCTAGAGTGCTGCAAATTCTCTGCTACTTGATACTTATTTATTAGCTTATTTGGTGACGGTGGGGATAATAGACCGCAGCTACTTGCAAATTTCTCCGCTGTTCGATCGGCGTAGATGACGGGGATTGCTTACACATTCTGCATTACTTATCGAAGGCGTGTCTGTGTTACAGTAAGCAGGTGAGTTTGATTGCAGTCATAGGTATGACAAGGAATCCAATAAGTGTAAGAAATGTCCGAACCACAGAAAGAAAGCAGAAACGTGTCAGAAAGAAGAGGACCTACATCTTTTGTGCAGATATGAGCTGTGTGTGTCGAATTTTGTCACGATCCTCTGTATTTTACTGGGACACGACTGACACTCATTTATCTCACTATCTGGTTACAGAAAATGCAACATTAAATGAGAGAAAAACGCATGCACAGATACTGTAAGTAACCAACAGACGAAATATGTAAGATTTTAATAACAATATGTATTACGTCAGACTTAAAGGTTTTTGTTACACACGTGTCCATCAAAGAAAAATTATTGGACGACGTTGACAGTTATGATAAGGTGACATGTGTACCTCCCCTGAGTGGATGCTCTGCTTTTATAATCCCACTACTCAGCAGTTACTTCTGTAAAATATCTGGGAGTATGCGTGCGGAACGATTTGAAGTGGAATGATCACATAAAATTAATTGTTTGTAAGGCGGGTACCAGGTAGAGATTCATTGGGAGAGTCCTTAGAGAATGTAGTCCATCAAGAAAGGAAGTGGCTAACATAACACTCGTTCGACCTTTACTTGAGTATTCCTCATCAGTGTTGGATCCGTATCAGATCGGGTTGACGGAGGAGATAGAGAAGATCCAACGAAGAGCGGTGCGTTTCGTCACAGGGTTATTTCGTAAGCGTGATAGCGTTTCAGAGATGTCTAGCAAACTCAAGTGGCAGACTCTGCAAGAGAGGCGCTCTGCATTGCGGTGTAGCTTGCTGTCCAAGTTTCGAGAGGATGCGTTTCTGGATCAGGTATCAAATATATTGCTTCCACCTACTTATACCTCCCGAGGAGATGACGAATGTAAGATTAGAGAGATTCGAGCGCGCACGGAGGCTTTTCGGCAGTCGTTCTTCCCGCGAAACATACGCGACTGGAACAGGAAAGGGAGGTAATGACAGTGGCACTTAAAGTGCCCTCCGAAGCACACCGTTGGGTGGCTTGCGGAGTATAAATGTAGATGTAGAATGTAGATGTAGATGTACTCTCCTGAGTGTGCAAACGTTTGGGTGGGTGCGGGGTGGTGGTGGTGGGGGGGGGGGGGGGGAGGACTGAGGAGCTGCCCTGAAATTTGTTATCTCGCATGAATTCCTGTCGAATTACCAAGTGTTATAGTCGATATTATGCGGAATTTCTTACCCATTGTGAAACACTACTCATGAAATTCCCACCAATTCGCAGGCGTGTCCCGACTGGAGGGAATGGAAGGAAGAACGATTTGCATTTAACGCCCTCGTGTCACTGAGATCATTAGTGAGTGACGGAGCACAAAGTCAGAGTATGGAAGGATGGTTAAGGAAATTGGTGCTCCCGTTCAAAGGTACCATCTCTGCACTTGCCTTTAGAGACTTACGGAAATTACGATAACCCTAAATCAGCATGGCAAGGCTCGGGTTTGAACAGTCATATTCGTGAATGCGAGTACACCTCGCTCAGGTCGTTCAGACAAGTGAAAAACCGTTAAGTCCTCTGGTCAACATATACTTCATCCTTCTCTTCTACATTTCAAACAACAGGAAACAGATATGTAGATTCAAGGGACTGATATTTAGGTCCAACTCCGTGCTGCATGTGCTGCATTTGTGGGCAATAACTGCAATTTCATAGTGCATTTAACTCAGTTGCGTCTTTTCTCGAACGGGGCAACAAATCTAACAGAAGAGACTCTCCTGCTGCTCGCAAAGACAACGCCAGCTATTAGCTGCCATCCCCAAGAAAACTCTCAGAGGAAGTGTGGAGCATTACATTTTATGTCAATGGAAAGCAGAGGATCGTCGGTAAACCGATGAAACAGATTTCAAAATGTCGACGCTGATCTTCTAGGAAAAAACATGTCATACCCAAAATCCAAAGTGTAATTAAATCCTATAATACAACATGGCCATATGCTGCAACAAATGCACACTGAAATTACACGAGAATTCCAGGGCATTATGCAGCGTCCAGATTATAACATTCTAAAGCCTGGTTTGCACAAGAGTGAACAGAAACGAATCAGCAACTGCGAAAGGGAATTCGCTCTGGCGTAAATGGAGGCGAGTGCGAACGAAATACATTCGCTGGTTTTCCGTTCGGATATCCCAATGTTCGCTTCAGTCCCACTGGTCATTAGTCTTTAACGAACCAGTCACGATAGTTGACGTTCTATCTGCTATGGCGCCAACAATACTGAAGACTTTTGTTTGTTATCTTTTCTTCTTCTATTGCTGATATGAGTTGTGTGTTGTGAGATAAAAAGAGTATTGCCTGTAAATACGAACAAACTTATATCGGCTCTCGTGGTTTATTTTAGGGGTCGCCACGTTGTCACACTGCCGTCTAACACGACGTCAGTTTTAAAATGCCAAAATAAATGTGCCCCTTATGCTATTAACTAGCAAGACAAACGCAACTACGTTGTATCTAGGGGCAAAATAAGAAAAATAACGACCAACAACAAGTTATTTACATTTTGAGAATATATAGTTTATCGTCTTCAAAATATTGTGTAATACGAGGACTGGTGAAACCAATTACTCTGTTAAGTGGTTTATAAAGCGACTTGAACCCCTAATATAGTGGTTTGCTAACTCGATATATAAAAATTAAACAAATTAAAACAGCTGGAAAAAACACAGTTTGTGTCCTCAGTTAAGCGATAAATGAATCGTGTACCAGCTCATACCTATACTGAATCTAGGCGAAATATCCTGAGTCCAACTCAGGCAAACTATATCAGAGCGCTATCTCAGTGTACAGAATCAGAGTCCCAAACCGACTTCACATGAAAATCACAAGTTCTACCGATCAGCTAGGAGAAACATTTTCATTGACCCGACCGGTGCCGAATTATACCAAGCCTCCTGAAGAGTACCCGAGATACTTCTATTTTCCTAAATACACGCGGCTGGAACACCAATGAGACTCACACCAACTTGTTTCGAACACTCTCCTGTCCAGCGCAGGTCCAGCCTCAAACAGGTCGCACTGAACACCGTCCAAAAATAAGATGGCTGCCGTTCTCAAATAGATTTGGTCTGCCCTTAGACCGGAAGTACCTCATGTCCCTCATTTAATGAGTTTCGCAGTTTCATGGACGGTAAATAGTTTGGACAAGAAGAGAATAGAAGCTTTCGAAATGTGGTGCTACAGAAGAATGCTGAAGATTAGATGGGTAGATCACATAACTAATGAGGAAGTATTGAATAGGATTGGGGAGAAGATAAGTTTGTGGCACAACTTGACCAGAAGAAGGGATCGGTTGGTAGGACATGTTCTGAGGCATCAAGGGATCACCAATTAAATACTGGAGGGCAGCGTGGAGGGTAAAAATCGTAGGGGGAGACCAAGAGATGAATACACTAAGCAGATTCTGAAGGATGTAGGTTGCAGTAGGTACTGGGAGATGAAGAAGCTTGCACAGGATAGAGTAGCATGGGAAGCTGCATCAAACCAGTCTCAGGACTGAAGACCACAACAACAACAACAACAACAGTTTACATCTTCTGGTATATATACCATTTAGCTCAGAGTGCAACAGATAGCCAAATATTTAAGTTTAAGCAGCTCGAAAACTTCGTTGCTGTGCTTGAAAACAGATCGTACCCTTCGGGCCGTTAAATATTAGAAGAATTATAAATGCGGCATCACTTTCTGAACTGATTTTTACTCATCGTACCCTTCGGGCAAATGGTTGTTCGCTTGTGTTTGCTTCCACTCACTTGAGCGTATAAACCAGCATGAAATTAGCTGAATGTTTACAAGCGTTCCAGAACGAAACCTGTGCTGAAAATTATGATAAGCCTCACTAAATACTAGAAGTCTTTACAGCTCCTCATTAGGAGGGAGACACTGTTTCTCAAGGACGTTTTCGACAACCTTTTGCCAAAGACGAAGTTGTTACGAATGCAAAAGTGTGATGGGAGTGTTATTCCTTCCAACATTTAAAACATGTTTACAGCGAGCATCTATTGATACTTGATGGATTTCTTCTCTCCAAGCTAAGTTGTATGTGAAGGGCACCCGTTTTGTCTCGTTAAATTCAAGAAATTGAAACACAGCAAATGACATTTGGCAGAGGGGCACACTATTCTGTTGCATGTTCAAACTACTAAGTCCTTGTATCATTCGACATACTGAGGTGAGTATGCTATTCTTTCCTTTGTGCAGCTATATACTTTTAATTAAGTTCAAACAGAGGCCATTATTATACACAAACCGTTACCTCGTACTTAAATACAAGTGATGGGTAATCGTTCCCAGCTTGGTTCCAGGCGAAAGGCGTACACACACCTCATATTAACGTCCAGTCGATTTGTTCATGTTGCAATTTTGCTGCTGCCTGCAGTCTTCCTCTGTACTGGAGCAAAAGGGGGGCGCCTGCGAAGTCAACCTTGGGTTGAGTGAAACTATAAACAACGGGGCGTTGACACATGCAAAAGTAAAGGCCAGAACTCAGCAGTGCATGTCAAGTGTAAGGCAGGTTAATGAGCTCATATTATCACGAAATTCCACTGTAATTCTGCGCGAGGACGTGTCACGTGATGGGAAAGTCATCGCCCTGCCCTCTTAACTACACCATACTGGCACACCTTTGATGACCACTTTAAATATACATGAAGAGACACAGACCTTGATCGAATACCGGGCGTCTGCTGTGAAGTTGCCCCTCATTCGTCTTTCTTTGACTTTCCATACTCAATAGACTGTTTATGCCACTGAACACTTAGTGCAATTCTCTCTAGTTTTTAACTGAGTGTAGCTATGCTAAGAAATGATACGGAGCGTGTGGACATATAAGGAAGTTGGGAGTGGTAGCAGCATGTCCAACAGAGGAGGGTTCTCAAACATGAGAGACACAGTAGAGCGCTAGAATTCAGTTTTGCTGGACGTGCAAGACTGGCGAATGTATTCTAGATGTTTGCGGGCTTGTGGGAATCTTACGTGCTGGTACAGGACACACATGGGAGAGGGTAACTGGACACGAAAAGTGGAGTGCATGATGCTGAAGGATTGTTGAATACGTTGGTCGCAATGTTCAGAAAGCTAAGTCTAAGTGATAACCATCTTCCATAAGAACAACTGAAAGCATACGTTGGAAATGTGTACTCAAGTTTTTCCACAAAGAGGAAATCCTGTCTTCGAGTGGTGTAGTAATAGCTGTAAGTAGGCTGTTTAGGTTTTTATATTGGTAACGCCACGTAGTGCTCGGTATGAAAATCACTGGCTGTGCTGTGTGCAGTCTGTAGCTGGTTAGCATTGTTGTAATATTCGCTATTGTAGTGTTGGGCAGTTGGATGTGAGCCGCCAGCAGTGGTGGATGTGGGGAGAGAGATGGCATAATTTTCAGAGCGGACGATCTGGACATGTGTCCATCAGAAAGAGTAAATTTGTAATACTGGATATCATGAACTGATATATATATATATATATATATATATATATATATATATATATATATGATGACTTTTGAACATTATTAAGGTAAATACATTGCTTGTTCTCTATCAAAATCTTTCATTTGGTAACTATGCCTATCAATACAGTAGTTAGTGACATCAGTAGTCAGAATCTTTTATTTAGCTGGCAGTATTAGCTGGCAGTATTGGCGCTCGATGTATTGCAGTAGTTCGAGTAACGAAGATTTTTGTGAGGTAAGTGATTCATGAAAGGGATAGGTTATTGACAATTAGGGCCATCCTTTTGTTGGGATTATAAAAAGTCATATTGCGTTGCGCTAAAAATATTGTGTGTCAGTTTAGTGTTGATCAGATTAAGTAAAGAGAGTAATGTCTGCGTACATTCAGTTTTGGTCATCTGCTTGAAAAGCAAACAACGTAAGGGGTTTACCAGCACAGTCATTCATAAGTTTTTCTAAGGGGACGTTTCATATGTCGACCCTTACCCGAGGATACCTCACTGGAATCTTCTGATTTTTCTTGTAGTTTGTGTAATTAGTGTAGCTTTTGTTTATTGCTAGCGCGTAATTGTGGAGAGAATCTCCTTTGTAGTTGCAGTCTTTCATTGTTGTACAGTAAAACAGTTGTGGCATGCATGTAGATTTGCACCAAGTACACTCCAGGAAATTGAAATGAGAACACCGTGAATTCATTGTCCCAGGAAGGGGAAACTTTATTGACACATTCCTGGGGTCAGATACATCACATGATCACACTGACAGAACCACAGGCACATAGACACAGGCAACAGAGCATGCACAATGTCGGCACTAGTACAGTGTATATCCACCTTTCGCAGCAATGCAGGATGCTATTCTCCCATGGAGACGATCGTAGAGATGCTGGATGTAGTCCTGTGGAACGTCTTGCCATGCCATTTCCACCTGGCGCCTCAGTTGGACCAGCGTTCGTGCTGGACGTGCAGACCGCGTGAGACGACGCTTCATCCAGTCCCAAACATGCTCAATGGGGGACAGATCCGGAGATCTTGCTGGCCAGGGTAGTTGACTTACACCTTCTAGAGCACGTTGGGTGGCACGGGATACATGCGGACGTGCATTGTCCTGTTGGAACAGCAAGTTCCCTTGCCGGTCTAGGAATGGTAGAACGATGGGTTCGATGACGGTTTGGATGTACCGTGCACTATTCAGTGTCCCCTCGACGATCACCAGTGGTGTACGGCCAGTGTAGGAGATCGCTCCCCACACCATGATGCCGGGTGTTGGCCCTGTGTGCCTCGGTCGTATGCAGTCCTGATTGTGGCGCTCACCTGCACGGCGCCAAACACGCATACGACCATCATAGGCACCAAGGCAGAAGCGACTCTCATCGCTGAAGACGACACGTCTCCATTCGTCCCTCCATTCACGCCTGTCGCGACACCACTGGAGGCGGGCTGCACGATGTTGGGGCGTGAGCGGAAGACGGCCTAACGGTGTGCGGGATCGTAGCCCAGCTTCATGGAGACGGTTGCGAATGGTCCTCGCCGATACCCCAGGAGCAACAGTGTCCCTAATTTGCTGGGAAGTGGCGGTGCGGTCCCCTACGGCACTGCGTAGGATCCTACGGTCTTGGCGTGCATCCGTGCGTCGCTGCGGTCCGGTCCCAGGTCGACGGGCACGTGCACCTTCCGCCGACCACTGGCGACAACATCGATGTACTGTGGAGACCTCACGCCCCACATGTTGAGCAATTCGGCGGTACGTCCACCCGGCCTCCCGTATGCCCACTATACGCCCTCGCTCAAAGTCCGTCAACTGCACATACGGTTCACGTCCACGCTGTCGCGGCATGCTACCAGTGTTAAAGACTGCGATGGAGCTCCGTATGCCACGGCAAACTGGCTGACACTGACGGCGGCGGTGCACAAATGCTGCGCAGCTAGCGCCATTCGACGGCCAACACCGCGGTTCCTGGTGTGTCCGCTGTGCCGTGCGTGTGATCATTGCTTGTACAGCCCTCACGCAGTGTCCGGAGCAAGTATGGTGGGTCTGACACACCGGTGTCAATGTGTTCTTTTTTCCATTTCCAGGAGTGTAAAAACCTAAACAGTCTACTTACAAAGCTTCGTAACGGAAATGAGCGCATATGCGTACAGTGTGCAGTGCTATGTGGTCGCTATGCAGACGGCGAATGCGTGTACAGGCTTGGGACTGGAGACAGCGCAGTGCTACCCTGCGCTGGCCGTCCCAGCAGGCTTCCGCTAGCCGTGTCTGGGCGACGCTCTGCCCTTAGGGCAAAGCACTGGTCACAGTCGCACCAGCACGTCCTGCTCGCCCGCGGCAGCACCGCTGCAGCTAATGACGTCAGAGCAATGGCCGCTCAACGGGCGGCACAGTCCTCTCAAGTAGGCTAGGCACGGGTTGAGGATGCGGTTCTACGTCTCGCGTAAACATTAAATTTCTAACTCCGCATGTCACATGTGTTTCACTAAAGATGATTTATGAAATGCCCTTTCACGATGTGTGATGATCTCAACCCACAGGAAAAATAGTTATCAAAATCTGAACTGTGAAGTCATCCAAAATTCTAGTTGTAAAACCACACTCTTTGTTATACTTCTCAATTGATCACGATCCCACTTTGGTTATGAACTGAAAACTCTAATATTCACGAGAAACTGCTCTGAAAACCTGAACCGACAAAAGTGTGTATACATTCTCTGAAACTTCGAAGACGTCTAAGACAATATCTGAAAGGAATTAGTGACAAAAGTGACAAAATTTCGTGAATCACACACAATACTGTTAAGAATTGCATGAACACTGGGGGGTTTCACCATACATCTACCCACTTTTGAGTATAACCAGTGTCCCTTAATATTTCGACTCGTAGCAATACATTATCAAAAACTTTTATTACTGGGTAAACAGTCCCTACGTGATTTGACATCTGACATTTATAATTCCCGCTCACGTCAGGAAATGCACCAATACGGGAATAGCAGCTTTTACGTTATTGACAGAAAGCAAGCAATTATGGCGGTCGCCGTAATTTTCGCGCCACGCCATATTTCACGACAAAATACTCTTATTAGTCACTGTCATATCTAGTCTCATAACAATACATAGAACTACATAAAGTAACTACAATAATTTTGACATGCAAGGAGAATTAGTTCCAATGAGAGGAAGAAGTTTATATTTACTGGTGTTTCAACAATGACTACCAGGCAACTTTTAATTCACGGATTGTAATTTTATTTTCGTAAGCAGAAAGCAAACATAAACTAAACAAACAATTTATTTAAATAGAGTCTGTAATCCTTATACTTTTAATAGAGAAAGAAAGTTTCTAGGTCAGGGGATAGCGTTCGGCGAAATCTCTAAACTTTTTGTTGCATACGAAGCGTTGCGTTGGGCAGCACGATGTCGGCGGATTACGATGATGAGAGCAGGATACAGGCAGTTCCGCTGGTTAATCTTCTCCGGCGAAACGCAAATAAAGTTCAGGCAGAGCTGTATCATTAACCCCGTGGTGATTAACAAACCACAAAACGACAGTATACGACCGTTGTTGACATGTCTTCTCTTTCAAAGTACATGACGTAGACATCGCTCGTTTTTACACTTTATGCACTTTCCGTCCATAATTACACAGTTCGTCACATTCATATAGTCTTAGCCACAAATACACAGTTCATAAAATTGTTCTTGTGTGTGAATCACACAGTAAACAATATCCACTCTGTTCTCGCATTTCTAACTTCGACAACGTCACTGAAAGCCATTTATATTGCACAGTTAATTAAAGTCTTCACTTTCACGGCTTGATAGAATGTGATATACAACATTTCCACCACCCAAAACCAATACCAGCAAAGTTATTTCGCGTAAAAGCACTGTTCGTGTCGGTCATAACAAAGTAATGTTAGCGGCACTTTCACAGTCCTGTTTATTAGCTTTTAAAGTTCGCTGGCGATGGCATTACATACTGCAGTGCCAAAGAGAATTAACAATCTGATAGTTCGGTATCACTGTCCATACAATTACGTATGCTTTTCATAAAACACAGTACTATTTTCCCGCGCACGCTTCAGACACACCATCCACCATCCCCTCTACTACAGAACAACCTTTCAACTATCGATATCACTATCGCTGTCCCCTGTCGATAGATGTTATATCGTCATCGTGAATTAAATAAATCTTTATAAATGTTATTGACTGCATTTTTCATAATTAATAATATTCCAAAAGAGAATTTTACAAAGTTTACCACAGGTACAAAGCAAGAAACATAATTATCCATTGGCAAACGAAATAATCACAATTACATCTTTACATTTAAAAACCACAGTAGAATGTTACATAATCACAATTAGAAATGCCCATATGAACAAAAGAAAAAGAATGTAAATCTAAAGAAAATCACGAAGCAAAATTTTATATGCGTAATTAGCGATGCCTTCACATACGTTGACTGGATTACATTAGAAATTCCAAATTTGTCATTGATAACGTACTGAAGCTACAGACTACAAAGACCGACAATGAATAAAGTCTTAGTATATTCGTCTGCTTTCAGAAAAGTAATTCTCCATCAGTAAGATGTCTCTAAACGCCTCTCGACCGACCATTTTAGATTTAATGTTAGTTATTAAAGTAAATGCCTTTCAATGTCATTTTAATCAATCGTCCATAGAGGTTCCGTCATTTTACTGGAAATTATTGAGGTTTCTTTTCTGAACAGAAACAGTCTCGTTTGTGAACTTATTTAATGTCAATGACACATTTCACCATTTTAGGGCATCATAAGGACTGTCTACAAAAGCTAGAAACAAAGCAATTAGATACAAAGTAAAATGGCCATGGTCCTACTTTGTGCAGCTACTCAGATAATTGTTAACTAAAAGTAATAAAAACTTAGGTAAAAATAGGTGGATACGAGATCCACCAGTCATAAAAATACATATAATGTAAGATAGACATCACGGCAACCAGATATATAATACATCCATCATGATAATTTTCAGCCATATATTTGTACTTTATCTGCGTTGTTCGGGCTGTTTCTCTCCTTTCACTAGATCCACTTCATGGTTTAGATGTTTCATGACAGATGGATTGTGTATACAGTTGCCTTGGTGTCTACTTTACATTATACAGTATGTGGTTTTATGACTGATGGGTCTCGTATCCAGCTACCGCTAAGTAAGTGTAAGGTGGCAGAATAAATGAACGTCGGATTTGACCTGACATGAGAGCTTTATACATAGCAATGGGAAGGTGAATATGGAACCTAATTTAATTCGACGGTAATGAGCAAATTTGCCTAGCAGTATGTAATGCAAAAAGGGATGACATTCAATCGATGGTAATTAACACACCGTTCCTATAATGCATGTTTGAGTGGAAAGTGAAAGAAGCCTCGCTCGCGGGGTAGAATCTGAACTAACTATTTGTAGTATCGTTCCCAGAACCGATCGCGGTCCTCTGGTTTGGAGCCGAGTGGAAGGTTTAAACCAGAGGCTCAGACGATTCTGCAGAGGTCTGGGATGCGAATTTCTCGACCTCCGCTATCGGGTGGAGGAATGTAGGGTTCCCCTGAATAGGTCAGGCGTGCACTACACGCAAGAAGCGGCTTCAAGGGTAGTGGAGTACGTGTGGAGTGCACATATGGGTTTTTTAGGTTAGAGAATTCCCTCCCTAGGCCCGACAAGACGCCTCCTGAGACGTGGCAAGGTAGGAGTAGGCAAAATGCAACAGGGAATAACAATATTAATGTGCTAATAGTAAACTGTAGGAGTGTCTATGGAAAGGTCCCAGAACTGCTCTCATTAATAAACGGTCACAATGCCCACATTGTACTAGGGACAAAAAAATGGTTCAAATGGCTCTGAGCACTATGGGACTCAACATCTTAGGTCATAAGTCCCCTAGAATTTAGAACTACTTAAACCTAACTAACCTAAGGTCATCACACACACCCATGCCCGAGGCAGGATTCGAACCTGCGACCGTAGCAGTCCCGCGGTTCCGGACTGCAGCGCCAGAACCGCACGGCCACCGCGGCCGGCTACTAGGGACAGAAAGTTGGCTTAAACCAGATGTAAACAGCAATGAAACTCTAAACTCAGATTGGAATGTGTATCGCAGCGACAGGCTGGACAGTGAAGCGTGAGGCGTGTTTATAGCGATAAGAAGTGCAATAGTATCGAGGGAAATTGACGGAGATCCGAAATGTGAAATAATTTGTGTGAAGGTCATGGTTAAAGCAAGCTCAGTCATGGTAATTGGATGTCTCTATAGGCCCCCTGGCACAGCAGCCGTTGTGGCTGAGCACCTGAAGGTGCCTGGTAGAATTTTGCGCAGAGCATAACTTAATCATAGCTAATACTTGGCTCAAAAATCATGAAAGAAGGTTGTATACATGGAAGAAGCCTGGAGATACTGACAGGGTTCAGATAGATTATATAATGGTAAGGCAGAGATTTAGGAACCAGGTTTTAAACTGTAAGACATTTCCAGGGGCAGATGTGGACTCTGACCACACTCTATTGGTCCTGAACTGTAGATTAAAACTGAAGAAACTGCAAAAAGGTGGGAATTTAAGGAGATGGGACCTGGATAAACTGAAAGAACCAAAGGTTGTACAGAATTTCAGGGAGAGCATAAGGGAACAATTGACAGGAAAGGGGGAAAGAAATACAGTAGAAGAACAATGGGTGGCTTTGAGAGATGAAGTAGTGAAGGCAGAAGAGGATCAAGTGGGTAAAAACACGAGGGCTAGTAGAAATCCTTGGGTAACAGTAAGAATATTGAACTCAATTGATGAAAGGAGAAAATATAAAAATCCTGTAAATGAAGCAGGCAAAAAGGAGTACAAACGTCTTAAAAATGAGATCGACAGGAAGTGCAAAATGGCTAATCCGCGATGGCTAGAGGACAAATGTAAGGATGTAGAGGCTTATCTCACTAGGGGTAAGATAGATATTGCCTATAGGAAAATTAAAGAGACCTTTGGAGAAAAGAGAACCACTCGTATGAATATCAAGAGCCCAGATGGAAACCCAGTTCTAAGACAAAGAGGGGGAAGCAGAAAGGTGGAAGGTGTATATAGAGGGTCTATACAAGGGCGATGTACTTGAGGACAATGGAAATGGAAGAGGATGTAGATGAAGATGAAATGGGAGGTATGATACTGAGTGAAGAATTTTTCAGAGCACTGAAAGCCCTGAGTCGAAACAAGGCTCCCGGAGTAGAGAACATTCCAATAGAACTACTGACGGTCTTGGGAGAGCCAGTCCTGACAAAACTACCATGTGGTGAGCAAGATGTATGAGACAGGCGAAATAACCTCACACTACAAGAAGAATATAATAATTTCAATCCCAAAGAAAGCAGGTGTTGACAGATGTGAAAATTAGCAAACTATCAGTTTAATAAGTCATGGATGCAAAATACTAACGCGAATTATATAGAGACGAATGGAAAAACTAGTTGAAGCCAACCACGGGGAAGATTAGTTTGGATTCCGTAGAAATACTGGAACACGTGAGGCAATACTGACCTTACGACTAATCTTAGAAGAAAGATTAAGGAAAGGCAAACCTACGCATCTAGCATTTGTAGACTTAGAGAAAGCTTTTGACAATGTTGACTGGAATATTCTCTTTCAAGTTCTGAAGGTGGCAGAGGTAAAATACAGGGAGCAAAAAGGTATTCACAATTTGTACAGAAACCAGATGCCAGTTATAGGAGTCGAGGGACATGAAAAGGAAGCAGTGGTTGGGAAGGGAGTGAGACAGGGTTGTAGCCTATCCCCAATTTAATTCAATCTCTATATTGAGCAAGCAGTGAGTGAAACAAAACAAAAATTCGGTGGAGTTATTAAAATCCAGAGAGAAGAAAAAAAAGCTTTGAGGTTCGCCGATGACATTGTAATTCTGTCGAAGACAGCAAAGGACTTGGAAGAGCAGTTGAACAGAATGGACAGTGTCTTGAAAGGAGGGTATAAGATGAACATCAACAAAAGCAAAACGAGGATCATGGAATGTAGTCGAATTAAGTCGGGTGATGCTGAGGGAATTAGATTAGGAAATGAGACACTTACAGTAGTAAAGGAGTTTTGCTATTTGGGGAGCAAAATAACTGATGATGGTCGAAGTAGAGAGGATATAAAATGTAGACTGTCAATGGCAAGGAAAGCATTTCTGAAGAAGAGAAATTTGTTAACATGGAGTATAGATTTAGGTGTCAGGAAGTCGTTTCTGAGAGTATTTGTATGAAGTGTAGCTATGTATGGAAGTGAAACATGGACGATAAATAGTTTGGACAAGAAGAGAATAGAAGCTTTCGAAATGTGGTGCTACAGAAGAATGCTGAAGATTAGATGGGCAATTCACATAACTAATGAGGAGGTACTGAATAGGACTGCGGAGAAGAGAAGTTTGTGGCACAACTTGACTAGAAGGACGGATCGGTTGGTTGGACATGTTCTGTGGCATCAAGGGATCACCAATGTAGTATTGGAGGGCAGCGTTGACGAAAAAAATCGTAGAGGGAGACCAAGAGATGAATACACTAGGCAGATTCAGAAGGGTGTAGGCAGGAGTAGGTACTGGGAGATGAAGAAGCTTGCACAGGATAGAGTAGCATGGAGAGCTGCATCAAACCAGTCTCAGGACTGAAGACCACAACAACACCAACAATCATTCCCAACTTGGTTCCAGGCGATAGGCGTACACACGCCTCATATTAATGTCCAATCGATTCGTTCATCTTACAGTTTTGTTGCAAAATTAACTTTGGCTCAAAGATGTCTGCTGTCTTCCTCTGTACTGGAGCAAAAGCGAGGAGCCTGTGATGTGAACCGTGAGTTGAGTGAAACTTTAAAATACAGGCTGTTGACACATGCAAAAGAAAAGGCCAGATCTCAGAAGTGCATGTCAAGTGTAAGGCGGGTTAATGAGGTCGCATAATCACGAAATAATAGTTCTGCTCAAGGTCACCGTGGGTGTGTCACATAATGGTAAAGTCGTCGCCCTGCCCTCTTAGCTATATCAGACTCGCACACCTTAGATGACCACTTTCAATGTACCTGATCAGACACACACCTTAATGGAATTCCGGGTGTCTGCAGTGAGACTTCCCCTCACTTGTCTTTCATAGACTTTCAATTGACTGTTTATGCCGCTGAACACTTAGCGTAATTCTCTCTAATTTTTAACTGAGTGTAGCTATGCTAAGAAATGATACGGAGCGTGTGGACGTAAAAGGAAGTAGGAAGTGGTAGCAGCTCGTCCAGCAAAGGAGGGTTCTCAAATATGAGAGACACAGTAGAGCGCTAGAACTCAGTTTTTTGGACGTGCAACACTGGCGAATGTATTCCAGATGCTTTCGGGATCGTGGGAATATTACCAGCTGGTTCTGGATAGACATGGGAGAGGGTAACTGGACACGAAAAGTGGAGTGCATGATGCTGAAGGATTGTCTGATAAGTTGCTCGCGATCCTCAGAAAGCTAAGTCTAAGTGATAATCATCTTCCGTAAGAACAACGGAAAGCATACCTTGGAGATGTGTAATCAAGTTTTTCCACAGAAAGGAAAGCCTGCCTTCGAGTGGAGTAGTTAAGGCTTTGTAAAGGAAATGAGCGCATGTGCGTACAGTGTGCAGTGCTATGTGGTTCCTATGCAGACAGCGAATGCGTGTACACGCATGGCACTTGAGACAGCGCAGTGCTACCCTGCGCTGGCCGTCCCAGCAGGCTTCCGCTAGCCGTGTGTGGGCGGCGCTCTGCCCTTAGGGCGGAGCACTGGTCACAGCAAACGTTAAAACCTGCGAAGATCCCAGCGAGGATCCCCCCCACTCTACCTCCCTGCGACACTCACCCCGCACCCAGCTCGCCCACCCCCACCCCCATACCTCGCTCACGAACGGGACCTCACCCCACCCCCTATAGTTCCCTCACAACGGAAGGGCGGAAACAGTACCTGCATTTACGTATGGAAAATACGACTGTCTTCATAACGTTTTTGTTATCAGTACGATTTTTATATTCTTCATTTCTTTAGGTCTAATGAGTCAAGCTACATTTTATAAACAGAGACTAGAAACAAGATAGTGAAGCTAATGCAAATAGTGCAAGCTGTTTGGTGGATAAAGCTTACATTTATCTCTCTACTGACATAACACAGTATTTTTTACTGTGATGTTCTGGTTTGTGGGCCGGCCGCGGTGGTCTAGCGGTTCTGGCGCTGCAGTCCGGAACCGCGGGACTGCTACGGTCGCAGGTTCGAATCCTGCCTCGGGCATGGGTGTGTGTGATGTCCTTAGGTTAGTTAGGTTTAAGTAGTTCTAAGTTCTAGGGGACTTATGACCTAAGATGTTGAGTCCCATAGTGCTCAGAGCCATTTGAACCATTTTTCTGGTTTGTGTTTGTTCTGTGTCTTGTAATCTGGAAAGATTTTTTGGATGAATAAAAAGAAATAAACTCTGTTGCCATCTGCGGCATCGTAAGCTTTTATTACCGACATACGTAACATTTCCAACCACATTATTTGCGAAGTGTAGTTTTCCCTAAAGATCACGTCATATTAAGCGATTAATTTGATGATAATTGGCTCACATTATAGTTAACAGACAGCACGTTTGTACTTCGCTTTCATTTATTATTTTAAATCATTCTTGATTTTTTGTTCCGCTTGTTGTAAATACCATTAGGTACCGGAAATCCATTTTAAGTTATAGACACTTCTACTTCATCAATAACATACAGTTATAATGGTAGTCGTGTCTGTAAACGTTTACATTAATATCTGAAACTTAAAGTCTTTGCATTATACGTTGGAAATTGTTCATTTTCTAGTTCTCGTTCTAGGAGTAACATATCTGCGACGATGTGTATCATTTCGCTCCGGTTGGGCGGAGCATCTTGATGATCAGGGGTGGAGCTTAAGTGGGGTGGGCGGCGACTATGTGTCGGGATCTTCGCAGGTTTTAAGCTCATGTACTGGTCACAGTCCCAGCAGCACGTCCTGCTCGCCCGCGGCAGCACCGCCGCAACCAATGACGCCAGAGCAATGGCCGCTCAACGGGCAGCACAAGCCTCTCCAGTGGGCTAGGCACGGGTTGAGGATGCGGTTCTCCGTCTCGCGTAAACTTTAAATTTCTAATCAAAATATCCACGGGTGTACTGCCGTCATGTCGCCATCATCAGGTGAACTGACGGAGTGAGCTCCTGTGAACGTGGCTATAATCTTAGCAAGGCTTGGGAACCAGCGACTGTGTCAATCAACAGTAAATCGAGCAAACGTATAGTTGTGACGACCACGGCGGACAGAGCCATCACACCGACGTCACCTCAGACGCCGTCGCAATCTGTTCCACCGCGCGACCGTGGTGCGGGGCGCGGACGGCGGAAAGAGCGCGCCGCGGGCGGAGGGTATTTAAATCGGCCGCCGCCGCGACCGAACCCACCGCATAAAAAAGTTAGGCCAAAACATAAAGTTAGGGGCATAAAACACATGCCACAAAAATAGCACATTCAACTAGCAGGAAATGTCAACAGACAACACCCTTCACCTCACACATTCTCACATAGGTGAGAAATCATATATGCAAGGAGAGACCGAACCCAGTTCCCTCTGAGCAGCCTTAGCGTACGGATCTCCGTGCCGGCACGTTCACAGGAGCTCAGTCCGTCACTTCACCTGATGATGGCGACATGTATCATCGCCGAAATATTGTGCCCGTTGGACACTGTAGACCGGCAGTACACCCCTGGATATTTTGATTATCAAATACGCCCGGAAAAACTCAAGAATCACATTAAATTTCTAGCTCCGCATGTCACATGTGTTTCACTAATGATGATATATCAAATGCTTTTCCACGATATTGACTGGATTATGCTAGAAATTGCGAAATTATCAGTGATAACATACTTGGAGCAACAGACTACAAAAACCAAGGATGAATTAAGTCTTAGTTTATTCGTCTGCTTTCAAAAAAGTAAATTTCCATCAGTAAGATCCTTATAAGAGCCTCTCGACCGACCATTTTAAAGTTAATTTTAGTTATTAAGGTAAATGCCTTTCAGTGTCATTTTAATCAATCGTCCATAGAGAATCTGTCATATTTTACCGGAAGTTATTGAGTTTTTTTTTTTTTTAGAACAGGAACAGTCTCGTTTGTGAAATTATTTAACGTCAATGACGGATTTCACCATTTTGGGGCTTCACAGGATTGTCTACAAAAGCAAAAAACCAAGCAATTTGGTACGAACAAAGGAAAATGGCCCTGGTCTTACCTTGTCCGGCTACTCAGACAACGTCAACTAGAAGAAATAAAAACGTACATAAAAATAAGTGGATACGAGATTCACCAGTCATAAAAACACATATAATCTAAGATAGACACCACGGTAAGCAGATATATAATCCATTCATCATGATAATTTTAAACCACATATTTGTACTTTACCAGTGTTGTTCTAGCTGTTTCTTTCCGTTCACTAAGTCCACTTCAGGGTTTAGATGTATCATCGTAGATGGATTGTATATACGGTTGCCTTGGTGTCTACTTTACATTACACAGTATGTGGTTTTATGACTGGTGGGTCACGTATTCAGCTACTGCTATGTAAGTGTAAGTTGGCAAAGTAAATGAAGGTCTGATTCGCACCTTACATGAGAGCTTTATACATCGCAACGGCAAGGTGAATATGTCACCTAACTTAATTCGGAAGTAATGAGCAAATTTGCCTAGCAGTATGTAATGCAAAAGGGGATGACATTCAATCGATGATATTTAACACACCGTTCCTATAATGCATGTTTGAGTGGAAGGTGAAACAAGCAGCGAGAGGCGTTTTCGTTTTGAATTGAGAAGGGCGATGCAGAGGCAAGGCAGCAGTATAGGGGGCACCAAGGTAACTACGTACAGGGGTGTTCCAGGCGGAAAGTCAACGACTGACCAAGTGACTCAGATGGGGAGAGTGAGTATAATGACCCATCTGAGGTAGGACAGGAAAGAAAGCTTTTAGAAAATAGCGTTTCAGAATTGCAAATGGATACAAAACAATACCAGTGACGCATCTTCGATCACGTGTCCAACAAGTGGTACACACGTGAGAGAGTCAATGTACACGTTTAGGGCTCTGGAATGGGCACAAAGTGTCCGATTGACAGAAACGCGCTAGGAAGGAGACAAGAACCAGAGTTCTGACGCAATTTAATGGTAGGGACCTTGCAATTGGTGGGGAGAGTTTCCATAATATAGGACGAACGCTCCCATTGATCGAAAAATGCCGTGACGTGAGGAACGAAAGAATCCAGATGGGGAGACAGCTCGGCTATGAGTAAGACGAGACGGAAATTTTTGGGCACTCCTCTCTGAACTGGCGTCAAGGGCAGAACGGAGCTCATAACGTTCTGTACGGTGCAGAGAAGTCATTTGTGTGAACACTGTGTTCACAGCGGCTGATATCCATCTAGAAAATATCTGTAGCATCGATTAGCTCCAGATGTGGACAAACGAACCAGCCAATTAGGTAATTGTTCTTGCGAGAACTGAGAGGGCATTATAATATGCACGCTACTCCAACCATGCGCGTGTATATAAACACATTCTAAGACTAGGGATGAGTACATGTTCTCCCGCATAACGAGGAACACAGGGAAAGTTTCTGCTGGAAAATTCAGCAAACGTGTGATTAGTTTTATAGTAATATCAGTGGAACAGAGCGGCCTAGCAAATGACAGCTCATCGCAGCTTACGGCAAATACCATGTGCAGAGGTGTAAATTTGTTGGTTCACCAGCGTGTGTCCACTGTAAATTCGAGCGACCTTGGGTAATCTTTTGCTCAATTTGTCACATAACTAGCCCTTACCGTAGAATTTATTGTCATCCTAAAAATAGTACCGAAATTTGAGCCGGAATCGAAAGATTTTCGTAGTACTGACCAACATCATAACGCAAGTGTAGGATCAATTTTGTAAAGAGACATCTAGTTTGTTGTTGTTGAGGTCTTCAGTCCTGAGACTGGTTTGATGCAGCTCTCCATGCTACTCTATCCTGTGCAAGCTGCTTCATCTCCCAGTACCTACTGCAACCTACATCCTTCTGAATCTGCTTAGTGTATTCATCTCTTGGTCTCCCTCTACGATTTTTACCCTCCACGCTGCCCTCCAATACTAAATTGGTCATCCCTTGATACCTCAGAACATGTCCTACCAACCGATCCCTTCTTCTACTCAAGTTGTGCCACAAATTCCTCTTCTCCCCAATTCTATTCAATACCTCCTCATTAGTTATGTGATCTACCCATCTAATCTCCAGCACTCTTCTGTAGCACCACATTTCGAAAGCTTCTATTCTGTTCTTGTCCAAACTAGTTATCGTCCATGTTTCACTTCCATACATGGCTACACTCCATACAAATACTTTCAGAAATGACTTACTGACAGTTAAATCTATACTCCATGTTAACAAATTTCTCTTCTTCAGAAACGCTTTTCTTGCCATTGCCAGTCTACATTTTATATCCTCTCTACTTCGACCATCATCAGTTATTTTGCTCCCCTAATAGCAAAACTCCTTTACTACTTTGTCTCATTTCCTAATCTAATTCCCTCAGCGTCACCCGATTTCATTCGTCCACATTCCATTATCCTCGTTTAGCTTTTGTTGATGTTCATTTTATACCCTCCTTTCAAGACACTGTCCATTCCGTTCAACTGCTTGTGATGGGGTACACGTCGTAGAGGCTACGGGGTTTGAGTGTGCGTTCATAGTAATCAGATTTTATTGCATTTAAGTTGTCTGAATTAAAAATTTTGTGACCAATATTTTGTTTCCCTTAGAGATCACAGGTGATATCTACAAAAATTTTGGTATTGTCATGTGGCGTTAGAATCCTTTATTTTACCATGCATTATGCAATTTGTATTCTTTTTTCCCTTTGCTTAGAAAGTAATTTTGAGTTTTAAGCGTTATAAATTGATTCCGAGAGCTGTTCTTTGATCTGTTAAAATAATACTGCAGGAACGTCCATTAAAAATCTATATTTAGGATCTTGTCGTTCATGATGACAAATTTTCACTTACTCTTTTAAAATCAAGCTGTTCTTCTATCCGTTAAAATAAAACTTCACGAACTTTCTTTGAAAACTATATTGAAGATATTGTTGTTCATGATGACAACTGTTCACTCACTATTTTATAATCAAGTTAATAAGGCTGTAAGATTTTAAAGAAAAAAGTCTTTTACCACAGAAACGGTGCCTGTCCGTACTCCCACAACTTCCAGGTATTCATAGCATTGGTCTTCGGGCGCTGTCTGATTTCTTCCCGGTATCTATCCCAGTTAACGCCTGCGAGCCATGTCAGTATCATCGACACAGTTTTGACGCTGTGAATCTTGTAATATTGAATTCCCTAACAATTTTCAAAATAGAATGTCCCATGCGTCTAGCTGCAACTACCATTCCGCATTCATAATTCTAGTCGTGGGGCCACAATAAGGTCGGTCATCAACGCACGTAAGTTATCTGAGTACAAGTTCAGCTCCGCCAATACACAGCCCTTTTATACCTTGTGTACGCAGTAATACCGCCATCTGCATTTGTGAACATTGCTATCGCATGAATTTTGCCACCTCAACGCAGTAGTCTCCATGTTCATCTTCATTTTGACACCGCTGAATTAATTCATCGTTTAACAAAATTTGCAACACACTTGGAACTTCGCGTCTTATCTGTTCCTTTTTTTCACACTACTCAATTAATTCTTCTTTTCACAACACGGCAACACTCTCGCAACTTTTCGTCTTACACAACATAGTTCCTCCTTGAACCAATTCGCTCATCAGATATTTCCTTTTCGTTCATGAAGTCCTTAAACAGATACCATTTTTTGCACTGGACCTAGGAAACATACATAGACAATATACGTACACTACTGGCCCTTAAAATTGCTACACCAAGAAGAAATGCACATGATAAACGGGTATACATTGGACAAATATATTATACTACAACTGACACGTGATTACATTTTCACTCAATTTGGGTGCATAGATCCGAGAAATCAGAACGCAGAACAACCACCTCTGGCCGTAGTAACGGCCTTGATACGCCTGGGCAATGAGTCAAACAAAGCTTGGGTGGCGTGTACGGGTAGAGCTGCCCATGCAGGTTCAACACGGTACCACAGTTCATCAAGAGTACTGACTGGCGAATTGTGACGAGCCAGTTCCTCGGCAACCATTGACACGACGTTTTCAATTGGTGAGAGATCTGGAGAATGTGCTGGCCAGGGCAGCAGTCGAACATTCTCTGTATCCAGAAAGGCCCGTACAGGAACTGCAACACGCGCTCGTGCATTATCCTGCTGAAATGTAGAGTTTCGCAGGGATCGAATGAAGGGTAGAGCCACGGGTCGTAACACATCTGAAATGTAACGTCCACTGTTCAAAGTGGTGTCAGTGCGAACAAGAGGTGACCGAGACGTGTAACCAATGGCACCCCATACCTTCACACCGGGTGATACGCCAGTATGGCGATGACGAATACACGCTTCCAATGTGTGTTCACCGCGATGTCGCCAAACACGGATGCGATGACCATCATATTGCTGTAAACAGATCCTGAATTAATCCGAAAAAACTGATGTTTTGCCATTCGTGCACCTAAGTTCGTCGTTGACTACACCATCGCAGGCACCCCTGCCTGTGATGCAGCGTCAATGGTAACCGCAGCCATGGTCTCCGTGCTGACAGTCCATACTGCTGCAAAGTCGTCGAACTGTTCGTGCAGATGGTTGTTGTCTTGCAAACGTCCCCATATGTTGACTCAGGGATCGAGGCATGGCTGCACGATCCGTTAACAGCCATGCGGATGCCTGTCATCTCGACTGCTAGTGACACGAGGCCGTTGGGACCCAGCACGGCGTTCCGTATTAAATCATGGTGTAGCAATTTTAACGGCCATTAGTGTACATCAATTGACACAATACTTTCTCATTACATTTTAGTACTTATAAATCAGGAGGTAGCCTACACCTTTAAAAGAAAGAATTTATATACAGTTCCATGTTGCTTCCTATGAGATATCCACTTAGGGAAACACTTTAACAAGATGACCGAAAGGAGGTCCTCAGCATGTCTGTCGTAATATCTACTTGGAGTGAAGCCGTTTGTGAAAGTGAAAAATCGATAATATACTGTAAAGGTCAGAAAAGAATAAATGTTTTGGAATTTAGTCTTACAGAAGAAAGATAATATGTAAGCAGACAAATGGGAGAAACAACTAGGATAAGAGAAAGGTGATTTTACAGCAACTTTCCACTAACACGAGGGATCCGTTGACACAGGAATTTCTGAAACATCAAGAAATGGTTAATTTGATAAGGGGTGGCTGGATTACAGTGGGCAGGCTCAGTTGGATGAAGGTTACAGTGGTTATGACTGGCACAGGGTAAGTTAGTCTTCAGAGCTGAATTAAACTGATCATGTCACTGGAGAATAAGCCACACAGTACGTTCGTAGAAGTGGCTCATAATATAAGAGACGTTAACTTGGTGTGAACTACGGACGTTGCGATTCCTCTTGTAGGACCAGTTGCAATCGTACTGTAAAGTCGATGCCTTGCGGTGATCTATGATAGTGTTGCTACTGTCGAGAGTGTGTGGGCGCAATTTGCTTTCCGACTGGATGCGAGCCGTTCTGGATGCAAGCGTGACATGAGGAATTCACGTTGAGTGCAATCATAAATGAATTTTATCGGAGCAGTATGACTACAGGAAGAGAAATTGTTTCTTTGTATTAGGGGAATTAAAAAAATAAGTAACGCGCTAAGGCAATTGCGAAGCATGAGAGTTTCACATGTGTTTAAATATCTGAGTAGATAGGCTGACGGTTTACATACGGAAAGAACGACCATACGAATCTCGTGAAAGTCAACCGCCATTTTTTTTACCTGTGCAGGCGGTATTTTAAACCATAATTCGCTACAAAATGACTGTTTACGAACGCAAAGAACGAGCGTGCGAATCTAATTGGAGTCAATTGCCATTTTCTTTTATTTTGACCTGTGCTGGTGATATTTCAAACCTTAATTCTTTACAAATTGTGCGGTTGTAGCCTTTTCTACGATTCACATTCTTTCAAAAGCTTCAATTTTATAATAGCTGAATCTTTAAACAGACAAATTGTCATAGTAAAAATAATGAAAAAGGATGTATTTATCTGTAACTACTTCGAACAACACCTGGTGTCTCCACAGTTTTTAGCTAACAGAAACATATCAGCTGATGGACATATTTTTATCAGTTCTTACGCTTTCAGTACCTATTGTTTCCAGTTTAATGCGGTTGTAGCCTTTTCTACGATTCACATTCTTTCAAAAGCTTCAATTTTATAATAGCTGAATCTTTAAACAAACAAATTGTCATAGTAAAAATAATGAAAAAGGATGTATTTATCTGTAACTACTTCGAACAACACCTGGTGTCTCCACAGTTTTTAGCTAACAGAAACATATCAGCTGATGGACATATTTTTATCAGTTCTTACGCTTTCAGTACCTATTGTTTCCAGTTTAATATTCATTCTTCAACTACGGTAGGCCTATTAGGCCGTTACGCTGAAAACAAGAGACCCTTAGCTTCTTCGTAGCGTGTCAGATTTCTATACTGATAGCGGCAGTTCGTGTCATATCGTATCGTGTCGCAAATGTTTCGTTCTTTATTTACTTTTGTTACTAAATTATATTCTTTGTTTTTAGTTTTTTCAATATTCTTTTCAGTAAATAATTAATTATGGTTTGTGACTTTGATGTCAAAAAATAACCTTCCTTGAAAGGTATTATTTATCTGAACACCCATAACAATAAAAACTATCATCCTTGGAGGGTGATATTCATCTGATCTCCCAGAAAATTATAATTAATTTTTCTCGGAGGGTGATATTCAACAAATAATATCTTAGCAAGTAGATTTGTGTTTTGAAACTAATATTGTTGGTCTAATAACTATGTTGGCCTTTTACAGAAAAACGAGATAACAGAAATTGAAGACTAGGCTACGTGTAGCTTCAGTATTTTGTCCACATGCCACTGGCATCAAGAACAGCTTGAATCCTTGGTGGCATGGAATCAATCAGTCTATAGAAAGGTTCGCACCCATGGAAAATCTCCCCCATGAAGAAGGAACGAAATCCCATAGGATCTAATGGCATGATAATAACACTGTAAGACACAAGGAGTTTCCACCCAAGAGGCTATTCGGAGACTATTAAATAAAGCAGTCCAGTTCAGGTCTGACTATCATGAAGTGTCGAATCCATTATCTGAGTATAGGTCGACATCTAGTGCAACCCCTCCCATACTAGATTCACCTGCAGCCACCCTAGTGCTCTCTTCTCTGGCAAGCCAAGCGAGCATATAGAAGCATCGTTTGCTGATTCGTTATCAGCCGCTAAACTTGGTTCCTGGTCAGATGAACAGATGTTGCAAATGACGAAGTAGCGGTTAATCAGGGAAGCTGAGGCACACGTACTGTATCACGAGGAGTTACGAAATGTATTAACATTTGAAGCATTGAAACAAGGTTTGCTCAAAAGGTTTAAAAACAGAACAGTTGCCATTTATATAAAAAGCAATTGTACACCATGTCCCAAAGACACAACGAAACAATAGAAAGTTTTATGGATAGAATATGAAACGTTAATAGTAACACTTACCAACTGACAGACAGTGATGAAGTCAGTAAGTATATTCTACAAGAGGCGGAGAATAAGGCCTTAGATCCTTTTTTGCGAGGACTGCCACCCGAACGTCGCGCCATGTTAAGGCAGAATTTCCGAAGAAATTAACTGATGCAGTCAACATTGCTGCAACATTAGAGGAAATAGACGCCGCGACACGGTACAAGTAAAGAAATCTCTATTTTTCCCCAAGGGTTCGTTGTTTCAGATGCGATCGCCAGGGACACATCGCGAAAAACTGTCGCCAACCACAGTGTACCAACTGTCAAGTGTAGCACGACAGGGAAATTTGCCAACTGTGGCCCGCTGAAAACAAACAGCAACTCCTAAACCACTACTATGAGTTCCCATTAAAGTTCTATGTTATTAGAGCGCATGCAAAGGTGGAGTGCTGGTTACCAGGCACTATTAATGGCAAAACACGTAGACTATTAGTCGATACTGGGGCTCGCTCACGTGCCAGTCATGAGTAAACTGTGCACAGAGGTAAGGAAATGTGACCCTCCAAGATATAATTTAAGTGGTATAGGTGGAGGTTACATCCGTTCAGTAGGCTGTACGTCACTGACTGAAAACATTGAGGATGTAGGAGTGCAGGAGGCGGTGGAAGTTTTATCAAGCGTAAGCGACGAATATGATGTTATCCTATGATTAGATCTCCTGAATAAACGTCACGCCATAATGAACTTCGGGCAGCAAAGAATGGAGCTTAGTGGGACATTGCCTACATTAGGTGAGACAGCTGCCAAGGTCGCTCTGCCGCATGATCCCTCTCCCCGGAAAGAGGCATCACCTAAACTGCGAGCCACAAGGAAGCTTCTTTGGGCGGACATTAATGCTGCTTTACCCGCAAACACACTATGGATAGCGAAACCGTTAGAGGAAAACGGTGACCTAGACGCCGCACATTGTTTCGTGCGCACGAGTATAGTTCGTGGCCCAACAATTGATGGAGTACAGAAGTTCCAGTGCACATAGATTTTTGGGACATAAGACCAGGAATTAAAAAAGTGAAGATTAATGGCTAACTTAAGTGCCTTAGAGGAAGATGTAGACAATGGTCACATGTAGACAATAGCGACAAAGCAGTCGCCTACAAAACTGCATTGCGCCATTAGAGATCACATTTAAAAGGAATGAACAGGATATGATAGAAGCAGTGTTGGACAAGTTTCAAGATCTGTTTGCTTCACAAGGACAGCTACTAGCAACGAACGTCACACAATACAGGATTCCAACAAGGGCCAACACGCCAGTTTACTGGAGACCATACAGAGTTCCTCCTCACAACTGTTACTTGTTGACTTCATAGATAAGCAATTAAAGGATGGTATAATAGAGTACTCGGATTCGCCATACAGTGCAAATATCGTACTTGTGCCAAAGAAATCTGCTGACGGGGCAAAACATTATACATTCTGTTGTGATAACCGTCTTTTAAGTAGCAAAACAATTTCAGAGGTGTATCCATCACCGAATAACATCCATACCATTGACCATCTCGGCAACTGTAAACATTTCTCCACAATTGACTTAAAGAACAGGTACCATCAAATACAAGTTGCACCAGAGGAGAGACATAAAACTGCTTTCTCCACTCTTTCAGATCATTGGCAATTCTTAAGGATGCCTTTCGGATTAACGAATACCCCCACAACGTCCCAAAGATTGCTAGATGGTATGATACGTGGATTAAAACCTCACAATGCAGACATACCTCTATGACGTAATCGTATTTTCAAATGACATCAATGAGCATTTGATGCACTTACGAGAAGTTTTTCATCGTCTCGGGAACGCTAAATTAACATTAAATTAGGAGAAGTATCACTTTGTATTAAAGTAAGTAACATGTTCAGACCATGTCATCAGCGAAAATGGAATCAAAACCGATTCACAGCTAATAACCACCGTTAAAGATTTTTCAACACCCCAATGTATCAAGAAAGTACAGAAATTTCTAGACCGCTCAGATTTTTATCGAAAATTTATAAAACACTATGCAGAAATAGCACGACCTCTCAAGCAGTTATTGCGAAAAGGTACTAAATTTCACTGGATAATAGAATGCGGCACAGCATTTGAAACATTGAAATACAAATTAACACATCGTCCTGTATTAATACATCCAGATTTCAGCAAAGAATTTTTCTGTCCTGCGATACATCTGGGTATGCTATCGGAACAGTTTTGGGTCAAAATATTAATGGTGCCGAACATCTAGTAGCCTACATATCCACACAATTAAATATGGCAGAAATGAGTTACTCGTAAATGGAAAAGGATTTACTGAGTGTCATCAATGGTCAAAAATATTTCAGGTGCTGTATGTTTGGGTATACATTCTGGATAATCACGGACCATGCTACTTTTAAGTAGTAACTTGGGCTAAAGTCGTTTGATGCGTTGGTCTCTATGCCTCCCCGAAATGGACTTTGAAGTCATAATAAACTGGGGAAGAAACATTCCAACACAGATTGTCTTAGTCGAAAGCTACCAGTATTAGAAATGGTAGGTCGCGTTGCAGAAGAATGGCAAAAACCACTGGCTTCAGATGCAGATTGCAGAAGATATGTGACACAACAGTACTTTTGCCTACAGGGTGGGATCCTCTATCGCACAACTAGAATCGGGCCAAGTATCGTGGTTCCCAAACACCTCTGACAGGAAGTCATGCAAGATGCCCATTATCACATTCTTTCAGGTCACAGTGCTCAAAGAAATACCGAAGGACACGTTACTGAACGTTTCTGGTGGGAGACAAGAAAGTACGATGTAGCACAATACGTGCGCAACTGCATACCGTGCGCCTAGCAGAGGTATTATTTCCATCAACATATACCGTTACATAGACTCCTGGAAGCATCACACCCATTCAAACTAAAAGTAATGGACGTACATGTTTCCTTTACTAAAACACCAGCTGTAAATATGTACATCACAGCGATTATAGATCATTTTTCGAAGTATCTAACCATGGAAAGTCTCCCTGATCAACAAGCAAACACCATTGCACGGGCTGTCATCATTAATTGAATTTTAAAATTTGGCGTACCAGAAACATTTATGAAGAGCCAAGGTAGTTACTTCATGTTCGAACTCATTAACCAACTTTGCCATATGCTGAAAGTACGTAAATTACGCACCACTCTATTACACCCACAGGCAAACGGATGGACAGAAAGGGCCCACCGCACTATTGAGAAAATGCTTGGTTATTTTATCAATGACCAATACAACAATTGGTATATCGTCATTCCATACCATATAAGCACATAAAATGCCAAAATAAACGAAGGAACTGGCTTGTCGCCTCATGAAGTTATTTATGTAACAAAGATATCGGCGCCATTCGATTTTATTAAGCCAAAGAAGGAAATAATGGAGAAGCAGTTAGGAAATTTGCTCGAATCATTAAGGAATTGTGGAAAAATTACAGAAAGCAAATACCAGAGCATTAGAACAGCAAGAAAAATTAAGCAACATACTCGCTAACTATCAGGATTTCAGAATTGGACAATGGATTTTCTTGTGTGCTCCCTATGTTGCTAAAGAAAAGACGAAAAAAACCACATTACTAGTTAATGTCAAGTTACAGTTACTCACAAAAAGTTCATGCAAGCTGGCTGAAATTTTTTAAGGGAGTAACAGATGTAATGCCACCAACTGTAGCAAATACTGTTCCAAAGTGTAGTGCACCACAGAAACAGGAGACTGTTGATCCACCAACACAAAACACGCACTCGACCATATACAACAATTGGTCGCGTGCAGTCAATTATGCATCCACAATAGAAAATCTACCATTCTAATGCAAAGAGTAAATATGCTTTGTATACTACAGATTCTAATGATAACGTACGAACAGGGAGTCAGGTACAGAAAAGGGAATTAGCATAATACACGAAAGGGAAATCTGGATTTTAAATAATAGGATGTACCGACATACGAGTAGACACTGTGTGTTTAAACAAGTATAGGTTCTTAAGTAGAATGTATTGAAATGGGTGTCTCATAGAAAGTGCAGAATAATTTTTCTTTTGCCACATAATCACAGCAATGTAAAATGCACTTAGCAATACTACTTTCCACATTACAGCTTTAGTGGATGGATAATTAATGGCACATCATGTGCTCTTTCAGGCGTGAAATTTTACTTACCCACAACCATAACTGGTTCAGCCATTGTGACCTCACTGCACCCACTTATTTAATGGCCAGGAACAGCTATGCAACTATTGGCTCCTCAAAATTTGGCTTACCTAACAACTCCCTTAATTCCCCATCCTACAGTCATTAGATGTTCTTATCACTGCACAACAAGGCAAGATTGCTCCTAATGCTATGGTTCAACATATTGAACAGTTGAAACAACAATATAAAACGCGAATTATGATACTCAGAGGAGGTATTTGTGCAACCGTCTTGTTCATAATCATACTTTGTACTGCTTTCCTGTGTTTCAGACGTAAATCCAAAACAAACAATAACATATCACTACATCAAACTCCAGCTGAATGGCTACAAAAATCCTGAGCATACACGTGTACTGCTAAAATGTATGTAGAGATAATGGTTGTTTCCTACATCATTGTATTGTTACTATAGCCATTCTACCATATTTCTAACATTATTTTCAGAAGTTTTCTTAATGCTGAGTATTTCAAGCTATTATGGAATGAATGTATTATGTAATTTTTGTTACAGACTAAGGTAGCCACTAGCTTTTGTGTCTTGTTTGTTAGTCATTTGTAGATGGACATAGGAGAAAATTCGAGGGCGAGTTTTTCCGGATGGGGAAGGAATGAAAGGTGTACAATGATAATGTATAATAATTATGTGTTATTTACGGTTCTGCATAACAATGATGTGTTATCAGGTTGACTTCGATTGGGAAACCTGTTGCACTCAGCGACTGTTATATTGAATTGTAAATTATAGATTGTAGCGATCAGTCGCCCTTTTTAAATTTTATTGGCAGATCTAGATTTCACCTAGAAGCTGGGCACTCTCAATGCACTATTATTTATGCTCAATGCATTTAATGCCTGTTGGTCGCTCTTCATCCATAGTTGACTGAATACTCAATGATATTCAATGAACTGTGGATGAAGCCCGACAAACGGGCATTACATGCATTGAGCATAAATAATAGTGCATTGAGAATAGCTAGCTTCTAGGTGAAATCTAGATCTGCCAATAAAATTTAAAAAGGACGGCTGATCTCTGAAATGTATCGTTTATAAATTATGTGTTATTTATGGTTGTGGTCCCGGCGGAACTTCGAGTCCTCCCTCGGGCATGGGTGGGTGTGTTTGTCCTTAGGATAATTTAGGTTAGTAGTGTGTAAGCTTAGGGACTGATGACCTTAGCAGTTAAATCCCATAGTACACTCCTGGAAATTGAAATAAGAACACCGTGAATTCATTGTCTCAGGAAGGGGAAACTTTATTGACACATTCCTGGGGTCAGATACATCACATGATCACACTGACAGAACCACAGGCACATAGACACAGGCAACAGAGCATGCACAATGTCGGCACTAGTACAGTGTATATCCACCTTTCGCAGCAATGCAGGCTGCTATTCTCCCATGGAGACGATCGTAGAGATGCTGGATGTAGTCCTGTGGAACGGCTTGCCATGCCATTTCCACCTGGCGCCTCAGTTGGACCAGCGTTCGTGCTGGACGTGCAGACCGCGTGAGACGACGCTTCATCCAGTCCCAAACATGCTCAATGGGGGACAGACCGGAGATCTTGCTGGCCAGGGTAGTTGACTTACACCTTCTAGAGCACGTTGGGTGGCACGGGATACATGCGGACGTGCATTGTCCTGTTGGAACAGCAAGTTCCCTTGCCGGTCTAGGAATGGTAGAACGATGGGTTCGATGACGGTTTGGATGTACCGTGCACTATTCAGTGTCCCCTCGACGATCATCAGTGGTGTACGGCCAGTGTAGGAGATCGCTCCCCACACCATGATGCCGGGTGTTGGCCCTGTGTGCCTCGGTCGTATGCAGTCCTGATTGTGGCGCTCACCTGCACGGCGCCAAACACGCATACGAACATCATTGGCACCAAGGCAGAAGCGACTCTCATCGCTGAAGACGACACGTCTCCATTCGTCCCTCCATTCACGCCTGTCGCGACACCACTGGAGGCGGGCTGCACGATGTTGGGGCGTGAGCGGAAGACGGCCTAACGGTGTGCGGGACCGTAGCCCAGCTTCATGGAGACGGTTGCGAATGGTCCTCGCCGATACCCCAGGAGCAACAGTGTCCCTAATTTGCTGGGAAGTGGCGGTACGGTCCCCTACGGCACTGTGTAGGATCCTACGGTCTTGGCGTGCATCCGTGCGTCGCTGCGGTCCGGTCCCAGGTCGACGGGCACGTGCACCTTCCGCCGACCACTGGCGACAACATCGATGTACTGTGGAGACCTCACGCCCCACGTGTTGAGCAATTCGGCGGTACGTCCACCCGGCCTCCCGCACGCCCACTATACGCCCTCGCTCAAAGTCCGTCAACTGCACATACGGTTCACGTCCACGCTGTCGCGGCATGCTACCAGTGTTAAAGACTGCGATGGAGCTCCGTATGCCACGGCAAACTGGCTGACACTGACGGCGGCGGTGCACAAATGCTGCGCAGCTAGCGCCATTCGACGGCCAAAACCGCGGTTCCTGGTGTGTCCGCTGTGCCGTGCGTGTGATCATTGCTTGTACAGCCCTCTCGCAGTGTCCGGAGCAAGTATGGTGGGTCTGACACACCGGTGTCAATGTGTTCTTTTTTCCATTTCCAGGAGTGTATTTCACATACATTTGAACATTCTGAACATTTATGGTTGTTCAAAGCATAAATCCGCCAGAAAAATATGTAGCTACCTATTATAGGTTATGTAAACATGTTAGAGACTTTGACACGTTAAGCCACAATATTCGGAAGCGGGAGCAATCGATCAAGGAAAGCCGGCACGTGTGTAAGCATTGGTCACGTTTCTGCCCAAAGTGAGAAGCATACGTCAACGACCGAAGAGTCGTTTCGCGACATTGGCGAAAACACCGAATGAGTATCTCCGACAAACGTGCATGATAGGACCCCTCGAGGGGAGAAAGAAAATGTGAAGAAATGTCGCCTGGGCGGGCGGACTGGTGGTTTGTCAGCGGACGTCACACTTCGCTACAACGACTTAACCACTACGCTGCTCGACAGAAGAATTCGTCGGTACCCCGCCAATAGGTCAACACAGAAGACGTCTTCCCAGACGTTACCAGAAAGAAATTCGTATGGTACCAACCCAGGCGGCTGGTGAGGTCGAAGGGACAGAGGCCTCACCAAAGGCGTCACATGTGACAAACAAGAATTAACTGATGAAATTGTCAATAATTTCTTTCAGAAAATTACTAAGTGGTTCCTTGTAAACGGACTCTCACTGAATTTTGATAAGACACAGTATATACAGTTCCGTACAGTAAATGGTATGACGCCATTAATAAATATAGACCTTAATCGGAAGCATATAGCTAAGGTAGAATATTCAAAACTTTTAGGTGTGTCCATTGATGAGAGATTAAAATGGAAGAAACACATTGATGATCTGCTGAAACGTTTGAGTTTAGCTACTTATTCAATAAGAGTCATTGCAAATTTTGGTTATAAACATCTTAGTAAATTAGCTTACTACGCCTATTTTCACTCATTGCTTGCATATGGCATCATATTTTGGGTTAATTTATCTCTGAGGAATAAAGTATTTATTGCACAAAAGCGTGTAATCAGAATAATAGCTAGAGTCCACCCAAGATCTTCTGCAGACATTTATTTAAGGATATAGGGATATTCACAGTAGCTTCTCAGTATATATACTCTCTTATGAAATTTGTTATTAACGACCAAACCCAATTCAAAAGTAATAGCAGTGTGCATAACTACAATACTAGGAGAAAGGATGATCTTCACTATTCAAGATTAAATCTAACTTTGGCACAGAAAGGGGTGAATTATACTGCCACTAAAGTCTTTGGTCACTTACCAAATAGTATCAAAAGTCTGACAGATAAACAACAAGTATTTAAGAAGAAATTAAAAGAATTTCTGAATGACAACTCCTTCTACTCCATAGAGGAATTTTTAGATATAAATTAAGGAAAAAAGTTGTTGTATAAACTTAATTATGTTGTTAAATTAACTTAATTATGTCATGTATTGGAAAATTTGACTCGTTCCACATCAATACGAAATATCATGATCCATGGAACTAGTATTAATCTAATCTAATCTATTCTAACCTAGAGGCTGATGAACTCCTCCAGAAAACGCCGAAACTGAGGGTTTGATACTGGAACTGAGCACTCCGCGAGACCCTGCAGCCGCTTGTCAATAACGCGACGAGTGAGTTCACATGACGAAGATTCGCCGCCGGGCGCTCCAATGCAACACGAGCCGTCGCCGCATCAGCAGTCATCGGAACCTGCACGCTACGCCTCCGCCGCTTTGATGTCGCAAGTAGTTGAGTGAGTTAAAACACACTGTATTACTCTGTGTGTTTAAGGATACAGGGTACCTATAAATGGTGGAAAAATAGACATTTTTTATGACTTTATTAAATTCTATAGTCCTTATTCTTTACGTTTATATATTCATTATAGGGTTTCAAATGAGAAATGACCTACATATACCACACCCCCTCTATTTCATTACTGAAACCAGTATTATTTCGAAAAGAACTGTGAACTTTCTCTTTCCATCGATTATACGTATGATACATTTTATATGTTGGTGACAGTGCAGTTTTCTAGTGTCTGTAAATGATTATCTTTACCAGTATTTACTTTTGTTTCGCTGAAACAGTTTCTTCACGTGTTACTGCACGTTTGTTACCTAAGTGCTACATATATTTGTGGAAGTACATATCCTTTAGTGTGCAATAAATACAAAATATGCCACGCCTTAAGAAAAGCTGTATGGGCCACCTAATTTCACAAGTTGTCCACAGATGACCACCATGTTCACGGACTGTGCCCTAAAGGAGCAGATCCTTGGTGTTGTTACCAAGAAGCAAAAGAAAGGGGTCAGATATACCATCATAAGCTTTCTCTTCCTGAGCCTGTTATGAATGAAATGAAACCAACTTTTAGAGATCTGAGTGATCCTGTTCTGCTTAGTAAATGTCTTCACGGGGGCACTCAGAAATGAAAGTTTCCACCATTGCATATGGGGAAGATTATCCAAGAATGTTTTCGTAGGACTCAATACATTAAAAGTAGGTGTACTAGATGCAGTGATATGTTTCAACGATGGAGTGATAGGACGGTTTGAAGTCCTGAGAAATTTAGGAATAATGTGCCTCTAATATGGAAGATCAAATGCTTGCGTATGACAGACAACGGGTGCATGAAGCTGAAAGATTCGTTTTACAAGTTACCAAAGAAGCAAGAAGTGCTAAGAGGAATGCCAAGAGGAAGCCTGAAGATGAAGAAATGCTGCAGGATGAAGGCTATGCTTCAGGGATGTTCTGAGGCACAGTTAAATTGGACTCATACCTCCATTCCCAATTTTCCACAAGTTGTATTTTTCAGAATTCAGGTACAAATATTTCCTAAAGTCTATAAAGAATTACTCTAATTTTTCTGTAACTTCCAATAGTCCATACATATGTAGTAGACCTAAGCTTTATTGCAGAATCTACTAAGTTATAAAAAATTATATAAAAAATTATAAAAATTAAAATATATGATGTGATTTTTTATGTTTGTAATATACACAATAGGTTCTATTAAATACGTGTGTACCTGAGCCATCATGTCATGCATATATGGTAAAAATTTGGTCTACTTCAAATGTATAACGTTGGATTAAACGATACCTCAATTTGAGGAAGCATTTTGGAAAAAAGTTGCATGAATTTCATTGTAATTTCTTTTAATGACCCTAAGGAAGTTCGAAAATATTCAGAATACTTCTCTTTTGTTTAGAATGTGTTCTGAATTAACTGATATCAACAAAAAATCTGTAATACATATAAATTATAAACAGTGCCTGAAAGAAAGAAATGTTGGTTTTTTACATAATATTGAACCAGAAAAGTACTCTGTTTCCTTAAAGGGTTTTCCGTCTCAACAAATGGCTGATAGTGGAACCTCGAATGTTTCGCTCACACCTCATCCACTGAGCCGAGGAAAATGCCTATTCGACAGCCAACAAAATGTCGCTTCCACTCCCGTCATCGCCTTTCAAAATAATTTCTTTGCTGCCCTCTGTCACTAAGGCTCAATATGTTGTGTCACTAAACCCCGACCCGCTACACAAAATTTAAGCAGTAGCTAGATTCTAAACCTACACACATGTGGTTTTAATGACCAAGCATAGACACTACCACTAGACCAAATTTTCTCTCAACATGACGTACAAATTCATATTTATAAGAAAGTATAGCGGTGTTACAGTCCTAGCACATGTTGGATAGCAGGGGCAGGAGGAATCAACTTGGGTAATTATATGACAAGAAAAATTCCAAAACCAGTAATATTAGCCTGTAACACAGTTTTCAGTAATGTTAGGCTGATTGTTGAATACCGTTGTCATTTTACCCGAGAGAGTACCGATAACTTAAACTTTTAGTGCTTGGGGTTACTTCACTACCTGATGACAATCTAGATGGGAAACAGAGACATAGGGATTGCTGCGGGAATGGAAACACAAGTGAAATATAAAGCATTACCCAAAAATACATAGCACTAACTCAAACAATTCGGTACATATATGATTGCAGTAAAAGTATTATTTTTATTAGTGTAAATCAGTATAAAAATTAGAAAGTAGTATCTTTCCAACACTTTTTTAATATTAATTGAACTCAAAACCTGATTATATGAGATATTTCCAGTTTTATCTCCAGCTATGAAGATGTTACGTGTCTTTTACCGCAGTGGTATATTACCACGCTTTGTCGAGACGGAGCCACATATTCCGCTTTTCGCAATGAAAGGACAGAAACCGCTATGGAATAACAGTTAGACACTAATAACACTGCGGAAGATCGTACCACATTCTTGCGAGTAATATCGGATTTTTCTTCTTTCTTCTTCTAACAGTTTCCAGAACGGAACTCTGCCTCGAAATCTGTCAGTAAACACAAAGAGATTCTGGTACGCCAGCAGCAAGAAGCAATCAATACCTTCACAGCATGATAACAGTGGTGGTCATGTCACCGATGACAGTGTTACTGAACCCGAGTTAATAAACATGGTTTTCCGAACTTCTTGTCCAAAGAAAACTAAGGAAATATTCCAGAAATCTAATCTAGAACAACTGCCAATACGACTATCTTAGACGCAGATATCCTCGCTGTAGTAAAGTAGCTTAAATCACTATATGAAGGCAAGACCTTTGGTGCAGATCGTATACCAGTTAGGTTCCTTTCACAGTCTGCTGACATAATTATGAATCCAGTCGTACCACCGCGGCAATATTCCATTTGCACGCAGTTTGATTAGAAGCCACTTGTAACGAACGATGTCACAAGCTGTCTGGAAATCTAAATAGACATCCCTTGTCGATGGCACTCAGTACTTTGTGAGAATAAAGAGCCAGTGGTGTTTCAGAAGAACGATATTTTCTGATTCTGTTCTATTTGTCGTCAAATCGTTTTCTTCGAGGTAATTCATAATATTCGAACACAGTATATATCCCAAAATCCGACTGCTGAAGGGAAGCCATCGAGTGAAAGAGAAGTAATATCCGACGTTCCTCAAGGTAGTGGCATAGGCCCTATGCTGCTCCTGATTAACGTAAACGATTTAGGATTCACACTGTGCAGCTTTCTAAGACTGTTTGTGGATGATACTATCACTTACTGTCTCGTAAAGTCACCAGGTGATCAACACCAATTTCAGAATGATTTAGATATGATAGATGTATGATGTGATTTAGATATGATAGATGTATGATGCGTAAAATGGCAGTGAACTGATAATGCAAAGTGTGAATTCATCCACATGTATACTAAAAGACGTCCGCTACATTTCGGTTACAGGATAACTCACACAAATTTAAAGCCTGTAAATTTAACTAAGTAAATTGTGATTACAACAAAGAATAACATAAATAGATTGTGATATTTTTTCAGAGCACTTAGAAAAAGCAGTACATCTAGTGAAGGGATTGCTTACATCACGCTCTCTTCTGTAGCACTGCCGTGCGGTTTAGGGTCCACATCAGAGTGTACTAGCGGAGGACACTGATTAAGTTCAAGAACAGTTCGTTTTGAATCATCGCAAAATAGGGGAAAGAATGCTAGTGTATGATTCACGAACGAGGGTGGCAGTCAGTTAGACAACGGTGTTTTTCGCTGCCGCAGGACATTGTCATGAAATTTCAATTACCAACTTCCTCCTCTGAATGCACGAATATTTCTTTGTCCGCAACCTACATACGGAAGAAATGAACATCGTAATAAAGTAAGGGAAATGAAAGCTCAAACAGAAAGAGTTAAATGTTCATTTTCCAGCAAGCCGTTCAATAGTGGAACGGTAGAGAAATTGTCTCAAGCTTGTTTGATGAACGCTCCCTCCCACGCACTTAATTGTGAATTGCAGAGTATTCATGTAGATGTAAATGTAAATGGTCTTCATTAATTACTACTATCCTCGTCTATAAAGCTGATTAAGTTCATACCAGAATGGTCGTTGCCTTAGAGTATTACGCTGTAAATGTATGCAGACGCCAACAACGCTGAAATTTTAGAAGGCTCGATGTTTCGTTACTTGTGAGATAAAAATTAAAATTCAAAAACCGCTTTTGGTTTCGTTACAGGTGTTGGTACTTACGTCCTAAGAATCATAAGATTTCTTGTGAGTAGCCGCAGAGAATCCCTAAAGTAAAGAAAGAAAAACTTAAATAGGACATGGAGCATTAGGAAAGATACAGGGGATCAGCAACTGAAATTGAATCTTGCAGCACCAAAGCTCTTTAATTCCGCAGAGCGCTTAAGCTCTTTCTTGTTCGACTTCAGGGGAAAACGTAGAAGGTAGTTGTGTGAGACACAATCTGATTGCAACGAGGTATTGCGCCTGACACTGGGTAACGATTCTAAGCCCTCTGAGACGGGGAGGGCCTATATTTCCTTCTACCGAAAGAAAATAGGTTGGAAAAATGTGCATTCGTACATTTGACTAGCGATACAAATGATTAAGGTTCTATAATTTTTCACTAGTTTTGAATGCCATCCACTGTTTGACAGTGAGGCTGCAGAGGGAGAGAGGTAATGACTTTTAAATATTAGTGGCTATGAGTGATGTAAAGCGCCAAAAGATGAGAATAATATCACTAACAGTAATGTGCCAGTATGCTTTATTTAAATGTGAATAGCAACCACATATATAAGAGTAGGCGAAAAAAGTTGTTTCTACTATTGAGAAAGAGATTCAGCGCCGAGTTAAATTTTTGCTTAAACATAAATGACGTGGTTACTGATGTCACAGTTGTATTATCGTTGTAACGGTGGGATCACAAAATGTACCAGACTGGAAAAAATTATATTTTTTACACAGTTGTCTCCAATTTTTTTATTTTTTTCCAGGTGGAGAATGAAATGTTTTGTGAACATAGTTGGAACATTTGCTATACATTGAACCTACTCAATGTAGCCTACATCACCTATGACGCATCTCGCCCAACCTTCTTTCCACGATAGAAATGCACTTTGGTAAAATTCTGGCGATTGATTTTTACACCATCGCTTGATACAGGAGATAAGGTCTTTCACACTATCAATTGTTTTACCGCGTAGTTGGGCCTTCAGACGACCAAAGAGGTAAAAATCAGACGGAGCGAATTCCGGACTGTAGGGAGGATGAGGAACAATTTTCCAACCCATTTTCCTGATTTTCTCCTGTGTCACAAAGGCTGTATGGAGTTTGCATTGTCATTGTGTAGTCTGATGGGCTGACACTGAAGCTGTGGTCTGTGGGTCTTGATGGCACGTCGCAGCTTCTCCAACGACAAACAGTAACTGTCTCGGTTAATTGTGAAGCCAGGTACCAAAAAGCCAATGAAAATGACACCACACTGATCCCAGAAGAAGGAGGCCATCACCTTTAGCCCTGCTGTTCGTGGAAGTCTTGGTTTCTTCTTCCGAGGTGAACCCGGACGACGCCACTCCATGGATTGGGCTTTGCTCTCAGGTTCGGACAAAAACAACCGTCTTTCATCCTGGATAATGACGCCGTCAAAACAATGTTTCCAATCTGAAGTAAGGGTCTTCATTAGACCCTCGCACACATTCTTCCTCATAGTTTTCATTTCTCTTGCCAGTAATCTAGGCACCTAACGTACACACATTTTTCTGTAGCCTAGAGACTGTACTAGTGATACTACACTACCCAATGACAAACGAGTCAGTTCAGCAAGCTGTGGTGTCGTCGCACATGTGTCATTTTGGATGATTTGATCAATAGTCTCACAACACTCACTACCGTCAATGGTCTTCCACATCGTGGATTGTCCAGTAGAGAGAAATCACCGACTTTAAACCTCTAAAACCACCGCAGGATACTGCTGCGGTCCACTGTGTCCTCCCCATCAACAGGGAGCCACGTCTTGTGAATCGATGTGGCACAGTCATCGCCGGTCTTGAAAAGGAACTAAAAATGGTGCAAATGGCTCTGAGCACTATGGGACTTAACATCTATGGCCATCAGTCCCCTAGAACTTAGAACTACTTAAACCTAACTAACCTAAGGACAGCACACAACACCAACCATCACGAGGCAGAGAAAATCCCTGACCCCGCCGGGAATCGAACCCGGGAACCCGAGCGTGGGAAGCGAGAACGCTACCGCACGACCACGAGATGCGAGCTGAAGAGGAACTCCATCACCGACCACTGTCGCAACCTGACATGTACTTCACGGTCCATTATGGCTCACCTGTTAGGAAAAGAAAACACTTTTGTATACCAACTTAAAGCTAAATGTTCCAAGTATGTTCACGAAAAATTTCATTCTACTTATGCAAAGAATAAAAGAAAATTACTGATGACTGTGCAAAACTTTATGAACGAGCTTTGTATATATATATACAGGGTGGTCCATTGATAGTGACCGGACCAAATATCTCACGAAATAAGCATCAAACGAAAAAACTACAAAGAACGAAACTTGTCTAGCTTGAAGGGGGAAATCAGATGGCACTATCGTTGGCCCACTAGATTACGCTGTCATAGATCAAACCGATTTCAACTGCGTTTTTTAAATAGGAACCCCCATTTTTATTACATATTCTTGTAGTACGAAAAGAAATATGAATGATTCAGATGGACCACTTTTTTCGCTTTGTGATAGATGACTCCGTAATAGTTAAGTACGTGGTATCATGTTGCATTCCGCCAGTGCGGACGGTATCTGCTTTGTGATACATTACCCATGTTAAAATGGACTATTTCAACAACATCTGTTCCCTTCCCGCCAACAAGAACCTCTTCATGCACACCCTTGCAACCCAACACATGGATGCCTTCCTCCTCAATAAAACCTTCCTCCAACCCCACCACACCGTCCACACTTCGCCCTACCTTCTCCACTGCTCCGATAATACCCTCCTGTTTGCACGTGGCCGAGTTGCCATTGGTCGCCACCGCCAGATCCCAGTTCGGCTCGAACCTCTCCTTCCCGACCCCACCGAACACCTGATCCTTAGTCTCTTCTTCTCTGGCCTTACCGTCACCTGCGCCACCATCTATGTCCGCCCTAACGCCCTATTCCTTTCGACTTCCTCTCCTACAGTGATCGTAGCTTCTCCACCTACCTGATCGCCGCCGACCTCAACATCCATAGCCGTTCCCCCACCCAGTTACGGCGGTGGCATCGGTTCCTCTCCACCCTCCAAGGCGACCTCGTCCCCATTCCCTAGCACACCCGCCCCGAATCCAACTCCACTCCCGATGTCATCCTCTCCTCCCCCAACGTCCTTGGCCGCATAGTGGTGGATGTCCTGGACCCCCTTGGTAGCGACCACCTCCCTGTCCTCCTCACCGTTTCAAATGGTCGTCGCCCCGCCCTGACCCTCGTAATGACCTTCCCCGAAAGTACGTCCGTGACTATTCCCGTGCCGACTGGAATGCCTACCGAGACACCCTCACCACCCGGGTCAAAGGCCACCCCTTCACCTACCACCACCCTGACGATGTTACCCATGCCGCCTCCTTTCTCCAGCAGACCTTGTCTGAGGCCGTGGAGGCCCGCGTCCCTACTGTCGCCATCCACTCCCATCGTCCTAACTTACCCCCACAGGCCGTCCTCCTCCTCCGTGAATCCGCCCGCCATCAGTGTCTCGGGTGTGCCGTAGTGTTTAGTATTCAGTGTTCACCGTCGCACTCCATCGTTCACCTGTGCCATCGACATCTTCAGTGTTTGTACGTCGTGTCAACAGTTTGTAGTGTGGATTATCGTCGAGTGTGAACGGCTCTGTGTTTGTCTTTATGTGTCTACTGTGTTATTACCCACCGTTATGTAACTTATGTGTATTCTTTCTGATGTTTCTTTGTCTATTCTATGGCTGAAGAGGAGCGTAACATGCTGCTGACAGCCTGCTTGTTTGTACGGGTTTAAAAATAACAATAAAGAAGAAAAATGGACTATTTTCCAATTGCGGAAAAGGTCGATATCGTGTTGATGCATGGATATAGTGATCAAAATGACGAACGGGCGTGTGCTATGTATGCTGCTCGGTATCCTGGACGACATTATCCAAGTGCCCGCACCGTTTGCCGGATAGTTACGTTATTTAAGTAAACAAGAAGTGTTCAGCCACATGTGAAACGTCAACCAAAACCTGGAACAAATGATGATGCCGAAGTAGGTGTTTTAGCAGCTGTCGCGGTTAATCTGCACATCAGTAGCAGACAAACTGCGAGAGAATCGGGGATTTCAAAAACGTCGGTGTTGAGTAAGTTACAGCAACATCGATTGCACCAGTACCATATTTCTGTGCACCAGGAATTGCATGGCGACGACTTTGAACATCGTGTACAGTTCTGCCACTGGGCACAAGAGAAATTACGGGACGATGACAGATTTTTTGCACGCGTTCTATTTAGCGACGATGCGTCATTCACCAACAGCGGTAATGTAAACCGGCATAGTATGCACTACTGGGCAACGGAATATCCACGATGGCAGCGACTGGAACATCAGCGACCTTGGCGGGATAATGTATGGTGCGGCATTATGGGAGGAAGGATAATTGGCCCCCATTTTATCGATGGCAATGTAACTGGTTCAATGTATGCTGATGTCCTACGTAATGTTCTACTGATGTTACTACAAGATGTTCCACTGCATGACAGAATGGCGATGTACTTCCAACATGATGGATGTCCGGCACATAGCTCGCGTGCGGTTGAAGCGGTACTTAATAGCATATTTCATGACAGGTGGATTGGTCGTCGGAGCACAATACCATGGCCCGCACGTTCACTGGATCTGACGTCCCCGGATTTCTTTCTGTGGGGAAAGTCAAAGGTTCAGAAATGGCTCTGAGCACTATAGGACTTAATATCTGAGGTCATCAGTCCCCTAGAATTTAGAACTACTTAAACCTAACTAACCTAAGGACATCACACACATCCATGCCCGAGGCAGAATTCGAACCTGCGACCGTAGATTTTAAGGTTATTTGCCATAGTGTTCCACCGACAACGCCTGACAACATGCGTCAGCGCATTGTCAATGCATGTACGAACATTATGGAAGGCGAACTACTCGCTGTTGAGAGGAATGTCGTTACACGTATTGCCAAATGCATTGAGGTTGACGGACATCATTTTGAGCATTTATTGCATTAATGTGATAATTACAGGTATTCATGCTGTAGCAGCATGCGTTCTCGGAAATGATAAGTTTTCAAAGATACATGTGTCACATTGGAAATGTTCGAATGTACCTATATTCTGTACTGCAATTTAAAAAACCTACCTGTAACCAATTGTTCGTTTAAAATTGTGAGCAATATGTGTGTGACTATTACAGCGCCATCTATCACAAACCGAAAAAAATGGTCCAACTAAAACATTCATATTTCTTTACGTACTACACGAATGTGTAATAAAAATGGGCGTTTCTATTTAAAAAACGGAGTTGATATCCATTTGACCTATGGCAGAGCCATCTAGCGGGACAACCATAGCACCATCTGGTTTCTCCGTTTAGGGTAGACAAGTTTCGTTCTTTGTAGTTTTTTCGTTTGACACTTATTTGGTGAGATTTTTGGCCCGGTCACGATCAATGGACGTATATTTAAAGTGAATTTGAAGTCATTTGATACCTTACCTGACAGCAATAATCTGACACTATTCCTTTTGTCAGATTAAGCGAAGGGGTTCCGAATAAATCACATTGCCGTCTATTAATTGTTGTCGCTGTGTGTATTAATTAGTCAGTAATTCGTGCATCACATGAAACTTCGCTTGGGCATACCTTCAACCTTTTTTTAAAAAAGTTGTTTAATGGCTACCCCTATTTTCAGTCTTACCAGTGAAAATAATCTTTCATGCTCCCACTGAACTTCCCCCTTGAAATCATCTCAATGATGTGGGTAAAATATTGGAATCATTTTCCTAAAAATGTGCAGGTTCAGTATCTTATATTTCTTTCTCTACAGCGCAGATGGGAGAGGACGAAATATTCCAGTACACTTTATTTTAGTGCCTGTGCAGTGTTGAGTATTTGCTTCTTACTGCAGGGTGTCCAGGAAGTAAGGAAGAATTGGAATTTTGCATCATTTTGTTTCATGACTGTTGGCAGCCATTGTGTTCCCATGTTTCTTATCTGGACCTTTCCATTAGTAGCCTGATATGTTTTGTGTGGTGAGCATTGTCCTTTGATGTTTCTCTTTGTCGTGGAGCGTTTGACAACTGAGCAACGTATCAAAGTGATAAAAAGTTATTACAACAACAGTGAAAATTCCACAGCAACCATTCGTGAATTTCGTGTGACACTTGGAAGTAATACTACTCCAACCGAATCATTATTTCGGAAGTTGATCCGGAAGTTTGAGACTACGGGTGCTTATTCGAACACAAATGAAACTGTACGAACACAAGAAAACATTGCTGTCGTGTGTGACAATGTGACCATAAGCCCTAGAAAATTGGTTCCTCAACGAACTCAACAAGTGAATTCATCACTGCATGAAATACTTTCAAAAGATCTGTAAATGCATGCGTTCAAGATTCAACTTACACAGCAATTGAAGCCTGCAGATCGTGGAAAGGGACATCGGTTTGCTCAACAGGTCCTGCATTGACAAGCGGAGAACGAAAACTCCACAAAAATAATAATTTTCTGAGATGAGGCACACTTCCATCCCAGTGGGTACTCAGTAAGCCAAACTGCAGAATTTGTAGTAACGAAAAATCCACAAGTGACTATGAAAGATGAGATGCATTCACAACGAACGTCTGTGTGGTGTGGTTGCTGAGGACGAGGAGCGATCGGCTGGTAACTTTTTGAAAATGATGAAGGAGCTGCCGTAACTGTGAACGGCATCCGTTACCGAAACATGCTTTTTGACTGGTTTTTCCGTGGTATTGATGAAAATGACTATTTTTGGTTTCAACAGGAAGGTGCGACATATTACAAATCCCGTGAAACTATTGCTCTGTTGAATGACAAGTTTCCTCAATAAATTATTTCTTTGTTTGGCAACCAGGAGTGGCCAGCCACATCCGATGATCTTACGCATTGTGACTTTTTTGTGGGGATTTGTGATATCAGAAGTGTACTTGAAGAAACCACAAACAATACACCAATTGAAGGATGAAATTAAAAGAGTGACCAACAGCATCCAACCAGATGTTTGTGAACATCGAGAACTTTAATGAACACATTGCTCGTTCCCGCGCCGTCATAGGAAGGCTACAATTTTTCATACATAAGTGGGAGAAGTTATGTAATGTGGTTGTAAAACGACATGACATTTCAACCAATTTTTTATGTTCTATAACACTTCAATATTCGTCCCTACTTCCCAGACACCCTCTACAAATAGCTCGAGGTTCTGATGGACTCGTGACCCTTTTTGGGAATGTGGTAAGTGCTTGATAAGGATATTGACAAAATTACGTGGGATATAACACACAGCAGAGATAAAATTAATTTTTTGTTGATTAAAGCGTATTTCATACGACCTACGTGCCTGAGGTTGTTTTGAGGGTTTTGTTTCACAAATGAATTTGTAATCTTATACCACACCTTATATTCGATGTAAAACAGGTAAAGAAACTTGAAAACATACGTTCTGTAAGATTCCAAGTTATCCCCAGTAAGGAAAATTGAAAGATTAATTATTTATTACTTTACACCTGCACAGAAGTATTAAACAATTAAGAAATGTTTGCTAAAAGTTTCATAACACTAATGCGTAAAATGCGTAGTAACCTCTCAGCATGCAGTTATAATCTGGTACAGCTTCTTTGTTTCGAAATTATTACGTTCAAAATTTTAAGACTGTTTGCTCGGACATGAAATAGTAGCAAATGGTACTGACAACACAATCAGTTTAACGAGGTGTATATAATATTCAGTATTTTCATCGTTGTGGTACAAGGACTAGTACTTACATTCGAGCCGGCCGCTGTGACCGAGCGGTTCTAGGCGCTTCAGTCTGGAACCGCGCGATCACTACGGTCGCCGGTTCGAATCCTGCCTCGGGCACGGTTGTGTGTGTTGCCCTTAGGTTAGTTACGTTTAAGCAGTTCTAAGTTCTAGGGGACTGATGACCATAGATGTTAAGTCCCATAGTGCTCAGACCCATTTTTTGTGATAAAGTTTTCACTGCACGCCGTGTAGTCGGTCACTCCTACAGGGTGTTTATAATTAAACCTTCAGTAATTGATCCAGTGTAGACGGAAAACTATTTGGCACATGGGTACCCAACTATAAAGAAATGATTTTCAGATTGTGTGCTAGAAGATTTGCCTTGTTAGTAGCGGTAGTGTCGTACTTTCCGTTAGGCGCCGATACCGATACAGCGACGTAGGGTTGAAACGCAACCGTTAGTGTTCATTACAGCTGCAGATGGTCAACATGGGTCTGGACAATGTCAGCAGCCCTTTTGTCGTGAAGCTGTTTTATCAAAACAACAGCAGTAATGCTGCTCCTCTTCGCGAGTATTGACGCCTTAAAAAAATACGGAGGTATCTTCTTTCCACACCAGGGTTGAATTACTTGATTCGGAAGTTCGAATTAATGGGCGATTTTGGTATTACTTCTGGTAGAAGCTGACAATCAATTGTGCCATATACTGCTGAAGAGGTTACTGTTGCCATGGCTGAAAATGCTGGACGCAATGTGCGATCTTCAAGCAGTGCACAAAGTGTGTCACAACAGCTGAACATTCCATGGTTCACCATTTGAAAAGTACTGCAAGTAATTGTGAAATGCTCTCTCTAGCGTCGTATAGCAGTAGTGCGCCTGATGGACCGGCAGCCCGGCAGACGGAGGAACATCGCACAGATACGCACCGCCAAGGAGTCACCTCCAGGAAACCACCCGCCAGTGTGTGTCACATCCAAAGCGATAGACGGCGAGACAAGGGGTCCTCCTCGCTGACGAACTACTTCGCTCCACCGAGTCACGTGCTCGTGTAAGTAGGTCCAGAAGTATACCTTCACGCACCTCCTAGTTATATCGGCGCAGCTCAATTCAAAGGCAGTTCATCTCCGACGCTCTGGGCCAACTTACGTGTCGGCTAGTATTAGCTCTTCAATCTGAGCTCGGTCGGATACACTGCAGCGGGACTTGTAACCTGTCCTACGTCGCCTCCGGGAAGTATCTTTGACCCGCTGCTGCAGAGCATGTAGTCCTTCCTTCCAGTGGTTGACTTCATTTGAATAGTGTTTAAGTCCCTTCGTTTAAGTTACTTGTTGTTTTCTAGCCGAAGGCCTACCGATTTCTTTGAGAGTTTTTAATTAAGTTTGTAAGATGAAGACAGTGTTGGCTTAGCTAAAATCCTGTTGAGTTGTGATAAACCTTTCTCTCACGGATCTGGAACGTGTAATTTCTCAGGCATCTCACTAAGTGAGACATAGCATTTACATCTACATCCACACCCCGCAAGCCACCTGAAGGTGTGTGGCGGAGGGTACCTTGAGTACCTTTATCGGTTGTCCCTTCTATTCCAGTCTCGTATTGTTCGCGGAAAGAAAGATTGTCGGTATGCCTCTGTGTGGGCTCTAATCTCTCTGGTTTTATCCTCATGGTCTCTTGCCGAGATATACCTAGGAGGGAGCAATATACTGCTTCAATCCTCGGTGAAGGTATGTTCTCGAAACTTCAACAAAAGCCCGTACCGAGCTACTGAGCGTCTCTCTTGAAGAGTCTTCCACTGGAGTTTATCTGTCATATCCGTAACGCTTTCGTGATTACTAAATGATCCTGTAACGAAGCACGCTGCTCTCCGTTGGATCTTCTCTATCTCTTCTATCAACCCTATCTGATACGGATCCCACACCGGTGAGCAATATTCAAACAGTGGGCGAACAAGAGTACTGTAAGCTACTTCCTTTGTTTTCGGATTGCATTTCCTTAGGATTCTTCCATTGAATCTCAGTCTGGCATCTGATTTACCGGCGATTTATTTTATATGGTCATTCCATTTTAAATCACTCCTAATTCCTGCTCCCAGATAATGTATGGAACTAACTTCTTCCAGTTGCTGACCTGCTGTATTGTAGCTAAATGATAAAGGATCCTGTGGGTTTTAAGGATCCAGATGATCGTCATAACTTTTTTCACCTACAAAGTAAACCTGATACACAATTAACAAATGTTACCCTCCCACGTGGCCATTCAAATTTGTTTCTTTCAATGGTTCATTCATTAGTTCTCTTCCGAACTTTCTTACAAATGTTTTCACAAAGTTCCTTTCCGTGACGATCACTCGTTTTCTAAAAAGGTTCTCTCAAGCAGAGAAAGTCTTAAGTGTAACCACCCTGTACATTAGTTTCGGGGGTAGTGGAAGCAACTTTACTTTTTCAAATAAATACCTAATACTCTGTGTTGCTATTACCACATATGTCCAATAGTCAGATCCATCTGCGTTTCACATTCCAAACTCCAATAAGTAGTTTACGACAAATTACAATACTCGGAAATTAGGAAATACATGAACATGGAATCGATCGTGTCTTATGCAAAATTCGTGTTTTCGTGTCGTGATAGGGAAATACCCGTCGTCGCTCAACCGTGATTCTGGTATACACGGAGGTGACAATAGTCGAGGGGTACTTCCTAATATCATGTCGGACCTCCTTTCACCTGGAGTAGTACAGCAGTTCAACGTGGCATGGTCTCAACAAGTCCTTGGAAGTATACTATACAACTTTTAAGCCCTGCTGCCTCTATAGCCATTCATAATTGAGAAAGTGTTGCAGGTGGAGGATTTTGTACACGAACTGGTCGCTCAATTATACCCCATAAATGATCGATGGGAGTCGCATCGGGCGGACTGGGTGGCCAGATAAATCTCTTGAACTGTCCACAATGTTCTGAAATGGCGCACTGTCTTCCAAGAACATTAAATCTATGTTTGGGAACTTGAAGTCCATGAAAGGCTGAAAATAGTCTCCAAGTAACCGAACACAAACATTTTTAGTCACTAATCGGCTCAGTTGGACCAAAGGACACAGTCCATTCCACGTAAACACAGCCCACACCATTATGGAAACACTGCGAGGTTGCACAGTGCGTTGTTGACAATTTGGGTCCATGGTTTCGTGAGGTATGCGTCACACTCGAACGCGAACTCTATCATCAGCTCTTACCAACTGAAATGGGGACTCATCTGACCAGCCCACGTTTCACTAGTCGTCTAGGATGTGAAGGATACGGCCACGATCCCAGGAGAAGTACTGCAGGCGATGTCTTGCTGTTATCAAACGCTCTCTGCTGCCGTAGCCCATTAACACCAAATTACGCTACACTGTGCTGACGGATACGTTAGTTGTACTTAATATATTGGTTTCTGGCATTACTTAAAACAGTCAGGAGCTCGTGGTCTCGCGGTCGGTTTCTCGCTTCCAGAGCACTGGGTTCTGGGTTCGATTCCAGGCGGAGTCAGAGATTTTCACCTGCCTCGAGATGACTGGGTGTTTGTGTTGTCCTCATCATTTCATCACCATTCTTGAAACTGGCGAGATTGGACTGAGCAGAGTTTGGGAATCTGTATGGGCGCTGATAACCGCGCAGTTGAGCACCCCACAAACCAAACATCATCATCACCAAATATCATTACTTAAAGCAGTGTTGCTTTTCTATGCGCACTGACAAATCTATGGAAATGCCGCTGCTCCCGGTCGTTAAGTGGAAGCCGCGGCCACTGCGCTGTCCGTGGTGAGAGGTAATGTCTGAAATTTGGTATTTCCGGCTCACTCTTGGCACTATGGGTCTCAGAGTATTGAATTCCCTAGCGATTTCCGAAATCTAATATGCGCCTGGCTCCAACTATCATTCCGCGTTCAAAGTCTGTTAATTCCCTTTTGCGGTCGTAGTCACGTCGGGAATCTTTCCACATGACTCACCTGAGTACAAGTGACAGCTTCGCCGATGCACTGCCCTTTTCTATCTTGCGTACGCGACACTTACGCCATCTGCATGTGTGCATATCGGTATACTATGACTTTTGTCATCCCATGACTTTTGTCATCCCATGACTTTTGTTACCTCAGTTTAAAATTGACACATATGAAATAAAGCTTTTGTTACGTCCGGGTACTTCACGAGTATCGATCTCTGATGCCTCTTTGTGGAGAAAGGCGAAGGAACGTCCAATAAATAGTTCGATTTTATGCATAACTATATCGCGACAGTGTCCAAAGGGAATGACGAGCAGCGAAGGTACATAAAACTTTTTATTGGAATAGCTCTGGATTGTTACGACTTAGGCTAAATTACATTCATCCCAGTATACTAGGATATACACTCCTGGAAATGGAAAAAAGAACACATTGACACCGGTGTGCCAGACCCACCATACTTGCTCCGGACACTGCGAGAGGGCTGTACAAGCAATGATCACACGCACGGCACAGCGGACACACCAGGAACCGCGGTGTTGGCCGTCGAATGGCGCTAGCTGCGCAGCATTTGTGCACCGCCGCCGTCAGTGTCAGCCAGTTTGCCGTGGCATACGGAGCTCCATCGCAGTCTTTAACACTGGTAGCATGCCGCGACAGCGTGGACGTGAACCGTATGTGCAGTTGACGGACTTTGAGCGAGGGCGTATAGTGGGCATGCGGGAGGCCGGGTGGACGTACCGCCGAATTGCTCAACACGTGGGGCGTGAGGTCTCCACAGTACATCGATGTTGTCGCCAGTGGTCGGCGGAAGGTGCACGTGCCCGTCGACCTGGGACCGGACCGCAGCGACGCACGGATGCACGCCAAGACCGTAGGATCCTATGCAGTGCCGTAGGGGACCGCACCGCCACTTCCCAGCAAATTAGGGACACTGTTGCTCCTGGGGTATCGGCGAGGACCATTCGCAACCGTCTCCATGAAGCTGGGCTACGGTCCCGCACACCGTTAGGCCGTCTTCCGCTCACACCCCAACATCGTGCAGCCCGCCTCCAGTGGTGTCGCGACAGGCGTGAATGGAGGGACGAATGGAGACGTGTCGTCTTCAGCGATGAGAGTCGCTTCTGCCTTGGTGCCAATGATCGTCGTATGCGTGTTTGGCGCCGTGCAGGTGAGCGCCACAATCAGGACTGCATACGACCGAGGCACACAGGGCCAACACCCGGCATCATGGTCTGGGGAGCCATCTCCTACACTGGCCGTACACCACTGGTGATCGTCGAGGGGACACTGAATAGTGCACGGTACATCCAAACCGTCACCGAACCCATCGTTCTACCATTCCTAGACCGGCAAGGGAACTTGCTGTTCCAACAGGACAATGCACGTCCGCATGTATCCCGTGCCACCCAACGTGCTCTAGAAGGCGTAAGTCAACTACCCTGGCCAGCAAGATCTCCGGATCTGTCCCCCATTGAGCATGTTTGGGACTGGATGAAGCGTCGTCTCACGCGGTCTGCACGTCCAGCACGAACGCTGGTCCAACTGAGGCGCCAGGTGGAAATGGCATGGCAAGCCGTTATACAGGACTACATCCAGCATCTCTACGATCGTCTCCATGGGAGAATAGCAGCCTGCATTGCTGCGAAAGGTGGATATACACTGTACTAGTGCCGACATTGTGCATGCTCTGTTGCCTGTGTCTATGTGCCTGTGGTTCTATCAGTGTGATCATGTGATGTATCTAACCCCAGGAATGTGTCAATAAAGTTTCCCCTTCCTGGGACAATGAATTCACGGTGTTCTTATTTCGATTTCCAGGAGTGTATAATGGTGTGTGTATTCTTATGATTTTGCCACTCCAGACAAGACCGTTAGACCATCAACGCAGTAGTTGAATGGTAGCAAGGTCTTCTTCTGTGTGTCCTGACTACTGTGGAGTAAGCGAACTTTCTGTTTTTCATTTCATTTGGTTATATTTTGTCGGGCCGTTATATAGTGAATTACAAGTAGGTCTTTTGTTATGATCTACTACTTCCATTATCTTTCAGGTTGTGATTACAGCCGGACGGAGTGGCCGAGCGGTTGTAGGCGCTACAGTCTGAAACCGCGCGACTGCTGCGGACGCAGGTTCGAATCCTGCCTTGGGCATGGATGTGTGTGAAGTCCTTAGGTTAGTTAGGTTTAAGTAGTTCCAAGTTCTAGGGGACTTATGGCCTCAGCAGTTGAGTCCTATCGTGCTCAGAGCCATTTGAACCATTTTTTGTGATTACATTGTCAAAATATTTCAATTTCTTGTCTTGATGTGATGAGTTTTGAGTACAAATGCCTTCTGTGACTGCCATTTTCTCTCGTAACATCATCGTGCAGTCTCCTGAAAACTGCCTGAAAGGCGAAACGCGTGTGTCTTACTACTGCTGTGCTGTGTGAAAGTCCCTTAGTAACAGATGTGCCGGCTTCAAGCACACGATTCTCGACAAGCTACACTGGCTGTGTGTGTTTGAGAGTCAACTGCATGTCCCTGAACTATAGTACCTTTGCAGGAATAAGTGTTCCGGTAATGTTGATGTAGAGTTCATCATCGGATAGAGCTGATGGTGACGACCCAGAATATTCCATCGCGATTTCTGTCATTCACCGTTGTTGTGTTCACACAGTCACTATCTGTGTTGTCAGAGCCCGTAGACTAGTGTTGTCAGACTCCTTAGACTAGTGAGCTTAAAAAGATAATAAAACGTTTCTTATACTATCCTTAAAACAACATGAATGGACATAGGATAAAATAACATACAATGGACGATCCATTAACGTTGTAGAAGCCTTAAAAGTAGGTGTTGATTGACCACTAACAATAGAGAGAGAGAATCAGTGCTTCTGAGAAATCTTAAAACACGTGAAAGCCTTTGATGTGGATCCCACACATACGCAGAAATATACACATATACTCATTCAGGTACACATCCTCAATGTTCGAAGATGCTGTATGAACTGAAATACACGTGAAAAACTTTCGCTTGATGCGTCACTTTGAATCTAATACAGCTCTATGAAACTACGATCATACGCAGAAGAACTGCTACAGTCCAGTGCAAAAGATAAGAGAATGAATAACAAAGAAAGACGAACAGAAATGACATTATTGTTCAAACGCACCAATTACGGTGAAATTACCTCTCTTTTCTGATGGTTCCCTAGAGACTACAAAAGGCGGGACAGTGTTGTTGTGTGATCACCACGGACGGCAGTGGGTGCGCTGTGACATTCTCCCTTGCTGGCCAGAAGGTTGGCGAAGATTCCTTCTGGTAGCGTATTGGGGAAGAAGTAAGGTGACACAATAACGTTGTCCGATGAGTGGCGGTACGACCATGCAGTACTATGCCTCTCCACACCATAATACCTAGGCTATTAAAATGATCATATTCGAAAATGTTCTTGGGAGCATTATGTGTGCCCACCTCCTATTAGCAGGCCGCTGTGGTCGAGAGGTTCTGGGCGCTTCAGTCTGGAACCGCGCGACCGCTACGGTGGCAGGTTCGAATCTTGCCTCGGGCATGGATGTGTGTGATGTCGTTAGATTAGTTAGGTTTAAGTAGTTCTAAATTGTAGAGGATTGCTGACCTCAGATGTTAAGTCCCATAGTGCTCAGAGAATGTTTGAACCACCTCTCATTTCTGTTGGTGTCATTGTGTATTTCTTTAAATTACCTTCTTTACTACACTGTTTCAGTTCTTTCTCTGAATGGTCAAAGTTTCATCGGGCTATGTTACTTCCAGGTGGCATAGCATATGGAAGTTGCTTTCGACCTTAAGTTTCGCTCACCAGCTTAATAAAAATTAGGTGGTCAAAGAAACTAGCTAAAATGATTTCTTGTTCAATTCTTGTAGCTGGCTGATTACTGTTACAAAAATTTGAAACATTCAGTAACTCATTTTCAGTTCAGTTGTAATGTTTTAGGATTTAATCGTTTCAACTGACAAAATTTTGAAATCATTGTTACAACGGTGTACGTCTCATTTTTTTATTTTTTTGGTCTTCTGACTGGTTGGCTGCAACCCGCCACGAATTTCTCTCCTGTGCCAACCACTTCTTCTCATAGTAGCACTTGCAACCTATGTCCTCAGTTATTAGCTGGATGTATTCCAATCTCTGTCTTCCTCTACAGTCTTCGACCTCTACAGCTCCCTCTAGTACCGTGGAAGTCATTCCCTCATGTATTAACAGATGTCCTATCATCCTTGAGCCTTCTCCTTATTAGTGTTTTCCACATGTTACTTTCCTATCACATTCTGCGCAGAACCTCCTCATTCCTTATCAGTTTACCCAATTTTCAACATCGTCTGTAACTCCACATCTCAAATGCTTCTCTTGTCTTCTGTTCCTGTTTTCACACAGTCCATGTTCCACTGCTATACAATGCTGAACTCCAGAAGTACATTATCAGAAATTTCTTCCTCAAATTAAGGCAGATATTTGATATACGTAGACTTCTCTTGGCCAGGAATGCGCTTTTCGCCATTGCTAGTCTGCTTTTGAAGTCCTCCTTGCTCCATCCGTCATTGGTTATTTTACTGCCTAGGTAGCAGAATTTCTTAACTTCATCTACTTCGTGACCATCAACCCTGATGTTAAGTTTCTCGCTGTTCTCATTTCTACTTCTTCTCATTACCTTCGTCTTTCTTCTATTTACGCTCAGTCCATACTCTGCACTCATTAGATTGTTCATTCCGTTCAGCAGAGCATGTAATTCTTCTTAACTTTCAATCAAGATAGCAATGTCATAAGCGAATCGTATGATTGATATCCTTTCACCTTGAATTTTAATTCCACTCCTGAACCGTTCCTTCATTTCCATCATTGCTTACTTGATGTACATATTGAACACTAAGGGCAAAAGGCTACATCCTTATCTTACACGCTTTTTAAAACGAGCACTTCGTTCTTGGTTGTCCACCCATATTAGTCCCTCTTGGCTGTTGTACATATTTTACATGACTCGTCTCTCCCCGTAGCTAACCCCGACTTTTTTCAGAATTTCGGGCATCTTGCACCGTTAGGCAATGTCGAACGCTTTTTCCAGGCCGAAAAATCCAGTATCCAGTGAATGTGTCTTGATTTTTCTGTATTCTTCCTTCCATTATTAACCGTAACATCAGAAATGCCTCTCTTATGCCTTTAACTTTCCTAAAGCCGAACTGATCGTCATCTAGCGCGTCCTAAATTTTCCTTTTATTTCATCTGTACATTATTTTTGCAAACAACTTGGATGCATGATATATTAAACTGATTGTGTGATAATTCTCGCACTTGCCAGCTATTGTCATCTTCTGAATTTTGTGGATCATGCCAGTCCGACAGTCAGATCATACATCGCCAGACTCATAATATCTACACCAGCGTGAATAGTCGTTTTGTTGCCACTTTCCCCAATGATTTTCGAAATTTTGAAGAAATGTTATCTATCTCTTCTTCCTTATTTGATCGTAAGTAATTCTAATACTGGTTCCCCTATCTCTTCCACAACGAATGTTTTTTCTTCTATCACATCAGATATATCTTCTCCCTCATAGAGGCTTTCAGTGTATTCTTTCTACCTATCCGCTCTCTCCTCTGGAATTTACGGTGGAATTCCCTTTGCGCCCTTAATGTTTTCACCCTTGCCTTTAATATCATTGAAGGTTGTTTTGACTTTCCTGTAAGCTGAGTCTGTCCTTCCGAAAATCATTTCTTTTTTTATGTCTTCACATTTTTACTGCAGCCATTTTGTCTTAGCTTCCTTGCAATTCCTATTTATTTCATTCCTCAGCTACTTGTACTTCTGTATTCCTGAGTTTCCCGGAACATTTTTGTACTTCACCCTTTCATCGATCAATTGAAGTATTTCTTGTTAGCCATGATTTGTTCGCCATTACTTTCTTTGTACCTACGTTTTCCTTCCCACTTCTATGATGGCCCCTTTCAGTGATGTCCATTCCTCTCCAACTGTACTGCCTACTAAGCTTTTCCTTATTGCTGTATCTATAACCTTAGAGAAGTTCAATCGTATCTCATCATTCCTTAGTACTTCCGTATCCTACTTCTTTGCGTATTGATTCTTTCTGACTAATGTCTTAAACTTCAGCCTAATCTTCATCACCACTACTCGTATATTATGACCTGAGTCTACATCTGCTTCTGGGTACACCTTACAATCCAGTATCTGTTGTCTAAATCTCTTTCTGTCCATGATGTAATATAATAGAAATCTTACCGTGTCACCTGGCCTTCTCCTTTTATGATTCTTGAACAGAGTATTCAGTATTACTGCCTGAAACTTGATACAGAACGCAATTAGTCTTTCACTTTTCTCATTCCTTGTACCAAGCCCATTTTCTACTGTAAACTTTTCTTCTATTGCTTCCCCTACAACTGCATTGCTGTTCCACATGACTATTAGATTTTGGTCCCACTTTACATACTGTATTACCCTTTCAATATCCTCATACACTTTCTCTATCTCTTAATCTTCAGCTTGCTATCTCAGCATGTGGACTATTGTTGTCGGTGTTGGTTTGCTTTCGATTCCGATAAGAACAATTCTGTCACTGAACTGTTCACAGTAAAACCCTCTCTGCCCTACCTTCCTTTTCATAACGAATCCTACTCGCGTTATACCATTTTCTGCTGCTTTTTATATTACCCTGTACTCGTATGACCAGAAATCCTTGTCTCCTGCCCACTTCACTTCACTGACCCCTATTATATTTAGATTGAGCCTTTGAATTTCCATTTTCAGGTTTTCTAGTTTCCCTACAACGTTCAAGCTTCTGACATTGAACACCCCGACTAGTAGAACGTTATCCTTTCGTTGATTATTCAATATTTTTCTCATGGTAACCAACCCCTTGGAAGTCCCCTTCCGGGGATGCGAAGGGGGGACTATTCCGGAATCTTTTGTCAATGGAGAGATCATCATGACACCTCTTCAGTCAGAGGTCACATGTTCTGTGAATACAAGATATGTGTCTTTAATGCAGTGGTTTCCATTGACTTCTGCATCCTCATGCCGTTGATCATTTTTGATTCTTCCGCCTTTAGGGGCAGTTCCCCATCGCTGGGACAAGAGAGTGCCCTGAACATCTCTCCGCTCCTCCGCCCTGTTTGACAAGACCGTTGGCAGAATGAGGATGAATTCTTATGCCGGAAGTCTTCGGCCGCCAATGCTGATTATTATTAATCAAAATTTAAGCAGCGGCAGGATTCGAACCCTGGACTGAAGATGTTTTTATATGAATAAAAACGCTACCATTTTCTCCCCTATAGACCAAGGGTACGTCTAATAGCCACCTAACATAGAGCTCCAGTGTCTGGGCACTTGCCGAGCTGTCTGCTTATTCGTAAATAAAATATTAACTAAAGTGTGTGGTGCTCTCGATGGTACGACACAGAGAATGTTCTTCGGTGGCTCCTCCCCTGGAGAAAAAACACATGTGTCGGGATGCTGTGTCTGATATGGAGGTGTGGTCACGCGGCTTCTTTGATGGAAGGAAATGTGTAACCGTCCTGTTATGGGATTCACCAATCGCAGTATGTTGTCTGACACTTCCAGCTACTCTTTCTCCCAACGGTACAGTAACTGTTCCCTGAAAGGTGTGGTCACTGTATATAAGGATGCTGTAGATTTGTGCAGGGCACTTCAAAAGCTGCTACATCCACCAGTTCGTTAAATGAAATTTCCACACGTCCCGGTGGCCTGGAGTATTCTGTACAGTTACGCTACCGCCCATGGAACAGGCTTTCGCAAACTATACAGGGTGGTCCATTGATCGTGACCGAGCCGAATATCTCACGAAATAAACGTCAAACGAAAAAATTACAAAGAACGAAACTTGTCTCGCTTGAAGGGGGAAACCAGATGACGCTACAGTCCGCCCGCTAGATGACGCTGCCATATATCAAACGGATATCAACTGCGTTTTTTTAAATAGCAACCCCATTTTTATTGCATATTCGTGTAGTACGTAAAGAAACATGAACGTTTTAGTTGGACCACTTGTTCCGCTTTGTGATAGATGGCGCTGTAATAGTCACAAACATATGGCTCACAATTTTAGACGAACTGTTGGTAAGACGTAGGTTTTTTAAAATTAAAATACAGAATGTAGGTACTTTTGAACATTTTATTTCGGTTGTTCCAATGTGATACATGTACCTTTGTGAACTTATCATATATGAGAACGCAGGCTGTTACAGAGTGATTACCTGTAAATACCGCATTAATGCAATAAATGCTCAAAATGATGTCCGCCAACCTCAATGCATTTGGCAATACGTGTAACGACATTCCTCTCAACAGCGAGTAGTTCGCCTTCCGTAATGTTCGGACATGCATTGACAATGCACTGACGCATGTTGTCAGGCGTTGTCGGTGGATCACGATAGCAAATATCTTTCAACTTTCCCTACAGAATGAAATCCGGGGACGTCAGATCCGGTGAACGTGCGGGCCATGGTATGGTCCTTCGACGACCAATCCACCTGTCATGAAATATGCAATTCAGTACCGCTTCAACCGCACGCGAGCTATATGCCGTTCATCCATCATGTTGGAATTACATCGCCATTCTGTCATGCAGTGAAACATCTTGTAGTAACATCGGTAGAGTATTACGTAGGAAATCAGCATACATTGCACCATTTAGATTGCCATCGAAAAAATGGGGGCCAGTTATCCTTTCTCCCATAATGCCGCAGCATACATTAACGCACCTAGGTCCCTGATGTTCAACTTGTCGCAGCCATCGTGGATTTTCCGTTGCCCAGTAGTCCATATTATGCCGGTTTACGTTACCGATGTTGGTGAATGACGCTTCATCACTAAATAGAACGCGTGCAAAAAATCTGTCATCGTCCCGTAATTTCTCTTGTGCCCAGTGGCAGAACTGTACACTACGTTCAAAGTCGTCGCCATGCAATTCCTGGTGCATACAAACATGGTACGGGTGCAATCGATGATGATATAGTATTCTCAACACCGACATTTTTGAGATTCCCGATTCTAGCGCAGTTTGTCTGCTACTGATGTGCAGATTAGCCGCGATAGGAGCTAAAACACCTACTTGGGCATCATTACTTGTTGCAGGTCGTGGTTGACATTTAACATGTGGGTGAACACTTCCTGTTTCCTTAAATAACGTAACTATCCGGCGAACGGTCCGGAAACTTGGATAATGTCGTCCAGGATACCGAGCAGCATACATAGCACACGCCCGTTGGGCATTTTGATCACAACAGCCATACATCAACACAATTTTTCAGTGTAAGTGTTATTCATGTTCGCAAAGCACATTACCATTTGTCAACACTCAAAATGAGTGCTATAAAATATTTCCCCCTACTTATTAATTCCACTTAATATACATCAAAAATGATAGGTTAACATCTATACATTCATATGTCCTGTAATGTAGGCAGACAGCAACGGTGAGACAGAGAGAGAGAGAGAGAGAGAGAGAGAGAGAGAGAGAGAGAGATAGAGAGACATGTTCCATGCCATTGATCCATTGGCGTTCAGAAACGGATTAACAGAAAGAAATGGATACTATAACTCACAAGTGCTCATCAGTTAGAATGAGTATGAAAGAATATTGAATACCCACTGCAAATCAAAGAAACACACAAGTAATTCTGAAACTCGTATGAAAAGTGAATTAGACTCACTGATAAAACCTACAGAAGGCATCGATCTAATCCACGTATCCCAAGCAGAATTCTGAGACTTCTTGTTTCAGAACAAGCTGACTGAAATGAAGCTTTGCGGCCAGTGCTCTAAATGGCTCCTGATGGTTGCTGAAGCAACCGAGAATAGCCACGCTTTACGGTACAGAGATAACACGCACTAGCAACTCGAACACAACAACGATACCAAGCTTTGATAATTGGCATACATGGGGCATGCTTGTACACAATTAGAAACAAAGGAGCACGCTCTTTACTGACTTTTTCAATCTGAAGCACACCAACCCAGTTACTTTCATTCTACACTGCTGTTCAGAACTTGAGGACCAAATGGCTCAAATGGCTCTGAGCACTATGCGACTCAACTTCTGAGGTCATCAGTCGCCTAGAACTTAGAACTAATTAAACCTAACTAACCTAAGGACATCACACACATCCATGCCCGAGGCAGGATTCGAACCTGCGACCGTAGCAGTCGCGCAGTTCCGGACTGAGCGCCTAGAGCCGCTAGACCATCGCGGCCGGCTTGAGGACCAACTAGATGAAGTAACATAACCCATTAATACTGCGTAGAAATTAATAAAAGTTCAGGAGCACGTTACTGGTGTCCCAGTGGTGCGAAGGTAGCTGTACGTCACATGGCGTGAGATGGGGCTGGCTCCGGCAAACGAGTTTTACCGTTCGATGTCCGAGAGCATGCACTCCTGTAAGAATAGGGCAACATTAATCCCTTACACATATCTTTCGGGTCAAATGATAGTGACGGGAAATTATAGAATTTACACGTCATATGCAAGTTTCCCTAAAATCATTCCTTTCACTCATTTCGCGTGTGTAACACTGAAGGAAAATTAGTGGAAGCAGGTAGTAGCACCACCTGTAGCCTTGACAAACAAGAATTTTTGAAGCCATTATCGCGTGTTAAAATAGTTTTATTTTCTCAATGACCGGTTTCGACAGTTTAGTGTAGCTGTCATTTTCGGATTTCCTGGAAAAAATATTTCTTCGCATGAATCGCTACATTGGCAATACGTAAAGCAGCGTAAATAAAAGATCCGTAACACCAACCGCATGTCCACTAGCGGAGACTAGTTCGTCCTTGGAGACGTTATAGCTACGGCCCAACGGCAAAGACTTCTCTGATGTGCCGCAGCTATAACGGCCCCACGGACGAAATCATCTCCACTAATGGGTACGAAATTGATGTTTGGACATTGCTAAGCCAATGTGACACCTTTGTCTTACAAATGAGGGTGCTTTCGTAACGTTTGAGTTATTCTCACAGAAAGATCCGTACCTCAAGACTGGAAAATTGCTCAAGTCACACCAATACCCAAAAAGGGATGTAGGAGTAATCCGCTGAATTACATTACCATATCACTAACGTCGATCTGCAGTAGGGTTTTGGAACAGGTACTGTATTGGAACATTGTGAAGTACCTCGAAGAAAACGATTTGTTGACAGATTGTCAGCAGGGACTCAGAAAATATCGTTCCTGCGAAACACAAATAGATCTTTATACTCATGAAGTAATGAGTGCTATCGACAGGGAATGTCAAATTGATTCCACAATTTTAGATATCCAGAAGACTTTCGACGCCGTTCCTCACAAGCGTCTTCTAACACAAACTGCGTACATATGGAATATCACCTCATTTGTGCGACTGGATTCGTGATTTCCTGTCAGAAAGGTCACAGTCCGTAGTAATAGACAGAAAGTCATCTCGTAAAACAAGTAATATCCGGTGTTCCCCGAGGAAGTGTTATAGGCATGTATTGTTCCTGATCTATGTTAACGACATAGGAGACAATCTCAGTAGCCGTCTTAGATTATTTGCAGATGACGCTGTCATTTACCGTCTTGTAAAGTCATCATGTGACCAAAACGAATTTCAAAATGATTTAGATAAGATATCTGTATAGTGCGAGAACTGGCAATTTTCTCTGAATAAAGAAAAGTGTGAAGTTATTCACATGAGTAATAAAAGAAATCCGCTAAATTTCGATTACGCGATAAGTCACACAAATCTGAAGTCTGCAAATTCAACTAAATAGTTAGGGATTACTGTGGTGTCACCGCCAGACACCACACTTGCTAGGTGGTAGCTTTTAAATCGGCCGCGGTCCGCTAGTATACGACGGACCCGCGTGTCGCCACTGTCAGTAATTGCAGACCGAGTGCCGCCACACGGCAGGTCTAGTGAGACGTACTAGCACTCGCCCCAGTTGTATAGCCGACTTAGCGAGCAATGGTTCACTGACAAATACGCTCTCATTTGCCGAGACGATAGTTAGCATAGCCCTCAGCTACGTCTGTTGCTACGACCTAGCAAGGCGCCATTACCAATTGATGGAGATTGCACTTATGTATAATCAAGACCTATGTTCTCCAATTATGGAATAAAGTTAAGTATTACTTCAACGACGTACTTTATTTGCTATATTAATAACCTTGTAATGTTCCAGACCTCACGCCAGTCTTCGTGAGCTTATCGCGTGCTTTTCGGCCTCCTCTAACTACAAGGTGTTGGCACTTCTGCCAGCACTTCAATTACAATTACAAATAACCTAAATTGGAACGATCACATAGATAATGTTGTGGGTGGAGCAAAACAAAGACTGCGATTCATTGGCAGAACACTTAGAAGGCGCTACAAATCTACTAAAGAGACTGCTTACACCGCACTTGTCCGCCCTATTCTGGAGTACTGCTGTGCGATGTGGGATCCGCATCAGGTGGGACATCGAAAAAGTTCAAAGAATGGAGGTTCGTTTTGTATTATCGCGAAATAGGGGAGATAGTGCCACAGCCATGATACATGAACTGGAGTGGCAATCATTAAAACAAAGGTGTTTTTCATTCCGACGGGATCATCTCATGAAGTTTCAATCACCTTTTTGTTGGCACCCACCTACATAGGGAGAAATGATCACCACGATAAAATAAGAGAAATCAGGGCTCGCATAGAAAAGTTTAAGTGCTCGTTTTTCCCGAGCGCCTTCCAAGATTAGAACGGTAGAGATACAGCTTGAAGGTGGTTAATTGAAACATCGGCCAGGCACTTAATTATGAATAGCAGAGTAATCACGTAGATGTACAAAGGTTGGAACTTAAATAGTGGCAACTATTTATTTACAGCTCGTACAAAATGGACACGTGTTTCAACGTTTTACTGACCATCAAAGTTGTCACCAGCGTTGTGTATAACCCGTTGCCAGCGATGTGGAAGTCGTAGGATACTTTTAGCAGTGCCAGTTGTGTTGACAATACCAGCGGCACGGTCAATTCCCCAACGAATTTGTAGCAGTGCTGAAGCGAATGCCGTGAAGTGTTTCCTTCAGTTCAGAAATCGAGTTGAAGTCAGAGGAGTGCAGTAGGTGGTATAGCACTTGGTAGCCACATCAGTCAAACAAATCAGTAACGTGGTTGAGCATTGTCCTACAAAATGATGGTCAGGTCCTGCAGAAAGTGTCATCACTTCTCTCTCTAAGCTGGTCGTAGGTTCTGTTGCAAAAACGAACAGCACAGAGACAGAAGTGAAGACACTTTCTGCAGGACCTGTCCATCATTTTGCAGGAAAATGTTGAAACACGTCATGCACCAACAAAGCAACAGCTGTCATACAATGTTCAATATGAACAGCACTACAAGTTCATTTGAAACCTCACTCATTGTTGGTCTTAGACGATGATGTTGAGTGCTCTATCTGTGGACCCCAACTGGGGCAGAAGGCTTGCTAGCTCGACAGTATATTGACCACAGTGTGAGGGCGCTGCTCTGCTGAGAGGCGAGGTGTGTGGTCTTCAGCGCCGCTTACCATACGTCGTTGTGGACTGCAGCGAGCCATCCATAACGTCTGTGGTGTCGATTTGTGACGTTAACTTTAGTGTGGCAACATGATCTCTGGACAATACTACATTAGGCATATTGCATTAGACAGTATAATCTAATATTCATACACTCCCACTTTGAGGTCACCAAATAAGAAACTCCTGGTATCAAAATAATTGCTCCCACGAGAACAAACTACGAAAAATTCAACGAAATTAGAATTCAACATTTCTGTCTACCATTTATAATAGCTCAGTTTCGCCTTCATTTAATGCAATTTTTTATGACGCTCCTGACAGCACAGAAGCTCTGTATCGACGTTAAATGCATAAATACCGGAAAGTAAAATACATGTGTCATCTGAGGCTACAAAAATATTTATCTTCCCAAATCTTATGAAAAATCAGACTACGCAGAAAGTTTCAGTACAAGCAAGCTCATTTAAGATCTTAGAGATGCTCTATTCCATATGTTTTAGTAATTAACATAGTTTTGTACGAGTGTATGACTGTCAAAGGATAGAACTGCAACACTGAAATGGTAACATGCTACAGATAACTGAGAATCTCGTGGTTACCAATCGCATACTAACTCTGAGGATGATATTAAACCCCTATCAAAGAATCAGCAAAGTAGCAGTAGCATTTCATAACATACGAAAGAGCATATATTAAAGTACATCAACAAAATAATGTAGTTCATAACACTTTCATCGAAGGCTCTGCGAATGACTGCGCTTAGTAATCCATACATGCTATAAAACCATGGGTCAGTCCAACTGCACTTCGTACACATACCAATCATTATGTAAACAGAAGCACTGTAGGGGTAACAACCTACTACCTCCCTTGGGAGTGAGGATACGATCCAAAATAGAGTTACAATGGTTGAAATGGCTCTGAGGACTATGGGACTTAACATCTGAGGTCATCCGTCCCCTACAACTTAGAACAACTTAAATGTAACTGAGGACAGCACACACATCCATGCCCGAGGCATGGATGAAGCGCCTAGAACCGGTCGGCCACACCAGCCGGCCCAAAATAGAGACATGAGGAAAAACAAGGAGGAGGAGGAGGAGGAGATGGACAGAGAAAGGGGCCAGATGGGCAGAGAGGAATAGGACAGTGATACTGGCGGGAGGTAGAGGTTTAGAAAGCAAGTAGAACGTGGTTAGTGAAAGGGGGGGGGATGATGAAAAAGGAAGTGTCTTGACAGGAAGCGGGAAGGGTGTGAGTTGACAGCAGAAGTGAGAAGGGGAGAGTGGAGAACGATGGGAACGATGTGAGGAGTCAGGTGGACAGAGTTTGAGGAGACAGTTGGGAAAGAGACTGGGTATAATGAAGCAGGTGGAAGGGGGGAGAGAGGAATGGGAGGGTAAAGATAGATTAAAGGAGAGATCACTTTTTTCGTAATTATTTTGATGAATTCATTTCAACAAAATTTGATATATACATGATACACATCTTGTATCAGTGTAGTTTGGTAGTACCTACTATTCCTAAGGATCCGGATGTGTATAAGACGGAAGTGTTATGTCAAATTGTTCTAAGACAAACTGTTTATATTTCATTCCTGGATTTAGTTGACTTGTTTAAAAGTATGAAGTGCAATTTATCTCTTATTTGCGCAGATCAATGTGTCAACCACTTACAGACACCAGTTTGTTCAGGACTGAGTGTTGGATTTGGACAGAATCGAAAAGGCGGTCGTCAAGCACGACTGAAAGTCAAAAAGTCAAAGTAAATACACTCCTGGAAATGGAAAAAAGAACACATTGACACCGGTGTGTCAGACCCACCATACTTGCTCCGGACACTGCGAGAGGGCTGTACAAGCAATGATCACACGCACGGCACAGCGGACACACCAGGAACCGCGGTGTTGGCCGTCGAATGGCGCTAGCTGCGCAGCATTTGTGCACCACCGCCGTCAGTGTCAGCCAGTTTGCCGTGGCATACGGAGCTCCATCGCAGTCTTTAACACTGGTAGCATGCCGCGACAGCGTGGACGTGAACCGTATGTGCAGTTGACGGACTTTGAGCGAGGGCGTATAGTGGGCATGCGGGAGGCCGGGTGGACGTACCGCCGAATTGCTCAACACGTGGGGCGTGAGGTCTCCACAGTACATCGATGTTGTCGCCAGTGGTCGGCGGAAGCTGCACGTGCCCGTCGACCTGGGACCGGACCGCAGCACGCACGGATGCACGCCAAGACCGTAGGATCCTACGCAGTGCCGTAGGGGACCGCACCGCCACTTCCCAGCAAATTAGGGACACTGTTGCTCCTGGGGTATCGGCGAGGACCATTCGCAACCGTCTCCATGAAGCTGGGCTACGGTCCCGCACACCGTTAGGCCGTCTTCCGCTCACGCCCAACATCGTGCAGCCCGCCTCCAGTGGTGTCGTGACAGGCGTGAATGGAGGGACGAATGGAGACGTGTCGTCTTCAGCGATGAGAGTCGCTTCTGCCTTGATGGCAATGATGGTCGTATGCGTGTTTGGCGCCGTGCAGGTGAGCGCCACAATCAGGACTGCATACGACCGAGGCACACAGGGCCAACACCCGGCATCATGGTGTGGGGAGCGATCTCCTACACTGGCCGTACACCACTGGTGATCGTCGAGGGGACACTGAATAGTGCACAGTACATCCAAACCGTCATCGAACCCATCGTTCTACCATTCCTAGACCGGCAAGGGAACTTGCTGTTCCAACAGGACAATGCACGTCCGCATGTACCCGTGCCACCCAACGTGCTCTAGAAGGTGTAAGTCAACTACCCTGGCCAGCAAGATCTCCGGATCTGTCCCCCATTGAGCATGTTTGGGACTGGATAAAGCGTCGTCTCACGCGGTTTGCACGTCCAGCACGAACGCTGGTCCAACTGAGGCGCCAGGTGGAAATGGCATGGCAAGCCGTTCCACAGGACTACATCCAGCATCTCTACGATCGTCTCCATCGGAGAATAGCAGCCTGCATTGCTGCGAAAGGTGGATATACACTGTACTAGTGCCGACATTGTGCATGCTGTGTTGCCTGTGTCTATGTGCCTGTGGTTCTGTCAGTGTGATCATGTGATGTATCTGACCCCAGGAATGTGTCAATAAAGTTTCCCCTTCCGGGGACAATGAATTCACGGTGTTCTTATTTCAATTTCCAGGAGTGTATATGTGTTAGGTTTTCTGATTCTACAGATACCTTAAGACAGTCCATGCTCAATAGGGGTGCTGGCCAGAAGTTAGATGATATTCGAAAAGGTAATGATTCAGGGGCAAAAGCTAAACAATTAAAACAGAAGCAGACGGAACTTACATGAGAAACAGTGGCAGATGAAAAGATGGTGTGTAAGAGACACAGGGACTGACTACCTGAATCATCAGCCATCGAGTAGAGGTAAAACACGAGAGAGCCTTGCTGAATACCACAGAACGTAATACAGAAACATCTCTCTACAGGCCGCTGCGGGAGGCAGTTACATCGCTCCTGTGTGACAACTCCTGATTAGCCTGAAGTATTACCTTTAAAGTAACTGTAATTGGTATTGTTTTAGGAGAAGTTTTAATTTTAATTGTACACAACAAAGAAATTTTCACCTTAATGAAGCAATCATATATGTTTAAACATCTTTATGGCGTTACGTTAGTGTTTAATTTCCGTGATGTTTGTAAAGAAGAATGTATAATATGACGGGGGAAAAGGAAGATGAGCCGCACTTCCACTGTCTGAAGCCTGAGAGATCACTCGCTTTCTACATACTTATATGGATATGGTGACCTGCAGCCGTCTAGAACGAAATTAGAATTATATATTGATACCTTCAGCTGCTGACGGGCGTTGATATATGTCAATGGGGAAAGGTGAAAATGTGTGCCCCGGCCGGGACTCGAACCAGGGATCTCCTTCTTACAGGGCAGAATCTCTATCCATCTCAGCCACCGAAAGCACAGAGGATATTGTGATTGCAGGGACTACATCGGGCACGCCTCCCGCGAGACCCACATTATCACCTTATATGTCCACGCACTACATTCGTAGTGTCCCTACCCAGCACCCTCACTGCTTGCGGAAGACATTCTTACCAAGTCCGGAAAGAGTTCGGGCAATATGTGTGCATCCGCACAGAAGAAGAAGGTCACGGCCGGTATTGCCAGACCTATATTCTTATATGGATATGTCCGAAAGAACAGACACCATATCCATGTAAGTATATAGTTTTGGCAATACCGGCCGTGACCTTCTTCTTCTGTGCGGATGCACACATATTACCCGAACTCTTACGGGACTTGGTAAGAGTGTCTTCCTCGAGTAATGAGTGTGTTGGGTAGGGACACTACGAATGGCGCTACGAGTGTAGTGCATGGACATATAGGGTGAGGGTGTGGGTCTCGGGGAGGCGTTCCCGAGATAGTCCCTGCAGTCGCGCTATCCTCTGGTCTCTCGGTGGCTCCGATGGATAGAGAGTCTGTCTTGTGAGCCGGAGGTCCCAGGTTCGAGTCCCGGTGAGGGCACACATTTCCACCTGTCGCCGTTGATATATATCAACGCCCGTCAGCACCTAAAGGTAGTAATATGTAATTCTGACTTTACTCACATTTTTGTCTGACGTTTTGTAGGAAACACGTAACTTTCGCCATGAATGTAAAATTACTTGAGTAACTGTCGCAATATCAGATATATTGCCGCGTCTGCCATTTAATTTCCAGCACCCATCCGATTTTTTTCATTCGAATAATATTCTTTGAGTTTTTAGAATCTTATTTCAGGTTTCAGATAAGAGACACTGGTGACGAATTGGTGTACGGCGAACGACCGAACGCTAATCGCGTTCTTTCGTAACTTATTTCTTTAAATAAGACTAAAGCATCCCAGGTGTACCTCTACCCGATCAGTATTCAATAACTTACGTGATACTTTTCGTGAGAATTGTGTTACGTTGGTCGGTAAGCAGCTATCTAACGAGCACGTTTACCAGTTTTCTCACTCGTCTGATATGGAAACAGAGGAAGAGGAAGCTTTTGAGGTAAGAAATAATAAATATATATATGTCTCTGAGCGCTATGGGACTTAACTTCTGAGGTCATAAGCCCACTAGTACTTAGAACTACATAAACCTAACTAATCAAAGGACATCACACACATCCATGCCCGAGGCAGGATTCAAACCTGCGACCGTAGCGGTCAAGCGGTTCCAGACTGTTGCGCCTAGAACCGCTCGGTCATCCCGGCCCGCAAGAAATACCAAATGAATATTTTCTACCTCTTTTTCACTGAATGATAACACATATTAGAGTATATTTCTGCCCCCGTTTGTCAGTGTCAGTTAAATACGATTAAATGAATGTTTGTAAGTGGTAACGCCTGAAGCTATTCAAGGAATACTTGGCCATGCTGTGTTTCAGTGTGGTCTCTGTACTGCCCTTGGACTTTCGTCTGTCAGTGCAGTACTCATGTAGTGGCACATACAGCTGCTACAAAAGCTTGGTACTGAACTTAAGACCTAACGCTGAAAATAAATGGTAATAAAACATTTGTATTACTCCACGTTGCATCTGACAACTGGGGTTAAACGACGGCCGTTAGTATGTAATGCGACGGTATTCTTCTTCATCAGTTTGGTTTCAAAACACCCAGCATTTCTTATGAGACATCGTGGAATATTCTGACTTCAGCCTCGATAGTTTCATGAAGGCCCTATGCGTAGCCTTCAAAACGGCGTCTATAACAGAGTTCCGTTTCAAGCAGGGAGCTTTTCCCATTAGCGGTAAACCAGAGCATCGCAGGTATTTATAGGCCCTTGCAGAATGTCTAAGGAGACCTGGCAAAGACCAAAAGCACGGCGAGTCGTTGGGCGAGTCGTCCGTCATCATTGCAGCAAGGACGTGCAAACCTGTCCGATTTCACGTGTGGCGACCGGCTGAGCACAGCTGTGTCTCCTGCAATGTTGCGCAACCCTCAGGAAATTGAGAAACGACTTCATCGCGTTCGTGGCCACAAAAGTGCGAACTGACTCATCCTTCTCCATGACAACTCAAGGGCTCAGAAAAGTCTGCGCACCCGACAGGAGCTTACTAAGCTTCATTTGGCTGTTGTTCCTCATACCCCCTACAGCCCGGAGCTTACAACGTCCGACTTGCACCTGTTTCGCCCAATGAAGGGTGCAATCCGCTGGACGCAATACATGGATAATGGAGAGCTTATTGATGCAGCAAGAAGTTGGCTCTGCCGTCTACCATTGCAGTGATACCACGACATCGTACAGGCCCACCTAGTAAGGTAGCGTAAGGCTGTCGCACTGAGCGGAGATTATGTTGAAAAATAGCGTTTCGTAGGCAAAAGAGTGGGAAATCATAAACTGTACTGGAATCCTAAGTAAAATCAACCTACTTCCAGAAAAAAAAGTGATGCATTACTTGTTGAGCGTCCCTCCTGCATAGCATTATTTGCTATGTAAGTTTCAAAGAATATTTTTTACAGCTAATAAATCAAACTCATAAATCCTCATTTATATTCACATTTTTAAGATTTTCTAGAAATCGGTAGTTTGGAGTACAACATTGCTTTTTTATTAAAGAAGTAGCAACCTTCCGATAAAGTACTTCATAAATGACCTTGTGGATAACATCGGAAGTTCACTGAGGCTTTATGCGGATGTTGCTGTAGTATACCGAGAGGTTGTAACAATGGAAAATTGTACTGAAATGCAGGAGGATCTGCAACGAATTGACGCATGGCGCAGGGAATGGCAATTGAATATCAATGTAGACAAGTGTAATTGTGCTGCGAATACATAGAAAGAATGAGCCTTTATCATTTAGCTACAATATAGCAGGTCATCAACTGGAAGCAGTTAATTCCATAAATTGTCTGGGAGTAGGCATTAGGAGTGATTTAAAATGGAATGAAGATATAAAGTTGATCGTCGGTAAAGCAGATGCCAGACTGAGATTCTTTGGAAGAATCCTAAGTAAATGCAATCCGAAAACGAAGGAAGAAGGTTACAGTACACTTGTTCGCCCACTGTTTGAATTTTGCTCACCGGTGTGGGATCCGTACCAGATAGGGTTGATAGAAGAGATGGAGGAGATCCAACGGAGAGCAGCGCGCTTCGTTATAGGGTTATTTAGTAATCGCGAAAGCGTTACGCAGATGATAGATAAACTCCAGTGGAAGACTCTGCAAGAGAGACGCTCCCTAGCTCGGTACGGGCTTTTGTTGAAGTTTCGAGAACATACCTTCACCGAGGAGTCAAGCAGTATATTGCTCCCTCCTACGTATATCTCGCGAAGAGACCATGAGGATAAAATCAGAGAAATTAGAGCCCGCACAGAGGTATACCGACAATCTTTCTTTCCACGAACAATACGAGACTGGAATAGAAGGGAGAACCGATAGAGGTACTGAGAGTACCCCCCGCCACACACCATCAGGTGGCTTGCGGAGTATGGATGTAGATGTAGATGTAGATATCGAACGGTTGATGATGTATTGCTCATGGTCGTTTAATTAGCTTCCTGTTGTGTAAGCTACGTTTCTTAGTCCCTCAGTCTTCCACTCACTGTTATAATAGTAATACTGATCAACCTCCACGTTAAAGCCTGGTATTAAGTACTTACCACAAATTGAACGGCGCCTGACTCTCCACAGTGCTTTCGAAGCTATCTGCATTCCATGCGCACATCGTCACACCATTAATTGTAGTGACCATACTTCGCTGTTTATTGTGTCCTTTAGATTGCATTGACGGCTGTTTCTGCCGCTGTCGCTCGAAAGTCCAGCTCCCACTGTGCGGCAGTGTTTTGCAGTTCATTGTTTTCACTGTTAGGAAGCGCCCAACAGTGAGCATCAGTAGTAATACGGCGAGCGTCTGCCAGCATCGAGGAGCCTGTAGCAGTAATGGGAGTGCCCTCAGAGAGCCTCGCAATGGACAAGGGGCCCAGGTGGCAGCACTAGCGGGACTCCGCCGCAGCTGTGGCCAGATTGCTCCGGCTGTGCCGCCCCTGGCTCGTCTCTCGCCGTCGCTGGATCCCCGCCAGACTGCTAGGCGGCTCTTTTCCGCCGGAGTGGGCCCTTAGGGCTGCCACAGGACGTCGGATCATGGAACATGCTGCCGAGCCAGAGTTTCTTACGACTGTAATGAAACTAAAATGTAGGTAGGCGTGACGTGTAGCCGCGTGAACAGAAGATAAGTCCATTTTGGGTTTAGCCTCATGGGTAAGGAAAGACGGAGACGAGAGGAGATGCCGGAGCAACACTTAAGGACACAATGTGTGGTTAAGGCTGAAGTTGGCCTTTATACAGGACTGGATATGCAATGGCTAGTGATGATGAAGATTATGATTAAGAATATACACTCCTGGAAATGGAAAAAAGAACACATTGACGCCGGTGTGTCAGACCCACCATACTTGCTCCGGACACTGCGAGAGGGCTGTACAAGCAATGATCACACGCACGGCACAGCGGACACACCAGGAACCGCGGTGTTGGCCGTCGAATGGCGCTAGCTGCGCAGCATTTGTGCACCGCCGCCGTCAGTGTCAGCCAGTTTGCCGTGGCATACGGAGCTCCATCGCAGTCTTTAAAACTTAGCATGCCGCGACAGCGTGGACGTGAACCGTATATGCAGTTGACGGACTTTGAGCGAGGGCGTATAGTGGGCATGCGGGAGGCCAGGTGGACGTACCGCCGAATTGCTCAACACGTGGGGCGTGAGGTCTCCACAGTACATCGATGTTGTCGCCAGTGGTCGGCGGAAGGTGCACGTGCCCGTCGACCTGGGACCGGACCGCAGCGACGCACGGATGCACGCCAAGACCGTAGGATCCTACGCAGTGCCGTAGGGGACCGCACCGCCACTTCCCAGCAAATTAGCGACACTGTTGCTCCTGGGGTATCGGCGAGGACCATTCGCAACCGTCTCCATGAAGCTGGGCTACCGTCCCGCACACCGTTAGGCCGTCTTCCGCTCACGCCCCAACATCGTGCAGCCCGCCTCCAGTGGTGTCGCGACAGGCGTGAATGGAGGGACGAATGGAGACGTGTCGTCTTCAGCGACGAGAGTCGCTTCTGCCTTGGTGCCAATGATGGTCGTATGCGTGTTTGGCGCCGTGCAGGTGAGCGCCACAATCAGGACTGCATACGACCGAGGCACACAGGGCCAACACCCGGCATCATGGTGTGGGGAGCGATCTCCTACACTGGCCGTACACCACTGGTGATCGTCGAGGGGACACTGAATAGTGCACGGTACATCCAAACCGTCATCGAACCCATCGTTCTACCATTCCTAGACCGGCAAGGGAACTTGCTGTTCCAACAGGGCAATGCACGTCCGCATGTATCCCGTGCCACCCAACGTGCTCTAGAAGGTGTAAGTCAACTACCCTGGCCAGCAAGATCTCCGGATCTGTCCCCCATTGAGCATGTTTGGGACTGGATGAAGCGTCGTCTCACGCGGTCTGCACGTCCAGCACGAACGCTGGTCCAACTGAGGCGCCAGGTGGAAATGGCATGGCAAGCCGTTCCACAGGACTACATCCAGCATCTCTACGATCGTCTCCATGGGAGAATAGCAGCCTGCATTGCTGCGAAAGGTGGATATACACTGTACTAGTGCCGACATTGTGCATGCTCTGTTGCCTGTGTCTATGTGCCTGTGGTTCTGTCAGTGTGATCATGTGATGTATCTGACCCCAGGAATGTGTCAATAAAGTTTCCCCTTCCTGGGACAATGAATTCACGGTGTTCTTATTTCAATTTCCAGGAGTGTACATACATACATACATACATTAAGAATATACATAGTTA